>NW_024541248.1:0-1200000 GCF_016758755.1 Suillus discolor
GTAATTGGCAACTCGCATTCCCGACTTCCTGATCGATCAGGCCGCAGGATGATAACCACATTCTCAGGTTCCAGGAAACATAAATACAATTCTTCTACACAGCCCAACGATTGCGTATGCGTAGTACTGAGCACGTCTGTCCGAACAGATATAAAGGTGACTTGAGGTCGACAATTATAAGGAGTTTGTTAACTGATACATTGTAAGCAAGTTTGTACGTATGGTACCCTCGAGCTCTTTGGCTACTGGAATGTTCTCCGATCATACTGTGCCTCGACTTCTCATATAACTACTAAGAGTTGGAACTAGTGCATGATATGTCCGAACGACGATGACGGGCCTCCGAGGATGTCCAGGCGATGCCTATCGATGCCAGAAAGATACTCGTACCAGGTCCAGGATGCACATTGCAGGTCCAACTGGATCTTTCCGCGAGCCAAGTACTAGGATCCGGAACACCGTGACATCCGACTCAGTTCTTCCTTTTCTAGTGCCACGTAACGTTCCTCCATGATTTTGGGTACATAACTCTGAAATCTTGAGATCAGAGTGAACAATAATATTTTCATAGATTCAAAGACATCATCACGTGAGGGTACTGGTGCAGGCAAGCAGCAGAGTGCATGCATTCGTACCCTCGTTGCCAAAAAGCAATTTCACACCCGCGAGCGACGAGATTGTCTTGTAAGCTGTAAATCGAACATGTGGTGCCGAGGCAAGAAATAGATTGCACGAGTGCGCTCTGTTTGAGTTTCGAAAAAGTGCTTGACTCATTCTGAAGATTTGAAGTGGAGTCATTCTACCACCGATGACAGAGCTGAAAGTTTAGACTGCCATCATACATTGGTTCTCGGCGCTCGGCTGGGTAAACCTTGTTGTACCACATGCATTGTAACAGATTTATTCTGTACTACGTACCCCTCTGGTACTAGTTGTGCGAAGTTTTGTTCGCCGGCAATTGCCAGAGCGGCAACACCACGTGATTTTAACTTTTCTCTCATCGCGCGCGCCCAAACGAAGTCTCAGATTGCATGTTCTGATCACAAGTTTCCGTTCCCTGTTGTCACGGTGTTGGAGGCGTCTATTATGTTCCCACTAATGCACCATCATCGTGATAGGGCCCTGAGGTGATGCTCTTCAATGTGTTTGGTTGCTAGTCGACCCATCTGCCCTCAACCACCCATCTTATGGAATGGCCTCTGCGGTGGGTTGACAGCAAGGTGGTATCAATACATCTCACCAACACAACTCGTGGTTCGTCGTGCCTTGGGCTGCAGTCATCTTACGTTACCTTACTAACTTTGGATATCGACCCCATGCATCATGGTGGCTAGTCCCGCTCTATCATCCAAATGAAGTTAACTTACACATTTAGCGCTATGTGTTCGCGGCAGCAGTCGCGCGCTTGTATTTCGCACTTCTCGGGACATATTTGGGAAAGATATGATCGTTGCGACAAGATCACCGCGGTGATCGTTTGCGGATTAGAGTGAGCTACGAACTTACCTCATGTCATTTTTACCAGTTCTTTGGTAAGGACGTGCACACAAATTCTTACTATTCATTCCACAGTATTTCCGTGTGCCTCAAACTGATATGGGCAAGATCAACTGCCACTTGGATTACCGATATAGTACGAACTATTTTTGCTGCATCTGCATGTTGTGACTGATGCCTTGTCATGGAGCATCCAAGATATCGAACAGTTTTACTTCTCTCATTCGCCCTCTCGTTGGATTTACGCCAAGGGTGTATGGGTCTAATAAATACAAGCTACAAGGTAGGTGATTCTGTAAAAGTAATAGATCATGGATACTACAAGTACTCAAAACATTCAGGGATTCCTCAAATTCCGACGTACAACCTAATTTACTACCCTTTCTAAGTAGTATGGGACTCGATCTACGTTCGAGTGAATGAGCGACATGTCATTCCACTGCCCGGGGAACGAATTGTGTCGAAATTGCGAAGGGGTTGGTTGGACCAAATTCCAGTTGCCCTCACCACCGACAATATGGTGGATCTCCGTCTGAGGGTGGCCTTCATACTCTAGAATCGAGCTCATCACCGATGTGTCTGACATTGGGCTACTGTTTCTTGCCCTTGATGCAATGGCGTTTGTCCACGTCTCGTTGTTGGGAATTACAAGAGGTTCTAGGGATTTCTGAGATCCTGTCATCGACGAGCTGAAAACGCGTACCATAAGCCGTACGAGACCCCTGGTCAGTTTCATAGGCTGATGTTGACGAGTATTTCAAGGGCGGGAGCGGCTCATGCCTAGAAATTTCCCCATGTTCTCTCGATAAATCCCGCAGGAGTTCTGCAGCTGCGAAAGGAATAAGTGATCATGCAAGCAGAACGTGTACAAAGCAAGTATACCTTTCTTCAAGGTTTCGCACCTGGTCTGGGGAGTCTCCCCTGTCACTAAGCGAATCACGTCTTTGAGTTCTTGGAACCCGTCGCCCTCTTTGACCCGATACTGCCTCTGCGATGCAATTTTGTTTTGCTTCGCGGGGTGTTGGTAGCTTTGCGCACCGCAGTAGAGGTTCATAGTCGCAATCACGTGGTTGGTGAGTCTACCAGTGGGCTTAGAAGCCCACTTTTATAACATCCTCTACCCCGCCACGCAAGTTTCGTAAACTTGGTTTTTTTGGACTATCAAGCAAAGTCCGAACTTGGGTATCTCATTTCAACCTTACAGCGCGGTTCCCGATCTAGATGTCTTACTTTTTCAGGCGGCTCACCGATTTTATAACCAGTGCAAGGTTTGATTCAATTTGAATCGGACAGTGCTGATTCAATTGATGCTTAATGACAACCTGGACCATCAAGTACTTTTATGAACTACACATCAGCGCTACACGTTGTACACGTTTAAACGTGTTCGTGTTAGCACGATCCTCTCAAAACTTGCAATCCGCGTGTGTGTGTATAGCACAATTCATCCAACTCGGAGTCGGTAACACACCGAAATATGACGTCATAGGTGAGAAGCATTAATTCCAGCATAGTCACTCCTGCATTTTACTACAGCAAAAATGCATTAATGGAGTCGCCGACTCGGAAGTTACTTGGTAGAAATATCAACTGACACGTATATTGTTGATGGGAGGATCATCATGAAAAAGGGCAGTTGTGGTGACAAATGTGTCGCGTCCGAAGTTATGCAGTTGGTTGATTGGTCACCAGTTATGCACATTGGACGATCAAGTATGCACGAACGTTACTTAGATGAAGCTTCGGAGCCCTAAGACCTGATATAGATAGGTTAGCCCGGATAATTCTCAGAGTCCGCAGTACCGCTCACATTCGAACCCCGAATGTTAAGTCTTGTTTCGTCGATCGTTTGGTTATCCACATTCATTTTTGAGATACACACTTCGGGACTTTGCTTGCTCCAAACTGTTCTGAGTAAGTCGAACTTAGGCAGGCACATATGGACTTTCAAAACTCCGTGATGCTATGCCCATATTAATTAGCACGTAAGTGTCTTTGATAATTGATCCAAAGCACATGGACTTACAACCACAAACAAAACAAATCTCGAAAGCAATGTCCGATTTATTCCTGGAATAGGCAGCAGTGATCGAGCAGTCTGGTTAGAGAAGGGTCAACAATGATACGATGGCCGCCGATGGTAAATGTGATTTTGACTGAGACCTTTGGAACATTGTGATTGGTTTTGTCTCGGGAAGTTCAAGTGTGCTCTTGTAGTCAAAATTCAGTGATAGTGAGTAAGGTCAAATGTCTACTTAGCTCACGTCACAATTGGCCGATGGCGTCGCTGCCAAATTATGACGAGCAAAGCTGTGCCGTGACTAGCAAAGCTGCGCCATGACTAGCACTCACAAGTAAAGGTACTCTCGGCTCTAACAGTCAAAAAATATTAGATGCTCACCACAACGATGCAAAAAAATTGAAGGACATCAGGCAGCTCCATCACTGTGCAGTTATTTTTTGATCCTTGGGGGTCTACTTGTCCTCACTTGTCTCGTTGGGACGCAGATAACGAGGATATAGCCAACAGATAAGGGACCCCACCACGAGCACGGAAGGACCTCATGGAATTTAGGAGACAAAACAACAAGGACGTAGTTACCAACAGGGGAAGTAAATAACAACAGTGTACCTAGCGAGACGAGAAACTCGAGTGAGAAAAGGCATAGAACCATTTCGAATCCGTCTCGCTAGACATAGACTGCTATCTCCACTAAACGAGGTCAGACTTAAGCCCAAGTCGTTCATTAATTTATCAAGTTAGAGTCATCTCCATCAAATTTAATTCAGCATATTGCAATTCGAGCATTGATATGGGCTCCAGGTCAAGGAACGCAGCGCGAGCATCTGCCTGAGGACACTGTATCATGATTTTGGGACGACCAAACGATTCAACCTAATTTCAAAATTTATGTATATATCCCGCTTACTAAGCCAGCATTTCGGCGCTTTTCCTCACGGGCGTATGGATTGATCCTTATCGAACGAGCATGTCTGGCTTGGATGCAATCATTAATCGCAAGCCTCCTAGTCTATGGGAGCTGTTCAAGACGAATCCCAGCCTTTATATAGCCTCAAAGCTATATAATACTCTCAGCCAACAACTGCTACGTCCTTTGTCTTCTCCCGTCCGCACCATATGCATATCAGACACTCACAACGCCGACATATCTGCCCTGATACCACCCGGTGATATCCTCATTCACGCAGGTGATCTCACGCATTCTGGCACTCCAAGTGAGCTCCAGGTCACCTTTGACTGGCTAGTCTCCCTTCCACACGAACACAAAATCGTTATAGCCGGTAATCACGACACATACCTTCAGACAGTCGAGGGTCGTTCATGGGTCCACACATGGCGAGAGCGTGGCATCATCTATCTGGAGGATGAGGCTCACACTATCCAAGTGCGTGGTCGCACATTCAAAATCTTTGGCAGCCCATTCACTCCGCAGCACGGCAATGGCGCTTTCCAATACCCACGTACGGGTGTCACTGGCACATCCAGCCGTTGGTCTGTCATTCCAAACGACACAGACATTCTCATCACTCATGGTCCTCCTCACGGTCATCTCGATCTCTCTGGACTTGGTTGCAGAGCCCTGCTTGCACGTATATGGGAGCTCTGTAGGACACACCCGCCAGTGCTTCATGTGTTCGGACACATTCATGGCGGTCGTGGAATCGAGAATATGCCCTGGAACTCTGCTCAGTCAATATGGGAGGACATTGTGCTCAAGAAAGGGGGTTGGTTCCGCACTATGCATTTGCTATGGGCGATGCTTTGGGGTGGCCGGGATAATAGTATAAGGACGGTTGCTGTTAATGCATCTGTGGTAGGAGGTCCGCGGGACCGTGATATACGGCCTCCTGTCGTCATTGATATATAAGAAATCGAAATCCACACCCACTGACTAGTAACGTGTTCATGCCGCTAGCTCCTCTACCCACTTACAAGTTTAGGTCAACACGTCGTACACATATCCTTGTACTATCATACACTTGTACTACAGGAAAGTGTGTGCTTGTCGCTAAACTGACTCATCCCTCTATATACCCTCCACACAAAGCCTTTAACTCCTTGATCTGCGCTTCCTGGATTTCTGCCCCATACGCGATCGCTTTCGCCTCAATGTCTGCGACCTTGATTTTCGCCCCCCTCCTCTTGGATTCTTGGATGAGGTATTGCGCTGCATCGGACATATCATAGGACTTTGCGTTCCCTCGCTTTCCGGCCTTCTCCAATTTGGCTACCAGACAGTACATCCAGGGCGCAGCGAGCACCTTAAGCCCAGGCTCATCAAAGATGACTACACCATCGCTAATTGCTTCATTGTAGAGGTTGGTTTTAGTGTTGGGAGCGATGAAAAGTGCAGTGTGGTTGTTCATCCACCCTTCACCAAGCTGCATGGTCTTGGCTGCGCTTTTAATACCATCTCGCAAGACGGGATTGTTTGCAGCATCAATGCTGAAGAAATCTACATCCGCTGTAGAGGCACGGGAGCCTGTACGAGATTGTCAGTTGCATCGTCATTAGGAGATCGTAGAACGAATACGCACGAAGAAGAATCGTGTTGATAGCGCCTCCAACAGCAACGACGGTGATCTGTTTTTTCTTGCTTTTCAGGTGTGTGGCCGTTAGGCCTAAGCCACGCTTGATATCTTCAGCGGTGAGCTGCTTGTCTTCGACACCTGGAGAGTACTGTTTAATCACTCGCGAGACGCATCATGGAATATATTTCTGACCTGGCCTGTTGACAAAGTCGGTGAGGCTTGCTGTATCGCTGAAACACTGACCCATCGTGATTTGACTTGGTGGAAGAATGTAAGATGTGTTTGACGCTCCAACACTTCGGAGCGCCAAAGCTTCCACCTTCGTCACATGCGTCTAGCTGCAGTTCTCGCCTCCTCCAGGCTCCACTCGTGACCCGTCATTCCACCGGTCTCTACTCTAACACCCGGAATACGAGGGTTTACCGTATGCTCGTGTTTGGTTCCTGTAACATCAGATGTACACACATTAACAAAAGGCAAGCTTTTCCCATTGCACTCATTATCTAGCCATATTCTCGACTTGGATTTTTGTCAGATCTTCTAAAGGGCATGAAAAACTGCATAACCACCGATCCATTATTTAACAACGAAAACACAAACATGAAGCGTCGATTACAGTGTACAACATCACGATTCGGGACTAAGAATGAACAAAACGAAAACTACTGTCGACATCTAGCGTGATTTGAGGCCCTTCGCATATTTCCACATGAATTCCATGAATATTGCCCCGATGTTGACAACGTATGTGACCAGCCAGAGCGTAGTAACGGTGCGGAAGACCATGTTTTGAGAGGAACACCCTGCTATCAATATCGCTGAGGGTGAAATGCATGAGGAACCGGGGAAAGCACCAAACGACGAAACAACTAACCAAACATGAAACAATTTAGGGACAAGACAACGAAGAATACAGGCGTGACTATTGACAATAGGTAGGACCAAATGAAGTAATCGCCTTCCATGAGTTGCTGATCGTTATAATTAGGTTCGGTGTAATCCGATGGTGAGAATAAAGCTTACTTCTTGAGTCCACTGCCGATCGGTGTGTAGCCAGCGTATCATACTTGAGCCAGATATCAACATCGCAATCATGGCGAGCATGAGAGACATAAAGAGTAGACAATAGGGTGCAGGTGATGAATAGTCAAAGTATGGCACAGGAGAGCCCGTACTGACGAAAACACCACTTGTAGCGAGGAGGACAGTTGCCTTTTTTGGAGTATATCAGCGTCGGCTTGAGTTCACGCGGAGTTGGACAACTTACTGTGGTGATAGTGTTGGTCAGGATAGAGCATGACCTGCTCCTAACGGTTTCGAAGGCTATATCTGATTGCAGAGACTTCCAATGATCATCAAGATCTGGGCGTCCAAGTGCCAAAAAACAGAGTACCCTCGTTAAGAGGGACATGCGACGAAGGGTTTCGGGGAGGGGTTGTTCTTCAGCAAGTGCTCCGTGGTGAGCAGTCACATATAACTGGAAAGGCCAGCTTAGTGAAGTCATGCGGCAAGAATTCATAATTTATAAAGCGCACCTCTGCAGTGGGATAGAGTGGAACCATGGTGTCCAATGAAAGATGGAAATATTAGACCAATGCTCATACTGAGAACAGCAAGATGCGACCTATTATACGAATGAATGATGCAGGTTAAGGGACAGTTTACAGGACTTGAACGGTTGATCACGATCGAAACCGCAAATGGATGGTCTGGACGTGTGCACTAAATATAGTATCAGGAAGCCCGAAGTTAGCGCCACTGCGGCAAGTCAACCGTGCACCGTGACCGTGTTTACAGTTATACTTTTCTGCTCCCTTGGAAGCTTCATGAGATCTAGTGATCATGAGACCTGAAATGCGAAAATTGAACTTTTGCAGGCCAGCAGGATGGTCACCGTGCAGTTCGGCCGCGCTCCTCAGCTCCTTCCTGATCTCGAACTTCATCTGCAACTCGAATGAATGACTTATATTAGTCTCCTTTATTCCGAACTGGACACTGTGCAGTCAGTTGTTCTCGAATGAAATATTAATACTTACTACTACGTCAGCAACACCGTACAGCAGTGACACGTCGAAATGTCAAGACGCCACAGCTGGGTGCTTCCCGGCTTCGGACTTATTATCCCACGACTCCTCGATCGGATCTTTGGCTTTACCATTTGGTGTTCATGCTTTTCCACGCCGCCAGGCGCCTCAGATCCTTGGTTTCACCAGGTACGCCCCTTCCCTGCTTCTTTGTATAAGCTGTTGTTTTACCAGGTACGCCCCTTCCCTGCTTCTTTGTATAAGCTGTTGTTTTACCAGGTACGCTTTTACCTCCCTTCCTGGCCTCTGAACGAGGATCGAGATTCGGCACTTACTATACTCACTGCGGAAACGATATTTTAACTCCAACGTAATCAGAAGGTGTTTAGGTCCATAACCCGACGTGGTACAGACGTAAGACCTTTGCCAGACTCAAACTCGACGTGGACGGAATTCGAGCGTCTGGGAGTTGCGAGAACAATAAACGGATGCCACAAACCAAATTAGCCTACCTTTCAAATTTCAGATCCGGCTGGCCCAAACATCTCGAATCTCTCACACTTGACAGCTGCAGCAAAGAAGTGTTTCAGTATGGCAGCACCAACAAAAACACCCAACAACCATCCTTGTCGTAATGTCCCTGTCGCCATGTGTAGACTGCATCCACCGGAACAAGGACACAGGTTGGCGGACAGCCATCTGGCGCTACAATCTTCAGGTCCATCTTACCAAGGAAGGTAGAGCTCTAGCAGAGCGCGCATAAGGCAGTCAGACGAATTGCTTCCGCGGGATCAAATATTTCGTTCTTCCATATGTTAGAGCATGCACAGGCGCTAGTCACAGTTAAAACAAGAATGGATCACCTCGATAAACTCAACCATTATAGTCTGCGGTATCGCAAGCCCAGAAACTTTCTTCTGACAAAGTACACAGGGCCATCAAAACAAGAAGAAAACAAAGTCGGAAACTACGCACTGGCGATATCTAGCGCTTGTCACATACTTCCGCTTAAATTCGTCCCAATGTTAGCGACGTATGTGACCAACTAGAGCGCAGTGAGGGCGCGACAGACTGCTTTGGAAGTAAAAGCCCGCTATTGACATGGCTGGGGGGTGAAATGCATGAGAGACCAGAGGGTACCAAATGACTGAACAACCCACCAAATACTTATGAAACAATGTCGGTATGGATCCAGCGTAACATGCTCGAGCCAGAATATCAACATCGCAATCATGGCGAGCATGAACGATATGAAGAGCAGAAAATAGGGAATAGACGATGAAAAGTAAGGATAGGGATAGGTTACAGGAGTGCCCGTACTAGTGACGATAACGCCACTTGTAGCGAGCAGGACGCCCACCTTGTGGGGAGTATGTAAGTTAGCGCAGGCTTCAGCTTGTAAGGAGTCGGATAACTTACTTTGGTGATAACGTTGTCCAAGATAGAGGACGCCTCAGTCCCAACGGTTTCGAGTGCTTCCTCAAATTGTAGCGACTTCTAATGGTTTTCAAGATCAAGACGCCCCAGGACACAATGACAGAGTATCTTGTCATTAGAAGGGACACCTTGAAAACCAGTCATAAAGTGAGTCTTCTACGTTTTCCAAGCTCACCTCGGTGAAATTGAGAATGAATTGCTCATCACTGAGTAAGTATAATTACATTATGCCACGCTTATTAATACACAGTGACCATCATCCTTGTATGGTTCGATGGTCTAATGGTTATGATTTCTGTCTCACATCACGTTGTTCACAGAAGGTTCCCAGTTCGATCCTGGGTCGAGCCACTTTTTTCTCTTTTTCACAACGAAGCTCTTTTCGAGGCTCGGGTGTATTACATTTACCAGACGCGCGGCAGAACTGTTCGCTCGATCGTTGCCACGAAATGAAGCATGAGCCTCTCGCCATTGCGTATGTATTCTGTATTGAGGGAAACAAGTTCTAAATGCTACACCATTCAGGATGATATCTGATTTCTTCCACCCGAACGTGGGAGGAGTAGAAAACCACATATTCATGCTCAGTGCAAATCTTATCCGTCGTGGTCACAAGGCATGATTTTTCAAACTTCCTTTGACCTTCTCTACAATGTCGTTTATCTTGCATCCAACATTCTCAGGTCATCGTAATCACACACAGTCATCCTCCAGACCGAGTGGGCGTTCGCTGGCTTCTGCCAGGCTTGAAGGTATACTACATACCATTTCCTGCCATCGCCTCCTCCGCCACTCTTCCGAATTATTTTACGTTTTTGCCATATTTCCGCGTCATCATTGCACGCGAGCATATTCACCTTATTCATGCGCACGCGAGTCTATCGTCTCTGGGCCAGGAGGCTATTCTACATGCGCACCATCTTGGCGTCCGCACGGTGTTCACCGATCACAGTCTTTTCGGGTTTGAAGATGCAGCGAGCATATTAACCAACAAACTCCTTGCGGCGGCTCTTAAAAATGTCGACGCTGTAATCTGTGTCTCGCATACTGGGTGGGTGGTCAACTATTACAATCGATGTCGCTCTTATTTTCTCGTGACCGTGAATCAGGAGGGAAAATACAGTCCTGCGTGGACAGTTGTTTGAGATTTCTGAAGATTCCTCTGCACTTGTCGTCCGACCAAATGTTTATGTGATTCCAAATGCTTTGGTTGCGGAGCAGTTTACTCCAGCTACCAAGCCTGTGTCGTCAGAAACTAGTAAGTGCTTCCATGTCGTTGTGGCAGAAAGGGACAACTCATTTTTCTCCAGTCTATATCGTGGTTTTGTCTCGTCTGGCGTATCGTAAAGGCATCGACTTACTGGTAGCCACTGCCCCCCGAATATGTTCCGCCTTTCCTAACGTCAATTTCATCGTAGGCAAGTCGCTCCATCTCCAGTATCATCCAACCCTAATTCGCTGGCGTAGGGGGAGACGGACCCAAGCTGAATGACCTGTTACAAGTAAGAGAACGACATCTCCTCCAAGACCGCATAGAGCTCCTCGGTCCAGTTCGACATCGCGACGTGCGAGACGTAAGTAGACATGAGCGAATTCGACTCTCATGATCATGATTCATACACGTCTCTGCAGGTTCTCGTGCGAGGATCTATATTTCTGAACACCTCACTGACGGAATCGTTTGGGATCGCTATTTTGGAAGCTGCGTGCGCAGGTCTTTATGTGGTCTCGACACGAGTAGGCGGAGTCCCGGAGATTCTCCCTCATGACATGATCTCGTTTGCGAAGCCAGAGGAGGATGGTACGTGTGGGACCCTGCGCAAGTTGTATATATCATTTTAGACCGTTTTTCATTGTCATTTTTTTTAGATTTGATCCGTGCCCTGTCAGAGGCGGTTGCGATTGTTTCGAAAGGCCAGCATGACCCCATAGAAGCTCATCAGAAGGTAAAAAACTTTTACAACTGGGGAGAAGTCGCGGAACGGACCGAGATTGTGTACGATGCTGTCGTCAAGTCTGAACAGAAGGATCTCTGGACTCGGATGCAAAGGTAACTTTGCACACAGTGCTGATAGACCCTGGCTCAAATGTCATAGAACTATGGAACTGGGGCCATTTGCAGGACCGATCTACACAATCATCCTTGTGGTGGATTGCCTATTCTTCCTATTTCTGGAATGGTTGATGCCGCGACATGATCTGGACTTTGTTCAAATGCATTGGGAACACCACAATTTTAGACATGTGGTACAGTAGCTTCATATCAACTGACTAATACATATCTAATCTCTCGAGAATAAGCTGCAAAAAATGCCGAACCAAGAGACAATTAACCATAATCACTAGACACGACCAGATGAGATTGTAATGCCAATACTCTGTCCAATGGGGATGCATCATCGAAAGCAGACCAAAAGGTTGAACAAAAAGAACAAAATTGGATACTAGGATATCATACCACACGCCTCGGCCTCTTGGGCTTTCCCCCTCGCCTCCTGCTCCGCTTGGAGCCATCGTGCCCATCGTCTACATCCATCAACGCGTCGTTCACAGTAAGTTCATCTGAAGGCCGCTTCATAGGAACTTTCACGCGATCTCTCAATGAAAAGGACGATTGTCCGCCGTCAACACCCAACCGATCGATTAGAGAGCTACCGTGGTTGTTAGACGACCGATCGAAGCGATCTCCATGGAAGGAAGTCTCCTCGAAGTGCTGATTGAAACGTGAACCAGAGGGGGCCCCCCAAGGCGCTGAGCCATGACGGGGACGAGTTGAACGTGGACGTCTTGGTTCTGTATCGGGGCGAGGAGGTAGAGAGTGCGGAAGGTGACTCTGCAGAAGTCGTGCACGTTCTGGATGCATAGCCAGCGGAAGAGATTGATGCGACCCTTCACCGTTCGCGGCATGCTGACCAGAGGGCGACGACTCTGCGTTGACATGGCGCAAGGACTCGTGCGGAGGTAAATCCCGTGTTTTAGACCACTTCGAATTTTTTGAGTCATCTACATGCCATTCCTGATTATGATCCAGTGAAGGCGGACCATGGTCACGACGATCATTGCGACTGCTGCTACGTGGGTGTTCAGGAAGATCGTTTGTCTCCTTTCTTTCAGGACCGTGAGGCCGCGATTCCTGCGGCCCGTGACTACGAAGAGAGATGTCCCCGTCATGCTTGGATTGTTGTGACGGATGAACGGCATCACGTGCCGACGTCGTGGAAGAGTTCCTGGAAAGCGGAGGGGAGGTTGCATGATCATCGTGATGATGAGAATGAGGACTCTCGGGCGTCTGGTCACGTCTGCTGTTGAGGTGCGGTTTCCCCTCAAGTTCCGGAACTGGAGGTCCGAAACGAGTCTACAGTGCTAGCGTCAGTCAAACTCTAACGGCTATGCTCAGAAGACCCACTCTTGCTGCACGTGCGCCTAATCGTAATGGTGAATCTGTATTGGTAGGCGCATTCGCAGGTGGGTCTGGCACAGAGAGAGGCTTACGCGGAAGGAGCTGTGATGTAAACTTGTGAGGACTCAATTTATTTCCACACAAAAGAGAGCGTACAGGTGAAACTATGCGCTCTGTTTGCCGACGTTGATCGACAAGCATCTTCGTTGAACGCTCTCTGTCGTGGAAATCATCCAGACGAGGCTATGGATATAAATAAGGAACATGGGTCGCAATGATATGCATGTGAAACATACTAATCGATCGTGATTGTCCATCGCACCAGTAGGTGGACGAACAGGACGAGAAACCACAGGCTGCGCGTTGCTTCCAGACACATGAACGCCTCGGCGTGAAGCGGAACTCGCCGGAGGTAGGAAAGACGCAGGCGGTACTGGTGGATGCGGTGAAATTGAAGCGGAACCACCAAAGCGGTTGCCTCTGCCACCAATTGGCATACTGTTTGTTCCAGAAAGCTTTGGCGTTGGAGCACTAGGAGGCGGCCTTGACATATCAACATGACGACGAGAAGTATCGCGCTGTGAATCAAAATGTAAAAACTCGACAGAAGACATCGAAAAGGTACCAACCGAAATCCGAGTCGATGATTCAACAGGCGCACGCCTTTCATCCCGCGAGGGCGCAGCTCGGGAGACATCCTCGTGTGCTGTGCGATGAGGCTCTTTCCATTCAGAACGCGATAGTTTGGGAGAGCGATCTGTGTCCGGTTTACCTCACGTAAATGAATGAAGCGGGGTAAGTGCCTACCTGGAGATCTCCGTCGTGCAGGTATCTCGGCATCGTCCATCATTGCCCGAGGGCGTTTGGGAGCGGAGCCGTCACGATCCTCGCGATAGCGCTGACTATTCACAAGCTGTCGAGAAGGTTCAGTGGACTTGGCGATACTGGCTGGAGGGTCCTCAACATCCATCTGATCTTGGCCTCGTTTGTCCCTAGACTCATTATGAGCATAGGTATCTGTCTGAGAGTTTGAATGAAGCGCAGAACTGGAATGCGCTTGTCGAGATCCTCTGGCGTCGGAGGATCTGGTGTCTCTTGAGGCCTCCAAAGGAGACAAGCGCGGGCCCGACGGAATGCGTGCATCGTTGGTAATCAACCGAGAAGCCGGGGCACTATCACGAGTGGCAGACGGTGGCGAGCGGTACCCGACATCCGCTCTTCCACGTGAACCTTCCTGAAAACTGTCACGTTGCGGTGGCAAAGGCACCCGTTTTCGAGAGCCTGAACAAGCGAGAGATGCACGCGAATGGCAGACGACGTTGGCATGAGGAAGAGTGGATGGGTGAAGAATACGTACGTTCGATTGGGGGGGATGGGGTGGGGGGTACCAACTGCTCCTGCGGTGCTTGGGGCGACGTCTGGTGCGCCATGACTGGGTGTTCGTGAGCTCTTGCATCAGCTTTGTGGCGATCACTTGTTCGATGACGAGACCGAGTGCCATCTGCACTAAGTGACCTGGCTCGGCCGCGCGTTTCTCGCGAGGGCTTGTCAGGTAGATCTGGAATTCGTTGGTCCACTTGAGCAGAAGGCGCTTGAATGAAGCGACTGTTCTGCCTCGCTGCGGACGACAACTCATCACGCAAGGTGTCGGGGTCGTTCGAGGACGGCAATGTAGGCGGATACTGAACGTCATGACCGTGACTGACAGGCGATCTGGGTCCTAGAGAATAACAAAGGAGAAAAAAAAGAAAAAGAAGAGGATAAATATAAGGATAGGGGGAAAAGGAGGAAGAAGATAGGGATCCATGATGAGCGTCCGTGTGTCCATGCGAGGAAGAAGTCGAATACAAAAGAACGAAATATGGTACTACGCAGCTCAACTCTCGAGGTTGTGCGGGACGCAGCAAAGGCCTTGCGCCCTGTACCCCAGGAGGAGCAGATACGCCGACGAGGGATGAGGATAGGGGATGATGTAGATAACGTACTTATTGTCGACATTCTGTCGGCATCGCGAGAGCTCTCGCGACGCTCGCGTTCTTTGTGAGGAGGTTGCTCGACTTCACGGTGTTTCCCTTCGTGTGACACTGACCGATCAACAGGCGACGGAACTCGAGGTGCTACCCAAACGCGGTCTACATCTGCTATAGGTGAGCCGGGACGCACAGAGTCCTTTGTGGATGCTCTGCCCCTATTCTGGTCCCCGTTGGCTGAAGGCGACCACTGGCGACGGGAAGACAGAACGCGGTCATCTGCGCGGTGGCGCAGTGGCGGTGAAAGGGACCGTTCTCCATTGGCTCTGTTGGATGCCAAAAAAGAATCATTTTGACTACCATAGGATTGTATTGACGGTCGCTCATCCCGTCGAGCACTTTCTCCAGGGCGGTAATGGCGATCATCATAAGACAAAATGGTACCAGCATCTGACCGGCCTATACGGGAGGTCAGGGGATCATCAGTCTTGCTGATAACAACGATATCCCGGGTTTCGTCAGCAACGCGCCGATCACGAGCAGGCGGGGAGCTGCCAGGACGCGTCCAAGTCGATTCCTTGGTGCGAGAATTATAATAATAGACACCGCGGCCATTTCTTGGGTGTCTAACCTCCCAATCTGGGGGAAGTACATCCCCTGATTCAAATGTCGTGGGCTTGGAGACAACGGCAATGCCATTTTTCTTGTCCCGGTCGACGCGAGCTGCCATAGCTGTAGCTTCAATGATGGACGGATGAGAAGGATGCATAAATGGAACTGAAGACACTATTGGTTTGGGAGGAAGAGCATGAGTAAGTTTCCCAAACGACAACTGGCGATTGAGAACTGGAGATGATTCGGGAACCGTATGTGGTTCCTGGGGAGTCCTTACTGGCGTTTTGGGCCTATCATGCTCAGGAGCCTTGCCCCGAGCGTTGGCGCCAGAAACTGGTATCTCCAGATTTTTTTCCGAGTGATTGACCGTCTTTGAAGGAGACTGTGTGCGCTGAGCACCGCCCTGTGAAACGCAAGGCTGGTAGGTCAGGAATTCGTCGTCCTCGTCACCTCCAAGCGACACAGCATCTTCTGCATCCTCAGCAGCGAGACTTGGATCTTGCTCCGAAGTTCCCCGGTCTTCCTCCTCATTTCCCCAGTCTAGGACTTCTGTTTCATCTTCCACCATGGTGCGGACGAGAGGAGTGATAAACTAACGACAGAAATGCGTTCCCAAGTTGGCCGAGGAGAACCTCCTAACTCCGACCCAAAATTTAATTCCCGCCCGCTCCCTGCCGAGGTCTGAGACCCCGTGTATGTACATTGATCAAGGATTTCAGTGGCAAAATCAATCATTCCATCATGCTCTCAGGTGTCGTGGCACATGAACATTATGATTCGACCACCTGGAGGGTTTGCAGAGACTTGCCACAAAAATTGTTTAGCCTTTCGTTGAAATTGTTGATGTCAAGACTTGACGATCACAATGCGTTATTATAACGGGTATGATTTCATTTGAAGCGCAGAGATCTGAAAGCTCTTATATATACAGTCACTTCACCGCCTTGTCCAAGTCTGGGGCGTGCACAATTTAACACGTCTTTAGCCACTCGATTTAGGAAATTGAAAAGCTGCAACGTCCCATAACATGGCGGTCATTTCGCGCATTGGAAGCTGAACAACTATGACTCTGCTTCTGCAGCAATCACGAATGCAATGCAACTGTGACGCACCCCGATAAATATATGGGCCGCAATGCCCTACAACAGCCTGTTTATAGCATCACAAAGCGCGATATTGATCATGCTCTCCGCTACCACTGGCTTGCTCATAACGCAAGCTCAAGGGGTAAAGACACCGGATACGAGAGCCTTGTTCATGTCTTGGATGCTCGTTACCATCAAAAAACTTCGTTGTGATCTTGGAATCCGTGCTTGGCGCCGGGCACCGCCGAGTGCTGAGGGCCGGTGACTTAATTTGAAGCCATTCCTGAAAGGTATCATAGGTTCTGTTCCACGAGCCCACATTTTTATTCGATTGCGCTTCATCCAACTCAAGATGCTCCGACCCTTCCATTGGGCGTTTTGCCGTCGGATCAGCATCTGGACGCGTCGATTATAAGCAACTAAAATCGTTCGGAATAATGTCCTCTCAAAGAGACCCCTTCCCATGCGCAACATTCGTTCCTGCAACGGCCTCACATTCTGTAATGCCAACTACTTAGTTATTGGACTCGACGAAGATATCAATCTATGGAAGCTGCTTAGACGGTAGCAGCACAACTCAATTCACTGTTTCGGCATAGGTGCAAGACAGCAGTTTTATTTTTTGCTAGATACGTCGGTGTGTGTCGAAAAACATTAATATTGTAAACATACGCATAACTCTTGGATCGAATATTATTATTAATATTGCAGTTGGAAATGCGCTTACAAATCATCAACGAGTAGTTGTTCCGAACCCGATTCCGATCAGCCCTTGTTGGTCATCATCACCTCTCAGTCGCCGCCATTCATCAAATTCTGTTCAAAGTGTCTTCATCTCGCACTCTTTTTCGACGCCCTCGAGTTGGCACAGACATGTCCATGCCTATACTTCCCTTAACATCTCCATCATATCCTAATCACAATTTATCTGGCACTCCCATGTCTGTCTCCAATCGCGTGCCATTAATATTTCGACGGTTGCATAGGTTCCAGCAAATGGTGTGAAGTGCATGCTGTTAGGTTCTGAGTAGAGGTTCTGAGATAGATTGGCTCTGCAGGATTTTGAACTGGCCTTTTGGCAGCTGTCTTATCTCTGCCTGGCACCCAAAAGAGTGTGAGCCAACTCCCGAAATATCACACAATTATGATCCATTGACGCCTAACTAATAGTTATCGAAACGTGTACTACCACAAGCGTAGGTCAATAGATCTTGGTCTGAATCAAACATTTATGTGTTTACTGTAGAGACCAAGAACACCTGGGCAAGAGATGACCCAGCAATCTTAATTTTGCTATTTGCGAGCCTCTTTGGTGAGATCCATCTATGCAACTATTCAGAAGTTATTCACAACGTATGATGTCATTCAGTTGCTGCAGTAGCATGGTCTATTGTGTATTCGTATTCTCCACTTCAGGCTGTACGATTAGCCTTTGTGATGATACTGCGAGATTACCTCCTCGTCGGTGCACTGAGTGCGACTCTTCTTTGGTTCGTCATTCTCCTTTTCTAAGGCGTGATGCTAACTGATCATTTTCCTTCATAGGTTCTTCGCCAACCGGGCGTTGGTATCACCTTCCTCTCATTCATCACCTACAGACTCTTCAGTCGAATGGGCATATGCTTTCGACGTTCATACGAATGCATTTTTCCCCTTGTATCTGACACTCTATTTAGCGCAATTGTTCCTCCTTCCCGTAGTGTTAAAGGATAACTGGGTTTGCCTCCTTATTGGCAATACCCTATATCTTGCAGGGCAAGTCTTGGAGGTCACGCCACCTAAATTGTCCTTTGATCATTGATTTCGCCAACAGGTTTGCCCAGTATGTCTACGGAGTGTACCTCGGACTAAGCGGTATGCAAACCAACCTTCTCTTCTATCTCGCCGCTAATTTTTTTCTTCACATTCAGCTCTGCCATTCTTGATACGTTCCGAAATATTGCTGGCCCCACTATTGCCGCTATTTGCGAGCTATGTTGTCTCGTTATTGGGTTTCCACGTTGCAAAACATGTTCTGAGCGTGTACTTCGGTTCATAATACACTGCATGATACAGGAGCTGGACGATAAGCGTGAACTGTCATTGATTACTCTAGCTATTTCCGCAGTAGTGTGCTGTAGCTTGATTACAATAATAATAGACACTTTGTGTGTTACAACCTTGAAGCTGTGGGCCCAGGGGTATTTTCAAGTTCTCCAGTCACCGCCACTGAGCGTCTCTCGCACTCCCTTCTGTGCGACTGATATCTTCTTCAATCTCCGTCATCATGCACATCGCACAAGCTCATGTTGACCGTGCAATTGAACAGATCCAACACAAGAAGCCGCTTCCCGATATCGACTTCACTCAGCATGTACTTGAAGATGGGAATACAATCAGCACACAAGAGCGGGTTGTCAAAGATGTACGCTCGCGTCATCGGCTACTCATCTTAATCTGCCTGTTGAGCTCTCATTGCAGGTGCAAGCGCCAGCTATGAACGTCCCCACGGATGCCCAGTTTTTCTCCAAACAAGATCCCACCAAACCTGACGTAGCGTTCCTCAAGAACCACTTTTACCGCGAAGGCCGGGTCACCGAGGATCAGGCGATATGGATTTTGGAAAAGGCAACTGCGCTCCTTCGTGCGGAGTCCAACGTCTTGCAGGTCGACGCGCCAATCACAGGTGAGTGTGCTTGTCGTCTCCCGTAGTCACCCCATGCCAACAAACCATCTCACTTAGTGTGTGGCGATATCCATGGTCAATATGTATGCGCCCTCGATTGTTGGTCAGGATGATACATTACTGATCATCTCTCCAGTACGACCTCATGAAACTGTTCGAAGTTGGCGGCAGTCCAGCGGACACACGGTACCTTTTCCTCGGAGATTACGTTGATCGGGGTTACTTCAGTATAGAGGTGTGTCCTGCATTAATACTCGACCTTCTCCAACTCATCCCATCCCATAGTGCGTTTTGTATCTGTGGTCCCTCAAGATCTGGTATCCCGACACCCTCTTCCTTCTCCGTGGCAATCATGAATGCCGGCATCTCACAGATTATTTCACTTTCAAGCTCGAATGTATGTATCAATCACTTCATCATCTTTGAATGAATACTCCACTAACGTCACTCAGGCAAGCACAAATACTCGGAGCGCATCTACGACGCTTGCATGGAATCCTTCTGTGCACTTCCCCTTGCTGCCGTCATGAACAAGCAATTCCTATGCATCCACGGCGGTCTTTCACCAGAGTTGAACACTTTGGATGATATCAGAGCGGTACGTCCATTCGCGGATCTTCCATGACACAACGTTCATTTATATTCCTTTTAGATCGATCGGTTCCGCGAGCCTCCGACACACGGCCTGATGTGCGATATTCTATGGTCGGATCCTGTTGAAGACTTTGGGCAAGAGAAGATGAATGAAAGCTTCGTTCATAATCACGTCCGAGGTTGTTCTTACTTCTTCACGTGAGTGGTTTCAGGTGTCCGATGTATTTTGATTGATCGTCGGCATATAGTTACCAAGCTGCCTGTCAGTTCTTAGAGCGAAATAATCTTCTTTCGATCATTCGCGCACACGAAGCTCAAGATGCTGGGTATGTTTCAATTGTACAGCTGTCTATTTTACTCATGCGGTCGCTCGAAAGCTATCGTATGTACCGGAAGACAAAAAGCACGGGCTTTCCTTCTGTCATGACGATCTTTTCTGCTCCCAACTACCTCGACGTCTACAACAACAAAGCCGCCGTCTTGAAGTACGAGAGCAACGTGATGAACATTCGGCAGTTCAACTGCACGCCTCATCCGTACTGGCTACCTAACTTCATGGACGTGTTTACTTGGAGTTTACCCTTTGTGGGCGAGAAAAGTACGTTCACGGAGTCTATTTAGAGCGTCTATTCAGAACTGAGCGGCGACTCTAGTCACAGATATGCTTGTTGCTGTGCTAAACACTTGCAGTAAAGAAGAGCTCGAGGAGTCTGACGAGGAACAGGTTGTTTCACGAGTAGCCCACCCCGAAGAGGTGGTGGAGAGGCGAAAGATCATCAAAAACAAGATCCTTGCAGTTGGACGGATGGCGCGTGTGTTTGCTTTGCTCCGGTACGGGATCCTTGTCTACACGTTGTACTAGTTTGACGGATCTGTCGCAGAGAGGAGTCGGAGAAGGTTTCAGAGCTCAAGAGTATATCTGGTTCTAGCAAGTTGCCGTACGGCACGCTAGCCTTAGGTACAGAAGGCATCAAAGATGCCATTTCTGGCTTCGAGGACGCGTACGTTCAACTTTTCCCACCTGCATGCGCTCTCGGTATTCATTACATCTTCATGCAGACGGAAGTCAGATATCGAAAACGAGCGTCTGCCTCCAGAACTTTTCGATGCCGAAGAGGCAAAGGCCTACCTGGCTCAAGCACAATCTGGGTCGTTACCGACGACCCCAGCAGACACCATCGAGTCCCCTGTGTCTCCGAGTGGAGTCAACGTTGGAGTGGAGCCTTCCATGTCGTCGGGATCGCTGACGTCCTTACCCAGTCTCCCGAGCGGCGGACAGATGGGGTCTCCGCGCACCCCGTTCAAGGGCAGACATGGCCGGCAGGCTTCGCTTGGGACGACGATGACGAGTCCCTCTACGAGGCGCCGGAGTTTGGAGAGCACGATTTCGATGATCCAGGAAGCGCTAGACGGGAAAGATTTAGAGACTCATGGGCTTCCTGGAAACGGTTCGCCTTATGGAGGCGGGGGCGGTAGTTCTTCCCATAGTTGATTGGGATCGAAGCGATACTGTATATCCATAGTCATTTTTTCTAGTCGCTTTGATGGATCGCAACCTTGTGATGAAAAGAACGAGTATAAGTATGATTATTAATGGACAACTTTATTGATGGGTTAGCAGACTGAATGCCACTCTCGTCCACCGACCTGCGCTAAGCTCTTCGACTGATTAGGCTCAGGCAATCGTAATAGGTTCGAAGTCATTAACCGTCAGGCCCACTAGGCTACCTCAGGGGTTATGTCCGGCGATCTTCATTCCGGCCCAGCAAATAGCTTGTAGTCGTGTAATCTCATGACGGAGGGCATCAGTGACATCATATTCTCAAGATTCCTATATCATGACTTGCAATTGGAAGGTAAGAATGAGTGCAAATGTATGAATGGTACCGGTGCTTTCTGATGCCGTGCGCTTTTGTGAAAAGCGTGTGCACATCCTGCACTTGAGCTTGAGCGCTGACTACATACTACATATACTCTCGTCTACATTCTGACCACCTTTGTGCGGAGCTCGAGGCCATATAAAACATACTTATACAAATCTGCATGCACCAAAGCCGAGATTTCGGTACATGTCATCCGGTCGCGCGTTGACTCTTGTGCGGCGCACATCAAGATAAGCCTCTTCTCTTTATACATTCTAACAATTACGATAACACTGGAATATGATGCAGTGACGGGCTAATACGTCTCGGCACCTGTGGAATGTTTGTTGATGGCTAGGAATCGGAGTTCGAATTTTATCTAGCTATCATCAAATCCCACACCAGGATCATAGCGCACATTCCCTAGGGCCACCCTTGGCAGCACTTTGAAGATGTTCCCACGTACTGTCAGACCCTATTACTTTGTAGGAATTATATGGTCTGAGAGACCCCCTCCTCCAGGAGGCTGCTCCCTAGTTTTGCAGGGCTGAGTAGATCTCCCTTGAGAGGATAAATGCCGACGCTCGTGGAAGAGGGTGAGTGCAGTCTCCTGGATGTTTCTTATCGAGCCTCAACACGACCATCATCTTCTCCAGATGCTTGCCACCTGACAAGGGTCCCTATGTCATCATCTCCATATGTTGCCCCACAATGTTAGCGAGTGTGATTGCGATTCGCGGATGTGTTTGGGAGCCTCTGGAGTTCATATGTTTCTCAGCATGTCCAGGTCCATATGTTTTTTTCCGCGATCCTTCCAATCGAATGTTTTTCTTTCTTTTTTTTCTGCCTGAATCCGAGCCTTAGGCTCATCCATGATACAAAACAACATAATTTGATCAGACTCGCGTGGTAAGTACAATGGCAACAACTAAACATCAATGGCAAGAAACATAAGATGTGAGGTGTGTGATGATCTATGAGATGATGCTGGTATCTCGAACTGATTGCGACCGCCTCAGACAGCACATGGTATACAGTCTGAAATTATATGTCGCAGTACGCACTGCGAAGCAGCATCCCATACATACCATCTTCCTGTGGTCATGATGGAGAGCCTCCACGATGGTTTGAGAATATATCCCGTAGTGCTCTCGTTGATAGTCGACAGAGTCGAATTCCACAGGTTTGAATCATTGCAGGTCATCTGAGGAAGCGCAGCTGAGTGTGAATATAAGACTGCAGCGAGGTGCATGAGGGAGGCGTTGCTGGACCTGTAGGTGATTGCATCAATAAGTAATCTTGAGCACAAGCGTAGAGTGTGTGGCACATCCCTGGTGAAGATGTGAGAGTGTATAGATAACTCACCTCAAGCTTGGGGTGTTAGCCTATGCGAGATAAGCAAGCTGCACGTGTAGAATCCAAGTCCAAACTCACTTTTTCCTCTTTGAGCATGACGACAGCGTCATGACAATGAGTATGTCAGCACCACTTGTGTGCTGATTCTCGTCTAATTGATGGTCTATCATCCGTTCTCCGTTTCGCTTTGGAGTCACAACTTGATAGGGTGTCTTGGCTGCTGGTTGCACAGGGACCAACCGTGTCAGAACCACCACCGTGTACAGATACAGCAAACCATTTCACAGTGTAATCCTCTTCCGCAGACAAGGTACGGCCTAGAGGGAATGCCAGCAACCTGTCAAATTCAAACTTCAAGCCATATTCGCCATACTAAACATGTTGGTCACCATCTGATCCTTGATGAACTTATAGGGTGCAGAAGCCATCTCTTCGGGAGTGTCGCACCACTCGCGTGCTAGGCGCTTGAAGCCAGCGCCAGGGAGCCACTCGGGGACCTTGGCTAGTGCCACTAAAATGGTAAGGCCATCGGACGCAAATATCAAAATGCTATAGCTTACGGTATGGTGTGGAATCAGCCATGAAGACACCGGAAGAGGTGGAACGGGAGAATTTGTCGAAAGTGTGGCCTGCAAGGGTCAACAAAGGGATCGTTGTTTTCTTTCACTTCATAGCCATAAGAGATGCGCAGAATGATAGCGCCAGCAGTGCCAGCAATGTACAGGACCTTTATACCTGTACCCCGTACCGTCAACTCAAGGTCGAAACAGCCAATGGTATGGGTACGATGAACAGCCCTAGGAAGCATAAATAAATGATCAGCTATAGTTATAAATGTGAAAAAATCATACCTATTGTGCAAGACGCCGGACGCAGACAGTGCACAACACATGCGACACAGTGACCTTGGCTAGCACCCTCGACAATTCCAGGAAGATCGAGCAGTTGTATACGTGTCCCCTGGTACTCAATCACTCCATGTATCATCCAAGTATTCCGTACAAGTCAGTCATCAATGACTGAGAACAGTACAAGCTGAGTGAACAAGTCAGTATTGTTATTCAGTAGTACAATAGGCTCCTTACAGTCCTCAGAACATCTACCAGCTATAATGCAACATTCAGGACAATGATAGAGGGGATAGAGCGGGAACAAAGCGCACTCTTGATATTCATAAGTGTGCATAGTTGGATCTTGCTAGGGTCATGATTCTGACAATGGATGCTACTTGCGTGGAAGGAAAAATAAAATGGAATTGAGTGGGGCTAGTTGTTCACTTTCCATAGGGCCCATCTCGGAGATGTGTAGATGTTAGAACAAGGGCGATGAGACGAGCTGAATGATAGTAAGCTTCAAGTTGAATTTGGAGGTACATAAGGTCATGTGACAAGATACGTCGTGTCACGAATGTATCAACAGAGACACGTGTGTGCCCAATTCAAGAGCTCGTCTCGCCTTGTGAATCCTCCTCGGTACTGAGTCTTTGAGAATCGCCATGTAATGGCATGACAACATGACGTGAATCACCTGTAGAACACTGGATGTGGATCAACTTCAGGTGCCTGGGCCTGTGCTATGGCTCTTGAGGGCATCTCACGAGCCTCGTGAGATGCTCTCGAGAGGTTTAAGCAGCCAATCAAGTAATGAATAAAACTCCAACTAAAACATAAAACATTGATTATGGACTGAGTACTGATGATAACAGCATCTGGAATGGTCTGGAATAACAGCACAGCAGTCCCTACATATAATAAGACCACCATTAAGTACTATTGTAAGGCAAATGACCCACAACGCTGCACTTTGCACGAAAAGTGCAGTGCAATGGGTCATTTACTTTACATGATTCTACTAAGAAGGTTAGTCACATACAGTTGGACCGAAACTGATCTTATGCTCGCAACTTTACTATCTGCTTCAATTTATTTGTTGTCCGGCTTTCTGTCGCATACAACAACTGTAGTACAGACTGTTCACATACTGTAATATTTCAGCTACTAGTAGGGATTGGTGCAAGTATAAATCATTGTCAAAGTTACTTATTTCTAAGTACATGAGAAGATGATAAAGCGAAGGGACACTCCATCATTTCTGACATTGCCACTACACTCGCTGCACTCCAACCTCCGTGCAAGCACTATACGGCATACTTTTCTACTCCTTCAGCCAATGCAGACATGCTTGGTAAAGGAGGAAAGGATCTGTACGATTTTCTCGGCAGCTATGTCTACATGAAGAGCGGCAATTGGGATGGAAATGATGCACACCCTCTACCTTCTGCATCTTCACCTTCACCGAGCATTAGTGAGCTGACAAGGGATCTTGCTACTCTGCCAGAGTACTACATCATGCCACTGCACGAAAGTATGCCAGACAGTGTATCCAGTACGTCTGGGAGTCGACTAGTCAGGGTTGAGTGGCGCTGATCTATCAAGTAAGTATGTCATGTCTCAGTGTCTGGATCAGAACTCTATATTGATGATGTACCTATCAAGTAAGTATGCTGCATCGCAATTATTTTGGCTAGGGATTGGTGCAAGTATAGATCATTGTAAAAGTTACTTATTTCTACAACTTAAGCCTAGATGTGAACAGACACGGACAACGTCAGCAGGACACAGTTCAGCATCCTACCCTCCAGGCAGCCCGTGAATGATCAGTGGATCTCGACTTGGGCCTACAGTCAATGAATACATATGCGGGTCACAAAGGATCACCAATTTAATGTCCATAACAAATGGTTTGTATGGACCAGCGCTTCCCTGTAGCCGGCGATGAGAATGATCAATACGACCATCAGCATACCCTCTGTGATTGCGCTTGGCCTTGAGTTCTGATGATATGCAAGGAAGGCACAGAGACAGATCTTCCAGATGTCCATCCTGACAAACACGAGTTGAACACACCTCTGAGGGCAGGTGCCTGTACCTGTAGAGGAAGTAATAGTTGTAGCGGAAATAGAAAAGGAGGATAATGTATATAAATACCTGAATCAGCAATCGTCCCAGCGAGCTCGCATTACTTGGCATGCAATGAAGAAATTTGATGCTTGAGGCAAATATCAAGCCCAGAGACTTGGTATTGAACTGGGGTTGTGGAGGAGTGATAAGATGATGCCCGATGACAACTTCTGGGTGCAGGAGTGTGCAGGATGATACCAGCAGGCGAACATGCCAGTTGCTCACAGAAGGTACGAAATGGCAACTTTGAGTAAAGAAAGATGAAAAGGTTTAGAAAAACTTACTAAAATAATGAGAGAAGTGCCGCATGAGAACACCATAGCGCAGCCGTAGTGTCATCATTACTGAGATGGTCAGGGCACAGGGTATGGGTGCTGGAGAGCGCAGTTGGGCATGGTTTGATTGCGAGGATGCAAGAGATGCGCTGGGGGGTGTAAGGAAGGGCTGGAAGTATGCGGGAGAGCAGCACACTGTCTGGGCGCCAGCCTTGCAAGACTGATCTCCCGTGCTAAGCTCTGGAATGCAACAGTGAGAGTCTCAACTCTCGAGCATCTCGTCCGTCGTGGTCTTCTGCACTGCTTGTTGCGACCTGTGCTTTCTTCGGTTCTTGGTCGGGCTGATAGTCTGAGTCATTTGCCATGAAGTCGTCCTCATCGTAAGAATAATTCATGGTGTCTTTGATGTTTGTTGGTGTTTCGGATCAAACAGGCGAACTAGAACTGGGGGTATCAGTAATAGTTAGTACTTGTGGCTGCATTAGAGCAGCCATCTGGTCAAGAATGTGCTGGTGTTTAGAGTTAACGCCAGGAATATGAACAAGCGTCTGTGTTTTTTTGGCGTCCCGAGTCTTCTTGGGGCTAATAAAGTGGTGTCCGAGTCCCGTAGATATTGGCTGAGCACCACGCGTAGGGCGGATGGGTGCCATGGTGGTGGATGTAGTAGTGTTGAACAAGAAAAACAGACTTAGCGACTGAAAGCAGCATCGAAGATGCTAGTAGAGCACAGAGGCTCTGTACCTGGTATGCACGCCATAGGCTCTATCCATAGGCTCGATGAAGGGGAAGGTGGTATTGGCGAGGATCTTACGAGGTTGTATTGGAGGTATGGGGCATCCAGGGAGGGCTACGAGGATCCAGGGAGGCACTGGGGAGGAAGCAAGGTATATTTGGCACGTACTATAATTAGATCATCCCCGAGACTGGGTCTCACAGACCATATAATCCTAACATAATAATACCGTCTCACAGACCTTTAATACCACCGAAAAGTGCTGCCTGAGGTGGTTCACCGACTTAATCAAACACTGACAAACATGACATGAACCCATTTTTGAAAGAGTAAGACAGCTTCGAAAACACTAGAATTAGTAAACATTGTCAAAAATGCAGAATATTTCGATCCTAGGATATCCGACCATCCGACCCTATCCAGCATTTGCCCCGGATATGACTCAGTGTGACATCTACAAATAAACAATACCAAGCACACCACCTTGAACTATGTCACTCTTTCCCCGCCCCCACCCTTTGTGTCTCTTTCCCCGCCCTCACCCTTTGTGTCATGGTGAATGTTGGAGGTGGGCCAGTAGGAGCTGATGATGCAGCTGCTGCAGCACCTCAAGGGCTGATGGTATTGGTGTAGTCATTGAGTGCGGTGCAGGGAGGTAAGCATGTAGCGGCGCTGTTAGGTAGTGGCTTGGCTAAATGTAGTAATATTCCTGACGTTGTGCACAAGGTGGCTGACAGCGAGGACGTGTGGGAAACAGCGAGCTTAATCTTAAGAAGAAAGGGAGAATGGTTTTGGGAGGAGTCGCGCGCTCGCGTGGTTTGCGCTTGCGCCATGTAGGGCCATGTGGTTTTCACCTAGATACACTTAGATACACTTAGATGCGCTTAAGGCCACATGGTTTTCGCTTACCTCACTTGAACTTCTATTTGGAAACTCGTGTGGTTTTCTCGCGTCGCTAAGAGTAAGACTAAGACTAAGTAAGAAGAGTGAGTGTGAATGAACAAATTGAGTGAAATTTCTATGAAGTCCGAAAATACTGCCAAACACGATATAGTGGACAGTATTCCTCACACCTACTGTGCTGTGGGAACGCAACGGACAAACAACACACTTTTCCTACTATATGGGAAAGGCATCGAGAATAAAACAAAAGCAATGATAGAAATTTGATTACACTTTTGGTTACACAAATCATTACACAACTTGGCTGCTGCTTTTGAATAGAATTCTCGAGTTAAATTGCCTTTCCCTGCAGCCAAGTGTAATAAAGTGTGATACACTTTTTGTGGGTGTTATTTCTTATCAATGATGATAGAAATGACTTATTGATAAGTCCAGGCAAATTTTGCACTTGCTAAACAACCATTTGAATTTTTAACAACCATGGATGGACATATACCTATTCTGTGAGTTGCTGATATTATTGCTATGCATAAGGTGCATGATGCTAATGTCTGCACGTACCATTTAGAAACCAAGATCAAATCACCCCTGAACGCGACCGTCACTCACAACGTGAATGCGATAGACTCAATTGACTTCAGATGACATCTCCTACAAGGCGCAATCGTCGCCATGCTGCCCATGATAATCAGAATAGACCTCCACCTCCTGTACCCCAGCCTAATTTTGTGCCAGCTAATGAGCCCCAAGCAGGGCCCGTTCCACAACCTTTTGTGGAGCAACCTCCTCCCTACTTTTGATATCAACCACTACCAGTTGAGCAGTATCCTGGCTTGCCACAAAATGCAATTGCACATGTGCAGCGTGCTCATCATCATCCACCAGTGGATTATAATGCACGCTTGAATGAGCAAATGAATGCAGCTCATAATGATAGACACCGTTGACGTAATATTTGTCAGCAACAGGACAGAGATGAGATAAGACAGCAGGCACAGGCAGAACTCATGCAGCCTCCACAGGTGCTTCCAATTCCTAACCAGCACATCCAACCTGCTCCTCCCGCTCCTCCTGCATATGGCCCTATTCATTATGAGGGTGCTGTTGGTCCTCACAACCTTGATAATCCCCTGCACTACTTTGCACTCAATCATGCACCACCTATGCTTGCGCTACCAGAACCAGATTATCAGCAGTTTAATCTTCGATTTCAAAATCATATCAATGCAGAGCAAAGGGAACACGAGCACATTAGAAATGACTTGCTTCAAAGGCAAGCACAGGAGGAATTCCATCGAAATCAAGTGCAGCTACAATTGCAGCAGCAAGAGGCTGAGAGGGTCCGTAGACAGGCTCAATTGCAGCAGGAGGAGGCTCTTTACCTCCAGCAGCAAGAAGCTGAAAGGATCCAAAGACAGGCTCAATTGCAGCAGCAAGAAGCTGGAGGATCCAGAGACTGGCTCAATTACAGCAGCAGCAGGCTCTTCACCTACAGCAACAAGAAGCTGAAAGGATTCAAAGACATGCTCAATTGCAGCAGCAGGAGGCTCTTCGCTTGCAGCAACAAGAAGCTGAAAGGATCCAAAGATATGCTCAATTGCAGCAGCAGGAGGCTCTTCGCCTACAGCAGCAGCAAGCTCTTCACCTGCAGCAACAGCAAGCTGAGCAGCTCAATAGAGAAGCTCAATATGCTTTTGAAATGCAGCAGGAGGAAGAGGAACAGCATAACAGATAGGATCAGGATGGTCTCCGAGCAGCTCAACAACAAGAGGACCAGCACAATAGAGAACTGCAGGATGCTCAGCGGGTACATCAACAGGAAGAGGAGGCTCAATGCCGGCGGGAACAAAGTATTCATGAACAGGATGAGCATCTTGAAGAGGCTTTCCATGAATACAATGATCCAGCATCTCAGGAGCAGCATGCTGACGATGAAGAAAGAATAAGAACCCAGCAGCAGGAACACCGCCAGCAGCGTGAGGCAGAGGATGACCAGCATATCAATCAGGTGGTTCCTATTCCTGATGGAGCCTTACCTTATAGGGAACCAATTGACCACAACACTCTTGGTCCTCTTAATGTAGAGTGTCATAACTGTCATGCACTGCACTTTGCATCCAAAAGACTCTCCAACTCCTCTCTATGAAATCCACACTTTGGTATGTGCTGCTTGCAGGGCCAAGTCAGCCTTCCGCCCTTTTCAGAATGGCCACCTGTATCTCTGCAAGCTCATTGCTTCAAAAATCCGTGCTGAAGGCAAGATTGTCCTATGTGTGGCTTCCTTTGGAATTGCCTCTCTCCTCCTGCCAGGTGGACGCACAGCTCATTCACAATTAAAAATCCCTATTCCCATTAATGAGGACAGCTCCTGCAACATCAAGAAAGGAGATGTTGTCCACAAGCTTCTCAAGGCCACCTCTCTCATCATCTGCGATGAAATCCCTATGCTGCATCGTTATATTTTGGAATGCCTTGACCGCACATTGCGTGACCTTCTGGATGTAGATGCTGATTTTGGAGGAATGACAATGCTCTTTGGAGGAGACTTCAGACAGACCCTGCCAGTGGTGCCTCATGGATCCAGGGAGCAGATAGTGGGTGCTACCTTTTGCAGATCTTGCATATGGCCAAAGCTTCGCATCTTCCACCTCAAGACAAATATGCGGCTTGGTCAAGATCCCGCCTCTGATGAATTTGCAAAGTGGCTCTTTGAGATTGGAGCTGGCAAGGGCACAGATAGAAATGGAACCATGACCCTCCCAATTCAAATGCGATGCACCAACAATGATGTCCAGTCTCTTATCAATGCCCTATACTCTCCAGTTCTGCTCCCTGGGCATCCTCCCCCAGATGATAGCTTCTTCCTGGAACGGACCATCCTCTCTGCAAAGAATACAGATGTGGATGAAATCAATACGACCATTCTTGAATCCTTCCCCGGAGATAAAGCAGTCTTTACCAGCGCAGACTCAGTTGCTGAGAGGGACTACGACTATATTCCCATAGAGTTCCTTCACACTCTCACCCCATCAGGCTTCCCTTTGCACAAATTGGAGGTCAAAGCAGGTGTCCCTCTCATGCTCTTGCACAATTTGAACCCCACTGAAGGCCTCTATAATGGAACTTGCATGATCCTCCTGTTTTGGACCATGCACGTTCTCAGGTGTCACATTCTTGGAGATGGAGTTGATGCAGCCCACCAAGAGAATCAGAACACAGTCCTCATCCCTCGCATGACCCTGGATGCCACTTCCGAAGACAACCCAATCCCTCTCAAGTGTCGCCAATTCCCTGTTTGTCTTGCATTTGCCATGACAATCAACAAGGCGCAAGGTCAAAGTGTCAAGTGGGTTGGCCTTAATTTGCAGACTCCTGTCTTCAGTCATGGACAGCTCTATGTGGCTTTGTCTCGATGCACTCACCCAGAGAGAGTGTATGCAATATTTCCAGAGCATGAAGAAGGTTCAAACACAACCAATGTAGTATATACAGAAGTGCTTAGAGGACTCACAGATCATATCAATGATTGGTGTACTTTTATATATATAGAACTGACTGATCTTATGTACTATGTACTTTTATGTGGTGTGGTAGATTGTACTTTTAGTTTTTTGAAATGCTGCTCATAAATTTACCTCTTTTTTTCAAAATCCACTATCAATGCATGATCTTATTCAAAATGCACTATTTATTAGGATGAAGCTGAGGCCAGGAAGCAAAAAAAAAAGAGCACGAAGCACTCTTTTTTTGCTTCCTGTGCCGAAGGCAGAATGGGTGTGGACTCATCTTAAGAAGAAAGGGAGAATGGTTTCGGGAATGCTCGGGCGCTCGCATGGTTTGTGCTTGCACCGTGTAGGGCCATGTGGTTTTCGCCTAGATACACTTAGATGCGCTTAAGGCCACATGGTTTTCACTTACCTTGCTTAAACCTTTTTTTGGAAACTCGCATGGCTTTGTCACGTGTTTTTGAGCGTCGACTGAATCGCCACTGCCTGCGCACTACTCAACACAAGTATTTTCCCTATTGTAATTGTTTATGGTACATACATACAGTGAATAACAAAAATGAAAATGGTCACCGCTCGCACTCAACCATGGTGCATTGTTCTCTCACTCGTCTACTTACTCTACCCTTTCTTATATACCTACTGTACCTCTTTCTTATATCACCACCCACACAATCACTCACAAATGTCTACTTACTCTCGATCGAATTCTTTTTTATCACCTACACAATCGCCCATACACAAATGTCTACTTACTCTTTCTATATATTTCACTCATCCTCGTCTTTGATATCCACGTCCACATTCTTGTCCCCATCGTTTTTGTTTTTGTTTTTGTTTTTGTTTTTGTTTTTGTTTTCCTCCTCCTCCTCCTCCTCCTCCTCTCCATCTCTGTCCTCACCATCACCATACTCACCATCACCATACAGTGTCACCCACCTTCGGATTTTTGATGTGGCGCACTTCACAGTGGCAACCCACATGGCCTTGGTAATGTTTTCTGCCTGCTTGAAGGTGCTCATGTGTTTGTACATGTCTTGGATCATGCCCGGCTGGAAGCCTGAGCAGTTCACAAGTCTCACCACTTTCTCTTCGAAGCCAAACTGTGTGAACTGTGCAATATCCACAGTGTGGATTTGAGGGTCTATGTGAGGAATCCTGGTTTTGGCCTCCAAGCTGCTGTTGGTTGTGACAGCTTTATCGGTATTTTTGATCTTGCTTGTCTAGCCAGCGCCAGCACCCATTTTCGAGGAAGTATGCAAGTGTGGGGTTATTGAGTATATTACTGTGTACTAGCTCTCATTAGCTTGAATTTGCTTCCCTGAATGAACAATAGCTAGGAAAATTAAATGTTCTCAACCCACCAATTAGAAAATGAAATCAAATGGCAATTTAGTGTGGCAGTTAACACAAAATTGAATATTGGCAGCATGGTGGTTGAAGTAGTTAAGGTAAAAGAATCCTGACCCCTAAAACACGTTGTCATTCCATCCCCGCCACCCAAGTACACACAATTTGATCATTGCACTCATGTCGGTCTTCGAACTGAAAACAATCCTTACTCTTCTCAAGAACTCGACAGCCGTCTCTCCTCTCAAGAAAAATACCTTCGAGAAGAATTGGAGGGTTAGTGTGAGTTTATTCTCTTGAACGGCTTGAAGCATGCGCACTTGGTACCTCCTTCAACTAACCAAAAAAAAGGTAGATATACGTGTCAGCACATGGAATGAGGCACGCAGCCATATGAACAACTCACGTCTGCAGTTTCAGCTACAGTGGGAGTCTGAGATTGTCGAGTACATCCAGTTCCTGTGGGAGAAGATGAGAAGACAGTCAAAGAAAGGCGAGACCAACAAGCTGGGAGTCAACATACTGTTGCTTGAGCCTCGGTTTATACCTCCATCCTACCTGCACATCCAGAAGCGGTCAGGTGGTGGAGCCGTTGATCTGACAATACAGTACCTCAAGCCACTCAATATTGTGCACCCACTCTACTACCCACAGCTTGCATGGTGTCCGAGATGTGGGTCTGACAAGGACACGACTTGGGAGGGATGAACGAGCAAAGGACCTCAAGAACTCCACAGTATACTCTATGAAGAGATGGCTCTCAGTGCACAACTGCGGTGCAACCGCTGCAAGGAGACATCAAAGTCAAAGCCGAAAACCAGAAACAGCACCACTCACCATTCGGACTTGGTGGACTCAAGCATCGAGGGCTATTGCTTCACGATGACCAGTGCCATGTATTGGAAGTCCTGGGAGCACTGGAGAATACTGCGTGAGTCTTGTGCACCAGCAGAAGACCTTTGTCAGTTGATCTGACGTATTCAGACCTTGGCAGGGGGCATACCGATCTTTTTCTACCAATGTGCATTGACACGGGACTTGTTCAACCTGCTCGTCGAGTTACAGCCATCTTTGACATCTGCAGGTCTCGAAGAACGCATCCAACATAAGTATCGTGCTATGTCATTGATGCAGCAGCTCAACACACTTATAGAGCTGCATCTATTTGAATATAAGCGCCAAATGCTGGAATATCTTGAAGCAGTCAGCACTTATGAATCTTCAAACAGCTCAGACTCACACATGCTTGGACTCGGACATTACTTTAACCATGGCGCTGCTGGTGGCATGACCACAGGATCTGGGCTTCAAGCATTCTCAGAACCAGATGACCAGCTCGGCTACGATAACAAGTCAATCTCAAATGAAATAATAACCAAGGTCTTCATTGATTTTTCGACTTGCACCAGGCAGAATGAGAGCACACTGTATTTGAAGTCACTATCTGGTAAGTACAAGACCAAATACACAAATAGACTTATGCACTCACTGTTTGTTTGTCAGCAATATGTGGTTCTCTCAACAACACTTTCAAAGCATCAAACAAGGCCACACTTACAAACAAGGACGGGCAAAAGACAAGGGAGATCAAGGGCGGGATACTCACTGTGTTGAATGAAAGCAACAATATCATTGCTTGGGTGAGTACTTCCATCTGACTTTGAAAAAGTTGACGCTGATATGCCCTGTTTGTAAGTGTTTCTGTCAGACACGCGCGAATGCCGAGATCACAGAGCTACTGCATGGCCTCAAGCGGCGCCATGATGTCCTCAACCTCCCACAACCAAAGATGATGGTCACCGACAACTGCTGCCACATACATGGCGCGGTGGCTTCTGCCATGCCTGAGACAGAGGCTGAGCTGGATGTCTGGCATTTTAGTGCAAGGTATGTAACTTCAGCATGAGCTATACTACTCTTGCTAACAGGAACCCTCACCAAACGAAGATATGTTGCTGCAATCTTGAACACCAGCAAGAGCCCATTCTGTAGTGCCATCGCTGCCAATATTTTGGGTGCGATCCTCAAGAAACACGCAGAACATGGTCGTTGTAGAGATACAACAATTGCTGGGCACTACACAAAGTAAGTAGCCAGCAATATAAAAATTTGTTGTGGTCATGCACAGCCTAGTCTGCTATACTTGCAAGACAAGTGTGTTCGACCTGAGGGGCTTGCTGTATGGTATTAGAATAATCAGTTATATGAAAACAAAGATAGTCCGAAGCGTGGGAAACAAAGTCCGAAGGTATAATTATGAGTCTGAAGTCAAAAACGTTGGGTCCGATGTTTTCGGGTTTCGGGTTAGCGGGTTTTGTTGGGTTAGCGTCAGGAATATAGCAAATGTCGGGGATAGCGAATGGCGGGTTACTGTCAGATGTTTCAGATAAAGAAAGGATGATATTTGCGGAATTCAACTAAGAACTACTGAATATCAGATGACCTCCTCCTACTCGGAGGTAGAAAGGTAAAGTAAATAGGTAGGAGGTATGCGAAATATATAGTGTCTATGTAGAATTTCAGAGTGCTACAGGCGAAAGTAGTAGCGCTGATTTTCGGGTCCGATGTCCTATGTAATAAGACACGATGTACTGTGGACATGTAATAACGTGTTCTACAATGTTAGCAATGTGAAAACAAGTAACTGAGCACCTAGTGGGGATAAATATGACAGGACAAGACATAGAGAGGACAAGTGCGCGGGAAAACACACTACAGGGCCCGCAATATTTAAGACAGGTCTGAATGTCGTGTGAAATGTCAAGGCAATACTTAGTATTTAGCTTGTCGTGTAAGCAGATATAAAATTTCAAATGTTAAAGAGATTTTGCATGACAAGAAAAACATAAAGCATTAGCGAACATTTTGTTGCCGGCTGAATGTCATCGACAATAAGAAATATAAATATATCTTTAATGCTGGCCTATACTTCGAAATGAAACTTCACGTTTAAGACTTCAAAAAACTTTAACCATTGCATGTGACCAAATGCCTGCTCATAATACGAAGTTTGGACCACCACTTAGACGGGCGTTAAAATTTAAAATACCTCTTGACAATAAAACGTGTACATAAAACATCAAGTTTTGGCTCCAGATAAAATTAATCGCCCAACGATCGCCCACTCATCACCCACTTATGAGTACATGAGTAGATTTTCTGTCCGTTTGAAGAAAACTTGTATTATTATTTTTGCATCAGATTGAGTCCTTTGGGGTCGCAGACCCCATATTGGACATGTTTCATCATATGCTTTCCCCCATATCCATGTATTCTAATAGTACATACATATTGAGTCCTTTGGGCCGCTTTCCCCGTGTCCATGTATTCTAATAGTACAGTAAAGTAAAGTAATGACACAAAATGATCTAAGTGTCTGTGAATGCTAAGAGGATATCAGAGACGCACATTAAACGACAAAAAAGATAGCTTACCACTTGCTTTGGTAGTGAGAAAGTCAGAACATGCTGCGTCAAGATTCTTCTTGAACTTTTTTGTCGCTCCATTGAATTTCAGTCCATGTTTCCAATGCGTGTTGTTCACTGGACCATTGTTGTCGGATGAATTGCGGCGACGAGAAACACCTTGTCGGATGTTTTCAAGGCGTGTCTGGAACCAGCTTTCGCATCGAGCAGACCAGAACCCCACATCCAACCCTGACCCAGCCCAGGCCTGAGGCCTAGGCCACCAAGACAACTTCTCTATGCATCCGTTATCTAATGATTCAAATATGAGCGCACTGCGGGTCAATGTGAATAGGGAAACTTACTTGTGTATACATAATACGTCCCACAAATGAAATCGACCTCCTCTTCCAATAACTCGTCGTCAAAGTGAGTCTCGCCATTGATGGTGAGCGATTGTCCAAATGGGACAGCATCCCGTGAAATGCCAGTCAGGGCCGAGGGGAGATTATCGAAGCCAAGGCTATGTAATGCTAGCCGCCATAAGATTCCACCGTGAAGCAGAGCAGCTCGTGCACAATCTTCATTCATGAACTCGTGATGGTACTGCTCATATGTGATATAATCAGCATAAACGGCCTTGAAGGGGGGCCGGAAGTATCCGAGCGAGAATGTACGAAGTTTGCTGAGCGGGCGCCTAGCCTCAGGAGAAACTGCCATGGGCTGCAGTGTCTTGAATGCAATGCCTTTTTGCAGGAGCTTGAGGGCAATGGTCGAGATGTCGGACCCCCAGTCACGACGGAGGCACATCACAGCTGTAGCAGCGTCAGGAACCACAAGTTTCCACGGGACGAGACTTCTTGATTGACTTGGCTGGATTACGTAGAGTCGCTCCTGGCCGGGGATGTCGAGATGAGAAACTCGAATGAATGCATTCGACGTCGACAAAGAAGTCCCAGGTGCCAGGTCCCAGTGATCGGCTGGGATCTCAGACAACTGCGATGTGGGGAGAGTGACAAGATAACCCACGAAGCATGTAATAACGTGCTTTTGCACGTCTGAAATCGAGTCGACATCCTTGCCTGAATCCCCGACAATGTTACAAACGTGGTTGAACTTCTGCTTCTCGACCCAACTTTCAAAAGTGGCAGATACAGCATTGGATCTGGTGGTCCCACCATTGGATCTGGTGGTTCCACCATTGGATCTGATGGCTCCACCATTGGTGCTGGCACTGTCATTCTGCGCACCACTGGAGGTTCCACCACTGGGTCTGGAGGTTCCACCAATGGATCTGGTGCTTGATGCCGTCAGATGGAAGCCGAGGTGAAATCGTAAGTGGGTTATGAAGCGTTCAATACCCTCGGTGTAATCGGATGAGGCTGCAACCTCATGACGTCCGAAGTAAGTGCAAATATCCTGCAAGAAGCTGGATAACGAGGGAGGTGCAGGGGGAGGTGGCGGCACAGGATCTGGGATGGGGTCCGGGAAATTGAACTGGTCTTCTTCCCACACATATTACAGTGACCTATCTCCGTATAATATGAGGGAACGGACGTGCATAATATCCCATATGATACGGGCCAGTGGACCATGGGCCCATGATAAAAATATCCTCGACTATGACAGATGGGCCGGGAGGCAAATTATTCCCGATGGAGGTGGGTGGGCCCATGCAGGGAATATATAGAGTAGATGAGTGGGCCGATGTACATGAATATTAGGTAGACGGGTGGGCCAAGGTAGTTGGATATTATGCAGATGGGTGTATTAAGGTAGATGTGTATGAGATAGATGGGTAGGTACTTGTTATCACATTCACGGGTGGGCCCAGACACATATTAAATTAGACAGGTGGGCCCAGACACATATTAATTAGACGGGTGGGCCGAGGGTGGTATAAAATATAGATGGGTGGGCCCATGTGTATCATAATTGTAGACATGATGGAGCTGAGGTAGTTGTACATCAACCAAATCAGAGGAGGTAATAAATCAAACTTACCAAGTTCCCGGAGCAGCAGGTGATCTCCTGACATGGCCTTTGATGGTGCACAGGTTGTCTTGCAAAATTTGGAATCCGGGGTGCGAAGCTTGTGTTGCCCTATGAGAAGCCAAGTTCTGATTATCAACCTTTGGGTCAACCATACTCAGAGGAGGTAATAAATCAAAGTTACCGAGTTCCCGGAGCAGCAGGTGATCTCCTGACATGGCCTTTGATGGTGCACAGGTTGTCTTGCAGAATTTGGAATCCAGGGTGCGAAGCTTGTGTTGCCCTATGAGATGCCAAGTTCCAACCACCCAAATTTGGGTCAACCGTACCGACTTCTGAGTTCCGGGACCCGGGAGTTGACAAATGAATATCTGATAACCAGCACACTTCCAATCAGGTAGTATTTCATTGAGCAATGGATCATCCAAGGGGTCCCTTATTGGACTCGGTAGTCAATATAGGCAAATGATAATGAAAACATGAAAGTTGTTATTATGCTATTTTTCAAACTCGAGACCCTGAAACCCATTGTTCAACATGTCCATTTTTCACTCACTGCACAAATCACCAAGTTTCGAGTGCCGAAACCCAAAACTCGAAACCCAGTGTGCAACACGTCGATTGTTCATTTACATTACACAGATCATCGAGTTCCGAGTGCTGAGTGCTGAAACCCGAAGCCCAAAACCCGAAAATATGTATGGAACATGTCCATTTCTTACTCATTGCACATATCACTGAGTTTCGAGTGCCGAAACCCGAAACTCGAAACCCAGTGTGCATCATGTCCATTGTTCAATTATATTACACAAGTCATTGAGTTCCGAGAGCCGAGAGCCGAAATCCGAACCCCGAAAATATGTGCGCAACATGTCCATTTTTCACTCACTGCACAAATCACCGAGTTTCGAGTGCCAAAGCATGAAACTTGAAACCCAGTGTGCAACATGTTGATTTTTCATTTATATCACACAAATAACCAAGTGCCAAGTGCCAAGTGCTGAAACCCGAAGCCCGAGACCCGAAAATATGTATGCAACATTTCCATTTTTCACTTGTTGCACAAATCACTGAGTTTCAAGTGGCAAAACCCGAAACTCAAAACTGGGTGTGCAAAATGTTCATTGTTCATTTACATTACACAGATCATCGAGTTCCGAGTGCCGAGGGGCGAGACCCGAACCCTGAACCCCGAAAATATGTGCACAACATGTCCATTTTTCACTCACTGCATAAATCACCAAGTTTCGAGTGCCAAAACCTGAAACTCAATCCCCAGTGTGCAACATGTCCATTTTTCATTTACATTACATGGATCATCGAGTTCTGAGTGCCAAGGGCCGAGACCCGAAGCCCGAAACCCAAAATCATGTACACAACATGTCCATTTTTCACTTGTTGCACAAATCACCAAGTGTCGAGTGTCGAAACCTGAAACCCAGTACTTCACATGGACACGAATTGTATTTGTATGTATTATCCATTGGTGTAGGGTTCAAATAACTTGGTAATTGTATTTGTCAGTACTCGGTACTTGGTACTTGGTGATCGGTGGTCAGTGGTCGGTACTCGAGACTCGGTAGTCAATATATGCAAATGATAATGAAAAATGACAGTTGTAGTCCATGTCAAGGTGAGTGTCTTGGTAGTCTTTCCTTGTCATTCGGCAAAACATCAGCAATAATGAAAAAATGAAAGTTGTTATTATGCTTAACTTCCTTACCGAAGGTTGTAGTCCAAGTCCAGGTGAGTGTAGTGGTAGTCTTTTCTTGTCAATTGGTTATCTTGTTACTCATTATGCAGTACTCGGTACATGGTAATTGGTACTCAGTATTTGGTTTTGATACTCGGTACCCGGGAATCAGTAGTCAGCTTAATGAAGGTTGTAGTCCGAGTCTAGGTGAGTTTATTTGTAGTCTTTTCTCATCCATTGGTTACCATGTGACCGAGATATAAGCTAAAGAAATCCGAAACATCAATAATGACAAATGAAATACATGTGTGCAGTAAGTGAGTGTAAAGATAAAAGAATGAATATTAATAGCGAGACTTGCACATTATGTCGAGATATCCAACATAACAAGCCTGTGATGTGATGAGAGACCTGGAATAACACCCATATACATCCATTATAATAGCTTAAAAGCCTAGAAAGATTCATGAAGGATTGATGTAATGATAGGCAAAATGACATATGTGTGGAGAGTGACAATAGACATCTTTTATACAAAGTCACATTTATATATGATTCAGGCCGAAAATATCATTACAAATATGTAGGATAGATCGTAAACTACCCAAGGAACCCATACTGCCTACTGCCCTGAGGGTAGGGGGTGGGTAGAAGGGATATAGTGAAAATATGAGTTGACCCAGCATTAAAATCCTACCACTGCTCAACTAACCATTTTCGATGCTTTGGGTCTTTGAAGTTTCCCACACTCAATTTCTTACCCATTTCACTTCCTCATAATAATAACTTTCATTTTTCATTATCGCTGATGTTTCAGATTTCTTTAGCTTATATCTCGGTTAAATGATAACTGATGGACAAGAAAAGACTACCAATACACTCCCCTAGACTCGGACTACAACCTTCAGTAAGGAAGTTAAGCGTAATAACAACTTTCATTTTTCATTATCATTTGCCTATATTGACTACCAACCACCAACTACCAACTACCAACTACCAACTACCAACTACCAACTACCAACTACTGAGCACTGACAAATACAATTCCCAAGTTATTTCAACCCTACACCAATGGATAATACATACAAAGACAGAATTCATGTCCATTTGAAGTACCGCGTTTCGGGTTTCGGCACTCGACACTTGGTGATTTGTGCAATGAGTAGATGGGCATGTGGCATACATGTTTTCGGGCTTCGGGTTTCAGTATTCGGCCCTTGGCACTCAGAACTCGATGATCCATGTAATGTAAATGAAAAATGGACATGTTGCACACTGGGGATTGAGTTTCGGGTTTCGGCACTTGAAACTCGGTGATTTGTGCAACAAGTGAAAAATGGAAATGTTATATACATATTTTCGGGTCTCAGGCTTCGGGTCTTGGCACTGGAGGACATCTCGATCCTGGGATATCCGACCGTCCGACCTCATCCGACCGTCCGACCGCATCCGTGCCAGTATAATAATCATCGTTCCCACGCATACATAATATACTACATTCAATGTTAAAATATAATTATGTATTAAGCTCACTGTTTCCCACACGTCCTCACCTCTGCGCACGTCGGGGATATTACTACATTTGGCCAAGCCGCTACTCAACAGCGCCGCCACATGCTTACCTCCCTGCATCGCACTCAATGACTACGCCAATACCATCAGCCCTTGAGGACTTGAGGTGCTGCAGTTACTGCATCATCAGCACATCAGCTCCCTACTGGCTCATCTTCAACATTGACCATGACACAGAGGGCGCCGGCGAGGGCGGGGAAAGAGACACAAAGGGCGGGGGGCAGGGAAAGGGTGATGTAAAGTTCAAGTTCAAGGTGGCGTGCTTGGTGTTGTTTGTTTGTAGATGATGGTGGCTGGCACACTGAGTCATATCTGGGGCGGATGTTGGAAAGGGTCGGACGGTCGGATATCCTAGGATCGAAATATTCTGCGGCACTGGGCACTCGGAACTCGATGATTTGTGTGATATAAATGAAAAATCAACATGTTGCACACTGGGTTTCAAGTTTCACGCTTTGGCAGAACTCGAATCTGTTGTGATTTAGATATCACCCGAAACCTGAACACCCGAATGTCAAATTTTCAGTGCCGAACCCCGAGTGCTGGGTGCCGAGTCCCGAAACCCGGAACTCAGGATTTGACATTTGAGATGAATGAAAATTTTCAGACATGTTTGAATTAACCTATGTATATCTATAAACATTTCACTAACCCCCGAACCCCGAAAGATATTTTTGTTGTCTTACATACCGAGTTCTGAGTTCTGAGACCCCCGAACCCCGAAACCCAGCAGTCCACAATTTCAGGGTTCGGGGGTTGGTAAAATGTGTATGGATATATGAAAGGTTGATTTAAACATTTTTGAAAGATGTCTCATATCAAATGTCAAGTCCTGAGTTTTGTATATCCATAGACATTTTACCAACCCCCGAACCCCAAAATTGTGGACTGCCGGGTCTTGGGGGTCGGCACTCAGGACTTGGGAAATTTGGGGAGATCAATAAAATTTGATCTACAATAAATTTGATTTACAAACTTTTGAAAGATCTGTGTCGTCTCACATATTGAGTCCTGAGTTCCGGGACCCCCGAACCCCGAAACCTGAGACCCGGCAGTCCATAATTTCGGGGTTCAGGGGCTGGTAAAATGTCTATGGATATACAAAAGGTTGATTCAAACATGTTTGAAAGATGTCTTACCCGGAACACGGGACTCGATTTTTGAGATGAAAGACATCTTTCAAACATGTTTGAATCAACCTTTCGTATATCCATAAACATTTTACCAACCCCCGAACCCTGAAATTGTGGACTGCTGGGTCTCGGGGGTCCCAGAACTCGGGACTCAATATGTGAGACAACACAGATATCTTTCAAAAGTTTGTAAATCAAATTTATTGTAGATCAAATTTTATTGATCTCCCCAAATTTCCCAAGTCCCAAGTGCCGACCCCCGACCCCTGAGACCCAGCAGTCCACAATTTTTGGGTTCGGGAGTTGGTAAAATCTCAGGGTTCGGGGTTCGGCACTGTGAAAATTTGACATTTATATTTTTGCGAGTGTTGTGCTTCTGGTGTCTGTGTGTAGAAATAGGATATATTGCACACCAGGGTTCAGGTGTGGGGTTTTCCCACTTCAGTACTCGATTATTGGTCAATGCCACACATGGTCGATTCATGTTTTCGTGCTTACGGGTTTAGATTTCGGTGGTTGATGGTAGGTATATGCACTCATAGTGTGCATGTATCCTACATGTTTGATTCACTGGTGGCTACATCAGCTGTATGTCTTGATGAAACGTATCTAGGCTCACCCATATATGTACCCATCTATGTACAATTCCCCCACGTCAGCCCACCCATCTATGTAATATCCCCCACGTCGGCCCACCCGTCTATGTAATACATCCTATGTTGGCGTCTATATAATTATACCCCACCTCGGCCCACCTGTCTATGTAATAAATATTTTATCACACCCTCGGCCCACCCGTCTAATTAATATCCCTTATGTTGGCCCACCCGTATATGTGATATTCCACCACCTCGGCCCACCTGTCTATGTAATAAATATTTTATTGCACCCTCGGCCCACCCGTATATGTAATACTCCCCATGTCGGCCCACCCGTATATGTAATATGCCCCACGTCAGCCCACCCGTTTATGTAATATTCCCCTACCCCGGCCCACCCGTATATGTAATACACCCCTGTTGGCCCACCCGTCTATATAACAATATTTGCCTTACATCTCTCTTCAGCCCAGCTGTCTATAATATCCTACTCTACATATTACCCAGATGGGCCCACCCATCTCCATGAATGATCATATTCCCCCGGCCCATCCGTCAACATCAAGGATATATATATCATTGGCATGCATGGGCCCACCCGTCTCCATCAGAAATAATATGTTACCCGGCCCATCCGTTGTCATCGAGGATATACACAACATGGGCCCATGGTCCGCTGGCCCATCTGATACGGGATATTATGTAGGTCGGGTGGCCCGTATAATACAGAATTTGTCACTGAAGGGGCTCCTTCCCAGTCGCTGTTGGGGGTGCTGGTGGGATCCAGCTGGTCACACAAGTCCCACTCATTTCTGAATGAGTCATACAGCCTGGTAGAGTTGCTGTAGTTCCCCCAAGTTCCCGGTACCTCAGCCTTCGTGAGGCGGATGCATAATAAAAAGCCCTCAAACTTGTCTTGAGGTTGCCATTTGAATACCGTGGCCGTACTGGACTTTCCAGGAAGACTGTGATTCTTCACTGCCCATTCCTGACTCTCACGCGATTGCCGTTGAGCAGGGGATTCTTTTTCCTCCTTCTTCCAATTTTCCTCGCGGCACCGCGTAAAGAAAGTCTTCCAATCTTCTCCCGACTTTTGGCCACTGAGTCGTTGAGGGGCCGGAAAGCGAGGATCCACTTGAGGAGCCTCAGGTGCGGTTCCCCATCCAAGGGCGGGCTGAGTTGCATTGGCATCCCACCCAAGGGCACTCCCGCTCTGAGTTCCATCATCCCGCTTACCCCACGCGTCATCATTCTGACCCCAGGTGTTGTTACTTACGCGCTGCACCTCAATTGCACGTGTGACAGCTTCTTTGGGCGGGTGATAATGACGCAGCTTCACGTCGAACACAGAGTTGTTCTGCTTGCAGTGAACCCAGACCGGGATTGAGAAGTGTTCGAATATAGGGAGCTGTAGCTCCCAAGGGCAATGAGAGGATGATATAAAGACGCTGGTGCGTGGAACTTTGGCCGATATATCTCCGACAAACGAACGCAATAATTCGTGAACCCATTCGGCTGGTATGGGGCATCTGGGGTTGTCGATTAGGAGAGCCATCCAAGGATGGTTCGACCTGTGATATAGACGGCTCATGATGTGCCATGAGCACGCAGCAGCAATTACTAGACATGCGTCAGTTACATTGAGATTGAAGATAGGGTTCACGTACGTAGGAATGCATTGCGCAATCTCAGTGTGACTTTCTTAGCGAGCTTCGCGTCTGAGTGAGACCTTAGGTACCCATATTGAGAGGGAGCGCGTGGAAGCACAGTGCCCCATGGAATTAGGAGTCCAGCTCCCAAAAGCTCCTGGCACCAGAGCAACTTCTGCTCTAGTTCGCGCCATTTTTCCTAATGTCGCGATGGAGGATGTGCTTCCCCTGGCTGTCGACCTCTGTGTAAAGGGAAAACATCGAGTGGTTCAGACACTCAAATATGGGACCATCAAAGTTAGGATTCAAGGGGACGAGAGGAAACCATGGACAAGCTGCATACGCCCAGCGAGTGGTGAGGGGTGAAGTGCTGTCGTCCGGAGATGAGTCATGATCGTCCCGGGGGTCCCAGACTGGCTCGTGAGGAATATTGTTGGGAAGGAAAGATGCGTTGAGGGAGGTATAGATCTTCTCCTCACGCACAAAGATGTTGAGTTTGGCGGTCATGACATTGATTGTAGACAGTATCACAGAGGTACAAACCAATGTGTTGAGAGCGAGGAAGAGTAAGCACTATCACAGAGGTACAAACCAATGTGTTAGAATGAGGAGTAGGAGTAGGACTATCACAAAGGTACAAATTGATGAGTTAGAGATGATGGAGAGAGGAAAGAAGACAGACAGACCGAGCTTAAGTACCAGACATGACAATAAAATTGTGTAATCATTCCACTAAACAGCTGTGGCCACCAAATATCGAACTTGGGGGTAACAATAGACCAAAAAAGCGGAGACTCCACAAAGCGTTGTGTCGGTTTCAAACCACTGTGGCCACCAAATGTCGAACTGCAGGGGTAACAATAGACAGGACAAGTGGAGAATCCACAAAGTGTTGTGTTGGTTTAGGAAATGACTCCCACAACAGTACAAACTGCTGTGTTAGTTTGCGAGGATGATACTACCACAACCGTACAAACAGTTGTAGTAGCAGACTATAGTAAAGGAGTAGCTTGAGACTTTGATGAAATTTCAGATGTGCGACAAATAGTTACAAATACAATTATGTCATCATTGTAATTGTCTTTGCTGATGTCATCACTGTACTTTGGTCGTGTATACAGAGTCTTATGTCATCATTCTAATCATTTTGGCATCAAGTCAGCGAAGACAATTACAATGATGACATAATTGTATTTGTAACTATTTGTCGCACATCTGAAATTTCATCAAAGTCTCAAGCTACTCCTTTACTATAGTCTGCTACTACAACTGTTTGTACGGTTGTGGTAGTATTATCCCCTTAAGTTTCCGAGCTTGATGGTTTGTACCATTGAGCTCATCGCCCCCCGATCTCTCCGAGCCCAATAGTTTGTACTATCAAGTTCATCCTAACATTGAGCGCTCCCCACTCCCCGCCCCCCGCCGCCTCATTTTAGGTGGGCGACTTGATCTCAAATTGGAATGCTGACATAATATTATTTGCAGCTGTTTGTCTCGTCATCTCAAATTTTGCCAAGGTTCGAAGTTACTCCTTTACTATAGTCTGCTACTACAACTGTTTTGTATGGTTGTGGTAGTATTATCCCCTTAAGTTTCCAAGCTCGATGGTTTTGTACCATCGAGATCATCGTTCCCCGATCTCTTCAAGTTCGATAGTTTGTACTATCAAGCTCACTCTCAATACGCTCTACATACAACTCAGTTCCAACGTTACTCCTTTGACAGATTCATAGCCGTTTGGATGGGCAAGCTCTGCTTGCGTGTCCACCCAGTCAACTTGATGCCCGACGATGCGGAGACATGTTCGGATTTGGATAATCCTTGAGAACACCCTCCGCTAGACCATACGTAGGTGCACACGTGAACGACCAATTGGTCACCCACTTAAGCGCAAGCCTGGGTAAAGAACAATATGGCCAATCGATTGATGTACACTTGGTTCTGTTAACTTCGAGCTCATTGTTCAACTCTATACTTTCGACTTTCGTCACTCTGAGCTCGACCATTTGTACTGCTGTTGAGCTCATCATCCATGGCCCAGGGAAGGGGTCATATATACACTGTGTAAGTATCACCCAGCACACCCATTAACTCACTGCTGAAGGGGTTATACACCGCATAGGTATCACCCAGCGCAATTCGACAAGTGCCCCGTAGGACACCATATCAAACACCACCTCTGTTTCCCCACGCTGCGATCCTCTGGATCATGCGGGTCCAGCCATATGCTCGTCTCAACTCCTCCACCATACATACAGCGGAGGGGGATAGCAACACAAATCACTCTCATTAGTGAGTACATTACTATCTACACATTGCAAGAAAATGACATCTTCCCCAGAATCTCGTCGTACCATCCAATGCTACGCAACCGCGACTTTCATCCACCTGAATTCCTCTTCCGAGATTGTCAATCTCTCGACTTGATGCTTGGTCAGACCAGCGAGCCACCCTTCGTTATACAAAACTTTAGGCAACCCATCGACTTATGCCCTGGAAGTTGTCAGATTCCCGGCTGCGCATATCCGCTTCATTGGTTTTGAGCCTTGAAGGGCGAAGATATCGTCGTCCACAAGTCTTTGGTGATCAACGATGTCATCTCCCGTTCTACCGCTTGGCGCCATATCATATTTTTGACATGAAGAACAGTTTCAATGTCATTTTCCACATCGCTTTCCTCCGAACTCATACCGCCTTCTCCCAACATCTTGATCAGTCGTTGAAGCCACCGCCAGGCTGGGAGGTCTTCTTCGTTTTCATCGGCTGTTTGTTTGACGAGATTGTCGACAACCACTACCCTACGACGATATTTCTGCAAAGTCTTCAGTACCAAAATTGTCTGGAGATTGCGGGCATACATTCCTCTGACGCATTGTTTGATGAGTCGCTTTCAGTGTTTCGTCCTTCTTCGTAATCAACCTTTTCTCCACCTCTACGGGGGTCTCCAATATACCTTTCGCTGTGACCTTGGGCTGTGCAGCTGTCCAGATCATATGCAAGCGCTTGTAACGGTTGTGAAGGATTTCCCTGAAATACACCTCTGACCTCTGGAATGGCCACTTCTCTTCATCACACCTTTTCTGTATTTCTTCGAGGAGCAAATCAACAATCTTACTATTCCAGGGGGTTTTGGATCCATTTTTGAGATCAAAGGCAAGATTTTTTAGATCAGGACCTGGACCATCTTCATATTCATATGAGAAGACATCCTCGCGACTCGCTGCCTCATGGACTATGAAATCGGTATCTTGAGCGATCTTGAAAACATCTTTGAACAAACGCCGCACTTCTCCCTACTTCAATGTAAGTGGAATCAAACTCAATACTATGCTGCGGCTTACCAGAAGAAAATCTCTTTCGCAGCTCAGTTCAGCAGCCTTCTCTCGCCGAATTTCTTCATCCTCTATCTTTTTCTTCCGGGGACTGCGTTTTTTGACGAGCGGGAACTCTTTCTCGATGAGAATGCGTTTCAGTGCAGCCTCCACACCTCTTGCAATCGCATCTTCCATACTGGCACTAGGTGAGGTGTCATGTTGTTGACGTGGTGCATCTTGCTCGAATGATCGTTCTTGATGGATTTCCTGTGTGTCTGCCTAGTATTATGAGTTTACATCACATCCAACAATACACCAGACACTCACCTCCACAGGTACTGATACAAGGCGAGTCCTGCGCGATATTCCACGAATTCTCTTTAACTTCTTGATGGTATCAAGGCATGGGGTACCTGACAATGGCTTTGCAGATGGACAGGGGCTGTCATCCATTTCTGTATCCCTATCCTGTAATCTGTAACTCCTGGAAAACTGCTGTTCCATGTTGGCCAGCTCGCTTTCTTTTTCCGCCTGGGGCATTTTCAGCATGCTCATCAGCCATGAATCAATATCCTCACCCTCAATTTATCAACTTCGGACTTCAGCCTCTGCTCCATCTCGCCGAATCTCGCATGCTCACGTTCTAGAAACTACATAGTTGTCATCAACCACTTTTCATGTCAAGTTATTCACCTTACCTCTTCTTCTTTCTTTCTGTTTAACTCTTCTTCACACTGAGCTAGTTCTTGCTCAAAGCGTTTGCGACTATCCTCTAGAATTTTCTGCATGCTGGTTTCTACCACCTCGCGATTCGCGTGGCCGACCGCTTCACGACTTCTTCTCATATAATCTTCAAGCTGTTGGTGCTGCTCGACACGGCTAGCCTTTCACTGTCATCAACGGGTGTCTGCCGTTTGAACGTCCAAATGATTTACCTTGAATTCTTTGGTGAGTTGCGCTTCCCGCTCTCTCAGAGCTACTTCCCACTGTTTTCTGATATCTTCCATGCTAGACATATGTGCTTGTTGTAGGTTTTGAGCTTCCTATACGGCCATGAGCCAGATATCCGTAATGTCTAGTGAGCTTACTACGAACCCTTTCCATCTCACGCCTCATGTGGTTGATCTGTTCCATTTGACTGTACACCATTTCATGCAGTTCTGCTGAGTAATCTACTTCCTTGATACGACACTTGTCTGATACCTGGACAGACACTAAGCTCAACATTAACCTTATACACCCAGACATACCCTCTTGAACCTTTCCTCCTTATCAAACCCAGTTGGGGGCTGTCCTGTGGCATCATCTAGGTCCATCCATGATGCCTCCCTCTTGTCCATCTGAATCATCCTTGCTAGACTGAAGTCCATATGATTTGCAGTTTGAAACGCAGCAGCATTTTCCATATCGTCTTCCATGTCATCATCAAACAAGTTCACATCATGGGATGTTGGATGTCTTCCTGCTCAAGCCGTGACATGTTAATAGGGTTATTGAGTAAGAGGAGTGTAGCGTCAACGTTAGTTTCTGAGCTCCACATGCATTATCCCACTTATATGTAACCCCAACAATCAAATTGTGATATCATTGCATCCGCTTTTTGGGTGTTCTGTATTGTGAACGACATTGCACGATTCTCACTTTTGAGGCTAGGCTGCGGATGTTCGGGGGCAATAGTGCCATTTTTTACAAACAAAAAAGTCAGTTCACAAAGTCTTAAGTCGATCAGGTGGGCTTACGATACTCTGCTAGATTTATTGTCCGTGGTTGCTTCATTCCATGAAACAAATAAAGATGACGAATTCAGTTTGTAGAATGCTCCGTGCAGAGTGTGCTCGGTTTGGGGTTAGTAAAATACTATAAGATCACCGCTCTCATCGCCCACTCTCATCGCCCACTCTTATCTCTCCAGTTATCTTCAGCGCTGGTCGCATACAGCTAATTTCATTGGTCATTCCTTCATTCCTTTATCACAATGGTCAACACTTGCACGTATATCTTACCCACATCGTCGGCAAGTTATCTTGATTTTCTCCTGGTCTTTTGCTTACAGCTTAATCAGACTCTTGAATTCCATGTGTGGTGTAGGCTATATTCTGCATTGTGGAGCAGACCTCGCCAGGTTACCATGCTTACATGATGTTCTGATCGCTCGCACAATGCGAAGCGCTTTCCCATTCCCGAGAGCCTCTTAAATGACGCTACTGTACAACCTTACGTACACAACTGTCTTGTCACCCTTCATGAAGGGAGACACATCTATCAATTCTGTATTTTTTTCAAGCGGCATTGTCATCTGAGAATCAACACCCTTCTCAGCAGCGATGACAATGTATTTCAAGGTGATGCAGCTATTACTAGGGTTGGCACAAGCGCCGGCTCTGTTGTAAACATGCGAGGAAAGGACAATGCGCTAGCCAACTTTATCATGCACAAGTGAGTAGTATACAGTGATATTCAGTCCCCCGCTGATTTAGAATCTATCAGCTTTATATGAAGCATTCGATATCATGGAAAACTGCCACGCACTCTCACGCTCGTGAAGCCCTTGAGCGCTCGCATCAATCATCGGCTGGCTGACAGGTTCATAGTTTGATGCTACTAGGCTAGACCGGCAGCTGATAATGTTGAGTAAATTTCTAGTTATTAAATTGCATAAGATGAATTTCTTGAGTCACCAAATTGAGTACCGAATATTGGTACGGTACGGTATATAGTATAGATTCAGATTTAGTCAAAATTAAGTACTGAATATCGCTACAAGTCCAAGGTTGACTAGTCACGACAATACAAATCGTCGTGCCCCAGAAGCTGAAATATGTAATGGGAGGATTCAGATCTGGAATCGAACATGTCAGAACTCTATTTATATAACCCGTATTACGGCCGTACAGATAGATAGGACACTTCATGGTAACCAAATAAGGAAATAATTTGAGTTGGTCGCAAATACCTGTCAATAGACACTTAAAAAACTTAAATGACTCCTAATATACCGCGCACTTTGTCAACTCCCACACCCACCATCACTCAGCGGTTTGTACAGCTGGAGGATGGTGTCTCAGGCGATGTCACTCTATGTCACTTTACAACGACTATTCACTGAGCAGTTTGTACTGCTAGGACAACGCTACCTTTCTCCCTCACTGCATCGCCAAGCCATTTGTACTGCTGGGATGCTACCTTTCCCCCTCTACTGCCGTTTGTACTAGGACGACACTATCTTTTGTCTTCACTGCACAATAACAATGGCATCTTGTGTTACCGAGCCGTTTGTACTGCTAGGACGCTACCTCATTGCATCCTTTACGGACCCATCAAAATACCTTTGTCAGCGTAGCCAGCGACAAATCCGTCGTGCACAGTTTATTCGAACATCATGATGCACGTAAACGTAAACTAAGTAAATCGTTACAAGCTCACTTCGACTTTAGTTCGCTTTGATGGAGCAGGTGTAACATCATTCTTCCCCTCCTTCCCATCACCCAACCTCTTGGCCTTCTTCAACAACTCATCAGAGTCCTCTTCGTCCGCAAGGGCATTGATGTGCTTGTCGAACAATAAGACCACTTCGTCAAACTCGATCTTCATCTTCTTCTCACTCATAAGGTCATACCACTCCTCTGCTAGAGGAACGAGCTTTTGAAAATAGGGGGTGAATTGTTCTGCGATGCACGGTTTCATCGAATCTCCCAGGAAAAAATAGTGCTTCGCTTCAGCTTTTTGAGTGACTTCTCCCGGCGTACCATGCCATCGCTCTGGTAGCCACATCTCCATTTTGTCAGGATCATGGTCCATGACATCCTCAAGGCAGCGCTCTTCACCCATAGGTCCCTTGAACATTATGCAAATCCAGGCGAAAACATAAAACATCGATTCAAGGTTGTCGTGGTATGTATGCTTGATTTTGGGCATCTTTTGGGGAGTCGAGTGGTCCATGGCTAGCTTGAGCTCTTTTACCAACTTCATACCCTGCGAGTATTGATAATTTAGCTTGCCCATTGCCCTAAGGGCGCTGACAGACATGAAGGGTATGGTTCCCTGAAAAATTAGTCATTCATTGCTCACTGAACAAATAAGGCGCCTACTGTTCCACCAGCAGAATACATATCGTCTGATGTGATGTGTGCCACGAATTCCCAGTCTATTAGCGCTCCTCGACTGCCACATTCAGTATCTTCTATCATGGAGTTATTTAGACTGCAGTCTCTGTGCAAAACCTGGTGCTCTTCAACTGCACGCTTTTGAACTGTGGCGGTGCAATCAGATGTACTAACTAATACGACAGAGGCTCACTTACTTAGCACAATATCACGTAACACTTTGACGAGCTCTTTTCTAGTGCGAAACTCGTGTAAAGGACGAGCCCGTGGTTTCAAGACGAGATGGACGTCTGTGCGATAGACACCTTGGGTGCTATTATAGATCTTCTGGCGATACATTTGTGTATCATCGACTTTGCCCAGCTCTACCTCCACAAGACAGTGTTCCACGTATTGGGGAACACCAGGGATATTCTTCAGAGCTTTCAGCATCTCCACCTCATTCAACACTACACTCTTGTCGCCTTTCACCCAATGATCCTTAATAATAAACTCCTCGCCATCTCTCCGAGCCAGGTAGCAAATGGTTCCGCGGCCTACAAGTCCTTGATTGCAGAAGATCACCTTCAACAAGTTGTATACATTTTCATTGACGGCGATCTGTCCTATCACATCGTCAACCTCAGCGTCTGTATTCTTGAGATCTGGCGAATCAACAAGGGGAGTGCAGTCTGCCTCAGGCTCATCTGCGAACTTGTTGGGAGATGGAAGATGGTCGGGAAGCGAATGAAACTTTGTCTGTGTGTCCAGTGTGTGAGATTGTGTCAGCACTATCTGCGCATCTAGTGAAGATAGCTTGCAGGGCTTCAGGTGGGCGGCTCAATTTCTTTGCTTGGGAAGACCTTTGATGTTTCAGGCCCAAAATGCCCCAGACAACAAGCTCGTCATCTTTGGGTTGATCATGACCGTGAGGTCAAATCCAATGCAGTCACGTCGACCAAAAATGATGCATGCCATGACGTATTTGAAAGCATCGGGATTCTCATGTATATTGATTTCTGGGGTCACGATGCCGCCCGAATGGTCATGTACATGTACATGGAGTTCATGGTAATTATTGGTGAAGGAAAGAGATAGTACGAAACACCTCCACGGTTGCTCTCTGAAAATGAGCCATGCCTTTGTATCAAGTGTCTTTCCGGCAGGTATTGAAGGGGTGTACGAGGTTGTGGTGAGCTCGGCAACTACCAGTATAGTGTTCCAACGTAACTCCGTGTGCTCAGATAAGCAGACATCGGGTTTTCATTGAACATGCTCACTTTCAACAGGCACGGTAGAACTCGAACTGTACCATAGTGGAGGAAACGTGCCTAACGAAGGAAATGATCGGAGGAGGGCTTCAGTGAGGCTGTTGAGGAAGAATGGGAATGTCTTCTCGATGGCCTCGCCCTTCCTAGGAAGCGCTAAGGGCCATTGTTTCGTGGTAGTGTCGTAGAGCGGCTTGTTGGTTGAATCTACGAGGGTATCTGTTGTGGGCAAGTTTGTCGGGTCGAACAAATTGAAGATCAAAGGTAATAGATGTCCCATATCATTGGCATCTCCTTCACGGCGGGTTTCTTGGGTGATCAGGCGATTGAGCTCACAAGATGTCAGTTTGTCCATGGAGGAGATGTCGGATTGGATGACACCCAGTGGGTGTAACAAGGCAATTTTTAGCCTGAGTTCAGATGAGAGAAAATGCTTTGACATGGCGGTTGCTGAAACATCGCTGTTCTCAAAGCCGCCTAACAAGGCTACTGCTATCACAGGAAGATAATAGGAAGATAATATTAGCATATCTGAATGCAGCATGTTTGACCCAAACGTATAACTTGGATATTACTGTTCAGAAGATCACTCGGGCTTGCATCCCATGTTTGAAATAAGGTAGTAAATGACTATATGGAAGTACTGCAAGTACTGCAGAGAGTGAAGCAACATGCAGTGACTGGGAGTATATATGTAATTGTCAATTTGAAAATTTCACACCTTCACTTGTCGGTCTTTAAATAACATGTGATATACCCACGGGATAATTAGACCAAGACAAAAGTGTGTACCTAACCAGCTCAGGGCTTTGTGATCATAAACATGGTAATGATAAGGGGATTCATCTAAGTTATGGGTATAGTAGGAATGAATGAATCAACTTTTCTGTAGGAGTCAATGTATTAGGGTCGACTTTTGGAGTAGAATGTACTGACCTTGGATGTATGTTTCTTACTCTTTCCCGTAACCATCCCTGCTTCTTTCTGCCTAGCACGACCCGATGTATATTTCAGGTGCATCATGATCATATCATTAACTGGCCAGAATTCGCTATAGTTTTCCAGATTGGGGAAAGCATCGACAGCCTAATAAACCATGAGGTCATGGATGGATAAACGAAGATCGAGTGTTTACTGACTTTGTCGCAGACAGTCTTCAGGAGGGTAGGACTTTGGGAGGAGGCACACTTTGTCGTATCGAGGTGCTCTTCGATGAGGTGATGCATAGAATTCTAGAGGTGTCGATAAATAAAAGGCATACATCAGTGGGAGTGTGTTACTAACCTTAAACTTGGTGTATGCCTTTGGACTCCAATCCAAAACCTCGTGGAGCGTGTATCCTCCATGCCCAGGACGACCGGGCTCACCAGCAGGCTTTGGAATCTTCGAGTCTTCTGATAAACTTGCAGCCGAAGTTGATGAGTCACTGTCTGATAGTGAATCAAAGGAGCCCGATGAATCTGAGGGAATGGGTGTCCGAGAACGAGAACGCTCGAGAGAGACTCTCTTCGGGTACGGTGAGGAAGGATGGGTATTCTTGGGTGGGCGTGCTGCAAGCTTGAACTCAGGTGCCAGCGTGTTCTTGGGCTGCAGATGCTCTCAGTACGAGGAGCAAGACAAAGGATGGTGCTAACCTTTGGCGGGAGAATCTCATCAGTAATGAACGTAGTTGAATGACGAGGACTGCCACGAGGACTGCCAAAAAGTTCGAGCTGGTCGGTAAGCATAGGCGGGAAGGGGGGTGGAGCACCAGGCTCTGGATCGTGAAAGGGAGAGACAGCTTTCAATGTGTTGCGCATGATCTGTCAGTCAGTAAGGTGGATCAAGCTGGCGATGTGAGCGGGTCAAGCTGGCGATATTAGTGGGTCAAGCTGGCGACGTGAGCGGCTGGATCTAGAGGATTTATGAGTTGACACATTAGGGCAACATTACGTTAAAACAATAAAGACCGGGATCAACAACACGAAGTTTCGAAGCAAATTACTATGAAAGTCGTAAAGATAGGTCGTAAAGATAAGTGTCGTAATTAGAATAAAAAAACGTCAAAAGACGAAGAATCAACAAAAAGCGAGGTTGTCTAGGAAAGGCTGACATGTCGCTCATAAAAGACGAATACAAACAGCCAGAAAGCACAAAGTCGCCATGGAATCACAAAAAAGCCCCCTAGTATAAAGATTGTTGAATTGAGCTAGTGAACTTGAAAACCTGACCTGAGCACACACCGATTAAGATCACCCCAGCGCGATGTATTTTTATTCCTGGTCTCTATTCAGGGAGTCAACCCAACACTTCCAACATCAAGCCCGCCTCACAACAAGCGGGTCTGTCCACGTGCTCGCAGTATCTAATGATGGCCAAGCTCTTGCATGCGGCGGTAAATCACATGCGTTCTAATTATCGGAGCGCTAACAAAATAAACAGGCACTGAGGGCATTAAAGTCTGGGATATCAAATCTCAGAAAGAACTCACATGCTCATCTCATAACTACGAGTCCCGAGGCACAGTCAGCTGCGCTGTCTGGATTACCACAAGACTGGCCATGACAGAAACCCTTTGCTATGGAACAGGGCTTGGTTACATCATGTTTTTGCGACGTAGCCCAGTGGATGTAAGGATATCCTGTTCATCATCAAGTTCTCGCCTAATGTCGAACAGATGCTTTTTCAGGAGACTTGCACCAGGAGGCTCGGATCGGGCTTCGAAATTACATGTCTGTCATGGGATATGTCCTCTGAAGGGAGTACTCGGATTGCAGTCGGGACAAGGGACAAGATAGTTCAGGTACTTGTTCTAAACACAAACTTGCATTTCGCGGTGCGACTAGACAACACTGTGCCAAAGTCTGTAGCATTTGCAGACGATGAAGGCGTTTATGTGTTTGGACTATATGACGGCAACTTCATCAAGCTGAAGGGGGATGACGGTGCAGTAGTGAAGGAATATAGTTGCCAATCGGTGATGTGAGGCTTCACTGCAAGCTGCTGAAGTATGACTGACACACTTCCTTCAGCGGACATGCGGCAGTCAACCAGAAGAGGGGTGTGTTCGTGGTAGACAACGCAACCGACGGGTTTACGTTGTACCGACTTGTCGGTGATGAGGAGCCGGTTCGAACTTTCATCACCGCTCCTCCCAGCATATCAGTCTCAAAGCAGGTGGCATTTGGTGCCGAAGGGAGGTTGGTGGTAGGTGGAAGTGACAATGGTTTAGTATATATATTCGAGAGGAAAACGGGGAAGTTACTGGAGACTCTTCATCACTCCAATGCCGGCCTGGTGCAGACGATAGCCGTAGGTGTTGACTTTATTCGGAGATGTGATGCTGATTGTATGTTCAGACACGTGATATTAACGGGCACTGCATAGTCGTCAGTGCATCACAAGCACTAAGGCATAAGGCTACAGTCAATTTATGGGTCTATGACTATGGCATGAAGAAGGAATCCATCACCTCAAAAGAATCCTGGTCTCTGTCGTGTGCACTAACGCGCATTTTCACAATCTTGATTCACGCAAGTGCCCTATTGGTGATCTTATGTTTCTTGATAAACTATGTGAACTATGTCAGTCACCATTAACTTAGCAATATAATTCACTAACTTACATCTCCAGGACACAATGGCGTTGCCAGCAGACCTTGCCCAGCGCATGAGACATACACGGGCATTCTTCGCTAATAATCTTGAAGCAAGTGTGGGCGAAGTACCGCATGCACAAGAAAAAGTGCACGAAAAGAGCGATATCCTGATGCTGCATGAATTGGCAGAAAGGCTTATAGAGGTCATTCGAGAGGCGGAAGGAGATGTAGGTGAAGAAAGCGCCATTGATGAAAAGGACGAGATCACTGCTGAAGCCGAGAGGGTATTTTATGAGACGCTGAGGGTATGATGTGTTGATATTAGGGAAGATAGTTCAGGGGGAAAGATGTTATTCTCATATAATGATAGACATACTGTAAACTTATGAAGAATTTGTGTTGCTATCCCCCTCCGCTGTATGTATGGTGGAGGAGTTGAGACGAGCATATGGCTGGACCCGCATGATCCAGAGGATCGCAGCGTGGGGAAACAGAGGTGGTGTTTGATATGGTGTCCTACGGGGCACTTGTCGAATTGCGCTGGGTGATACCTATGCGGTGTATAACCCCTTCAGCAGTGAGTTAATGGGTGTGCTGGGTGATACTTACACAGTGTATATATGACCCCTTCCCTGGGCCATGGATGATGAGCTCAACAGCAGTACAAATGGTCGAGCTCAGAGTGACGAAAGTCGAAAGTATAGAGTTGAACAATGAGCTCGAAGTTAACAGAACCAAGTGTACATCAATCGATTGGCCATATTGTTCTTTACCCAGGCTTGCGCTTAAGTGGGTGACCAATTGGTCGTTCACGTGTGCACCTACGTATGGTCTAGCGGAGGGTGTTCTCAAGGATTATCCAAATCCGAACATGTCTCCGCATCGTCGGGCATCAAGTTGACTGGGTGGACACGCAAGCAGAGCTTGCCCATCCAAACGGCTATGAATCTGTCAAAGGAGTAACGTTGGAACTGAGTTGTATGTAGAGCGTATTGAGAGTGAGCTTGATAGTACAAACTATCGAACTTGAAGAGATCGGGGAACGATGATCTCGATGGTACAAAACCATCGAGCTTGGAAACTTAAGGGGATAATACTACCACAACCATACAAAACAGTTGTAGTAGCAGACTATAGTAAAGGAGTAACTTCGAACCTTGGCAAAATTTGAGATGACGAGACAAACAGCTGCAAATAATATTATGTCAGCATTCCAATTTGAGATCAAGTCGCCCACCTAAAATGAGGCGGCGGGGGGCGGGGAGTGGGGAGCGCTCAATGTTAGGATGAACTTGATAGTACAAACTATTGGGCTCGGAGAGATCGGGGGGCGATGAGCTCAATGGTACAAACCATCAAGCTCGGAAACTTAAGGGGATAATACTACCACAACCGTACAAACAGTTGTAGTAGCAGACTATAGTAAAGGAGTAGCTTGAGACTTTGATGAAATTTCAGATGTGCGACAAATAGTTACAAATACAATTATGTCATCATTGTAATTGTCTTCGCTGATGTCATCACTGTAACTGTGGCCACTTTGGTCGTGTATACAGAGTCTTATGTCATCATTCTAATCATTTTGGCATCAAGTCCTCGCTTTCAACTTTGATCATAGATGAGCTCAACAGTTTGTACTGTCGAGATCATTGTTCCCTATCGAGCCTGATGGTTTGTACCATTGAGCTCATCGCCCCCCGATCTCTCCGAGCCCAATAGTTTGTACTATCAAGTTCATCCTAACATTGAGCGCTCCCCACTCCCCGCCCCCCGCCGCCTCATTTTAGGTGGGCGACTTGATCTCAAATTGGAATGCTGACATAATATTATTTGCAGCTGTTTGTCTCGTCATCTCAAATTTTGCCAAGGTTCGAAGTTACTCCTTTACTATAGTCTGCTACTACAACTGTTTTGTATGGTTGTGGTAGTATTATCCCCTTAAGTTTCCAAGCTCGATGGTTTTGTACCATCGAGATCATCGTTCCCCGATCTCTTCAAGTTCGATAGTTTGTACTATCAAGCTCACTCTCAATACGCTCTACATACAACTCAGTTCCAACGTTACTCCTTTGACAGATTCATAGCCGTTTGGATGGGCAAGCTCTGCTTGCGTGTCCACCCAGTCAACTTGATGCCCGACGATGCGGAGACATGTTCGGATTTGGATAATCCTTGAGAACACCCTCCGCTAGACCATACGTAGGTGCACACGTGAACGACCAATTGGTCACCCACTTAAGCGCAAGCCTGGGTAAAGAACAATATGGCCAATTGATTGATGTACACTTGGTTCTGTTAACTTCGAGCTCATTGTTCAACTCTATACTTTCAACTTTCGTCACTCTGAGCTCGATAGTTTGTACTGTCAAGCTTACCATTCCTCATTGACATTTGAAAATGTGGAATCTTCCCAATGATACGACCGGATTGCCCGACCACTTTGTTCACGGGCACTGGAATTCCGTTGCGATTGTCTCATCAGATCTAGATCACGGTATGTATTGTTCCATTGTTCCTTGTCATGCATCCGAATAGTGACCATATAGGCAATCACCTTGTACTTCATCATTGGCAATTGTCTCCGATGCCCTTGTTTGTGAGTTGCTCCATTCTTCCCTTGTTTTTTTTTTCATTCAAGTCCCGCTATACCAGGATCTACTTCCAATCACCCAGCCACCAACCTCCCTCAATTCTCAATGCCCGTAGCCCGTAGCCCGTGCAACGCTCAAACGATGTCTTTGCGAGGAGTGCATTGAGAAAGGCGGATATGACGAGAAAGACGCACCAAAAGGAGTGCTCATGGCCAAACGTTCAATTGTGTCTCATATCTTGCGTGTAAAAATGGACCGTGCCGCAGGTAACAGTGTGATTATTGACGTAGATTTTTCTGCCACTGACCTTTCCGCATGCACCATCACAGACAACACGTCATCAGTCGCCGTCATCGCCAATGATCTTCGTCGCTTGACCCTTGCTATGGATATACCGGTCAATATTTCTTCGAGCTCGACAGTTTGTACTGTTGAGCTCAAACCTGATGCAGTACCTGTCTCGAAAAAGGGATGCAATCGACGCACCATGAAGGCGTTAGTTGTCCTTGATAACATCAAGTCCCGGATCCAGCAATGCTTTCACTTGTTGCTGCATTCTTGTCGCATTGATCACGTTGGTCGCGAGCTACATTTACTTCGTAAAGCTATGCAAAACATCACTCGGCAGACCGATATCATAATTGCATGAAAGAAGGCGATCGGATCCCAGATAGACATATTGGCAACCCAGTTCAGCAGTTACGGGCCATCCGATGATACACCCATCGAGATCAATACCGGTAAGCAAGCGTGCAGATCATCATGACAGTTCTTTGCTTATCGTTCAGTAGATACCCTTCCGCAAGATCCAGTGAACGAGTTAGATGAAATCATTCAAATCGTTCTCTTCCTTGGCGTCACATGCAGAGTTATCATAGGGGTCAGCAGGAGTAGTTGTGATCTAATTATGAAGATCATTTCCATCATACTATTTCTTGCATTCCGGAGGCCAGATAATGGCCTCAACTCCTCCCACACAAATATCCTAAAGCAGATCCCAATGACCTCAGAAAGTGCCGAGGCCAGATTCCATCTCAAGGGAAAGACTGTCCTGTATGCTGTCTGCAGTTGCCATTGCACCTATCCACCAACTTATGCACCAGGCTCGACGACTCCAGTATATCCTGAATGGTGCACTCATTGTCCTATGCTCAAGTACGCTGACAGGAGAATTATTGTTTGCTGTACAGCGACATATCCCACTAGATCACCATATCATTGATCCCTTCTCAATGTACCCTGATTTTCCGGCAAAATTGTACTCGACGGACTTCAAAACCCGCCTTGAAAATGCCAAGGTGTCATGGGTCGTTAGTCACTTTGCGCGATGGAGGGTTTCTGACCGTCACACTGTGATCCTATCCTTATCTCGCGACTGAAACTACCTAGCCAACACTACTATCAATATCTATAACTCTCCTGACTCAACTTGCATTGTTATAGCTTTCAATATAAATATATTTATTTAATCTCTTGTGTTTTTGCAGGCGGGTGAGCGGGCGATGATTGGGCGATATATTTAATCTGAAGACAAAACTTGAAGTTTTGTCATCGCATTTTGTTGCCGCCATGAACTTGATATTTTCGGCAGGGTCTAATTGTTTGATACAACTTAACATAGTGACCATGGACCAAACTTCAAGTAATTGTCCCAAGTTGAATGTCATAATAAAACTTTAAATTCAAGCACACGCTCAAAATCTGACAATATTTCTTATTTTCGGTGACATATGGTCAGTGCAAAAATAGCTGCCAAAACTTTATATTTTGAATTTTGCACAAAACACTGACAAAATTTGAAGTTATGTGCCCATATATATGTTAGTTTAAATTTCAAAAATGTTCTTTGCATTCTGGATAACATTAAAACCTGTCTTAAATATTTCTAACCCTGCTGTGACATCGGGTCCGATGCGTGGGAAATGTCAGGTCCATCGGATTAGCATCGGGTTTCATCGGATTAGCATTGGATTAGTGGATTAGCATCAGGTTTAGCGGATAACATCGGATTGAGCAGATGAGTGTCGGATAACATCAGGAAGTGATTCGAGTGTTTGACATGTATTGGAAAATAGCTGAATATGAGCCTAGCGCAAGCTCGAGTGCTACAACGTGGAGCAGAGTACTGGGATCGTGGTGAACAAGAGCAGCGCCTTGTTGCAGCTTTTGATAAATGGGCTGAAAAAGGTGTGTGGTCAGCAGCGGCTCAGAAGGTAAGTCTGCCTGCTTCATTAGGAGTGGAAATGGAGTCTCACAGCATCATATTCTGCTAGGTACATCAAGAACAACTTGAACACGTCTGAAAAGGGTGTCTCGAGCGCTCAGATCCACCTAAGTGACACCATCAAACATTATTATTAGTAATGATGTCAGGTACCTGACCTCGTTACTAAGTAGTAAGCCCTAGTAATAATCCTCTATACCACCAAATAAACCAGCAGTTCAGCAGTCCCTTGTGCGCCCTCGTCAACACTACCAAATATAGCTGCAGTGCAAAAGGCACGTGCTTCCAGCCTTCCCCGGATATCGGAGGTAATTCTCTGCCACATAATGCCGAACGTTGACTCACCGTTGTCACTGTTAGCGCACTCATCATTGTCTATGGTGAGCTCGCTATTCCCCTCATTCTTGCTCCAATTTCTCGCTTTTTTCACACTTCTCATTCACTATCACGCATGTAGTCCTCAAGGAGTGTATAGTTTATTGTATCTGATGTAAGCCTCTTAGTTCCCTCATACCTCGTTGTTGACTGCAAGTTCAACCACCATGTCTCAATGCAAATGCAAACACCTCTCTACTACAATGTCCATCAAAGAAACGTACGTTCTCCCCACAGGCTCTCTACGCACCACAAAGGCGAGTCTCACTCAGATACGAAAGGATCGTCTGGCCTTTGAAGAACAGCAGCGAGCCAATGCACAATGTGAGTCCTTGTGCCCTCTACCCTAGCTTTAGGCATTGAATGTTAAAATATGTAGTTCTAACTGCAGAAACACGCCAACTTATTTCTGAAGCTGCTATCAATGCCCGAAAAGCGGTGGTAGATGATCCTGGATTTTTGGCTGACATGGACGCCAATGACGCTGGTGAGAGTGGTTATGGGAGTGAAGCCAATGCTCCTCCTGAAGACTTAGATGTCGATGTGGATGATGGTGATGCGAGCACCTTCCAACTTATCCAATGATGAGTACTTCGACGCATCATTAGATTTGTTTTACAATTTTTGCTAGTATTCAAGGTCGCCGTCATTATCGACCGCGAGCTCCACGGTCACGTCTCCTTTGTAATCGCCAGATGCATGAAGCATGGTCCCAGCAAATGACAGACTTAGTGGATGCATATCTCACCTGGAAGAATGGTGCAGCACCTCCAGACGAAGCTTCAAGCACACCACACGGCAATGACAGCTCACATTTTCAGGTCATGACTGTAACCCTCTCAAGTAAGTACATTTTGAAATTATGATATACACTAACCTGTGGTTGGATGCAGAACTCGATATTTCACGCTCGTTCCACCAGCGCCTGAATGAGGGAGCCAACGTCTCTCTCATCAGGCAGGGATTTATTGGTTGCTCTCCTCTCCAGCCAACGGTTGCCATCTCGCTTGATTGCCTGGAGGTTTATCATCAAATACGACGTCACAAGGCATCATTCAGTGTACAGGCAATGGTTAAGGTCATTTGTGCCCTCCACAATGTATGTCTTAGCTTCTTCTGCGTGTGATTCATTTCTGAACATTCTTAGTATACATATTTTCAGACATTTCGCGATCAGTTTGCTGTAGTGTTTGATGCCTATCTGAGGATCTTGTCGCTTGTCCAGAGTCATGTTGATCGTGCTCTTGGTCGTGATATTGCTAACTGGCGTATGCTCAATTCTTGCCCAGCGTGTCATTTCAAGGTATGTCCATTTGTTTGTTAGCATACTCTGAGTACTGAATAATCAACCGTCATAGCAACTGCATGAACCTGCACTAGACCCTGTGTACCTGGGGAGTATGGATGGCAACAATTTATTAAAATGTGTCGACGGTTCAGGGCATGCTGATGAACGTAAATTCGAATCTTTATATCTCGTACCGCCGGAGGAAGTTGAAAAATTCAAAGATGATGTTCGGTTGCGGCCAGGTACACGCATAGGTCCCGATCCCACCCCAACTGCTACCTCTGATGAGTCAAAGTGCACGGAAAACTGGAAGACAGCTAACACAATCTCTGAGAACACGGTAAAAGTCTTTGACCAGACTGGCATATTCATCAGCGCTTGCCGTCATGGCTTACTGCAGACCTTGGTTGAAATGCGAAAAAGCAGAGAACTGTAAGTTCTTTCATCTACTTAATATAATTTGGAGCTAACTATATTCATCTCAGTGCTAAATATGCTCTTGCGACTACCAACAAGATTCTGGATGTCTACGGACCCCACAGTGCAACAGGCTATGACATTGGGTGCTCGTACAGTACGACAGTAGCGAGGAGCTCGATATCTGCCAAGGCAGCATCTCTTCAGCATCGTTTTTTGGTGAACTCATTTCACGGCCATGCACATAATCGCCGCTGTCAATTAGAGTTTCATCCTTTGTACCAGAAAGGACTTGGCCTTGAAGATCTTGAAACCTGTGAGCGCATCTTCTCTGCTTCGAATGCTGTTTCTCCCGTTATTCGTCATGCTGCATATTTCCACTGGCTTCAATTCATAGATCTCCACTTCGATCAGTGGGACCGAGACAAATACCTCGAGCTAAGTCAGTTCTTTTCTGTGACGTAGACCACTTGAAATTCTGATTCGCTCATTTAGGTAAATTTTTATGTGACAATTACAAGCAAGCACTTCACATTATTGATGAATTCACACTGACTGTGGAAGAGCTCAAGACTCAGCTCGGGATTTCAGATGCAGAGTTCGAGCATTGGAATGCAGAGGAGGCCGAGTACCTTGAGAACCTGAAGAGAGAACCAGACTTCGACATTCAAAGTACCGCATACGTTGAGGCACTTCAGGCATTGTCGGTTGCTGAGTAGGTTTTTTTTTTGCATAATTTCACAACTCAAAACATCTTAGGGCCATGTATGGCCGCATAACATCAGTTCAATTTCTCATGTTCACGCCAGCCGATTTCACACAGTACGAAGGCCTTCACAAAGGGCCACAGGGCGCTGCGAGAGCTGCAGAAGCTGAGTGAAATGCAGCATACAAAAGATTGGTCTTGGAAATAAATACAGTAGATGACCTGGAACGGTGCATGGGCATTGTGGAGTGCTGGATGTCAGAACATGAGGAGTATAAACGAGCGTTGGAATATCTGAACAACCGACACTTCATTCGAGTTGTTGAACAGCTTGAAGGCTTAGTTGTACAGCGGTTGTTTGAGCTGGCAAAGTCCAATCTTGCAGGCACAGGTAAATGATTCTCTTGACTTGCTACGCTATTCTGATTATTTACATCAGGTTACAAACTATGCCAGCATATCTCGAATGCAATAATGAGGCATTCATCTGCAATTCGCACTGCACTAGACAAATATAATCAGCTCGCTCTGCTTCAGCATCCGCCATGTCCGACCCTCGAGTACAGTGAGGTTGCGTCCTATGGTTGGTTGGGAGAGTTTGAGCTCCTCAAGCACTCTCGCCATGACTTACTTTCAAAACCATGGGCTTTGAAGGCAAACCGAGAAGTTGCTAGCAAGCACTTCAAAGTTGTAAGGGCTCATGAGGAGATAACTTGTCTCAACTTCGAGATTGCGTGGCTCCATGCATGGATCGATCAAGAGGATGCTCATCTTTCATCAGTTGCCGCCTCACTTCTCGCATCCAATCCACTACTCAGTCGAGAAGTTCAACATCGATATGAAGAACGCCATCGGGTGAACAATGTTCACCGTGCAAGACTACAAGTCATTTATGACCTACCAGGTTACAGTGGGTCAATTCGCACAGTTGATGAAAGCAGCATTGTTTTGGGGCTTGGGGATCTTGACAGCAGTCTGACTATTTTTGTTGATGAGGATGATACATTATATGACGAAGCAAACCGTCTAGAGACATGTATGGCTGATTAGAAATAGTTACAATGTGATGTGATTATGTAGCAATTCAATTGATGGTGCAAGCAAATTCATAGCAATCGTGTGATACTGCCGCTTTCAAGTTGAAATGATGTCATGCAGTTGATTTTGCATTTTGCATAATATTACAGGTCGAAATACAGTTACACATTGCTTCTGATCATCCCACTGCACGGGTAGACAATTCACCAAGCCCGAGAATTGGCATTGTCACCACACGAATGATGGATGTCGAGCCAGAGAAGGAGCACTGGCGAAGTATCGCAAAGGAGTGGTATGCTCAATTTGGGCCTTGTGGATACCAAGCGTCAAACCATCTTCTGATCATCCCACCGCACAGGTATACAATTCACCAAGCCCGAGCATTGGCGTTGTCACCACGCAAATGATGGATGTCAAGCCAGAGAAGGAGCGCTGGCGAAGTATTGCAAAGGAGTGGTATGCTCAAGACCTTGCGGATACCAAGCGTCAAATCATCTTCTGATCATCCTACTGCGCAGGTAGACAATTCACTGAGCCTGAGCATTGGTATTGTCACCATGCGAATGACGGATGTCGAGCCAGAGAAGGAGCGCTGGCGAAGTATTGCAAAGGAGTGGTATGCTCAAGGCCTTGCGGATACCTCTGGTATATTAAACTCCTATATGGTACGTACTTACTCTTTACTATAAATGTAAACCGAATCATTAATCACCTAACATTTCTCTTCCAAAACTCCCATCTATCATGGCTCCCCCACTCGATATCTGCGCTCAACTCAACTCATCATTGGGGGCCGGTAATCCTTTCACACAACTGTCCTGGCTTGATCTCGCAGAGACAGGCAGTACAACAGCAGTAAGTTAGACTGGTATACTTGAACTTGCTGTCTATACTCATGATTTGATTTCAGAGTTCAATTTTTATTGCATTCAGAGCACGCTATCGGTTCACTTCCTGGGCCGCTGTCCATCAAAATAAGCCCACTCAACTTGTTGACATTTTTCAATCCCCATGCCTGCGAGAGGACAACAAGCGCAGTTTTCTTGATTCCAACATTTCTCAGGCGATACAGCTCATGTCCGACATTTTCACCGGCGAAGTAGCAGCTAAAGTATCGCAAAAAGCTTTCATGGATTCAAAGTGGAATAAGGTTACTCCACCTTCGGTGCAGGTGCAAAAACGGAAGAAAAAAAGTGAGTCTTTTCCAATTATCCACATGATGCGCTATTACTCATGTATCTGTCCAGGAAAAAATATCTTTCAGTGTGGTAGTCATGCATCACTCGAATTTCCGCCTTCAAAACCCAGAGCTCCACAACCTCAAGATTTTGGTCTAGCACCACACACACGCCCTCCACCAGCTCAAGAGTTTATTGTGGTACCACGAACACGCTGTGACGCTTGGACCCGCATTGGACGGGAACGAGTGTCTTTTGATACTCATATCAAGGTCTATAGAAACTCGCTGGATCCATGTCATTCCAGTCCTACTCTAGTTCCTTCAGCCGATAGCCAACTGGCATACACCCGCACTTGGATCTGTCCTCCATCCATGTCCTTTCCGTGTCCACCTATCTCCATTGGTGCGTGTTCATTTTCTCTCGGGTTGACTAAACGCTATCAAGGGTTATTACATGTAACCGCGTATTCCGTTCCGCGCTCTCTCTCTTTACATATTACTTATCTACCTCGTTTCATCGCTACAGTTCTCGCCTACGGGTTCCAAACGCTCACACAGTAGGATAAAGTCTCGCGCGCTACATACAGTACAGTACTTCCCTTCCCTTGGACGCGACCTTTGTTTTGCGGAGTCACTTAGACGTTCCTAGTATCATTTGATCAATTTACAAGCTTTGTTCACTTCTCACTTCGAACCCGTGTGTTCTTGACCGCTCCAAGAATGCGCCTCTAAGTTTTCCTTACCTAGGCTCTGCGCAGATCCAAACCGCTCTCGGTTTCTGACTTAGCACTTTTCATACCTAGTTATACCTCGGCCTCAAACCTTGTTTATACCTAGCCGCTACTTGCGGAACCGCGCTTTACCTAGAAACCCACCGCTCTTTACCTAGGATCCTCTCGCTTTCGTTCATTTCTCATTGCGCACTTACCGGACCCGCGGTCTCACTTTCGCTCTTACCAGTGGACTCGCTTTTCCAAGGTTGACTTAGTTCTATTCCGTTCCGCATTTGCTCCCTTCGCATATTACTTGAAGGAAGTGCTTCATAGCAATCCTCTTGGGTCGAGACAGCACGCCCGCACTCAGTTGGATTTATTGGTGCTCTAGCTTTCTTGCTGGCCAGTCACCATTACTTCTTCACAACGCCCTCCTCGAACTCGTGAGCCTCTACCACGTGCAAACACTCACACAATTCATAATGCTGTGCCACAAGCACACCTTCGTTGTCAGTTGCCTGGTCAGTCAGTGCTGAGTGAAGACTCAATCTCAACTGTCTCAGATCTTTCTAGCGCTAGTTGCTCTTCGGGTAAGACATTGTTGTTCTTCAGTTTATTCAGATCAACTCATTAATATTTCAGATATAGCTACTACCACTAGCCATTCTCGCTCGGTGGCGTCAAGTAACATTACTCAGCGTCGACAACTGCCCTCAGTGCGGCTGAGGAATGTCATGGTATCTATTTGTCCAGTCGCCTCATTTTCATATAGCTGATGAGAATTTTTGATAGGCTCCTGGTGCCGATACCACTCCAGCCTCAGAACCAAACAATGTGGCTCATACTGAACGTGTGACCACAAGTATTGTTCATGTTATCCCTCTCACCGCAACATCTGTGATGCAGCCTGCTCCTGATCTCTTTGTCACAAGACTTGCAGCCCTTGGGTATGATATTAATGGGCCACCGTCTTATGCTATTGCTACTGGTCAGGCTCAATCGCATGTTCATGTTGTGACACACCGGGAGGTGATTGACAACTAAGCTTTTGACACTTAAGTTAGAGTTAGAATCTAGACTTTTGTAGTTGTTTGTATATTTGCACTGTTATATAGGAACCGGTCTTGCAATGACAGTGCTTTGTTGAATTGATGGAAAAAAATGTTCATTAAAAGGTGTCTACTGTAAGGTGTTTATACTTTGTGCTACCCTCCATCATGGTCATCCAGGTCACAAAAAAAATCAAGCATAGTCGGCCTAAACTGACTGCCGTGCAAAAAGCATCCCGTCGTGAAAAGGCTGTCAGCCTATCGAATGCAATCAATGATGCACGAGAAACCTACCAAGACGAGGCTGCTGTGATTGCTGATAAATGTAAACGGTGAGCACGTGTTCTTGTCAATGCTCTAATAACTTACCTCCTCGTGGTCACAGTATAGGAGTCTCAAATGGACGCGACTCCAGCTGAGCAATGGGGGCGGACTACACAAGCGCCAGAAACCAAACATGTGGAATGCATTCGTGAGGCAAAAGCTAAATGAAGCAAATAAAGGTATAAGTATTCATATATGTTTGAGGTTGCAATGACAATGCATCACACAGGACTCACAACAGGAGAGCGGTGGAAACTCCCCGCGTTCATAGCAGCCCATCATGCGGAGCTTATGGGGGGATATTGTCGGCTTTCGGAAGCTGCGAAAAATGCCCTTTGATGCGACATTAGTGTCTTTCGTGAGGGATGTGTCAAGATTGTGCGCTCGAATCCTAAGGCACTGCAAAAGCAAGTCAATGCAATGTTTAACTCTATGGAAAAAGAAGTAAGCACAGACACTATCGTTTTATGAAGTATGATACATTCCCCGGCATCAGTGGACAAATATCACCTCTCACACTGGAGTGGAGGGCTTCTATGTAGCTGTTCGTGGCGACGTCGAGCATTTCCATGAAGCGAAGATATTCTGCACACCTAAAGCACAATCATTTGTCAAAGAGGTCCTAAACTTAGATCCAAAACGTTTCGCACTGAAATTTGAGTCTTGGGTTACCGGAGACTTTGGTGCGTGGTCATAGGACATGACAAGACATGATACTTGATGTCGAACAGACAATCGTGCTGATGTGATGCAGCACCTTTCATCTACAAAGCTCATTAGTATGTGTCGGAAGAGTATCCAGGAGGGACTTGGTGAGTAGAATTACTATAGACAGGAAGAACATCACTGAATCAAAACAAGACGGAATTGTGCAGAAGCACAAGTTGTCGCAGAAGAAGATCAAAATGAATTATGATAACTATGAGCAAAAGATTGTGGAGACCTACGGGATAGAGCTGGAGGGCTGGACATACAAAATGTTGCAGAATCCAGGAAAGATCGGTCGACGAGAAGATCTAATGACGCTGCTCAATGCACTGGTGAATGAACAGTGTTGGTGGGTTCTACTCAACGAGGAGGACTTAGCCATGCGCAAAGAGAGTAACTGTCAGCGTGAGGAACAGGGCGAGGCAGTATACAAGCGCTGTAAGGTCACAAAGAAGACTGCCAGTGGGCCTAAAAGCAGGAGCTCATCAGTGATACTGATACTGAGAGTGATAGCAGCAGGTAGTGATGTGTATGTGGGTAAATCAGGGTATGGCATTATGCTGTAGATACATAGATCAAGTCAATAAAATGTCATTCCAATTGTTCACATACGAGCTTGTAAACCAAGTATCTGCCAATGCATGTCTTGCTCCGTCTCTGAGCCAATCTGAGTGAGACTCACCTTTGTGGTGGGTAGAGAGCCTGTGGGGAGATGGACATTGTAGGCGTTTACGTTGAGACATGGTGGCATGGTGGTTGAACTTGCGGTCAACAACGAGGTACGAAGGAATGAAGAGGCTTACATCAGATACAATAAACTATACACTCCTTGAGGACTACATGCGTGATAGTGAATGAGAAGTGTGAAAAAAGCGAGAAATTGGAGCAAGAATGAGGGGAATAGCGAGCTCACCATAGACAATGATGAGTGCGCTAACAGTGACAACGGTGAGTCAACGTTCGGCATTATGCGGCAGAGAATTACCTCCGATATCCGGGGAAGGCTGGAAGCACGTGCCTTTTGCACTGCAGCTATATTTGGTAGTGTTGACGAGGGCGCACAAGGGACTGCTGAACTGCTGGTTTATTTGGTGGTATAGAGGATTATTACTAGGGCTTACTACTTAGTAACGAGGTCAGGTACCTGACATCATTACTAATAATAATGTTTGATGGTGTCACTTAGGTGCTCAGATCAAGACATCCAGTCTGATGGCAGCCACGTTGAGGGCACCCACAAGGGCTGGAACTCATTGCAGCGTGCCCAACCGAGTGGGATCGTGATGCTGTCTGCGCTTGGTCATGACTTTGTCCTCCGTCAAAACATTAGGGTTGCTTCCAGTAGGCATCAAATGACGCCCTTTGTCAAATTCACTCACAGCTCCCATCACATCCAGCTCTCTAACCACATAGCAAGACTCTACAACGGACTGCACGAGAAGGACACACAGCTGCTTCCTCTACCAGAACTCCCAGATGTGGACTCCGGTGAGACCTTTGGACTTGTAGTGTCAGATAATACAACTACATTTGGTGGTTTGCTCGTCAAGGAAGAGACTGCAGACGCCGAACTCACACTCACACATAACTTTGAAGTTTGCACAGATAGCTTTACTGGTGGGACTATAAATTTTGCGACCGAAGCCAGCCGCAGCATCATGATTGAAGACTGGCAGATTGATCTGGTGCTCCTTGACCAACCTGCTACACAGCCGCTGCTGCCACATGCTACCAAAGTCGTACCTGCCTCTCCAAGCAAACACAAGGTCTCTTGTGTCTCATTTGATGCCAATGATGAGTCGGACAGCAGCAATACTTCAAAACAACCACGGACTTTGGTTTCAGCCAGCACCAAGACACTCAATGGCTACTTTTCTTCTGGTCATGTTGTAATGCGACCCAGAGAGCTCCACAGGCCTGTCACAGAGGTATGTTGTCATACCACCATCCTTGATCAATGGTACTCATGAAAACTTCCTCCCAAATTCTTACAGGGTCATCCAGCAGTCACCAGCGCTGGCATCAACAACTCAATCACACCTGACCAACATTACACACGAAAACTTCCTCCCAAATTCTTGGAGGATCGCCTAGTGATTCCTGGTGCTACTACAGAGGTATGTCCCATCCCATCACACCCGACCAATGTTACATGCGAAAACTTCCTCCTGAATTCTCACAGGATTGCCAGGTGATTCCTAGGGCTACCACAGAGGTATGTCCCACCACACCCAACCAATGTTACACACACAAACTTCCTCCCTAATTCTCACAGGATTGCCCCAGCGCTGGCATCAGCAACACAATTACCCGACAGGGTCACCCAGCAATCACCAGCAATCACCCAGTGATTTCTGAGGCTACCACAGAGGTATGTCCCACCACACCCGACCAATGTTACACATGCAAACTTCCTCACAGGATTGCCCCAGCACTGGCATCAGCAACACAATTACTTGGCAGGGTCACCCAGCAATCACCAGTGATCGCCCAGTGATTTCTGGGGCTACCAGAGGTATGTCCCATCACACCCGACCAATGTTACACGTGCAAACTTCCTCCCAAATTCTCACAGGATTGCCCCAGCGCTGGCATCAGCAATGCAATTACTTGGGGTCACCCAACAGTCACCAGTGATTACCCAGTGATTCCTGGGGCTACTGCAGAGGTATGTGCAATCACACCCGACCAACATTACACGCGAAAACTTCCTCCTGAATTCTCACAGGATTGCCAGGTGATTCCTGGGGCTACCACAGAGGTATGTCTCATTGCACCCAACCAATGTTACATGCACAAACTTCCTCCTGAATTCTCACAGGATTGCCCCAGCACTGGCATCAACAATGCAATTACTCAGTCTCAGCACTTATTCTCCATTGCTACAGGTATTGATCCTCACTCACTGACCTTTCAAAATTCAGATGAGTTCTACCTGTTTATGGATATGCGGGCCGAGTTCAAATGGCTGTCATGTCAAATGACTTTGAAGCACTGGGTGCTGCCAATGGAGGAGTACAACTGTTGTTTCACACAGAAAGCTGGCCGGTCAGTCATTCAGAAGAACCCACAAGCCCTCCTACATGTGCTGGGTGACATCAAGCCCAAACTGATGAACCACATCATCAGAGATGGATATACCTGTGAGTTATCGATATTTCTCTTGCATCACTCTGTATTTTCTGACATCTGGATATGAACATACAGCAAAGAGGAACAATGAGACATTTTGGTGCCACCATTGTTCTGTTGTACCTCTTGTCAAGGAGGAGCGAGGGAAAAATGTCAGTTCACTCAAGTTCAACACCAAGTTTCATGCTGAAATTTTTGCTATTTAGCCCCGAAAGGCGCAGACATGCTCATGCTGCCAAACGATCATGTACCCTGGCCCCAAAAACTCGCCACTCAACCACAAGCGGGGCTACTGTGCTGATGGCATCAAGCAGGTGTCAAAGAACAGCAGCAAAGATCTCCCTCCCTTGTCGGAAATTTCCCACCCTCATTGCAATAGCCAGTGATTGAGATAAGTCTTGAATTGGACATTACAATACACGTGACCTAATTGCAATACAGCTCAAAGTTTTGCAAATGCGACATAGATATGATAATATTTTAATAATATTGATATAGACTTCACAATTTGAGTCAGTTCCAATGCAAGCATGGCCTATTTTATGTAATATAACAGGGCGAAAACGCAATTGATTGCAAATTGATTGAAATCGCACTGCCACAGCTGATCGATCTTGTTCTGAGCCGCCAACATGCAACAAATACTATCCACACCATAATCCCTGGTCCTCCGGCCTCTAACTCCAGTACCTAGTGCCGCTACCATTCTTTATTAGACTCGTTGTCACACATAAGCACACCTCTATCGGGTTATCGATCCATCAGCTCTCAAGTGACGAACACAGCAGTAATCGATTCAGATGATTCTTGCAATGTCTGGTCCAGGATCGATTAGTTTATCTGAATGCCATCAGTAAGTGGAACAGTGAATATGTGCTCATTTATTCCTCGCTATTCTCTGTTTGCTTGCTCTTGTTATGACATTGATCGCTCATTCTCTGATTCAGGATTCTCTCAGTCGCCTCACACCTACGATCACGATCACACTGCATTTCAGCACACTCGCAAGCCGACAGGGTATCAAACAATGAGCCATCAATGTACTGCGTGGCGATTATGTAGTAAGTCATTAGTATTATCATCTGACACATAATGACTTATTATGACGCAGTCCATGGACATGTTTTTCATTAACGCATTGCAATCGCGTGTGAGTTTCATCCAACGACATCTTTTGTATTGTTCTCACTGTACTCTACCAGTACTCTACGTGTATACCATCCCGAATTCCTGCCAGCATCGCACAGCGCACCACTGCAGCATGTCTGCGTATTTGCAATATGTACCGGATGACAGACAGAAAGTCTGTGATACCTGTGGACGCAGTTTCAAGCCCAAAGGCTTCGATCATCACCAAAGAGCCTGCAAGCAACGAGCAAGAGAGTCAGAAGAAGATGGAGAGCTATGGGCTTCGATCCCGCCTGTACAAGGTCAGCAGATCAATACTAATATGATTCTGCTAATATAACTCTACTTTTTACAGTTGCTGTGCCGGCCCTGGCTGTACAAGGACAAGCCTGGAACGAGGACCATGGCTATGATCATGACAACGACTACGTCGGCCATTATAACGCTGACGTTGACATGCTATCAGGTGAGTTGCTATCAGTTGGTCAGTATACGGTGTGCTGAGATCTTGTTTAGATCGCTCTGAGCCCGAGAATGTCCCTGAACATACCAGTGTGGATGATATCCGCACTGAGTTTCATCCGCACACAAGGATCACAACGTGCATTGAAGCATTCTCTGACTTCACACGACAACATCACTATGAGCCACCCTGCCCAGATCGCCACCCTTGGCTCCCATTCAGATGCCAACTTGACTTTGAGGTTGCGGAGTTGGCGCACGAGACCGCACTCACTCATGAGCAAACGACGCGCCTCATCCAGTTGGTTCAGCGTGGTAGGACTGAAGACTTCACTCTTAAAAATTACGCCGATGTTCGGAATACATGGGAAGCAGCATCCCATCGCTTGACGCCGGTAAGTCTTATCTATGTTTGTTGTCACAAGTCATCTGATGAGTTCAGTTTGAAAAGGATACTATTACAGTACCACTTGATGGCAATGACGTGAAATATATAGTTTATTTTCGCTCCCTTTGGGATTGGGGAGTAGATCTTTTGCGACACCCTGACATTGGCCCTCATTGCATTTTCGATGCCCAGCGGCTATCGAAATTTGATGGAGACTCGTTTATTAGGTTCATCGATGAGCCATGGACCGCAGATGCATTTTGGGAATGCCAGGTACGTATTTCCGTGTCATACTATGACATACCATTGATGTGTAGGAAAATTATGTAGTCCCAGATCCCTCCAGAAGCAAAACCGTTGGCATTCATCCTGTATGCCGACAAGTCGAAGCTATCATCATTTGGGCGCGAGAAGGGATATCCCGTCATCGCTCAGCTAGTGAACCTTCCTGTCGCCATCAGAAACGGAAATGGGGTGGGTGGGGGACAAGTGGTTGGATGGCTCCCACTGGTATGTTTCAAGGCCATTCATCACAGATTTGCATCAAGAGCTAACCATCACTCCATAGGTCAAAGACGACCCGAAATACAAAGGTACCCAACAATTTGCTAACTTCAAAGTTGCTGTATGGCATGCTGCCTTCAAGAAAGTGCTTGCATCAATCATACCGCCTTCGAAACATGGCCACTGGGCAAATTGCTGGGACGATGTTGTGAGGCTCTTCTATACACTGGTGTTGATACTATCCGTGGACTACGAGGAGCAGTCAGGTTTCGTTTGTTAAGTTTATTGATATGTTATCTAACTTTTTTGGTGGTCCAGGAGTGTAATGTCCCTCACTCGAGGCATGATGAGCAACTTTCCATGCCCAATCTGTCTGATCCCCAAGGACAGATTGTCTTCTGTCATGCCCCATAACTATATTCTTCGCACATGCCAGGCAATGAATGACCTTTTGATCAAGGCAAGGGCAGAGCGCCGCAAAGGACAGCGGGAGGCAATACTCAAGGGACAGTCAATTCGCGATGTTGATGTATGATAGTGTTTGATTTGATTAGATCTATTGCAATAACCATCTCACATTTAGAACACATTTCACGAGATGAATCACAAGACTACTGATGTGCACCGCGCACTATGCTATGACCACCTTCACATTGTCCTCTGAGGTCTCTTTGGGGACCACATGTGGCCAGAGCTACAAGTACTAATCGGTCTTTTGGGACGTGACTACGCCGTAAAAGTTGACCAGAAGTAAACTTGTCAAGTTTCGCAACATAATTTGTTCTCATTTCTCACTCGTAGTTTTGATGCACTGCCACGTTGGCGCAATATGAATCATTTCGATGCTGTCATGGCTATAACGTTTACTGATGGCAGTAAATACGAAGACATTTTCAAGGTAAATGATCTTTTTATCGAAGTGCGAGTGTCTTCTACTCACAGGACTATGTACTACTGAACCAGCTAATAGTATTTGCGGCTCATGATATTCTTCCGAACACCGACGAATGTAAAATTGCTTACCTTCTCCTTTGATGTATCCATGCATACCTCGAGGTGGACCTGTATGCAGCATTGGAGGTACATACCACGAAAACGATAGCTGCAGGACGCAAAGCCCTTCAATCTTTCTCGGAACTAATGAATGTATGTCATATTAGACTTTTTGATGGCCCTTTCACTCTCAGATTGATTTGTTAGAAATACATCTGCAAGTCTGAAGCTTTACGGCCAGACAAAAACTGGTCATTCCCAAAGATCCATCTAGCTGCCCACTTATTCGACGACATCGAGGCTAAGGGAGCAACTCGCAACTACAACACAAAGCCAAATGAGAAGTGTCACAGTCCTCTAAAGGAGTCATATCAACAACGAACCAATTTCAAAAATGTAGCACCACAAGTTCGTCGTCCTATTTTCAATATCATTGGTTCTAGTTTTAATCTAGGTTATTACATACAGATTTTACGTGCAGACCATTGGTCTCTCGTTTCTGAGTTCATCCGTGGTCGAGTAGATGAACTGGCTGCATACGATGCTCGGATGGATGAAGACGAGGTTGACAAGACTGGCCCAGATACTAACATCACATCCAATTTCCATATCAGATTTGGATCGAGGCAACCGAAAAAGTCTCTTGAGGCAATCGACAAACGACATATTGACAACCCTTCCTTCAGGCGGTTTCGCACCAAGCTCAATGCATTTTTAAATGCTTTGCCCACTGTCTTGCAGCAGGTGAACATGTTACCTTCTGACGAAGTAAGTCTATCACATTGAATGTCGGTGCTTACACATGACTAATACTGAGCAGATAATAGAGTTTCGATTCCTCAAGGTTAACTATGAGTCACTAGTTGACTTCTGCCAGACCACAGACTATCTCCGTTGCAGCCCGAGATTCCACAATCTTCCCCGATATGACTGCGTCATCGTTAACACCGCGACTGGTGTGTTTTTTGCACGGCTCCTATTCCTCTTTACATGTAATGTCAATGACACATCCTATCCCATCGCCCTTGTACGTTCATACGACATGCCAATTGGGAGGTGTCTCCAGAAGGACAAACACCTGAAATTTTGGCGTGTTAGATTGCAACCGAGAGAAACTGCTAGTGAGTTCATACTAGCAGAATCAATCATCCAAGGAGTCGCTCTTGCTCCCGATCCCACTATACCTGGTAATTTTCTCATTATGGACACTGTAGACAGTGATATATTTCTGCGCATGAAGCAAATGCACCTCGCAGCCGGGCACTTAGACTAGTAACCATCATTGCGGCTTCATGCCAACTAACATTCCTTTGTTATGTTGTTCATCATAGTATAGGGACATGTACTCATACTTATTACTAGCCGCATCATGCAATGTCCATTTTCTTTTCCTCCCTCTCTGGACCCTCTGAGTCTGTGGAGCATGTCAATGTCTAATAATGGCCTGGGACGCTCATTCTTCAGCCGTCAGATTCAGCTATTGCAACCTTTGTTCCTCCCTAACGTTGACCACAGTGATGATCACAACAGCAATGACGAAGACGACGAAAACAGTACACCGGCAACGATGACGGCACTTGTCTCGACGTCTGTCCCACAGTACATAGGTTCTGTACAAAAATCCAGAACTAGAGCACGCGACCAGAGCGTCTCACCAATATCTTTGGGCTGTTGCGCAGCCCATTATCAAACTCCCCCAAAGGTCAGGGTGTCATCTGAGCATCTGTCACCAATGTTCATTGTTGACACCGTCTCCTCTTAGATAGTGATCATTGTTCCCAGCAGATGCCACACATGAAGTAGATGAACGGCTCAGGAGCAGGATCATGACAACAGCGATATCTTCTTACAATCTCCATTCAGATCACCACCCATAGTGCACCGTCTATACTCCATCTCGCATCCTCAGAAACCAATCAAACCAATCGTGTTAGGCGACCATTTTCCTCTCTGGATCCTCTCCATCCACTGTACCTTCCCCTTTCTTTCATCACACGTTCACTCAACCACTGCTTATGCCAGTCAAGGACTCCCATCGTACCATACTAGCTGCAAAGCAGCTCAATTCGCAGCCTGCGCATCGTGTGTGCGTGGGCACCAAATGCAAATCGGCGCAATCCGGTAGTGGCAACTTCTCTATGCCTTTGCATCCCATCCCATCACCACATGCAAAGCTATCTCTCCAGGAGGGCATATTATCAAGCATCGGGCACGTTTGAGGCCCATTTCCATTGAACTTCTTGCGTGTACACACCCTCACCAAACTCTTCGCCTTTGGCATTAAGCACGAGTTCGAGCTCTATTTACTCTGATAATGACATGGGTCTGTCCCAACCCGCGGAATCCTCCAGGTATGTACTTTTTCGAGCGAGTTTCCTCCCCAGTTTTCCACTTACTACTGTCGAATTACAGTGGTTTGCAAGCATTCATCGATGGAAAACAGACCAAGCAGACTACTCAGGTTCTGACGGCCACCAATGCCAGACAAACCCCAAATGGATGGGTCTGTCCCAACCCACGGAGTCCTCCAGGTATGTACTTTTATCAAGCGAGTTTCCCCCCCCCCAGTTTTCCACTTACTATTGTCAAATTACAGCAGTTTGCAAGCATTCATTGACGGCAAACAGACCAAGCAGACTACTCAAGTTCCGACGGCCATCAATGTCAGACAAACCCCTAATGGATGGGTCTGTCCCAACCCACAGAGTCCTCCAGGTATGTACTTTTATCGAGCGTGTTTCCCCCCCAGTTTTCCACTTACTACCGTCAAATTACAGCAGTTTGCAAGCATTCATCGACGGAAAACAGACCAAGCAGACTACTCAGGTTCTGACTGTCATCAATGTCCTCCAATTAATCATCCAGGCATGCAATTTGTGTGTCGCGCTTTTATCAGTAGTGCTCATTTTCTTTGCAGGAGATATCCAAACAATACACGCGCATTCTTTACCAAGGACGCCAGCATACAGACCTTGGGTGGAGACTTAGAATTGTGGCATGGATACTTGTAAGCTCGGTATTATCTCTGTGGTGACCCAACAATGTGACAGATCCAACGTCATTCACGCCACGCTGTATCCTCAATGGGGCCCTTATTATGTACTCTTCCTGCAAGCTTCCATTGTCCGGCAGGGACTCTCAAACCGTAAGAGTCAGAATGTTCGAGTCGGAACTACTGATCAATTTCTGTTTATCTTTGGCTTAGTTCAACGCTAACATGTCTAACAAACCCCAAGCGGACGGGTCTGCCCCAACACACTTAATGTCTCTTGACATCAACCGCACTCGCGCCAACAATACTGCTTTTGGCGGATGAGAGTAATATTGCAGCATCCTCGTTTCAAACCAACCGTAAGTATGAGTCCATTCTCACAATCCGAGTCTACAGCCACTCATTTGATGTCATCCAGAGGCTTATCAAGGTTCTGAATACATCATTAATTGCACAACCTGTCCTCCACACCCCAATACCACGCCCCATATGCACTGGTCCGACATGTTCCCACTGTCATCCAAACTGCATATAAATTGTAGCTGGTGTTGTGCTGTTGGTACGAGCACCACTTCGACGTTCAAGTGTCGCTGATTTTGTCTCCCCTTAGACTTGTTATCATGTCTCAATCTTGTTATGCTGATGAATCTTCATCGTCTGATGAATTGTCGTCTGATGAGAGGCCTGGACCTACGCATAGTGTTGTTCGAGGGTCAGCCTCTGATATTGTTCAACGTCAGGCTACCAGTGCAGCTGCCAGTGAACGAAGACTGCACCATTCTAGACACGAAGCAGAAGTAAGTATGAAAGTACATGATTCCCTTTTGTATCACTCACCAAAGCATTATTGATGTCTACAGGGGGTCAAGAATGCGCAGCTTGAAAACCAGGCACTGAAGGAAAGACTCCACATCGTGGAGGAACAGAATAAGATACTATCGGCCAATAAGGGTTGCCGCAAGAAGGATGATGTGGTTGCTGAAGACATTCTGGCCTTCGAAGCAGAACTCAAGGTCTGTGCAAAACGATACGGTCTCATGGTCAATATGTTCCCTCCGCCAGCAGCCCTGCTCAAAACAACACTTCCCGACCCTGCACCGTCATTCAATACGGCTGCTTGGTATGCTACTACAGGTTCGCAGGAGATTGCAGTTCTGGCAGAATTGTACGACATGCTCCCAATGAATCGGTTTTCGAACGTGGTAATACATTTATTTTTCATTATCATGCAACGTCTTACTTAGTACCATTGACATTATCTACAGTTCTCCAAGGCAGTCTGTGCTGGTCGTGCCTCCGAGCTTAACAAGCTCAGGAGTGCCACTGGTCAGATTTTCGAGCTTCCTCAGTGTTACTTCGCCATCTCATATGCTCGCGACACAGAAACTGAGATTCGCCAGCTACTTAGCACCACTGGCAAAGCCAGCGAGTCATATCCGACTCTGCCACCTATGTTGTTTCCAGGGAATATTGTCGACCGCAATCGTAAAACACTGTTTGGTAACTGGCAACTTATTGCTAAGGTGCGTCGTCATTCACTTCATTCACATTTGACATCTAATCTACACTGTATCGATAGACACTGAGCTGCTGCCTTAAGGGCAGGACATCACTCTCCAATGAGAGTAGACGACAGGGCGGTGCTCCACCCAATGCAGTTAAGTGGGGCGTCACAGCAGTAACACCTGGGGCTGTGGCTTGGGCTATTGTCGCAGTTAGTCTAGGCCTTTATTCATTGTGCTCATCTTGGCTGATTCAATCTCTGTACACTTCTAATAGAACATATTTCTATTATCACCCGACCAGGAATTTCCCCAAGAAGGCAAAGGGAAGACCTCCAGATTCAACTACGGCATGATCTTTATGTTCTTTAAAGAACTGCTGATCTGCAACTGGGAGAAGCCTCGCCTGAAGACGATCATCAAGCATATCAATACCTTCGTTTTCGAGCGCACTTCTCGCCCCTCTCATGATCTTAACAGTAGGGATTCTGCTGATGATCTTCAAGAAGAAATGTGTCTCACTCGACTTGGATTAGCAGCAGACACAGAAGATGATCTGTCTCCGTCTGACAATGAAAATGCTAGTATTGACGTCCTCGCTAAAGCTACAGGCAATATAGCGCTATGTGATTCCAATGAGGCTCCTACTCCTTTGTCAACTATCACTACGACGTCAACCCTCACTGCCAGTGTAGCAACCAACTCTTCGCTGATCACCAGTCTTCAAGTTTATCATGGACCTGGACCAGATGAGATTGTTGGAGAGGTCACAGTAGTCGAAGAGGTTGTCAAGACGAAGTCTAAGGCTGGTCGGTCCAAGAAGTCAAAGGTGTTACAGGACGGAGGTGCTGAGGCCCCAAAACGATGTGGCCGTTCGAAGGAATGTTAATACTAATACATATCCCAACTTTTCTCCTGATTATTGATACAGCTACAGTTACTCACAATTTATCTCTCTTCAAGTAGTCACTTAGATTCAGCAGTCCTGATGTCAAGTGTCTGCTCTTAAAATTTTGATGATAGCTAGTACCAATACAATGAATCAAATAAGTATACCAAGTTCACCATGAACTTCGCAATCTCTGTGCAGTGATTATGTCAGCATTGCAACACACATCGCTGGCATTTTGGTTTCTCTTTTGAACTTAGTCCACATCTCCCTTGAACTATAATGTCTACAACAACACTGCAGATTTGCCCAAGCTTGTCGAAGGTCTTGAGCATCTGTTGGAGTCTGACCTCTGTGTCTAGGCTTGGATTGCTTATACTGGTGAGCACATTGTCGCTGGTGCCAGTGAGCTGCACTTTAATTGGAAATTTGCTTGAAGGTAAACAGCTATAAAAATTTATCTACTTGCTGGTCCATCTCGTTAGTCTGACCCTTATTGTAGGATCTCCAAGAAGACCACGCTGGTGTTCTTCTCAAGGTATCTGACCCTGTCGTCGACGGCTACCACACGACTGTCAAGGCTGAGTCCACGATCACGACCTTGTCCAAGTTGCAGAATAAACACAGCCGTCTCTACACCAAAGCAATGCCTCTTGATGAGGAACTCACCAAGGAAATCGAGGCTGGTACCGTCAACTCCTGTGACAATGTCATCGATGCAAGGAAGATCTGGTGTTTTGGTCCCGATACCACTGGCCCCAACTTGCTCGTTGATGTTACCAATGGTGTGCAGTACCTTAATGAAATCAAGGACTCTGCCTTCCAGTGGGCAACCAAGGAAGGTGTCTGTGCTGAGGAGAACATGCGTGGTATCCATTTCAATGTCCTTGATGTCACTGTAAGTTCACTTCATACCTACTTGTATTACATCTTCTTATGCGAAGTTGACAGCTGCACGCTAATGCTATCCATCATGGTGGTGGACAAATCATTCCTACGTGCCATCGTGTCTGCTACGCTGCATGTTTGCTTGCTACCCCTGGTCTCCAGGAGCCGGTGTATCTCGGTACGTCCCGCTCGCCTCGTAATTTTACAGGGTGCTGATACCATTCATAGTCGAGCAAGAATGCCCATGTTCACCATCAAGGCGTACCTCCCCATCATGGAGTCCTTCGGCTTCAACAGTGATCTCCGCTCACAGACAGCTGGTCAAGCCTTCCCCCAGAGTGACATTGTGTTCAACCACTAGGAGATCATGAATGGATGTGCGTAATTGTGTGACATATGAAGACTGTTAATACTAATGAAATCCATCAGCTCCTCTTGAAGCAAGATCAAAGAGTTCATCAGGGGCATTCGTACACGCAAGGGTCTCCGCAGGACTTGCGAGTGCCAGTATAATGAATTCGTGCGACTGTTAGATGTTTCGAAATTGATCATAATGTACAACTATATATCCATTATAATGCGCAATAAAATTTATGTTGTAATTGGCAGAATACTATGGGAATAATTGACATGTGCAACGCAAACCCATCGTAATGTGCAAGCCAAAGATCACCATCATATTGAAAATTAATTGCAATGACACCCAAAAAAATTGAAAACATAGTGGAATTGGAAAATGTAATGAGCATTAGAGGTGTAAATGTAACGTTTACAGCGTCATTATAATATGTATTCCAAACCGTGGCTTCTATTGCAATGGCTTGCCAATCACGTGTGATATTGGGACTATTACAAAGCATCCTAATCGGTTGAAATCAATTTCCGAGATTTCCGACACTGGCCTCAGCCTCAAGGTCTGTTCTCTGAAGGCCGCACATTCCATCCGCACACATTTTTGTTGGCTGTTCAGCGTGTCTATGAGTACGTTTCCTTGCAGGGACTGGGAGAGATGGACTTGCTTGAAACGGAGGCCTTCACGAAGCTGCTTGTCTCACACACTGAGATCCACGAGGATGGTGCAGTGCTTTTCCGGCTGTTTCCAGACTTCATCGTGGATACATTGACCCCTCATGATCACATCATTGTCCGTGACGACAAGCAGTGGTTGAGGATCAATTTCCTGCAGCAGCTGTAGTTTCATTCGAGATTGGTGTTTGCATTGTAATTCATTTCATGCCTTTCAAGTTGTCTTCTTACAGATCGTTTACACACCTAATAGTTTACTTTGTTCAATCACAATCATCGCAAGGTCTTCGCGCTACGAATAGTACTGTCTATTGCTCGAATCTGCGCGTCCCAGTCTCGTCCTTGAGCTGAATACCTTCGTCTTAGAGGCAAAACGTTCGTCTTGAGACAAAATTCCAACGTGTCACGTGACGACAAAAGTCACGTGCTTAGCAAAAGGTCCAAACGGTCTGGCGGAGTTGCAAACTAAACTTGAAGACGGTCAGACCGTTTGTAAGTTTCCCCTTCCCATGGCGCAGCTGCCGGTTGACGTGAGATAGTTATCCTTCCGCCGTTCCTCTATAATAGGTTGCATATCCCTGTTGTCAGTATGAGCATTAGCCTTTCTTCACTCCTCTGTTTCACGCCATGGCCTCATTCTATTCTACTCAGGTACACTTTCAAAATTTAGGAATCCTTGCCGTGCGACTGAATTACGCCGATCTTTCCAGTCATGTGTGAGTGCACTTGCCGAAGAACAACCCCTCCCCGATGCCCTTCATCGCACGTCCCTCGTAATAAGGGTACTCTGTTTTTTGGCACTTGGACGCCCAAATCTTGATGATCATTGGAAGTCGCTGCAATCAGACCAAGCCTTCGAAACCGTTAGGAGCAGGTTGTGCTCCATCTTGACCAGTACTATCACCACCGTAAGCTATCCAACTCCGCACCCGTCGCGAACTGAAGCTGACGCTGACATGCGCTCATAAAGGCGAGTGTCCTCCTTGCTATAAGCGGTGTTTTCGTCAGCACGGCCTCTCCTGTGTCGTACTTTGACTATACATCGCCCGTTCCTTATTGTCTGCTCTTTATATCGCTCATGTTCGCCATGATCGCGATGCTGACGTCTGGCTCGAGCATGATACGTTGGCTGCACGCCGATCGGCACTGGACTCAAGAAGTGAGTTTTATTCTCGTCATGCTCATTCGGACACCGGCTGACCTAAATATAATCAGCAACTCAAGCAAGGCGATTACTTCGTCTTGTCCTACCTGTTGTCGATAGTCACGCCTATAGTCTTCATTGTCTGCTCCCTGAATTGCTTCATATTTGGTGAGTTGTTCCGTCATCTGGTGCTTTCCCTGGTCCCTCATGGATGTCACCCCCAGCGATGTTGATAGCAGGCTTTTCTTCCCAAAGCAGGATCTGCCGCGCCGTCACTGCGCTCTGGCTGGTCGCATACGCTGTCAATGTTGGGACAATTTTGATGGAAGCTATGTGGAAATATGCGACAAGCCTCAATCACGCTGGAGATCGCCAGTAGTTTCCAATTTACTCCTTGTTTCATCCGCGGTTTGTCTACGTTGTATATAACCTCCCTGATGTGGCACACAAATGTATTCGGATTGGATGTATGTAGTCTGTGGCTTTCGATTATGCAAATCAATTTGTCAAGACCGTTTCACAACACATCGAATCGCGTCGATGTGAAAGCTTAAGTTATAGAAGACCTTAGTATACACGCTTTGCGCAAAAGCATCCAGCAGTCAGAACGTAAGACAAGCCATTTATTATATTATTTTTAAGAAGCAACAATACAGGAAGCACTACTTTAATAGCACAACGAGGGCTGTACCTAGAAAATGAAACGTCAGATAAGAGTCAACGACGATCAGATGCTTTCCCTCAGGAAGAACAATTTGTCCATCATAAAAATCGGACATATGCTTGTATGTTGTAAAGCATCTCGGGGAGAAAGAAGGCGATTATGGCAGAATGCTCACCGGTGCTACATTATTATACAACCATCACAAGGCAATCTGTAAAAAGAGGAAAGGAAAGTCAGCAACTGACGCAGATGAACACGGAAAATGAAGATAAGAATCAGTTAGTGATGCATGTTACGAGTGATGGCTCATTGGAGACCGTCGCCGACTCGAGGATGGAAAGTATCGTCATTTGGAAAGGTAGGTCGTGACGAGTCCCCTGTGTCTCCGAGTGGAGTCAACGTTGGAGTGGAGCCTTCCATGTCGTCGGGATCGCTGACATACTTATCCAGTCTCCCGAGTGGCGGACAGATGGGGTCTCTGCGCACCCCATTCAAGGGCAGACATGGCCGGCAGGCTTCGCTTGGGACGACGATGCCGAGTCCCTCGACGAGGCGCCGGAGTTTGGAGAGCATGATTTCGATGATCCAGGAAGCACTAGATGGGAAAGATTTAGAGACTCACGGGCTTCCTGGAAATGGTTCGCCTTATGGAGGCGGGGGCGGTAGTTCCTCCCATAGTTGATTGGGATCGAAGCGATACTGTACATCCATAGTCATTTTTTTCTAGTTGCTTTGATGGATCGCAACCTTGTGATGAAAAGAACGAGTATGAGTATGGTTATTGATGGACAACTTTATTGATGGGTTAGCAGACTGAATACCTCTCTCGCCCACCGACTTGCGGCTGCGGAGCTAGGCTCTTCGACTGATCAGGCTAAGGCAATCGTAAAGGATTTAAAGTCATTATCCGTCAGGCCTACTAGGCTACCTGGTTATATCCGGCGATCTTCATTCCGGACCAGCAAATAGCTTGTAGTCGTGTAATCCCATGACGGAGGGCATCGGTGACATATTCTCAAGATTCCCGTGAACCCATTTTTGAATTCGTAGGCAAAAACTGTTAGTGCTTCGCACGTGACACGACGCGATGCGCCTAGCGGAGTCGAACTGTTGGAATACGAACCATCGTATATAGACCGTCGTGCTTCGTATTCTCCCCTCAGTCTGTTCCATTACGACTGAGGGTGAGCTCTTTGCATATCCGAGATATACCTAGACATTAACGGACGTTTATAGCTAACGCACTGTCTAGGTATATCATAATATATCAGTCTGCAGGCCATACTGTCATTATGATACATCTAAACAGTACTGTGAGCCATAAACTGTGATACATTCACATCTGTTGTCATCCACTGTCCATCTTGATGTATCAGGATATATCCTTTATGTGTAGCTTCTTAGGACCATCTAACTGGGGGTCGAATACTGCAAATGGTTGCACATTCCCGGTTCCACCGTTGCATCCGCTTCTTCCTACACCGCCAATCGAAAAAAGCATAGAATCTATGCCTAAAAATAGGGTTATATAACTTTTATCGCTCCGATCTCCTCACGGGAAATTTCGTGGTGTATATTATATATAATTATATAATACATATTTGATGGACTCATAGGCTGACATAAAAAAAATGATGCTAGAGCACAAACAGCAATGCTTGTGGGCTATAAATCCATTGGCTGGTTTCGGATGCATGTTATGTACTGAGACCGAGCACCAGAACTATCCTGTTTTACAAGTATAGATTGTATACTGAGACCTAGGCATTGGCAATATGCTAGTTGGCCAGTGTGTAAGCTATACATTTCCGGCGTGTGTATGACACTGGAACATGTCTTATTGATATGCTGCCTGGGTACTGCTTGAATTTTTTTTTGCACTGATACACCATTGGGAATCACAGAGAGCACAATGAACAGGATCATGGAAAGTGCAATGAATGTATTATTCATGTATCAAATGATTACAGGCAAGCTCGAGTATTAAGATAAAGAATGAGGCTGGAGGGAGCGGCGAAAACAAATGAAAGTATATTGAAATTACCAAATGAGTCCGGACTGAATGGTGGTCTGCCAGCGTGGGTTGGTCTTCGAAATGAGCTTTGAGACCTTCTTGCTACCAGGAAACTCAGCGAGATCAGCTTGAAAGATTTCGATGAACAACCTAATCAAAGATCAGTCTGTATAATGTTGCTGACTATATGAATACATACTTTTGCAATTCCTTTTCCTGCTCGGTGACGATTGGGGAGGATTCAATAGCCATCTTGCGCATCATTAAGAGTGAGTGGTCGACGAAGTTCCAGAACTTAATTGTACTGTTGTACCGCATTGGCATGCCTTCGACCAGTCCAAATCTGGAGTCAAGTGGGTCGTCGAGTAGAACTACACCATTTGCACTGCCGCTCATGTTTGACTCGTTGTCCTCTCCATTGGTGTCCAAATCATCCTGCTGCACTCCACTTTGATCCGTGAGCGGTCCATAGGTCATGTCAGGATCATTCTGGTCCCTCCCAGCACTGGGCGCGTGACTGCCATTGACTTGAGTGCCTGTGGGGACTTGACTTGGATTGACATCAGTCCTAGGCGCATTATCGAAATCAGCGTCAAATAGCTCCCTTTCAAGCTGTTCCACGTCAATATTGAGCTCGCATGTGACTTTGTCCCGTAAATCCTGCTTGAGCGATGGAACAAGGTAAGGGAAAATAAGTCCTTGATGGAAGCGGTTTTGTAATCACTGACACCGATGAGAAAAATCCGCAGGAGACGCCGCTGTCCTTGCATCAATTAATGTTGATATTACATTAAAGATAGTACGACTTACCAGTAGTGAAATCCTGTTCCAGTGAGTAGAATCAACCTCCATGCCAGACCCACTACGTGCAAGCGACCTGGTCACATCAGCAACACTCGTGCGCTTGACAATCGATGTGGTGAGCTACACAATCATTATAATGATTGAAGTTGTGTCAAAAAGTAGAGCGAGACTTACAGCCGTCTTGATGGCAGAACAAATATTTGTGAGCAGCTTCGTGACCACCTTGCCTAACTGAGCTCTAAGCTCAACATCGTCGAGAAGTCCGGGGGGGATTTTGAAGACGTCCCTATTCTTGACGATGAAGTCCTGAAATACGTTACGTTAGTGGTGTCATTTAGGATAGCGAATACTAGAGCCTAACCATTATATGACACTGAGTGTCAGTGACATACGCTGTGAGATTCGGTGACGACATGCAAGCAAACAAGCAGTTGTAAAGTCCATTCTATGATTCAAATTCAGCATATAACAAAATGCAAAGTACCGTATCGTTACCTCGAAGTCCTTTGATTCCAATGCATCTTTTAATTCCTGCATTCTCGTGGCCTTGTTTCCCTGACAAAGTTTGACGAGGGTGATCTTCAGGTCAACGAGCATATAGAAAATGCTGCCAGACTGCATCAAGTAAGCCAACACGACGAACAAGCCGTCCAATGAGAACTTAATACATCAATGAAAGTCATAACTTCTTCATGTGGAACCTCATGTTCATCACAACCCTTCTTCGCATGCATTTTCAAATGTTTCATACGTTGAGGTGTGAGTTTGGTGGGATCCCCATGGTCGGAAGGTTCGTTGTCCCTGCGTCGACGAACACCTATGCTGATTGGCTCATCAAGTGATGATGTCGGGCTGGAGGGAGGTTGAATTCCCAGACTAGGTATCTCTATGCCCTCATTGCCATGAGTAGAGCGAGAACTTTGGGGCCGCGAAATGTCTGCAAAGTGCACTGTTAAATTTAACCATAACTCGTCTCTCAGGACTTACTTCCGGGTTCTCCAACAGATAAATGCCTGCTGCCGCTTGGGTCTGGCGTGATACTTCTATCCCTGACAGACCTAGTGAATGAAGTTCCCATGTTTGACCGCGGCCTCAATGACTGGGCTCCTTGCGAAGGTAACCCTAAACTTTGGCCATCACCAGAGGGCAGACACAGACGATATCTGCATTGAAACATTGTCACAGCACCAAAAGTTGCTCACCATGAGTGGCTGCTTCAAGTGCGAAAGTTTGTGCTGAGATAATACTTCCGAGCTGGGTGACTGAACACGTTGTCGGCAATAGGAATTTGAACTTGTTTGGTTGTCGTTCGAGTCTTGACAAAAATTTGGGGACTCTTGATGCGTTCTGGGCAGAAGTAAAAATCATGCGGCATCATAGTATTTGTGTATGTAAGGTATCTGAAATGGTATATAGAAAAAATTGGACCATCCAACGGTGCCACCATAGCTTGCCCTTGAACATTGGAGGAAGAACTTCGAAGACAAACATGGAAATTTGTCGGGCAAGCCACCTGACCGCTGGAGGAAGAATTTTAAGGACAAACACATGAATTTGGCGAAGAATCCAAAGGGCAAGGACTAACCGGAGGAAAAATTTCAAAGACAAACACGCGAATTCAGTGGCGAAGAATCCAAAAGGCAAGGACCCACTGGACGAAGAATTTTAAAGACAAACACGCTAATTTGGCGGAGAATCCGGAAGGTAAGCACCCGACTGTTGGAGAAAGAACTTCAAAGACAAACACGCGAATTTGGCCAAGAAGATGCATTTCATGTAAGTAGTCTAATAACTATCTTCTGAACTGGTCGTGATGCCATGGATTGGCTTGAGGGTTCCATACATGCGGTGTCATCACTGGTGCAAAAGGTTGACCAGTGTGCATCGGTGGGGGATGGTGGTATTGCCATGTCAATGTCATTGGGAGCGGGTGCAATGGGTGATGGGAAGGGGGGACTCTGGATGAAGGAATGAGAGATTGCTGCCACTGGGATGGCACCATTGTGGGCGGATGCATTGATGGCGTAGGTGCCAGTGGTGATGGCACATAGGAAGATCCGCTGGCAACTGCTGTCATGAGGGGTGTTGAGAGCTGGTGACTTGAAGACACAGCTGACTGAATGATCGTGGGGTGTCGTGCATTTGCGCGTGGACGAGGTACCTTCTCTTTTGCTTTGCTGGCCGCCTTTGCTGCTGGGCGGTCGAACACTGCAGGGACTCTAGCCACATCGTCGGGCGGTGCACTTACAGATGCGGCACCTGGTGTTTCACCGGCTTTTTTCGCTGCTTTCTTCTCCCGAATTTGACAAGCTGCTGCAAGACGGACATCTGCCACATTGGGGACCCTCAGTGGTGTCTCACGGAGAGACTGAGGGATAACAGATTGAATCTGAGCGTGATTGTGAATCGAATAAGCATTGAGAAGGTAAAATGGTGAGGGTTGGTGCTGAATGACAGGCCTTGTATGCGCGGTCTTGGTTTGTTCTTGATGAACACGGCATTGACTAATATCTGTGCACTGTGCTTTAACGCAGTCGTGCTGAAGATTTACGATACAAATAATGTCCTAAAATACATCGTGCATTGTAAGGACTCTGAATTGGAGATATGTTGAAACTTACTTCGGGGCTAATGACAACATCGTGGTCTGTGAGCTCAAGAGCGGGGAGGTGAAGCAAGGGATGTAAGGCAGGTCCAAAAGTAAATATCTGAACAGCAACATGCTGCACACGCCGGCAAGAGTTTGATATCAGAATCTCGCGAACACATCCGATTTCTGAGGAAGATGTCGAGGTGTCATGAAAAATGACGTGTCCACCTAAGGATGCCTTCTCGCCATTGCCGACAACCAAAGAGATTCCATGGCAGTATTGAATGGTGGCAGGTTGTGGGATATTGAGTGCCTTTGCACAGTGCATTGCTGTCCATGGAACAGGCTTGTCTGGGAAAAACTGTCCATCTACGGCAGCGACCTTCTTGAGTTGACCGGTTCCTTTTAAGCAAGGTCAGCATTGAATCAGCATTGAAGCATCACGCTACCTGTTAAAGGAGATGTTTCCATATGAATTCCCAAAAGCTGCACCTGCTCTGGATGCTCATCGACGTAGCTTAACACCTTGTCACCCGCCCAAACCCACTTTTTCCTCGCAGTATCAAACCAGTAGCCACCCGTAGCAATGTGCTTGACGATATCTTGTCTCGCAAAGATTCTGCACGTATCCTGACTTGGTCCTTGTTGATTGCTGTGGATACATGCAAGCCGGAAGATATGATTAAAAGACTCGTATCGTTCAGTGGAAAAGAGAATTGCAGGTCCAAAGCGGCAGATGTAAGCAGGAAGATGAACCAAGAAATGAAACTTTGGTTTTGAAATAAGGATACTAGGTGCGCATTGAGCCGTGACATTGAGGAAATCTTCAATGGTTTGAGAAAGCTTAGCCTATGAGTTAATCAGCGTTGGAACAGCATCATCAGCCTGTCGTCATACCAAGTATATCTCTGTATCATCTATTTTGGTGTGCCAAATGTGCACAACAAGCTCACCGATAATGGTCCATCCATCGAGTACCGTTCTCGGCAACAGATCTTGAATGAGAAATGGCATTACCTGAGCCAAACTCTTGAAATGTTTGCCGATGAGACTGCCCTTGTAGTGACAAATGTAATCGGCATTGAGACGTGGAGAGTCGAGTCCATCCTTCACGATTGAATCAAGTTGTGTTTGAAAAAGATCCATAAGCTTCGCCTTCTCAAGAAGATAAACGGTCTGACCCCAAAAATACTTGACAACCCCCAATAGCACCGTATGAAGTATCTCCGTTGGTGTGTCTTGGTGAACATTGAATCCTGATGGAGATCAGTATGCAGCCAGCAACACGCATTCAATACTTACCCTTCACACCGAGCAAAGGATTGATTGTGTCATTGAGTGCGCTCCCTTGTAAGAGATCTTCAAGCTCCTTGTTCAAAATTGTCCTGACTTCGCTGTCGTGTTTCGGCTGGATGCCAGCCACCCGTTTGCGCAGTTTCTTTCCCATCTCAACAACTGCATCAAGAATGTAGGCGGTTGTAGTGTCTTTGACACCTGTTGAAGCGACAGACTTCTTGATTTTTTCGGAAGCGCCTGACTGGAGCGCAGTGACGAATTGAGCGCGAATTTCAGCTGCTGTTCCTGCGGGAGTGCGAAGCTGTCCCGGCTATAAACGAAGAGTTGATATTGCGAAGAGCACAAGAACATCGTACATACCACAAAAATGCTGTTGTAGCCCTCATCCGACTCCTTATACTCCTTCGTTCCACCAACTTCACATGTCCTGCAAAAGTAGTTACAATGTAACCCTGCATGACTGCACTCTTCAGCATGCATGGGGTTGTCGCCACCAAGAAAGAGACCATACGGGACGAGCATGACTTCTTCGTTGTCTTTGCAGTCCCAAGCAAAGGTCCCAGATTCGGCAGCCTTCCTATGATTGCAGGTCATATCGTACTACATCAAGTATTAGTGTATCACATACCCAATTGAGTCTTGCATAGCACTCATCATTTCCATGGGAGCTGCATGAGGAGAAGAAGTGACGAATCGAACGCAAAACTCTTTCTCCAGCATTTCGCGAGGCAAATTCGCATTTGACATATATATAGCATGGTGCTTGTTCCACTGTTTGGAGATATTCCCGGACACATCATCCATAAAAATAATGAGAGGGACAGCGTACACCATGCGACCTTGAGACTTGGCGCATAACAGATTCGGTTCGAGTTTAGCATACTTATTTGATGATGCTGTCAGTCCGCATGCAAGTTCATTGACGTCGAGTGATATCTCCCTGAATGACCTCCGAAAGCTAGTCGTCGGGATGATTTCTTGCTCGTCGCTGACAATGAACCCTTCCTATATGTTTATCAACAAGATTAGTTAAAATAAGCAAATGACGAGATCACCTCCGTTCGTTGTGCAGCACGTCCTAGTGCATGTAACACCTTCTCCGCTGTATTACTTGTTGATGTATATGATGCGAAAAAAAAACATTCGGGGATAAAATAGTCTTTCAAGCTATCTTGCAAGAGCTCGTTCACAAAGTATATCTCCCCATCGACTTTTGCTGCTGGGGGCGAAGGGAGCTCGAATAACATCTTCTCCCCATTGAAAACCTGGGACATTCCTCGTCCTCCATCTTCCGGGTAATCCTGCATTGCGAAACGAGTCAGAGGGTTGGCATAATCCTTGATAGAAAGGTTCAAGTCAGTATGAAAGATGTGCACGAGCACATAAGATTCCACATACCTTTGCAATTGCTCGTCCAACATCATTGAGATAGAATATGTTCCCCGAATGAGCAGTGACCTTTTCTGTCGGATTTCCGACAAGTGTTTGTACAGTCTCCTGGAAGCGGTTCAAGGCGTACAGTGAGGGAACATCAAGGGCACCGAGTTCCTTTGCCCAAGATAAAATTGCCTTTTTCTGCGCCTCTGAAAATGGAAGCCTCAGAGAACTGAACAGTAGTGCAGTGATGAAATGCTTAAATGAGATGTCAGTGTAAGGAATACACAAGAGCTGTCAACATACAGCTTTTGACGGCCATGGGTACGTTGGATGGTCAGGTGATACTGGATTGTTGAGGTTTACATGACCCTTAGTGTTTAATGGACCGTCATCTGATAATTGAAATAAGTCTCGTTCAAAGTGATGAATTAGTGCATTACCTTCGAGTTCAATGCCAAAATTCGATTCTGTCTCATCATCAAAACCAATCTCCTCGGTCATGGGAGCGAGCGGCATGGGAAACAGAGATTCCCCAGAAGTGAGAGCACACCGCAGTTCGTTGAATAGATCCCCTGTTTCATTCAGTTCCGAGTTGTAGAAACGGCTGCTTGATATTGCATTCCAGAGTTCAGAGATAGGTACTAGTTCTGAGTCCGAATCAACCGGTACATCATAGTCCGGTGCGGGAATACTGGAATTGTCGATATCGATGTCCATGGTACTTGAGGTGGCAAGTTCCACGTTGTCGTTGTCATTCTGACTGCCGGCACACATAAGGTTATGAAGGGGGTACTGCTCTGGAGAGTGAACTTTCGAAGGCGGGAGATTGTTGACACGACGTTTGTGCACCGCCGTTGTAGAATGTTTCTGTATGTGTTTGAAATGCATTGTACGCAATGATCCATCACCACATGTTGGACAGACATTGCACACAACTTGAGGCGGACGACGAAACTCGAAAACTATATCATACGTCAGCAGCACATTACATCAATATCAAGCACGAAACATACTTTTTCCGTCAACGAGCTTCCACAATGATGGATTCATTATACTGATGTGCTTTCGAGTGATTGCAGCATGCCGATGAAAGACTTGACACCTTGAAGTGCGAAAATCATGTGATCCAACCCGTGAATCTGATAGGACACAAAAAATATTGATTCACAGTGTCCTGTGAAGCAGCTGATGATACATAGAACGAAAAGTGTGGTGATAACCCGCTCCTGAATATATAAATCTTAGGGGTGGAAAAGATGAGGTGGAATAGCAAAGGAGATGAGTGATGAGTGATACTGCTCCTGAGCACGGAGATATGAGTAACGAAGGCTGAGTACGGAGATGTGGGTGCAAAGGTATGATAGATCGATACTAGTAAGTAGCAGATGATATGTAGAAGGGAATATGATAAAGAATCCGCTCCTGAGTATGGAGATGTTGGGCAGCAAAGGTAGGAGAGGTAGATAGGGATTATTAGCAGATGATGATATGTAGAAGGGAATATGATAAAGAACCCACCCTTGAGTATTGAGTGTTCGCCATGGGGTAGATGAAGAAGAGCTGGGCGGCGGCGGTAGGATAGTGATGGAGAGGAAAATGCTTCTTGATAGTCCGTAAACAGAGGAAATGCCATGCCAGGTATGAGTTGGTGAGAGTGGTAATGGAGAGGAAAATGCTTCTTGATAGTCCGTAAACGGAGGAAATGCCATGCCGGGTACGAGTTAGTGACAGAGCAAATGGTAAGATGGGTAATGGAGGAGCAGAATGAAGGGAATATGTTAGGGATCCCACTCATAAGCGCTGAGATGGGGGAACTTATTGAGACTCGAGTCTGGGCGCAAGCTTTAGACTTTCCAACACCAGAGTCAACACCAGCACCACTAACACTTCATATTTTACATATCCTCTGCTCCCACAGGCAGAACACAGTGCACAGACAAGGTGCAAAAATTTGAAAGCAGTGAGTCCTGCCAGTGATTCAATAAGGGGTTTGCTGAAAACACGTGACTTGTATCATTCCATTTTTCCCCAAGTTCGACTTTTGATGTCAAACACAATGCAAGAAACTCCAGACAACGGAGCACTCAGCTTTTCCGATTTTTCAACTTCCATCCTCTATCCAGATACTCTGCAAGCTGAATCTGAGGATATATTATTACAACCTCTCTCAGTCTCAGTGTGGTTTTCCGGTGCGGTTCCTCGACACCTCACTCACCCGAACATTGTATGTCCCCTAATGTTCCTTGATAAGTGCTACTTATTTCAATCGCTATTTAGCCAATTAAAATTAGTGTGTCTCTGAATGAGGAGTATCAATTATTCACAGTACCTGTGATTGAGGTAGAGTCTCAGCACTCCAGAGAGTCTTACCATTTCAATAATGTAAGTGTTTCACATTTTCCGTATTGTGACTGCTGACCTTGGGGCGTGTGAAGTGCGGTCAATATGAACATTGCCCCATGTCTGGTGGTGAATCTGATGATGCATCAATTACCTTCCTCCCCTTGCCGTCAACATTCGATCACATGGATCCTGACCACTGGGCCAGACTCTCCGGCACTATACAATCATGGCTCCTGACGTTCACGGACACAGTGACGCCTGAATGGACTTGGGGCCAGGACGCATTCTGGTACGCATTTGTCGCTGCCAATCCTGACTTCCCCAATGGCAAGTGGGCTTTCTGGGATCTGTGTATTCCTCTCGAGGGCCAGTTCATCGAGGAGTGGGTGGAGTGCAGCATCAATTTGCCCGTCGAAGATGCTGACGAAGAGCTCACTACTCCTTTGATGCACAGTGATACCCGGGACCTCATATGGGGAGAGTTCTCCAGACACATTGCGCTTTTTTACCCTTATCGTTTGATTTCTACTACATAATTTTCCTCCATAGAATATTAGGACACTCGACAAGATGGATGGGGGGCGTATTGTATCATTGCACATCTATGTTTTACCATACCAATATACAATACATTATGGCTTTATGTTCTATCCTATCCTGTGTGTGATTCAACCGCAAAGCGGGCAAGTGAGTATCACTGAGTATTACTGAGTCTTGATAATGTGCTATATTTGTTGTACCAAAGCAAGAGTGCCATCATAGATACTATATTTACCACGTACCTCCACTATACTTTCGGTATATAGATCCTATACCTTGTTTCATATGCTACCTGTTTGTTGGCGCTGTTGCTGTGCCGATACTTCGCTCCCAGCATGCAAACAGAGCTGTTTCCCATGCTGATTCCGGGTGCGTGTCGGGCTCTGGTCAATGTTTTGAACTAGACCTCTTATGGAGATTTGATGTTCAACAATTGTCAAATAACGGTATTATTTATAAGAAATATGCCATTTATGTACAGGGTTCTAGCTTTATCATACACATCTAAATCGTTTTTCGTCAATTACACAACATGTGAATTTGACAGTTGGTGGTGTAGCCCATTCAATATATCTGCTGGCTAAATCTTCCCTCATTCCGGCGGCATTGACAGACCCACTCGAATTAGGCTATCCTAGATCAGAACTAGATCTTGTTTAGCAAGGTGCCGGATTACGGAGCCTGCTGAAGTACCTGGCATCACGTTGCGTCCAGCTGGACGCAGCATCTCGAGTTCTTCTTCACACGCTCCCACTCCATCTCCTCCACGATGAACTCGAACTCATTCACCCTCGTTCTCACTTTATCTCACATTCTTTCGCCCCCACCCGCCTCTCTCTCTCATTTACTAGCCTATAACTTGAAATCTAATTTCATTCAGCGATTTTTTGGCACATCCAATATGTAAGTACTAGTCAAACTACAATCTGATTATTGTTTTTTTATCTTTAAGTGTCCCACACTCAGCAGCTCCAGCTGCTCGCGTCCCACCCCGAGCTTCGCTCTGTCCAGCCCAACTACCACAGGTCATGTTGGCATCAACAGACAGTGCCCTCGAGCGGGTGTCGATCCTCATTCGAGCCATTCGCAGTTCGTGAGTCCATCAATCGCTCGAGCCACGGGGTGGACTTTGTAGCCTCCGCATGAATCCTTAAGAGTATTTCGAATGTGTCGACTTGGAGATTACGTCGTCACGCAGATTGTGTTAATGTTGTGCCCAGATCAGAGGATGTGCACTCCGCACTCTATTTAATTCAAACGATTTGTATTACTATCATATGTGAATTATATCTCCTGGAGTCTTGGATGCCCCGCAGTTCTGCCTTGGGCCAGGCACAGCCACTTAAAGCAGGATGGACTTGCTTTTTCCGGCTTTTTCCGGGTGGCTGAACTTTAATGATGAGTGACTATACAGAACAGACAGCTGCCCAGATGCAAAATCCATCGCGATATAAGAAACTGGTCTAGTCTTTTTAACATATGGCACTGTCTTAGTCATGGACAAGTATGTGTTGCACGAGTGTGATTAACTGATCGAAACACCGTCCCGGAACACAATTCAATCACGTTTTTCACACTTGTGTCACGCAGTAAATACATAAAGAACTAAATATGATTACAACCAGCAGTAGGATAACTTTGTAAGCCAATGAGGTCAGGCAATATGAGTCAAGTCTTGGCTCTCCTTAAGGAGCGGTTAGAAAACACACAAAATATAAGAAGGACACACAAACTTTGATTTTCCCCCAGCAGACCCTCCACCATGTTCATGAGGACGCTTGGAAGACACGTCGCCAGTAGCATTTGCAGTAATGTTGCAAGTTGATGGTTTGCATATGCGACCGGTCCGTGTATGGCAAGTATGGGTATCACATTCTGTGATTGCGAAATCTGCTGCAGGAGGAGTGCAGGATGGTGTTGCTGATGCGTCTATACTAGGAGTGCTAGTGTCAGGGCAGCATGTCAGAGGGGTGGGAGACTTGGGAGCGATTGTGTGGGGAGCCTGCAATGCCAGAGTAGGTGTCCTGTTGATGAGAGTTGTAACAGGATCCGATTGCATGGATGGGGGAAGAGTTGGCAGCACCGTCGCATTGGCAGCGGGAGAAGTGGGAGCTATCGTGTGGGGAGCCTGCAATGCCAGCAAAGTACGTGTGCTGTCAACAAGAGTTGTGGTAGGTTCTGACTGCATGGATGGGGGAAGAGTCGGCAGCACCGTCGCATTGGCAGTGGGAGAAATGGGAGCTATCGTGTGGGGAGCCTGCAATGCCAGCAAAGTACATGTGCTGTCAACAAGAGTTGTGGTAGGTTCTGACTGCATGGATGGGGGAAGAGTCGGCAGCACTGTCGCATTGGCAGTGGGAGAAGTGGGAGCTATCGTGTGGGGAGCATGGGATACCAGCAAAGTGCGTGTGGTGTCGACGAGAGTTGTGGTAGAATCTGATTGCGTGGATGGGGGAAGAATTGGCAGCACCATCGCATTATCAGTGGGAGAGGCGAGGGCAGATACATGCAATGAGGACTGCGCAGATGCAAGTTGAGCGAATTCTTTGCCTGCCGGCACACTGGATGACCCGAAGTTACATAAAAAGGCGTTGAATTCTGGCCTCATCCAAAAATGCATCCTGTTTTCGTCCGGTAGGTTGGGATCTGAGTCCAAGAAGGGGCCAGAGTGGCAATTTGGGGCCGCAGATGTGTTCTCTCTGGATAATGGTAGGCTGTCTGGTACATTAGGCAGTATGAGGTTAGACATGGATAACGCCCCATGTGCGAAGTCAGAATCCCAGTCAGAGGTGTATGAGTCGTCAAAAGAGTTCCCGAATGTATCATTACTGGATAATACTGGGAAAGAAGAGGAGGGCGGTACATGGGCGGATACATCACAAGGTGCCGATATATGCTGGTGGGTGGGTGATCCATTTTGGGATATATCGAGTCTATCAGGTGAAAATCTTAAAAGACTTGGATCATCGAGGGCTACAGATACACTCTTTTGCCCTGCCCTCTTGACTGCCACTTCAGCTGCACACAAGTCAGTAACTGTAAGGCACTGGCTAAACTAAGTCAGACGCACAATATACACAGTAAAGATAGTCCCGGAATGGCTCCATAATTCCAATGTCAAACTCTGGGTAGGCCTTATTGAAATCATTCCCCAGCTTCGTGAGGCCAACATGAAAACTTCAACTACCATAAGCATGTATTGAGATATCAGACGTCAGATGAACTAACCTATAGCAATCAATTAAACCACCAGATTTGGGGGAGGGACCACCAGCAAGGAGCGTGTATGATAGGCCAGTTGCATTGTGAAGTCCTTTCAAGAATTTGTTGACGATGGCCGCAAGTTTGTCGAGATTTCTAAATGGAGGTTAGTGAGCACAGCAAGATCTGTATTCAGATCATGACTAACTGTTGGTAATTCAAGTTTCCCTCACTCCAAATGCCTTCCTTTTTGTTTTTCTCTCGCATTACCTTCTGCTGCTCGATGAACTCTTTCACCTGTGTCTTGACTTCATCTGTCTCAGCCTCATATACCTTGGCAGTCTCTTTCTTTACAAGAGCTACATGTTGCCCTAAGGTGAGCTGCTCCCCGGTAGCCTTTAGTGCCTTCAGTGCTTCTTGTACTTGAGGCTGTGCACGTTCTTTGTAGAACAGGACAGAATAAGCTTCGTGTTCTTGATAGGCGTGTGTTGACTTTTCACACTCCGAGATGCTCTCCACTATGGACTGGAACACATCGACAGCATCTGCCTTCGCCTGTCGACCGGCCCTCGTACTGCCCATGCTATTTTTGAAGCGATTATAAAGTTTCTAGTGGATATGTCAGCCAAGTGATAGGTGAGTATTTGAAACCCTCACGTTTGTGCGTGATTTTTCCGTGGCATCCATTATTTTTTTCTCCTCTTCTGTGAGAGGGCCATAAGGAGTGACGGTACTTGGTCTTGGCTCGGGAAACTCATCCAACCATGCCTCATTAAGGTTGCAGAAAAAGTTAGTATAGTTTTTGAACTTTCCTACCGATGTCTCTTTGTACTTTGAATACCACGGCTGCAGCCACTTCTCTTGTTCAGGGGTTGTCCACTTTTTTGGTGCCATCTCTACAATAAGGCATCAATAAGTACTTGGTAAAAATGACTAATAACATGCCCATAGGGCATTAACAAGCGCGTTCATCAGGAAAGGGTTTGACGTACTTCTGGTAAGAATATCTATGATGCGTCCATAAGGCATTAATGAGCGCATTCATCTCGGGCAAAAGTTAATGTACCACTGGTAAAAATGTCGTACATGCCAGAACGGGAAAAGTGATGTGAAATTTTTGGAGCCTGGTGTCTATAATTAGCTCTGATGTCTCCCGGAAGCATTTTGTAATTCGTACCTTTCGGGAACCCCTGGTGAACGTTTGAACCCTTATCCCAAGGCATGAATGGAGCTAACGAGACCCGTGTGTAGAGTCGACTACAGTAGGAAAAGCACCAATTGTAAGCTGCACGAGTGCATTGAGCGAGCGTGCCAGATTGTAGATGGGTAAACAGAGATGACGATGACGAGAGAAAAAGATTGTGGAAAGGACGATGAAGATGACACCAGAACCTGGAGATGAATTGCGTAAAATTGGGATGGCCGCTTTATGAGTCTTGAGCGAGCGTGCCAGATTGTAGATGGGTAAACAGAGATGACGAGAGAATAAGATTGCGGAAGGACGATGAATATGACACCAAGGCCAACGAGCAAAGAAAAGCCATGCGATGCGTGAATTCTACATTTGCAAAGGGCGACATAGACGAGACCGACAAAAGATGAGAAAAAGCTCGACCCTTTCAATGGTACTAAGCTCACTTGGTGGGTTTTGATCCTATAAAAGTCCGACAAAAGGTGAACAGTTGCAACAAACCTACATTGTCGTAGACTCATAATAAAATTGAATCGCTCAACAACAGACTGATATACTGAGAGTTGCTGAATGGGTGCTGAAATATGTAGATCAGGTGCTGGGACAAAATACCAAACATTGCAGAACATAATAACTAATGGCAGACTTCGGTCCTATAGTTAAAGTCCAACAAATCATGTAAAGGCAAATTTTGGTCCTATAGTAAAAGTCCGACAAATCGTGATGCCAACGTTGTCAGACTTCGTCATCCTCACTCCTCACTCATGGGCTGACCAAAGCTTTACAACACTCCTGAAGAACGTAGTGACGCCAAACGAATGCATAGGTGTTCACACTATGCAAGGTTTGTTACTGCTATGTACTCACAGTTGTACTTATGACACAACTGACATATCCTTTGGCACAGGAATAAATATGCGATTAGTCTCAGGAGGAAGGAAAAATATTGCTCCCAACTTGGAGATACGGGCATTTTACCCTGCACTGCAGTGCCACTCAGTCAGTCTTTGATGAAGAAAAAGCCCCACAAGCAAGATCGCCTGACAACCTATCTCGGAGGGGAACCTTGCGACATTATTGATGGCCTGTTCCAGGAATACTTGAAGACAAGGTCATCGGAGAAGCTTCGGGTAGCTGTAGGAGTGATCGATGAGATTTTCCTTGAGACTCGGAAGATGGAAGACGACTTGCTTATGCAGGGAGGTATTGGCAAAAGGTACGCTAAGGCCTGCCTTGCTACAAAATATGCCAAGAGTGTACTCTCTGCACTGGAGGATGTCTTATGCGATGTTCTTATGGACAGCAGTCACGACACAGACTTGCAAGAAAAATATAATGCTAACGAGTTCTTATTTCAATGACTATGGCAGTAGCAGCGCCAGCACCCATCTTATGTATATAGTACATACTCGCGTTGATAAATTCTCAGCTTCTTCACATCAACAATATCATTACAAAGTCTATTTTACCACAGATCTAGAGACAGTGGGCCATTGGGGTACTTGACGCAACGTCCATCAGGAGTCCCACAGCATCCTGAACAACCATACATCGTACGAGCGCGTCTCAGATTGAGCCATGCCCACCACATCCAGCTCTGCAAGGTCTAATTGTATAGGCCATTGTCAACTGACAATTTTGCAAGTGTATAAATCAGTATAGTAAGACTTACATCTCCGCGTGCTTGTTCGGCTAATTTCAACTGCATCTCATCATCTTCGTCCAACTGAAGCTCCTTCTTGTCCTGGTCAGGCCATAGAACATCCTGCTCGGGCCACATTTGCAACCACCCTTCTAATAACTCCACCTTGAACGTCTTAGGTGTTGGGATCGGAAGCAGCCGGAATTCAGTGAGACGGGGCATTAGCCACACGTGTTGGTCTTGGGTTGGCTGCCAACATTTTTGCATCTGCTCACCATTTTGTTAGCCCAAGCTCTCAAGTGAGCATTACATCATGCACTCGTACCTCTTCGTGGAGTGCAAGCAGAAAGGATGGGTGGATATGAATTACCAGGACATGAACTTTATCAGGTCAGTCCCTATCCACCATGATATATCATGTGTGATTCACCATGTTCTAGTATCCAACTTGATATATCGCCTGGATAGATCAAAGCTTCTCCCTGTAAAGACTACTGTATATTTGTTCAGGCGCCGCATCACTGTGTTTGGTACATTTTTTCGTACATTTAATGTTCTGCTAAACAACTAACAACATGGCAGGTGGACGTCCATCCAAAAAGCCGAAACTTTTGAGGCATACAATCAGCACCGACTCTGCAGCTGCGCACGTTCACAGGCACCAAATATTTGCTCTTCAACAAGATGGGGAATTTGCCTTGCGTACATCCTATCTCCCAGCAAACCCACTCAGTATTTCTGACTCGGTGGCTGAGTCTCCAGAATCTCCCAACAATAACTTAGCCGACCCATGGAATGAAGTGGAATTTGACCCTGTACAGAACGAGCCTACTACTACTGTCACAGAAGAAGTCATCAAAGCGAAACGAACCAGACGGGTACGTAGAAATGTTGTTTCCATCTATATAAATGGTGAGCTCATTCGGCTTGGATAGGATGAGCTTGCTTTCTGGCTGGAAGAACGGCAATCATACCTTGACGAACTTATCTGTTTGGAGGGCAGAGGTGGGGAAAGTCAGTGCCGGTGTGGTGTGTTATCTGCACAATTCAGATGCGAAGATTGTTTCTCGGTCGAGCTGGTCTGCCGTGATTGCATTGTTCAGTCACACTACCACGCACCCCTACATAGAATCAAAGTAAGTTTTTTCCCTTACTATGTATCACAAGACACTAACTTCTGGACACTCCAGCAATGGAAGGACGACTTTTTCCACACGGTCTCACTCATGTCACTGGGTCTCCATGTCCAGTTGGGTCACAGGCCAGGGGAAGAGTGTAATAGCCACAGAGCAGCCTACGACAATGATTTCGTGGTCATCGATGTACATGGGATACATGAAATAAAGCTTGACTACTGTGGGTGCGCACATGCACCATCCCGCTACAAACAGCTCCTTCGTGCACGATGGTTCCCGGCTACAACAATCGATCCCAGAACAGCAGCAACTTTTGCTGTTCTTCAACTTTTCCACCTTCTTTCATTCGAGTCCAAAGTCTCTGCCTACGAATTCTATCATTCTCTTACGCAGAGAACCGACAACATTGGTACTAAGCCAATTTGTGTAAGTACCCACCAAGTGCCTTTTTCTCATCTTTTTTCCGTCTCGTCTAGTCATCCCAATTTCATGCAATTCATCTCCATTGTGTATCGGTGCTTTTTCTACTGTAATCGACTCTACACATGGGTCTCGTTAGCTTCTGTACTTACTATTGATTTACAGGATCGTTATTCTGTGTTCCTCCGCATAGTATCAGAGTGGCGACACTTGAAGGCACTGAAACGATCAGGGTGGGGGCACAATCCTGCAGGTATCGAGGCAACACAAGAGGGGGAGCTGGCTGTATTGTGTCCAGCTTGCCCACAGCCTGGCAAGAATCTTCCGGAAGGTTGGGAGAATGCGCCACAATCTGAACAGTGAGTATTTTAATTCAAAGTGTGCGTGTCACGTGGCCACAGTCCGAGCTGAAATATGGGACAGATGGCTGTACGGCCTTTTTTTGGTGATTGATGCAAACTTCCGCCTGAAGCGCCATCTGGTGTCAACCGACAGCAAAGATCCAGGTTTAAGCCACGGGTGGGGTTACTTTGTGGAAGAAGGTAAGTATAAGGGGCACATCAATATGAATAGCGAAGTCTTACAAGAGGTGAGTGTGACACTGTTACATCGTCTCCAGCCTAGTAAGACTGATTGGGACTAGAAAAGTACATGTGTTAGTCACAATGCTGTGAACATGGCGGATACAAAGAGTTCGAAGGGGCTCGCCGCTACAGGAGTCAGTACAGTAGACTGTGCTCGCCATGATATGAAGCTTCCAAACGGTGTTGGAGATCTACAGAAAGGAGGAAGTAAGGCTAACTTCCGTCCTTTCAACTAAATGAGTTCTCATATTCCTTCCCTAGGTATCTTAACATGGATTACCTCGTATTCTCGGCCCTCGTTGCATTTTCGCAGCTTATCATCTTCAACTTCTCCTATGACATTGCCTGTCAGTGGCATAAGAAACTCTGGAGTCGCATGCCTAGCCTTCCTCTTGCGCTTCACCTTGATCATCCAAGTAAGGTGATAAATTATTTTGTCCCAAAGTTCCACTTGGACGCCCACATCAAAGTATGTCAAACTAAATTTTCATTCAATTGGACTCCTTGGGTCGGTCGAATGGATGGAGAAGCACCAGAGCGTGGATGGGCGAATATTAATCGTGTGGCTGCAAGTACGAAGGAAATGGGTCCAGGAGCTCGTCGGGACACCCTCGATGACCATTTTGGTGACTGGAATTGGAAGAAGATATCAGGTTTCGGTGAGTCAATACTCTATTTAAGTTATCGTTTATATAGTATTCTCATGACATCATCTCCAGGGTGAACAATGTTGCGCAAAATCAAGGAAGCTGTCGAGGCAGAGAAAGACCATCGTGCTGCGCTTCAAGAACTCGAGGGGTCCATTGAGTTTTCAGAGTTGGGTGCTGCGTCCATCGCTGAGTGGAAAAATGAGGTCAAGGCATGGGAGACTGACCGCACAAAGCCAAATCCTTTTGATAGTAGAGTTGTTGGTGCGTCTATTCAATCTGTATCATGGTTTGTTTCACAGTGTCACTTCTCAGAAATGACACAGCCTGCAGTTCGCCTCGCCCTGGTGCAACAGGATGCCAGGGAGCTTGAGGATGGCGCCGTCATATCACTCCATGCTGAAGTAACACCTAGTGTGCTCATTAGCACTGCCATAGATCTCGAGCACGCACAGTAAGTTCACAGTTTTGTTCTCTAATAAATATGACGTCTGACATTGATATAAGACGTCGTCTTCGGGTAGATGCAGATGCACTTGGGCTGCATGTGACCGACACCCAGAGAGCAAACATTGTGACCCGCAGGAACGCACTGCAACACCGGGTTGAAGCATGGTCTAGTGTTCAAGTTTTATATATGCCCATTGTTGCCAACTTGCATGCTACAACCCTCCCCCATCCATCCCATCTACAAAATACTGGCCATGATGACAGCGGCTTACCAAGTTCAAAGCCTGACTCCGGGAAAGCCGAGGATTTCCCACTTCTTTTCCCTTCCGATGTCTGTGATCTCACTGTTTGCAATCCGAAGCTCCTCGAACTCGAGTGGTCACTGCGGTATGCTCAAGCCAATGATGCACTCGCTGAGTGCCGTTCACATATTCGCCTTCGAACCCAGCTACTACGTTTCAAAGCTCAAAACATCCGTGGGCAAGGTGCCAACACATGAGCGCGCAAGACTGTTGACACACTAGAGGATCACTTGGCAATGTCTCACGCGAAGTACTGCTGTGCTCACAAAGCACTCCTCGCACTTTCAACACACATTGATCACATTGGTTGGCAGCGGAGGTTTCAACCGCTCAAAAAGTCAGACCTTCGACCTATGGGAGACTTTGGAGGACAAACCCAGGGTACCACTATTATGTCTTGGATTTGGCTGATGCATGGAGTTTCCGCTGATGATAGTGCTGGTCTTCAGGACTGTGAGTAGCTGTCCAAGCACGAGTCTATCAGTACTAACACATTATTTCTCTAGCTCTCCACGTTGAATGGTGCAAGGCCAGGGCGCGCCACAACCGGTGGCACGAAGAAATTCAGCTACTCATGGAGGAAATGCGGCGTGTATTGGCTTTCCTGAAGTGGTATATACAATGGTGGGAGGAATGCGCAACCCTTCGAACATTTGTAAGGGCCGAGGAGACAGAGGGGTTTGTGGCATATGCCAAGCGTCAGGGTGCTGTTTGCCGTGCGTTGTTGACGAGTTTCGAGGACAGGTGGGCTGGTGTTGCGGGGCTCGTGGAATCTGTGTATGGTGATGTGGACATTGCCGAAGACACGTCATTCGATTGTGATGAGGGACCATCACTAGAAGCTCCCCCTCTTGAAGATATTGATAATGTTGACTGATTTTGTATCTAGTATGGCTCTTATGATAAGCATTCCGCTTGCCTATGGACGGCTCAGTCTTTTATCTTATGAGAAAACTGTTGACAACACGATTGAGCTGAGGAGCCTCCGAAAATTGGTTCCGTGGCCGCATCAAACGACCCGTTCTTCAACATGTACATAACGTGTTCCGAAAACAGTGGGGGATCGAGATTGATCGAGATTGAACACTTCAATGCGATAACATGTTCCAAAAGCAGTGAGGGATCGAGATCGAAAACCAGATCGTCCACAGTCAAGAATTTCAGCCAGGGCATATACTTGGTGGTGAGGCACATATTGGCCGTTGTACGGAGGTCAACGGTGTTCTGGCGGTGATATAGCTATAGACAACCTTACAGGATTGATGTATCATAGCATGGATAGCTACATCCCTCAATGTATCGCAGTTTATGGCTTATAAGCCAATATGATATATCGTACTGCCAGTACCAGGTGCAGTCTGTTCCATTACGACTGAGGCTAATGCACTGTCTAGCTCTAATAGGTTATGAGCCCTGCTCTCTCATAAAACAAGGAGTGGAACCGTCTAGATGACAGCAGGCCAACTAGGAACAAACACGCCAGGCTATCTAGCACCCGCGGATCACCGAGGACGACATCAGCATCACCTCGACTCATATCTTCTCTCCTTCTTCGGATGTCGACGTCATTCGAACGCATAGTCATTTCCTCTTCGGGCCAAAGGTCTCGAACACGTATATATACCTGAGAAGTCGCGGATCACCCCTTTCTCCTGTCTTCCATCATCATGCCGTCTGCCACACACACCCACTCTCGGAGCTCCGGCACTAAAGGGGCTACACTTAGCCCCCCAGCCGCTGGTTCCTCTATACCAACCATCAATACCATGACCTCCCTGCAGGCTACTGTTATGGCGATCACCCTCAGCCAGATGGACTTAGACAAAATTGAAATCCTCGACCGCAGTAAGAACAATTGGAGTACCTGGTCTGACCGCATGCAGAATTATCTGCTCTTGAAACACGGAGGCAGGTATATTCTAGGCCTCGTCATGCGCCCTGATCCGTCTGCAGATCCTGCGAGTGCAGGTCACTGGGACCTCAATAATTTATGCATAATCGCTGCTCTACGCATGCGCTCAAGTTCCAAAGAGAACGAATTCCTTCGCGGTTACACCAACGCTTACCTCGCTTGGAACACCCTTAAGTCACGCCATGAACAAGTCGGGCCCATCGTGCAGATCTTACTAATCCAACAAGCTCTGGCCGTTCGATACCGACGCTCTGAGCATCTTTCCACCACTAGTACCCAACTTGGGGAACTCGTGAGACGCATATATGCTATAGGCATACCTAAGGAGGAGGATTTCCTTACCATCATGATGCTCAACACTATGTCAGAGGACCTCCCCCATGTCCGTAATCACATTGCAGATGCTCTCTCTGCCAGTACCTCCGCCACGGCATATGGCCCCTCCAACATTTGTTCACGCCTTGACGTCGAGCAACAGCTCATGGACACCGAAAAGTCCAAGAGTGGGGATATAGCCATGGCTGCCACCGGGAAGGGGAACAATACTCAACGCCGTGATCGCGTTTCCTGTGACACCTGCAGCAACTCAAGCCATCCCACCAAAGACTGTTTCGCCAAAGGAGGGGCGATGGAAGGAAAGCGCGATGAGGTTCTGGCGCGCAAACGCGCTGCACGGGAGGGAAAGAGCTCGTCAGCAGGGAGTAAGACTACTACGTCTAAGCCTATGGCAGCCACCAGGAGACCCGGTGGTCTTTGATACGACACCAATGGTCAAGCATACCTGCTCGACAGCAAAACTCACCAAGCTATCTATGTCGCATCCTCCGAGCCTGCTGATACTCCTGCTCCCTCAACTGAATTTGCAGGTCTAGCCAGTGATACTATCACTCCTGCATTCATACGCGACCTGTCAGCTGCAGATGAGGATGAGTATACCACGCTTATTGCAGCTGTCGACTCCCTCATCACCAGCCTCAATTGGCGCGCACACTCGCGTCCCATTGACTTTGCCGGCATCACCTATAAGGCTCCCAACCAATGTTCCCGCACTATCGTGGACCCCACTATTGTTCCCTTCTTCCTGGACAGTGGTGCCTCCATCCATATCAGCAATGATGAGACTGACTTCTTCAGCCTTCGCCCCATTCCTCCCTGCGCCGTTAACGGCGTGGGAGGCTCGTCAATCCAGGCCGTCGGTGTCGGCACCTTGCACCTCATTGTTGCCAGAGGTATTCATATCACGCTCGATAATGTTCTCTTCATTCCCGCAGCCACAGTGCGCCTCATATCTGTCTCGGCCCTTTGTGCCGCACACCATTGCGTGGCATCTTTCGATGCCACGAACTGTTGGGTCCAAGCTTGTAGCGGTACCCATATGCTTTCTGGCACCCTCACTTCACGCCGCCTTTACGCTCTTTCTGGCGGCCAGCTGTCTGCGGAGCACGCTTACCTGGCCCATCACGTCCCCACTCTCCAATCCTGGCACTGGCATCTCGGACATGCCAACTATCGCGCGGTCTACAACCTTGCGCGCTCAGGCAATGTTGCCGGTATGCCCATTAACCTCTCTGTCGTACCTCCTAAGTGTGATGCTTGTATCCTTGGCAAACACCTGTCGCCTCCCAAGACGGCCACACTCCCTTTGAGTGTTGGACTGGCCAGAAACCGGACCTTTCGCACCTGCGCAAGATCGGCTGTCGCGCATTCGTCCTCATCCAAAATCAACACAACCCAAAGGTTTTTAGTCGCTCTATCGAGTGTGTTCTGATAGGGTATTCCCTTGATTCAAAAGCTTATCGATGCTATCATCGACAGACTCACAAAGTTTTTGTCTCTTACCATGTATCATTCATAGAATCACACCAGTGCGGACCCGAGGCCCCATTATCACCTATCTCAGCAATGCCAGCACGTTCTGTTACCGTTGAGGAAGTTCCTGATGTCGACACTCCTCAATCTTCAACCCCAACTCCAGCACCTTTGGCACCCGTTCAACCTCAGCATTCTGCGCGCCCTCCCCAGCCTTCTGAATGTCGCTGCGCATTGGAGAACAAGCCTTACGTTTTTCCAATGCAGCGTGCCATGCTGGACTCTCTCACTGCGGCAGAGCGCATCCGTGCGCTATCTAGCACCAATGGTAATACCCATCCCACTGAGGAGGACGTACTTGCGGCCTTACTGTCTGGGGAGGAGTCTGCTAACCTAGCCAACCTCTTTGCAGCGATGCCCGATCACCTTGAACATGAGTTCGCCGATGATCCTACAACCTACGTTGAGGCAATGGCATCCGAACACGCACCTCAATGGACTGCCACCCTAAAGGAGGAGTTTGATTCCTTACGCGACCTGGGCGTCTATAAGTTGGTGCCCTGATCTTCCATCCCTCCCGGCCATAAGATTATGTGCGGCCGCCCTGTATTTAAACTTAAGCGTGACCAGCACAGTAAGCCCGTGCATTTCAAGGCATGCTATGTGTGCCAAGGGTACTCTGCCGTCTGGGGCCAGGACTACACGAAAACTTCTGCGCCAACAGCCCGCCTCGAATCCTTCCGAATCCTTACTCACCTAGGAGCCGCCTCAGACTGGGAGATCGATCAACTCGACATCAAGACAGCCTTCCTTCACGGACTTCTCGAAGCTGACGAGGTCTGTTACATGGAGCAACCGGAGGGGTTTAAAGAGGAAGGGAAGGAAGACTGGCTATGGGAACTACAGAAGGGGTTATATGGTATGAAGCAGGGGGGACTCGTATGGAACCGGACGATGAATGATGCCATGATTTCCTGGGGATTCGCGCACCTCAAATGTGAACACTGCATCTACTATCAATGGACATCTGTAGGAATTCTCCTCGTCGCGATCCACATTGACGATTTTCTCACTGTTGGGAGCTCTAAGGGTGCAATTACGCACTTCAAGGATCAACTGCGTACGAAATGGATCGTTTCAGACCTTGGAGAAGCCCGATTCTGCCTTGGCATCGCCCTCGAACGGGACCAAGCCGCACACACCATCAGCCTATCTCAAACAGTGCTCATCGACAGAGTCGTTACTCAATTCGGCTTAAAAGATGCCATCCCTGTCTCCACTCCAATGGAGGCTGGCTTACACCTCTCCCGTCGCAACCATGCTCCCTCCACTGACGATCAACGAGAGCTTATGTCTCACACACCTTACCGGTTGTTAGTGGGATCACTAATGTATCTCGCCGTTGGTACTCGCCCGGACATTGCCCATTCTGTCCAACAACTCTGCCGTCACCTCGACTGTTATGGACCCGTCCATTGGGACGCCACCAAACGAGTTGTGCGCTATCTTAAAGGTACTTGGGACTTGAAGCTCGTTCTCGGGGGAGAACATCCTGCTCATTTTCTAGGGTTCACTGACAGCGACTTCGCCAACTGTCCCGATACACAACAATCCGTCAGCGGCTATTGTTTTACCCTCGGAAGTGGCCTCATTACTTGGAGTGCTCGCCAACAGAAGACAATCTCTTTGTCTACGTGCGAGGCCGAGTACGTCGCTGCGTCTGAAGCATCTAAAGAAGTTGCATGGCTCCGTACCTTGCTTTGCAAGCTCGAATTCACTCAGCCTTCCGCCACTCCCCTCCTTTGCGACAACACCGGAGGTATCACCCTCTCCGAAGACGTGTTGTATCATTCAAAAGTAAAACACATCGACATCAGCGTGCACTCTATCCGGGAACGCGTGGCTCGCGGACAAATCAAACTTCATTATGTTAAATCTATGAATAATGCGGCCAACATCTTCACTAAAGCTCTCCCACGTAAGGATTTTGAACGTCTACGCGCATGCCTGGGTCTACAGTGAGAAATCGAGGAGGAGTTGATGCTTATCGCGTCGAGGAGGAGTGTTAGTGCTTCGCACGTGACACGACATGATGCGCCTAGCAGAGTCGAACTGTTGGAATACGAACCATTGTATATAGACTGTCGTGCTTCATATTCTCCCCTCAGTCTGTTCCATTACGACTGAGGGTGAGCTCTTTGCATATCCGAGATATACCTAGACATTAACGGACATTTATAGCTAACGCACTGTCTAGGTATATCATAATATATCAGTCTGTTCCATTACGACTGAGGCTAACGCACTGTCTAGCTCTAATAAAAACATGACGCGAACCCATTTTCGAAGCCTGAACTGCACGTCTACAAATCCTAAAATGGGTTCGTGTCATGTTTTGTCAGTGTTTACATAATTTGACAACGTTGAATTCAGTGGCCACTAGAAAATAAGTAATACACAATCCCTGTCCCTATCCTTCCGCCGTTCCTCTATAATAGGTTGCATCTCCCTGTTCTCAGTATGAGCATCAGTTTCTCTTCTCCTGTTTCACGCCATGGCCTCATTCTATTCTACTCAGGTACACTTTCAAAATTTAGGAATCCGAGTCCCTGCCATGGCCGCTGACTCAATTACGCCGACCTTTCCAGTCATACGTCACCGCTGACAATAGAGCATCTGCCGAGGAACAATCCCTCCCCGAAGCCCTTCATCGCACGTCCTTCTTGATGATGCTACTCTGCTTTTTGGCGCTTGGACGCCCAAATATCGATGACTTTTGGAAATCGCTGTAATCAGATCAAGCTCTCGAAACTGTTAGGAACAGGTCGTGCTCTATCCTGGCCAGCACTGTCACCGCAATAAGCTATTCAACTTCGCGCCCGTCGCAGACTGAAGCTGACACTGACATGCTCTTATGAAGGCAAGTGTGCTCCTCGCTATAAGCGGTGTTTTTGTCAGCACGGATTCTCCTGTGTCATCCTTCGACTACACATCGCCCGTTCCCTATTGTTTGCTCTTTACATCCCTCATGCTCACCATGATCGCGATGATGACTTCTGGCTCGAGTATGATACGTTGGCTGCACGCCGATCGACACTGGATTCGAGAAGTAAGTCTTATTCTCTCCATACTGATTACCCTGGCTGACCTAAATATGATCAGCAACTCAAGCAAGGTGGCTTCTTCGTCTTGTCCTACCTATTGTCGATAGTCACGCCTATATCCTTTGTTGCTTTGTCCCTACATTGTTTCATATTTGGTGAGTTGTTCCATCAATCGAGGCTTTCTCTGGTCCCTCATGCATTCCACCCAGCGATGATGATAGCAGGCTTTTCTTCTCAGAGCATGATCTACCGCGCCGTCACTGCGCTCTGGCTGGTCACGTACGCTGTCAACGTTGGGACAATATTGATGGAAGCTATGTGGAAGTATGCGACAAGCCTCAATCACACTGGATAACATCAGTAGTTTCCAGTTTGCTCCTTGTTTCACCCGCGTTAGCCTCCCTGATTGTTGAATGTTTGACATTTCCTTTTCTTTTTTTCCCATCATAATCGTACCAGTAGTAGCGGATAACAGGTTCGAAGTCTGCTGTTAGCGTCAGGCCTTGTTACATTTGATCTTCATTTGTGACCAGACTTCAGCAGACCTTTTTAGTCGTGCCATCCCATGATAGAGGGCAATCGGTGATCTTATATTCTCAAGACCCTGTACCACAAGACATGGATTAGATATGATAATACTAAACATCTTTATTGCTTCTGTGCTGCCTGCATTCAAGGCAAGCTTTCGTATATCTGAGGCAGATCCTCACAGGGCATATTTCAGTTTTGGTAGACAATAAGGATTGAGTCGCTGTTATATTTTTGAGTGAAATGCTAAGGTTCTGTTCCACAGGCTCTGTCCAGGTACTATCATCACAACTGACAAAGGGTGCTGACCAACGAGACAGTTTTCTGACCTTGGTTGCTTTTGACTGCACAGGTTTGCATCTTGCTGATGCATCCATCTGGATATGTGCCGCGATGCCACTCGCAGTGTTTGATGTTTCTCCAAGGTTGTCAAGAATGGCGTCGAAATCATCCCTGAAATTATATTGACCCCTCACCGGCCTCATCCGGGTCGATCAGGTCATGGCTACAATTTTAAGGTTCCGTCAGTTCAGGCACCTCTCCGCACGGAAAATTTTCCAAGTAGACCTGTATTAGCCTCGGAGCGGAGTACGAAGTAAGACTGTAAGATTCTCCGAAGGCCGAATAAATCGAACTTCGCAAAATTTACGAATGCGAGCCTATCACCGTGGGCCAAGTCACCCATCCAGATAGACGGGGCAAAATGATTGTCGAGAATGATACCAACCGTCGACAGTAGTAGGAACGCGCACCGGACCAGAAGTCAACTCCACAGCCACTCCATTACGACAGAACGCGGCACATTGTTTGGCGACCAAACCTGTAGAAAGGAAGCCATTCCCAAAAAAGACTCCAAGTGGTGGTACCGTACTACCGGTCACTAAGTGAATGTTCCGGAATCCCTTTAACAAGCATAAATGTAAAACTCGACCTGCCCTAAATCCATGGTCTACTCTTGGTATCTTTGAATCGAATACATGGATTCGGTTTGGGATGGATGATAGAAATATTGGGCTCTATCATGATGTCCTTGTGTACATCTCCTGCTGCTATGAGAATGGGTATATAATAGGTTGCATCTCCCTTCTCAGCATGAGCATTACTAGTCTCTCTTCACTCTCCTATTTCACACCATGGCCTCATTCTATTCTACTCAGGCACGCTTTCAAAACTTAGGAATCCTTGCCGTATGACTCAATCACGCCGACCTTTCCAGTTATATGACGACAGAGCATCTGCCGAAGAACAACCCCTCCCCGATGCCCTTCATCGCGCGTCCTTCTTAAAGAGGGTACTTTGTTTTTTGGCACTTGGACGCCCAGATCTTGGTGATCATTGGAAGTCGCTGCAATCAGATCAAGCCTTCGAAACCGTTAGGAGCAGGTTATGCTCCATCTTGGCCAGTACTATCACTACCGTAAGCTATCCAACTTCGCGCCCGTCGCGGACTGAAGCCGACGCTGACATGCTCTCATAAAGGCGAGTGTCCTCCTCGCTATAAGCGGTGTTTTCGTCAGCACGGGTTCTCCTGTGTCGTACTTCGACTACACATCGCCCGTTCCCTATTGTCTGCTCTTTATATCGCTCATGTTCGCCATGATCGCGATGCTGACGTCTGGCTCGAGCATGATACGTTGGCTACACACCGATCGCTACTGGACCCAAGAAGTAAGTTTGATTCTAGCCATACTGATTACCCCGGCTGACTTATACAATCAGCAACTCAAGCAAGGCGACTATTTCATCTTGTCCTACCTGTTGTCGATAGTCACGCCTATAGTCTTCATTGTCTGCTCCCTCAATTGTTTCATATTTGGTGAGTTGTTCCGTCATCTAGTGCTTTCCCTGGTCCCTCACGGATTTCACCCCCAGCGATGTTGATAGCAGGCTTTTCTTCTCAAAGCATGATCTGCCGCGCCGTCACTGCGCTCTGGCTGGTCGCATACGCCGTCAATGTTGGGACAATTATGATGGAAGCTATGTGGAAATACGCGACAAGCCTCAATCACGCTGGAGATCGCCAGTAGTTTTCCTCATTTCACCTGCGGTTTGTCTATGTTGTATACAACCTGATGTGGCACACAAATGTATTCGGATTTGATGTATGTAGTCTGGGGCTTTCAATTATGCAAATCAATTTTTCAAGACCGTTTCACAACACATCGAATCGTGTCGATGTGAAAGCTTATAGAAGACCTCAGTACACACGCTTCGCGCAAAAGCATCCGGCAGTCAGAAAGCAAGACAAGCCATTTATCATACTATTTAGCAACATTACAGGAAGTACTACTTTACATAATAGCACAACGAAGGCTGTAGTACCTAGAAAATGAAACGTCAGATAAGAGTCAACGACAATCAGATGCGTTCCCTCAGGAAGAACAATTTGTCCATCGTAAAATTCGGATATATGATTGTATGTTGTAAAGCATCTCGGGGAGAAAGGGGAGATTATGGCAGAATGCTCACCGGTGCTACATTATTATACAACCATCACAAGACAATCTGTAAAAAGAGGAAAGGAAAAGTAAGTACTAACTGATGCAGATGAACGGAAAATGAAGATGAGAATCAGTTAGTGATGCATGTTACGAGTGATGGCTCATTAGAGACCGTCGCCGACTCGAGGATGGAAAGTATCGTCATTCGGAAAGGTAGGTCGTGACGAGTCCCTTGTGTCTCCGAGTGGAGTCAACGTTGGAGTGTAGCCTTCCACGTCGTCGGGATCGCCGACTTCCTTACTCAGTCTCCCGAGCGGCGGACAGATGGGGTCTCCGCGCATCCCATTCAAGGGCAGACATGGCGGCTGGCAAGCTTCGCTTGGGACGACGACGACGAGTCCCTCGACGAGGCGCCGGAGTTTGGAGAGCATCATGATTTCGATGATCCAGGAAGCGCTAGATGGGAAAGTTTAGAGACTCGTGGGCTTCCTGGAAACGGTTCGCCTTATGAAGGCGGGGGCGGTAGTTCTTCCCATAGTTGATTGGGATCGAAGCGATACTGTATATCCATAGTCATTTTTTCTAGTCGCTTTGATGGATCGCAACCTCGTGATAAAAAGAACGAGTATGAGTATTATTATTAATGGACAACTTTATTGAGACTGCTCTCGCCCACCGACCTGCGACTACGGAGAGCTAGGCTCTTCGACTGATTAGGCTCAGGCAATCGTAAAAGGTTCGAAGTCCGTCAGGCCTATTAGGCTACCTGGTTATATCCGATCTTCATTCCGGACCAGCAAATAGCTTGTAGTCGTGTAATCTCATGACGGAGGGCATCAGTGACATCATATTCTCAGGATTCCTGACCTGGAAGATAATGACTTGGAAGGTAAGAATGAGTGCAAATGTATGGATGGTACCGCTGGTGTTTTCTGATTGCCGGGTGCTTTTGCGAAAAGCGTGTGCACGTTCTACACTTGAGGTTTCTCTATAAGCTTTCACACGTCCTATCAAGCGCACAAACTAGGTGCTTATAGGAATTCTTTGAAGGTAGCATTATGTAAGAGTCCGCGAGGCAGTCCGACATCAGTAAATTCACGAATTGCTTAATTTCCTTTTAAGCTCTTATTTTTCTCACCCAAGAGCGGACAAGAACCAGAACACCTCCTTGTCACAAGGAGCAACAAGCTGCCAAGAAGATCCCTTCCTCTTGATTTGAGCATTTTCGCACTTTTTTTCATTTGTCCTACACTTTTTGCACTTATTTTTAGAACGAGCTACATTACAATCCCCTTATGTCGCACTTATTTTTAGCTTGTTCACACTACTGTAGAGATACGACACTAGGTTCGTCACGTGCAGCCCGTGACGATGTCACGCTTAGTCTTACAGGTTCGAATGGTCAGGTGACCTGTGACCTTACCCAAATAGATTCGCCTGCGGATCGTAGTGCTTCGCCGCTCGCAACGCCGTTTGCAACCATCTGACATGCTGCTTCGTGATTCAAGCAACTTGCTTCAGTCTGTCATGGATTCGCCTCGCATAGCGCTGACTGGTAACGAGTGGAATTTGTTCAGAAGAATGATCCAGCTGGATGGACGAGGATTGCTACTGCTCAGTACAAGACTGTCAGCGTTGACCAGGCAACAAACTCCGAGTCAGAGAACGAGGCCACTGATACTACCGGAGCCGAATCCCCCTTCGACGATGCTAGCGAGCATGACCTCGATGCCAGTGACGTGCCAATGGATGCACTCCTTGATCATATGGCTTCCGGGGGTGAACACGTCCGTTCTGACTGCCGTATCGATGCAGATGGCGGACTTCTGTGTTCAAACCACTCCGAAGTCTATGATGTGGGTGACATTACTGCCAAAGATGTGGAGAGTGGCTCGAATAGTGTTCCGAAGGTTGATTACAGGTGTGGAAAGCGTAGACGCATTGCAAATTCGATGTATGATGATTTCTGGTCCCATTAGCGCATAACCTATGTTTTTTTTCCCATATGTCACAAATTAGCTTCGTCCCACCAAAAATTCATGTGACAGTCACACCAAATAGATTCGATTCGTTAAGGGCTGTGACCTGTGACGAACCTAGTGTCGTATCTCTACAGTATATACACTTTTTCACACTTGTTCACACTTGTTACCAGGAAAAAGAATTGCATTTCAACCGGACAAGAGGATTAAGTAGATAAAAGGTTAAACAAGGAGAAAAATAAGGACTAGCAAGTAGATTAATAACGAGCGCGACAAAGCAAACGGAGGCGGCAACGAGACATAACGAGCGCGACAAATGGAGGCGGCAATGAGACATAACGAGCGCGACAAATGGAGGCGGCAACGAGACATAACGAGCGCAACAAAGGAAATGGAGGCGGCAACGAGACAGCATGTAAAAAAGACCAGGGAACATAGCATGAATAACCTTGAAGGTACTAGCAGCGTCGAAGCTCCTAGTCAGTTGCAAAATAAACTACAAGAGTGAAGGACATTACCTCTAGAAAATGAACGCTCGCTCATCCCCAGATTCTTCGTCCACATCCATCCGCGCGCCGCCACGCCTCTTCGTGGCGAGGCTCTGCGCAAGCTCAGAGTTTCGGATAAGGACCGAGTCTGGCAAGTGTGTGATAGACGCCATGTAAGCCCTCGTGTGCGCACCCCAATTGGCTTCTGAAAATACCAAGGGGACGCTGCTCTGGTTGCCTGTGGATGGATTGACGTCGAGCGGGGTCTTGTTGCCTCGACCATTGCCAGAGGTGTCGATGTCTCCTAGGAGCATGTGTCCATTGACGAAAAGCCTGATGGCGCGTTCCATCTGAAATACAGGGTAAGTTAAGTCAGCTGTATGAGAGGGTAGAAAACATGTGCTGCTGCCGTGGCAAGACTAAGAGCGCCCTTCGAGTGCCCCAGCACTGTATCGTTTGTTCCCGGCAGGTTGACAGCGCCGGACGTGGCACACTTGTGCTGCACGAGAACCTGTACAATAAGGTCAGACTGGAACGAGTTGGAGACCTCTCCGTCCTCCGCGATGTCCCCAAATAAAAAGGTGAACTTGTCGAGTAAGGCCGATGCAAAATCTTTGCGGTCCTCGTCAGTCTTGAGGTCATCTTGTGAGGTCATGAAGTTGGCGAGCACGGCAAGAGCCACATTGCTAAAGGTATTGCGCCACTCTGACAGCCGCTGGAGGGTCTAGAAAAATAAATGACAGATTTAAATCACGTTTGAAAACAAAACGTACAACGGCAAGGACAGGCCCATCAGCTTCAACCGTGTGTGGAATCCAAAAGAAGCATCATCATAGTTACTGATAGATAAACAAACTCACACATCAGACGTCTTCTGAACTTCTCCATCACGTGCCTTTGTTGAGTCGATAACGATGCCAGCATTTAATACTGCTTGAATTGCTTCTCTCACCGCCAGTTTCTTCTTCTTTTTGGTTTGGACCGGCTCCCCATCCTCATCCTCACTTGCAGGATTTTCGACGCTAGCATCAGCTGCTAACCTTTTAGCTCCACCCACGCGACCCCTGCCTTTGGTGACAAGAGGCTTATCGGCGACGATTTTTGCTCCTGCCTGCCTATCATCCATAGTCGAGTCAGAGGTCTTCAAGTCCTTTGCAGCCTTCCCCACCGGGCGTGCACGAGGACGCTTAGGCTTAGGTGCGTCAACACGCATAGCATCTTGGTCAGCCTGCATCTGTGCCTGCAAAGTAGCAATACGCTGATAACTTTCTTGTACAGCTTTTTCACTTGCCTCCTTTGCCTCCCTTTCACGTTGGTCGTCAGCGGCCTTCTCAGCAGTGGTACGCTTCTTTCCACGACTATTGATTAAAATGCGCCCGGGATGCTGAGTTGCGTTCTTAGGTCGAGTCCCCATGCGCGTTGTAACTGCGTCAGGTTGAGACATTCTATCGATAGACGGTTTTGTAGGCTGATGAAAATTGAAGGCAGTGGGTTACCAAGTTGAAGGTGAGTTTCGTCACTCTAAAATTTGTAGCCAAAGCTGACTCTGAATAATATTTCTTAACGTATTGAATTGAGGGTCGATTGCAACATCCGGAGCATCAATATTCGCCAGCGCTTTTCGGCACAATGTGCTCAACAAAATGACATGTCCCGGATTGAAATACCTTAAGTACGGTGAGTATCAATGTTTACCAGAACCTTTCCGGTGATATAATGACGTCTAATAGCCTAGGGAATGTTCACCAGAACCTTTCCTGTGGTGGGGTGACCGTCATCAATGTTCACCAGAACTTTTCCGGTGGTGCGATGACATAACTGTCCATTTTAACAAACCCTTTCTGGGGTAGTGCACATTTTCGTTCCAACGGCACCTTTGCAAGGGTGATTTTTTCTTCAATATTAGCGGCTGGTTTTAAACCTTCACTAGGTCCATACGTTGCATCAACACTACTCATATGATGCGCAGAAACCGGCCTACTCACCGTGCCCTTCAGTTTTCATGCCTATCTCCAGGTTGTATGCGCTGGTTTCGAAACATCTCTGGCCGCACTCAACACATGCACGTGTCCCATCCCGTTGCACCTGCTCTGGATCTTCCCCAACCGCAACAGCTTCCATCTCCACCTCAGTCACCTCCTCCTGATTTCCTGCCACCCCCCCCTGATTTCTCGCCACCCCCTCCTGATTTCTCGCCTCCCCGATCACCACCTGGTCCAATGGCTGACGATGAGGATCCAGACTCAGAATTCACTGATGCGAGCAAGCGTTACTATCGTACGTATCACTCGCTCCTCAATGGTAAGTACCTTTCAATCTGCGCTTTTCACGTGTTCTGATTCTGACACGCTCTTAGGACGACCATGCACAGCTGACGGCGTGTTTCTGCCCCCTGGCACACCACCAACTCCTGTCCCACCGAAGTCTCCTCACGACTGGAGCCCGTATCATAACGATATTGAATTTGCAACGGCAGAGTTTGTTTTCAAACAAAGCCATATGTCTAACAAAGCTACAGACTTATTACTCGACTTAATGGCTGTGCAGCTGTTGAAACACGACGACCACCCTCCATTCGCGGATCACAAGGATTTGCACAAGGTCATCGACGCCACACAACTTGGCAATGTCACTTGGCAATGTCTCTCGATTCAATACACAGGGGAACGCCCTGAACATGATGCTCCTCCGTGGATGGACAGAGAATACGAGGTCTGGTACAGAGACCATTCGCAAATGTTCGAGGAGTAGTTATTCATAGTAAAATTTTATCTACTTGTAATCTACGACACACTTTAGTCTTCCTTGCTTTTGGCGCTTGTTGCACTTGTGGGCACTTGTGAATCACACATTTACTTGTGAGTGCTTGTGAAAGAAAAATGACAAGTGCATAAGAATAATAAGCGGCAACATGTTGAAGATTTTCGTGACAAGTGGCGAAAAAGGACGCTAAGGAGTTTGTGAATTTACTGATGGATCGAGAACAGTTCTGCACATATGTAAGAAAAGTTCTGCATGGGCCTCTGCGCACAGTGTACACCAGAACCGAAGTTTCGGTAAATGTCATCCATTTTTGGTTTAGGTCGACAGGGCGCAGGAAGATGCAGATGCTCATCGACTCATCCTATCAAGCGCCCAACTATAGGTACAAGGTAGCATTATGTAAGAGTCCGTGATGCAGTCCGATTCAATCACTGCCACTTGCTTGGCACTGCGTTCACATCACATCGTCGTCCAATTCTGAGATTGTATAAAAGTTGCATCTCCCTGTTCTCACTATGACCATTAGTCTCTCTTCACTCTTCTGTCAAAATCTCAGAATTGGACGACGATGTGATGTGAACGCAGTGCCAAGCAAGTGGCAGTGATTGAATCGGACTGCATCACGGACTCTTACATAATGCTACCTTGTACCTATAGTTGGGCGCTTGATAGGATGAGTCGATGAGCATCTGCATCTTCCTGCGCCCTGTCGACCTAAACCAAAAATGGATGACATTTACCGAAACTTCGGTTCTGGTGTACATGCGCAGATGCCCATGCAGAACTTTTCTTACATATGTGCAGAACCGTTGGAACCTCCTCTTACAAAAATAATCCTATATAATAGGTTGCATCTCAGTATGAGCATTAGTTCCTCTTCACTCTTCTACTATTTCACGCCATGGCTTCGTTCTATTCCACTCAGGTACACTTTCAAAAATTATGAATCCTTGCCCTGCGACTGAATTACGCCGTCTTTTCCAGTCATATGCGATTAATGACTTAAGATCATTTGAACCCCTCCCCGATGCCCTTCGTCCCATGTCCCTCGTAATGAGGGTGCTCTGTTTTTTGGCACTTGGACGCCCAAATCTTGATGATCATTGGAAGTCGCTGCAATCAGACCAAGCCTTCGAAACCGTTAGGAGTAGGTTGTGCTCCATCCTGACCAGCACTATCACCACCGTAAGCTATCCAACTCCGCACCCGTCGCGAACTGAAGCCGATGCTGGCATGCTCTCATCAAGGCAAGTGTCCTCCTTGCTATAAGCGGTGTTTTCGTCAGCACGGCCTCTCCTGTGGAGTACTTCGACTACACGTCGCCCGTTCCCTATTGTCTGCTCTTTATATCGCTCATGTTCTCCATGATCGCGATGTTGACGTCTGGCTCGAGCATGATACGTTGGCTGCACGCCGATTGGCACTGGACTCAAGAAGTGAGTTTTATTTTCGCCATGCTGATTCGGACACTGGCTGACCTAAATATGATCAGCAACTCAAGCAAGGCGACTACTTCGTTTTGTCGTATCTGTTGTCGATAGTCACGCCTATAGTCTTCATTGTCTGCTCCCTCAATTGTTTCATATTTGGTGAGTTGTTTCGTCATCTGGTGCTTTCCCTGGTCCCTGATGGATTTCACCCCCAGTGATGTTGATAGCGGGCTTTTCTTCTCAAAGCATGATCTGCCGCGCCGTCACTGCACTCTGGCTGGTCGCATACGCTGTCAATGTTGGGACAATTTTGATGGAAGCTATGTGGAAATATGCGACAAGCCTCAATCACGCTGGTTAACGTTTCCAGTTTGCTCCTTGTTTCACACGTGGTTTGTCTATGTTGTAATATATAGCCTCCAGCTCCGCACAAAGGTGATCATCGATCAGAATGTAGACGAGTACATGTATGTAGTCTGTGGCTTTCAATTATGCAAATCAAATTTTCAAGACCATTTTGATCACAACACATTGAATCGTACCAATGTGAAAGAACCTCAGTACACACGCGTTATGCAAAGCATCTGGCAGTCAGAAAATAAGACAAGACATTTATCATACTATTTTTAAGAAGCAACAATACAGGAAGCACTACTTTAATAGCACAACAAAGGCTGTACCTAGAAAATAAAACGTCAGATAAGAGTAACAACGATCAGATGCGTTCCCTCAGGAAGAACAATTTGTCCATCATAAAAATCGGACATATGCTTGTATGTTGTAAAGCATCTCGGGGAGAAAGAGAGGATTATGGCACAATGCTCACCGGTGCTACATCGTTATACAACCATCACAGGACAATCTGTAAAAAGAGGAAAGGAAAAGTAAGTAACTGATGCAGATGAACACGGAAGATGAAGATGAGAATCAGTTGGTGATGCATGTTACGAGTGATGGCTCATTGGAGACCGTCGCCGACTCGAGGATGGAAAGTATCATCATTTGGAAAAGTAGGTCGTGAGGCTTACCTTGACCAGCCTACGTGACACGCCGTGTGCACGATGGTGAAGGTTCATGAAAAAAATAAGCTCGCTTGCCGAGCTTGATCTTAAAGCGGAGTCTAGCGGAGACTCAAAAACATCTATACAGTTTCTGCTCGCAATTTTCTTATGCCATGACAGCATGTTCGTGGTTTACTCGCTCTCCCCTCTCCCAGTCGTATGAATCAACCGGATCAAGGTGAGCAACAAAATTTCTCGATGCTGGAGCTTTTGTGCACCTTTTTTTGTGATGATACAATCAGTTCTGCTTCCGAAAGAGACACAATCTCTTGTGGACAACCTTTTACCAAAAATTTTCAATCCTGATCAGCTTTTCTCTCGATTTACGGAAAGAACAACATGCTAACTACTGCTGTTACAGATGAATACACTGGTCGTTCGTGACGCGCTCATTGTGGAAGGGTGAGTACTGTTCACTAGAGTTTTGTACATCCGTATCTGCAGGACGAAATCAAGTTCATCCATTCTTTGAGTCTCCCGTAGTTGCGCGTTCGTTCGATCGCTCTTGTTCGCAAGAGATGCGTGTATGCTTCGTCTTGATTCATGTGCGTTGGTCCACGGGCGATGCTTTACGGGGGACAAGAAAACATCGGCTTTTCTGATTCATCTTGTGAGGTTCTGTTGAACACCTTGCTTACTGTTACGCTTTAGGTTGACTATAACTTCGGATTTTTATGTACTTCTATACGAGACATGTTTGTTGTGCCAGTGAAATATATTATGTTTTGCATATGACTGACTATCGCGGGGCGTGTTCTATAGTATGTAGTACAAGTTACGCTTAGAATTACAAGATATAAGTTCTATTCAAAGGAGTCGAGTCATCCATATCCGCGAAGAGCCAATTGAGGACAGCTGCAAGCCTGATACCACCCTGAGACATCAACTTCTCCACAATCCATGCATCCTCGATTGCCCCGGAATACTCGGGCGTGTCGAGTTCGAGGTATGGATTCTTCCTCGGCCTAGAAAGCCAGTGGACTTCAAGACTTTGATTGGATGAGTTGCAGGCATGATCATCGGTACTTCCAGAGAAGGAAACATGGTTGTATGGCGGTTCATCTAGTGCCTTCGGGAAGACGATCTGGCAGTTCAGAGCGTGAATGGGAGCTGCCCAATGGTATGGACACAAGGTTTCATCATCGGTGTTCAAACCTCCATCTGTAAGATGCGACCCCACAATCCAAGACCCTATGCGACGCCCAAAAGTCCAAGATAGCCATTGCTCCCAGTGAGTTTGCAGGGGTTGGACGGACGGTTCGGCGGGACACGTAAGCCACGAGTCGAGCTCGTCCTCGTACCTGCCCGTGATGCCTTCCCAGACAACACGACGGATATAAGGGTCGTAGATGGTGCCCCGAAGCTGACTCTCGACGTCGGGAAGTGGCAGAGGGCGAGTATAATTGGAGGGTATTGTGCGAATTCTTTTGGCTATGAGGAGGCCGTCCCACAGGGAGTGAAGGTCTGTCGCAGATGATAAGAACAAGGAAAGATAAGAGCGGGAACAACTGACTTGTCACACGACTGTCGAATGAGACTTTGATTCCGTTCCCTCCTCGGTCACGTCCTGTGAGGTGCAATGGCATGTGCATATCCCCAACGAAGTGAATGAGAAACTTGAGTGCGACCTGCGCCGCATCTTCATCGTTCTCAGTGGTCAAACCTGCTTTGCGCAGGCCCATGTAACTCTCCAGAGTATTTGTGGTGTTCCTTATGCCGCTAAGCACATTGATATTCCTTCTACCCTCCCAGCCTCTCTCTCCTGGGAAAGCGCAAGTCTCACTAGGATAGTCATCCGTTGCACCGATGTAGTGCAGAGGGCCTGTCCACCTGTACTGTGGCAAACCACGAATCCTGTCTGCCCAGGCAGCGACCGGAGCGAGATGGCAGTTCCCTTTGTAATTCAAGATGTCGCACAGGATGGGCATGACCGAAGGATGCAGATGCATCTGAGCGACTGTCGCGATGATTTCATGACCTATGAAAAGTTAGACTTTTCAGACACGACATACTGCCATACTCACCTACTGCTCCCCATGCACTGACGGATGGTATAATAGTGGACCCTGCGGCAAGAATGAGCGATACCCGTGAAAAGCGCATGGTGGGGGATGTAAAAGCAAATGGATACGGGATGTGACACTTCTTATATCCAGAAATGCCGCAGAGCGCGCAGTCAGAGGGGGACTGAATGGGGCTTCCACAGATAAGGTGACAGCTTTAGTAATAATAGTCAGGGTGTAGTGAAAGACAAGAGGTCCGAGGATAAGGAAACAATACGGAAATCAACGGAAATACAATAATAGTCTGCGACACAGCCACATGTGCTATAGCGACTCGAACCTTATCATACAGATCTCATTTGATTTCATCACAATTGAAAATGTTCAAATTCAACTTCGATGTGGAGGACGATACTGAACAAAGTACAGATGTAAATCACACAACACAAAATCATGGGCCCGCTTCTGTGCAGGCGGTCGTCCCAGACGTGTTCACAGAGCTTTTTCTCACGGACGCGGTACGTCTGATTACCGCTTATCTTCGTTCTGTAAAAACTGATCTGGGCGCAAGGATTAGTTAAACAGCCTACCGTCCAAAATTTCTTACTCTCCAATCACGATCCCACTTGCCAGCGGAGCTGAACTTTCACTTCCACGCCGTGATCTGTTCGATGCGAGGTTTCAATTGATCTCACAAAATGTCGATGACCCGGATGCATTGGAACAACCGTCTATCACTGATGCACGGTCTGCATTGCACTTTTTGGACGCACCCTCTGACCTTGTCCCTCTTGTCTACGAGGGCGGCTTGAAGACTTGGGAATGCAGTCTCGATCTTGCCAGCTATCTGGATGGTATAAGCTCACAGTTTGATGTAAGCGGCAAGCGTGTGCTAGAGGTGAGCATCCATTTCTCTGAACTCTGATAGTATGATGCAGCTCATTAATCTTTTCACAGATCGGATGTGGCACATCAATACCGTCGCTGTACATTCTTCATCGAATATTCTCCTCCCCACCTTCTCAGAATCAGACACATATCCACCTCCAGGACTATAACGCCTCCGTGTTGGAATTGGTGACTATTCCCAATATTATTCTGACCTGGTGTTCGTAAAATTTGGATATTTTCTTTCTACGCGTCTCACTCGAGATACAGATCTGTCAGAGGCAGCAGAGACGTACCGCAAATCAGAGGAGCAGGCAGACTCTCCTTTGGAGTTGGATATATCGGAAAGTCTCAAAGATGCATTCCATCAATCCTTGATGACCTACGGTGTCGAATTACGTTTTTTCTCTGGCTCATGGGATACATTCGACCTATGTGGGAGCTACAACCTGGTGCTGACATCCGAGACCATATACCGTATGGAATCTCTTCCGAGCCTTACTGCTATTATGCGCGGTGCTTGCAAGGCCGAAGGCCCCAAAGGTGTAGACGATTACCTCTGTCTTGTAGCCGCAAAAGTGCTCTACTTTGGTGTGGGTGGCGGAGTAACAGAGTTTGTGCGATGTGTACAAGGTTCGGATGAAGGAGGCACGGTTAAGACTGTATGGGAGAAAACACAAGGCGTCGAAAGGAGGGTAATGAGTATCACATGGAATTGACGATGTTATTTGATCCTTACCCGCGAAATGAAACGAAGCATGATTCATATGTCGATGAGGATAATATGACTGGGACAACGAAACTCGATATAATTGTGATAAGCAAAAAATGTGGACAAATCCGGACTCGAACCGGAGACCCCCCGCAGTCAGCGCCATGCTAAGCGGATGTGATAACCAGCTACACCATATGCCCGACGAACTTCATTCGATCTTGGGTACCTATTACCTATTACAGTGACCTAGATCTACATCGAGCATTATTCCTTTCTACATTCTAACCGTCACTGACAATTCAAAAAGAACGATTGACTTCATTCTGTCAGAACCTGGCTATTGCTAGAGACCTATTGTACGTTCTTTATTGTTGCGTGCAAAAGCTTATATCAGCCCCATTCCAGGATGTGTTCAAAATAGCTGGCTGGGTGTTCAGCTTCGAGCAAGTGCGCACATGGTTAGAGAAGTAAGGACAGCAATACCAGCACTTGCCGGTCGACTTTCATGCCACCGATCTCAACTATTGGTTCAGAGAGAGAAATATGGATTATCTGTAGGCCATCGGTACCGACTACTCTCGAGGGAGCCGGCACGCAGTCATCGTCTTAGTTCGAAGGCGCAGGGAAGATCCCAAGTTGATGGTGCCCCACTACTATCGTGTCAGAGAGTTGGATGCAGACCGTGAAGTGAAGAAGCAGGTGATGGAGGAGACTGGACTGAGTGATGAAGATCTACCTTGGGTCCACTGTTGTGGAGCCGTTCTTCATGAATTAACGTCGATGTACTGAGTCTCGACGTGAATGAAATTGTAGCAGAAGGATTGTTTGTATGTTGTTTTATATATGTAAAGTTGAGGAGATCTCTGAAAGATGTTGGCCGGTTCGGGACAAAGTCTGGGACACAGCAGGCTATCGGCATCTCTAAGCGGTGTACTGTATCCGTCACTGTGTCTCACGTTTGCTCACTGTGTGCAACAGTGCCAAAGACTTACTTGCCATGGACATCGAGAGCCTTTTTCTCCCATGTAGCAACACAGTGAGCCTGTTGCTATGCTACATATTGATCTCGGCCTGTCCTTGCAATGTGCTAGCCTCCTGACAAGTACGAAAGAACATGAGCAGCCAGCGGGGTGGGCGGGCAGAGTTGATGCGGACCATGAACATGCGGCATTCCAATATTCCCGGGATGTTGTTACGCCCCGTGGGCGGGATTAAGGATTGGCATGGATCAAGCGGGGTTCAAACTCCGCTGCAGGGAGCTGCTGTCGACTTTCAAATTTGGCCCAGACCGCCAACATTCTGGTGAAGTTGTAGGTTGAAGTTGGCGGGATACTGCAGTCGGGACGCACAACTTGGTCCTTAGGCCTCAGGCCTCAGAGTTCTTGTACCGCGCTGGAGTTTTTGCGCTTTTATCTCTCGTTGCCACTCGGGGGCGGCGTGTTGAGTCTTGACGTTTGAAGAATACCAGTCCGCGATTCTACATATCACCACTATCCAACCTTTCTGAATTCGATCGGCAAACCCACCCATCCGAACTCAAGCAGCTCTTACGAGTTGTCATTTTACTGCTCAATCGCCTGAATATCTATCCAGTTCATCACCATCGATTTCACCTTCCTAGACATGTCTTTTCACCACTCAAACACCTCTACAGCTTACCCGAGCTCACATGATCAAGTTCAGACTTAGTATGAACATCTGTATGTTGCCCCAAAGTTTAAGATAGCTATCGCTCATTTTTTTTTGAATCCTTGGTTATCGTACTTTGGGGCGAAGCCCTATGATGGACACTACATACGTACTGTTGCGGCGTTCTACTGGAGTTTGTGTGGTGTGTACTCTAAGCAATGGTTCCAGCTTGCGCGGGAACGGTGGAGGCTTTCTTCAGGCGCTCGGGTTGATGGTGGTCTCTACTTTCCTTCGTCTTCTTCTTCCGGGGGGGTCACGTCGCCGAAAATTGTCTCCATCCTCCTCGTGCGTGCAATATACGTTAGCGTGGCTCTCATTCCCTTCTTCTCGCTCAAGAGGTACCTAACAGCTATCGCTCATATAATTCCTTACCGCACTGTCGAAACCAACAGTGACTACGTAGTACTTCCTTGAGTTGTCTCGGGGCTCATTCTATTGCATATTCCGTGTCATGACTTATCATCAATCTCTGTATTTTATTCTCCTAATCTACGTCTTGTTATCTGACCAGGGACCTTATTCACAGTGTCTCGATCATCTGAAGGAACTTGGAAGAAGTTATCCTAGGTCGCTGTCAAGGGTGTTGAACACGTCCGAGATGTTTGGATGGTACTCGGGAGACCCTTCTCAACTACATTCGTGAATTGCTGGATGACGAGGAGCAGAGTCGAATGATTTGGCTGCATGTTGCGGACCTACGGTGGGCGTCGAAAAGTTTACTGTCATATTCACTGTAGCCGAAAGGATGAGAGGTCTGCGCGAGTGTCCGGCTTTAGCGTTTGTTTCGATGCCCTTGATGAATGCGATACCGAAACTATTGCCGTTCTCGTTTCCCTGCTCGACTACATAAGCTCTCCGTGAACCGTGATCCACACCTCGTTCGCGAGTCACTCGGAAGAGCACATTCGTAAAGCCATGCAGACGGAAGAAATGCGCCCACTCGTATGCAAGATACCACTCAACACTTCTGGGGAGGGCGTTACTACCACGTGTCGTTAGACGGCGCAGATATTGACTAACAATGACATTTGCACTTCCCTATTCCAGCAGAGTCATCTTCTACCAGACATAGAGATCAATCGATCACGCTATGGCCGCATTTGCGATTTTCACAGAAGAAATACGAGGACGAAGTTATTCAGCTCCTGACGCTTTCGAGTATGCATGACGAAGCTGGCCCCTTCCATCTCTCGCGGGCTCCAATGCTCGACCGATATTTAAGGTTTTTCGGAATTGTCATCCCCTCTCCTGGCTCGAAGCGCAATGGTGTTCAAAGGATCTGCCGCAGTCTTGTCTCGCAGTTTTATCTGAAGGTCACTTACAAAGGTGGTTTTTTTCTGACATTCCGATACTTCTCGAGACTCAGCATCTCACCTGCGCATATAGGAACATCTTTTCCAAACCCCAGAAGCATCTCGGTCCAGGGTTTGAATTTGTCGATTTTATGACTGTCATGGAGTCGCACGTGTATATGGCGTTCACGCTAAGCAAATCCGTTTTCCTATGATTGCAGTATATCCAACGCTTCCAGGCCATAAATTAGTTGTCATTGAGTCACCCACTTGAAATAATAGAATTTTGGGACTCCAAATGCCATTGTCGCGGCTTGAATGGATACAAATCTGCTCCTGTTAAATTTATCTTACTTTAGGTTCTAGCAATGGTAATGCATTGGGTGGTCAATAGCTAAAAAGACACAATACCGCTACGGTCTTACTATACAGTCAACGTTATGCTCAGCGGTGTTTCCTTTTCCCTCCTAACACACCTTTGGCTACTTTTTCAAAAACTCCTTCTAAATTGTCCGCTGTCTCCCAACCGTCTCCACCTGGAGTCGGTGCCCGCCTCCCATGGATACTGTAACAATAGAATTTCCCGCCAAGTACAAGGATAGCCACAAATTCATCATGGGGATCCTTCGAAGCCAAAACCTCGATGTATTCATGCAACTGGGCGCCCGCCGATTGATATGTCCCTCCCTCCTTCTTTACCTCGATACACACCAATGGAATGTCTCGGTTATCACCCACATGGACGATAATGAAGTCCGGCTCGAAGTAGGAGTCACGGGTAACTGGAGTGCCCGTGGAGTCTAAAGATAATCCTTCATCTTCAAACGGCTGATTATCGTCTCCATCATCGGGAAGAGCACTACGCCTGATTTTTGGCTGCGGCTTGACCATGAAGCAATCTGCCGCGAAAACGTGATTGGCGAGTTTATCGAGTGGCCCGTACCACGATGCTTCATAACGAGGGGGATTGAGATGCAACTCGTGCAAACGCTGCTTCCAAGCAGGAACTTTTGGCATGGTGGCTAAGAATATTGTGTTCACGGTCAGAACTCAGAACGAAGTATACATTGACTCACTGGGGGAGAAAGTTATGATATGTTGGATGACCGTTCAATAAGTAAGAAGAACACGTCTTTTAAGATACTCAGCTAGGAGCTTCCATTAGGCAGTTGTGGTCACGCAATCAGCAGCTATGGTTACAAGAAGCATTCGTGGTGGTATGTGGGACGCGATAGTTGAAAAAATGTACCACAAATGTTGGCCGCCCACTGATCGGCAAACAGGCGGGTAACTAACTTTGAGTTCCGAATGGGGCCTCGGCTTGAGGAACAATGCTAAACGATTTTCAAAACATACGATAATTATCCACCTACTAATGCGACAACCGGATCAGAGCCTGACGGTGCTCGAAAGACAATGTCCAGGCTGATATTGAAGTTGGTCACCTCCGGCTGATAGTGGCAGAACAGGTAGTGCGACAATCGGATCAGAGAACTTAAAGGGCCCACCCTGAAATTAAAGAAATCCTGAAGATTCAAGAACAATGCCCTCGGCGGTAGAAATTTCGAAGAACCTCCCAATCATGTTCGTCCGATAGATCAATGATCAATGATCTGATCATATTGAGTTACACGGTGGCAAGCACGTGACCCTTTATGGTTTGGTTTAATAGGCGCGTTGTGAGTCGCCACCTAACGTCACAGTCTAAACCAAAGTCTCCCAACTTGATCTTATATTTCTTTTCTGACAAGCCGTACGTTCATGAGGTACTTTATTGCCTATGCATGGCTTACGATATTTTCCTCTCCAGAATGGTGCTCAAAATAGCCGGCTGGGTGTTCAGCTTCGAGCAAGCGCGCGCATGGTTAAAGAAGCAAGACCACCCATACCAGCATTCGCCAGACGAGTTCCTTGCTACCGAGCTCAATTTCTGGTTCAGAGAGAAAAATCGATTATCTGTGGGCCGTCGCCACCGACTATCCTCGAGGGAGCATGCAGCCAGTCATCGTATTGGCCCGAAGGCGCAGAGAAGATCCCAAGTCGACGGTGTCCCGTTTCTATCGCGTCAGGGAGTTGGATGCGGACCGTGAAGTGAAGAAGCAGGTGTTAGAAGAGAGTGGACTGAATGATGAAGATTTGCCTTGGGTCACTGTTGCGGATCCATTTTTTGAATACTGATTGTTGTCGCTTAATCAAAATGGGGTGCCCGCTCGGGAAATGCCGGATACGAGGGAGGGCCAGAGGCATAACCTTGGAGGTCAAACATGCCAGTCTGAGCATCAAACGAGCATAAAGTGTATATTATGGCATCAAAATTGATGAAATACAGATCGATCGTCTTAGCTAGGTTGCAGGAAGTGGTAACAAATAATAATTGAGCTGACTGAGGCCCAAACGCACACCCTGGACATCCCAGCAAGTTGAGCGGTTTCCCAGTCTCTCCGTGCCAGACGATGACCTCTCCGTTAGAGTCTAAGTTAGAGTCACCGCTTGCTATCATTTGCCCATCACGTGATACACGAAGCACCTTGTCCTCAGAGCCCGCAAGTTGCAACCATCCGTCGTTTATCGGGAAACACTGTGACCGCCTTTAGCATTGGACGCGATCGAGGTGGACTTTGGAGGGATTTTTGGTGTCTTTCAGATTCTTTCTGCAGAGGTGCGTGTGTTGGGTGACTTCCAAGTTCCTGTACGCTAGATAATCCAGATTATCATACCAGAGTGTGAAAATGTCTCCACAGCTGCTGCAGAATGTGTCCCATCGCATTAAATAGATACTTGGTGCTTTTCAGCGCTCGAATTTGACCATCTATCCTGCATGTTACCTGTGTGTCGAGCAGCTACTCCAGCCTGAGCATAGTACCACCATGTCAGTCCTTAGAACGCATGCATATAGCTTACTGCAATGTTACCCCTTCATCGAGCCTCCTCCCAAGGCCTCCTGATGCGCCAGATGCAGCCGAAGTTTTCCCCTCTGACGTCTCAAACTCGTCACCAATTCTGTTGTGGAGGAGCACTACTTCCAGCACTCTGTTTATGAGTCATGACTGATATTTACTTTGAGCTTCTCCTACCAGCCTCCTGGCCCACTGGTTTAAGTTCTTCCCTTCGCCAACCTCCTCTCAAGTTCATCATCATCGGAATACTGCACCACACAAATACCGGTGCAACATGGTCGCTAGCCTCGGCGAGCCCTCACCGCAGATGCTACGCGAGCCCTGCGTTCAAAGGATTGCCATCGCGGATGGTTGTGAGCGCCACCTACCATGAGTCCCCAGAGACCAAGTGAGGTTCACACCAGTTCTTTTGCCAAAATTCTCATCCTAATTATCATGTGCCAGGCGCTGCATGATTGATTTTTGATCGAGTTATAATTATTCTCGAATGTCTTGTGCTATCTCCAGAATTAGTGCATCCTGAAATGACGGATAGTCTGATTGTAGCGCGACGAGGCCCACCTCAAAGCTATTTAGCAGTGCACCCGCATACACATCTCTATCTACGGCTCTGTTCTGCACATTTCTTGCAAGCTCCAGAAGCATCTCGGTCGAGGGTAATTCGTCGATATCATGGCTGTCTTGGAATTGCGCATGTATCATAATGGCGTTCGTAAGCAACTTCATTTTTCTATGGTTGCAACATTCCAGGTCATCGAGTCACCCACTTGAAGTAATCGAATTTCGGGACAATTCGTCTGTGCGAACCCTACATAAAGAAGTATCAGCACACTCATATACACACCACATATAGGAGTGTATTAAGGAATGTCGACATTAACAGCACCTGCACATTTGGGGGCAAGTTGTACGGTGCCGAACAGGATACAGTACCCATCGGGTAGTGTGTCAAAACGTGCAACAACAGTTGATCAAGCGGAAACGGTTACTGGTGTAGGCAATGAATCCATGTTGGGAGCGATTGTAAGGTACCCCTGGTTTTGCGGAGTCAGATTCAAGTGGATGAACCTTGACTCGGATGCTCAGAAGGCCTAGGAAGATAGTCGTTGTCCTGAAGATTTTTATTTTAAGATATACTGTAGTCGTGTTGCACTTAAGGGACTGGGTGGGTGGGTCCGCCCATCAACATCTCAATCACGATATCATGATTTTAATATGACTTGATGAAACTTTCCATCTAGAGCATGGTGGCACAGCCACAGGCGTTGTTTGGCAACAGCCTTAGGAACAAATATGGCGCGTCTTCAAAGCTTCAACGTTGCAACATCATCCTTGAAAGCTTGATATTGCGCAGGTGGCAGGCACGTCAATTGACGGCACAACTTACTTTGAATAGACGTCGATCATCATGGCGGACGCAACGGCGTCCTTCAAAGACGTCCCAGAGCTGTTCGAGGTTGGCATAATTCTCATAGCTGCGTACCAATGTCAGGCTTACTTTGTTTCAGGTTGAACTTGGAGAAGCTTTAACAGCAAGGACCGAAAGCCTTTGTCAGTCAAGCATGTTCTTGCCTTACTTATTGAAACATTGACAATGTATCATAGCGACATTCCGTGAACTTGGCCCCCCAGACCTCTGTCATATTGTGAAGAGTACAGGACGTACTGGACAACGCGATGTGAGTTCCAACATCTAGGATCTGCGGCGCTATGCTGATTATCAGTTAGATTGGCTCATATCATTTTGTGTCTGGAGTGGATGCGTCCTCTTCAGCATCCCTCGCCGCCTACATCAATTCTCTCACATACTCTATCGAGGACAACTCTGCTTGGTTTTCGAAGAGTACAGCATGGAAAGTTAGGAATGGCTGTTATTGGTTTGTTCTCATGACTGTTTACCTCCATATATGCTGAACACTTTGTTAAAGTTGTTTCAACGCGTTTTCTCGCGTCGATATCCGTGTAGATGTGAAGATCCCTGGAGGTGTCGTTGCCTATGTTGTGGACCTTCGTGGCGAGCGGTGCGTATTTTATCATAGCACGTATCGAGTCATTGATTGTGTTTGTGGACTCTAGACACGAAGCGACTCCAGAAATATGGCAAGAAACATACCTCTCTGCGCTGCTTCGGGCTATCCTCTACTCCGACGACCCGACTTACTGGCTGGAAGCTTACCGCAAGCTTGATCCTATCACTACAATCGAAGGCGAACTCCGATTTCTACAGGCCGCTGAGGCCTTGTTTATGAAGGGTGAGTGCTTCACCTTTCGCTTTGTTTGTTGTTTGTTGCTTGTTGCTTGTTCAAGAAACTGATCGCAATGTAGGCTGGCAGGTCGGGTCAGATCCTGAGATACAGGTTGCTACTGTGGTTTCTAACCACTTGACTGCTGGTGTAATGAAGTACTTCAGCAACAGTGGCCGCTGTCAGCCAGCAGCTAATTTATTCGAGAAACTAGCTGCACGAGAGCCGGAAATTGCCTCGCTCCTGGCAAGAAGTTACATTGGAATGAGTGCGCTTGTTTCTCCCTCTTTCCAAGATACTGTCTCGCCTGACATATTTTATGACAAGATGAGGAAGTAAAGGCAGTCCAGATCATGTCTGCTGCCATGAAGCATACTCCACACTCTTACACCCTTCTCCACGTACAAAGCGATTTCCTTCGTTCCAAGGGCAGGTCCGACTGGGCATTGAAACTCGCGAAAGAGGCTGTTAACTGTGCACCGAGTGAATTTGTTACTTGGGAAAAGCTCACCGAGCTATACATCGATACAAAGGACTACGAATCGGTATGCAACTTCCTTGAGTGCAGTCAATTTCACTGACCGCCACCACAGGCGCTTTTAACGCTGAACTCATGTCCAATGTTCACTTTCAATGGACGTGATGCTCACCGTGCTCTTGTACCTGCAAAGGTCCACTTGCCATTCCAGCGCCAGATCGGTGACATCCTCCCTGAAAAAACGAAAAGTGAAGATGATGTGGTTCGTGAGATTATTATATTGTCATTCCCATCTCATGTCTCTTCAGGCTGATCCTGCCCTCCTTCGCCTTCCTGCACCGGGTCTTCGTGGAACGTGGGCGAGGGCCTATTCCTTGCTCACACGTCTTGTCTCTGATATAGGCTGGGACGAATTGCTGAAGACGCGGAGTGTAGTGTTTGTTATGGAAGAAGAGTATCGGATGCAAAAGGCCCAGGCAGACATCCAAAAAGTGGCGACCAGCCACAGTGCACAAGATGTGAATGAAAATATCGCAGTGATTCACGAGGATGGCTCTGTGACCGCAGGGAATGCAACTCTCGCAGACGATGACGCGTCTACACGAGGGATGTCAAGCCCCCTCTCGGAATCGGAGAGCAAGCCTGAATTTGAGAATGGGCTGAATGTTTCCGCCATCCCGATTATCCGTGTGTCCTCAGAATCTGACACGGAACGCGAAATTGCAGAGTCCACTCGTAATGGCGTTGCGGAACAGGAAGAGCAAAGCATGACACTCGAGAAGCCAGTGCAAGCTGCTGCCGGGGAGGAGCCTGAGCCATCACAGGCGTCAAACTCCTATCAGGAGGCGTTCTCATTCACAAACAAGCGCCTGTGTGAGCGGTGGCTAGATAATCTGTTTATGGTCCTTTACGAGGTAAGAATCACTCCGCAATGGGCAACTTGCTCCTTGACAACAACATATCTTCCCAGGATTTGCGAGTGTGGACTATCTTTCGAGCAGAAGTCGCACATTTCAAAACACAGCACGTTGCGTACCGGAAAACTGGCATCGAATGGGAGATCCTCGGAGACCTAGGCATGCGCTTACACCACAAAGAGGAGGCTAAAGAAGCTTATCAGCGATGCCTGGATACTTCGCGTTACTCCCAAAAACCATGGGCGAAGCTATTAGAAATGTATGCCGACGAAGGAGACATCACACGCACAATCCAGGCTGCGATACGAGTAGCAGCATACCAGTATGCTGATTACACAGAGATGACCGTATGTGATGCCCCTCTTGCATAGGGATATAGCTCACCTTGTTCACAGTATCCAACGCTGATTGCGCGGTGCTTCTTCAAGTTGGGCCAAATTCATGGCCATGCCAAGATATCGTTTACTCTTCTGAGCATGGGTTTACCCGACCCGATCCTGAAAATCATGGATAGCTACCTTCAATATGGGAAGACTTTTAAGGTGGAGGGATATGACTTTTAATCACTATGTAGTTTTGTTCTTTATCCGTCGTACTGTTCTGATACCTACATTGTGATTCATGTGAATACTTCGCTTCGCTTGGGATCAATGTCCGCCATGGCCACATGATTGGTGGCGAAAAGTGGCAGGTTCATGATTCCCTTTCTAAGCATCCGAACGTTTAGTTGTCAATCCACAAACGTTTCTTTCCGTTTCCTCAGTCAACGCCCGCCATCCCATCATACTTATTTGAAAAGGCGTAGTATCAGAGACTTCAGTGGTTAGGAGATGTATAGTGAGCTTGACATCATGGGGGACTCTCCTATTCGACGACTGTCCACCACCAGCTCAAACAGTAGCCTGAAGCGAGAAGAGAATCTCATCAATGCCTACGAAGCGGAGGAAGAACGGATCATCAACGTATTGTCCCGCAAACTCGAGCAGGTATGCAAGGGTCAGTTCTCTCTTTGAAAGTGACTCATTCCACACGACGTATACAGCTTCGTGAGGAGAAAATCCAACTCGAAAACGCGCTCGAAGCAGAGTCGGAATCTCATGTGAATAGGCTTGGTCGGGAATTGTCTGCACTACGGCTTCAGCAGCAGCAACAACAGCAATCTGGGACGAATGGGATCACCGCTTCCCCAGATAACAGGGTGGGAGTTCCGACGTTTATGGCTGGTCGAGAACCTATGATTCCAAGTGCAGAAGTCATGCTGGAAACCATGAGACGAGAGAACGAGCAATTGCGCAACCGCCTAGTCGATACAGAAAGAGACTATGTGCGGGTATCACGGTTAAACGAAGTGTATCGTGAAGAGCTCCTTGAACACAGGAGACGGGTGAGCACCAGCTTTTGATCTGTCTTGTGTGTCTTTAACCATGCCCTCTTATATTCAAGCTCGGTCTGTCAGTCGACAACCTTGTCGGTCTGTCCTCGGCAGACCCGTATTCGCAGCCTACGCATCGGCGATCTGTATCTAATCTATCATCGCCCAGCACATCTGCGACACAGCCTTCGCAAGCAATCTATGGTGTCCCTATCCCTCGACCTTCCTCTTCGATACGGCGCCCAACGAACAATGTGTCAGAAAGCAATACACCGTTATCGCATTCTCCTTCCTCGACAGAGTCACCATTCCCATTCTCGCCTATTGTCGGAACAAATCCTACAAGTTATGTCAGTAATGGGACGCCTATGACGACGCCACCATCGTCTGCTTCGTTAACGTCAAATCCTCCATCAACGTTCACTATTCCTCATATGTTGTCCTATCCCTCAGTGCCACCACCATCACTGTCTTCTTCATACGGGTCGCCTGTGGTGTCATACATACCGCATCGCGACCACTCACTGTCACCTGTGGTCCCTCTAAGTAGGCGCGGTTCGAACGCACGAGGAAACATTGAGCGTCGCTTCGTGGACCCAGTAGGTATCAGCAATAATAGGAGTCGGAGCAGACACGGGAGCATTGAAAGGGGTGCACGCGTTGCGGAGACAGGGCGATTGATTCCTCGCTCTCGCCGTGAGAGTCAAAGCATTTCAGCCACGTCATCAGATGTATCTGCGACAGTGGAGGGTTGACTTGGACCGTTCAGATGAAAGTTTGTAGCTTCACTTTCTGATTTTTCCAGCACCGTTTTTATGCTATCATTGTTACTGGAGAGCTCATGTATGTAATAATGTTCGGTCCCGTCCAAATCGGTCGAACATTGTGCTATTATGTACCAAATGTGGAATTTGCGCCCGTGACAGGACCCCGCACACCGACGGAGACGAGCAGCATTACGAACACCAGACGTGAGTGAAAGATTTAATGGCATCACTCAGAAACCTCTGTGGCCTCTGTCCCACTTATTCTACTGGTGGTTGGGTAGCTAGGCTATCTTGATTAAAATTGATAACCATTTTATCATGCAACATTGTCTGTAGATTTGCGGGGTCCTCCCGACGTGACGCATATTCGCTTCGGATCCGCGGAAGCTTTCGAGTCACGCCGCAATATGGGCGCGGTATATAAGAACGCGTCGGGGGGCATCGCCCCTTTTTTTCAATGTCTTACCAATACCCATACACCCAAGGAAATATGACAATGCCCCCAACGCCCACAACACCATATTCATGGGAGACAACAGAACTCGACAACAACATTCCAGAGCAACTTGATCATCATCAGCCTGCTCAACGCGCTTTGAATCCACAGCAACAGCCTCAAAATGTATACGCCACGTCACAGCATATGATTGAGCTTCAAGAACACGTACCCATTGTTCCGAGTCAACGCAGAAGTGATGTCCCACAGCAACTGCATGTATCATCAGCGCCAGGACCTTCAAGAAGACAGAATGTCATGTCTGGGTCCCAAGAAATGAGACCTCACATATACGTTGACACGACGCGTCATATGGCAGCTAGCACTAGTCCCCCTTCTGGCCCATCATCTGCTAGTGGTGTGCATTCAGTGGGACCAGTGCGAGCGAAAACATCGCCCGTACACAATATGGGGCATCCATATCGTCGCCCCCAGAGTGCGAACCCAAGACGAGAGAATCAATCAAATCCACCTGTGAGACATACAAGTAGCAGTTATGCACCAGGTCCGTCGATGCCAACAGCCCAAACACCCGCTCCTGCTTCATTACACAGGTGAGTGATCATGCATTGACATCCACTCAAGGGATGTATTCCTGATCTTATTGTAGGACCGGCATCATCAGCCCATCCCACATCATCCCACCCATACCATCCAATACGACTTTTATACCCAGAGCCGATTACTTCTTTTGCAGCGAGAGTAGAGTGACCACAGCAATGTTTGAACTTCCAGGAGTGAAGAAGAGCGACCTGAAGATCGAGTTATCAAGATGCCAGAACGGTGTGAAACAGGTGTCAATCACAGGAGAATCCCGACAGCCACTTCCAGACGGTCTGATGGCGCTCAAAGAACGAAAGTATGGCAAGTTTCGCAGGATACTTCCCGTTCGTCATGATACCAAGGCGAGTAAGCTAAATTCCCCTACGTTATTGCAGCTCAAGCGCGCATTTTCTGGCAGAAGGAAGATGTCACCGTCGCTTTAGAGGACGGTGTTCTTATTCTTCGCATACACCTGGGGCCACCGCCCCAGCCTGAGGAGCCAGAAATAATTCCTATACCATGAATGAGCCTGACTTCAAGTTCTATCAAGTCCTCCATCGTGCGCCAATTGTTCCGGCAAGAGCAATACGACGTCAGATACCTTCAAGTTGTTTTCTCCGCCTTGCTAACACATCTAGCTTTCAAAATTATGCATACACTTGCACTGTCGACTTGCTTTGATCATTTTGCTGTCATCGTTCGGCCTTGAAGTTCTCAGATCCGTAACGATTGTTACATTTTGGCTTCCATAGTCTAGTATAATACACATACATATCTCACACTCACTGTAGCAACATAGTAGTATGTTTCTTGCAATGATACCATACAGCCATATCTTGATATCGATGTTTTATGTATCGCTTGATGGACAGCTTATGCGCGGCCAATCGCAATCGGCAAGAAGCACCGAATTGCCTGAAGATAGGGTGAAAAAACGTCTGTAAAGTTTTGGTGGCTTGTTCGCAGTCCTTATTATATTGTGCCTATCCTTTTTGTACATATTGGCGTGCTGCAGTAGTCGATATTTCAATATTTAGACTCGTGACCAGTCCGTCTCGAGACTCTATGATACGAGTCTAGTCAATATTAATGGTGCTGCAGCGCTTATTGTTCCGGACTGTCACATTCCAAGTGTCAATAAATGTCACGCGTCAGCTGTCACGCTCGCGTCTTGTTCTTCTACCTTCGCGATGGCAGCAGCACTTGAAAGACAGAGCCTAGTAAAGCTATGCTCGGGAGAAACATACGAGAAAGCACAGACGATTCTACGACTTGCAAAAGTCAAGACTGCGATTGGCAGTGGATATCTCGTCGCTCATTCAAGTGCACTCCCAGGAATTTGCGCGTATCTCGCGTCAGAAGAGTGCGCCGTTTTCCGGTTACCATCTTCCAGCATCTGATACTCGTCTACAGACTGAATAACAACGAAGTGTCACAAAAAGCCGCGGTAGCGAGCGCTTGCATCAGTCAAAATGATTTTACAAAAGCTTTGAGTATTGTGCGGCAAGCACTTAGCTCGACAGCGCAACAACACACGAGAGATCTTGATTACAAGTCGCTCATTGCCACATACCATGTAGCGCCGGCCGAAGAGGCCTTGGAATGGATGTGCGAAGCAGAACGCAGTATCCCCAAGGTTGACATGCTTCGTAAGCGTCATCAAGCCAGTACGGTAACTTGTGCCATATTTTATTGGATATGTCAGATCATGGAGGTCTGCATAATATATCCTTTGAATATACTCTTGCTCACGTCGTGTTTTTAGGTTCAGGGGGTGCAAGAAAAATCACTCTGCCAAAACCATGGCGTCCGTCTACCTGCGTTCAAATCTGTCATGAAGGCCCTTGACAAGGAGTGCGATGCAGTCGCTGGCCGCATCAAATCCGAGCTACAAGAAATGAATTCTTCTGGGGCGCCTTCGAAACTCCGGACTCGTTCTTCTACTTCGCCACAGAAATCTCCATCTAAATCCGCCATGAAAGCCAACTCACGGGATGTCACGCCAGCGAAGCCCCTCACATTAAAACGTGCTGTGGTCTTCTCCCACAGTATTGTCGATGATCCCGATGATACCCTATTGCCTGAGACCCCGACTAAAAGACGTCGGGTTGAGTCACCTTCTAAACCTGGCGGAAGCGTTTTAACGCCTGCAAAACGTACCAGGGGGCCACAAAGTGCCATACATTCCATAACTGCGTTTGAACAGGCTGTTAGGGGAGATTCTACACCACGCCACGAACAGCAAAAGCCTGCGTTTCCCATTGCCGTATCTATTGGCTTACACTCCTCATTGCCTGGTCCTTCTACCCCGCGGCGCTCGCGAAGCCAACCATCTAGACTAGTTGAAGAGTCGGCCGCTATGGAAGTCGATGAACAACGATTGGAGCCTGCTGGGCCTCCTGTACGCAAACGTTTCCGACCAGTGTTCCTGGACCAGCGACAGTGGTGCAGTCGAGACCCAAAACTTACCAAGATCTGGGACGCTGCCGCAGAGCATAGGACGAAGATGATGGGGTTGTATAGGCATCCATTTGAGCAGTATCGCCCTGTTGTTACCTCCTGAGTCGTCTGACCTTGGCTCATTGCCGATATCATCACAGTTCTAGATCATAATTGCCGTATTTTGCCATCCGCCCTCGTGTCTAGAAGTACATGTATCCCTCGATTTTTTATGGGTCATTTCTTGATTTTCGCGGAGAATAAAACTTGTTCTGTGCCTGTTGTTACTGTTCACCTGTACTGACGCAGAAGGATCATGCTGTGAACGATTTTTTTGATGACTATGCATTGACTCCACGCAGACCAACTCTGAATGCGTTAGCAGATGCTCATGGACTTCCGGTTGACATTGCAGAAGTCAAGTCTATTTCTCTTCAGGACTTTGGTTCTCATTCGTCACGAACATTTGAAGGGTGACGTTGTGCCGGAGTAGTTGTTGGCAGATTGCTACTGTTCCGCCATTTGCCGCGGCCGGACTTGGCAGAAGTTGAAAAGGTACCGGAGCATGCAGGCATGAGATGAATTTATGATAAATTGTTTATCAATGCAAATCCTAGGGCCTAAGTTTCCTGTATCTACCCAATAAATGCACATTAGAACTAGTTGTTCATCCGTGGCAAAGCTAGCCAAGTCTGCAGGGTGCCCTCTCCCCAAAGTTTTTGAAGACGATTTTGACCGCCTGGAAGACGTCTGATGCACTCAAGAAGCAGAATATAGTTGAGAATGATCTTAATATTAACGGACTTGAGGTTTTTCAACGAGTTAGGGCGAGTTGAGGCCGGTATGGTACAAAGTCCATTGACGAGTTCTCGGTGATTTCCATGGTGCGAGAGGGGACTATGGGGATGTCGCATCCGAGTGATTAATGTCGGCCTGGTTGACCTCCTTTGAGTTTCGCCTGGTTTTGTCATGGCACAACTCTAGTTCTGCCATGTTCTGCCGCCGGTTTCTGCCGGCAGAATTGCACGCAAATTTAGTTCTGCCCCCAACACTATCAAATTGTGCGTCAAGCTCAAGTCAAGCTTGGCTTTAACATGGCACGTGGTGACGAAGGGGCCGTACTTTCTGCGAAGATAGCTCCGTTCTTGACACTATGTTGACGATTACGAAACGACGCCTTTTGGAAAGGTCAGTTTCAACCTTTTTGCAAACTGCTGTAACTTTTGTTCTATTTGTCATTCTGCGACCTTGTCTGTCTACCAACCTTATTCTCCCTTTGCGGGGTCGTTATCAGAGCTCTCACACGAGACTTAGGGCCCGTGATGTTGGTACCTACGTCGCACATTAAATCACTCCAGAAAGTGAAGAAAAAACATGCACATATGATATTCACTGAATCAGGTTGGATTGTGATTTGAATCAGGATGCGACCGTAGCGCGCTCTGCTGCGAGCACCTGTGCGTTATAGAACTTATAAATGCTGAACTGATCTCCCTGCTGATTTTATTATTTCCCCCTATTAGAAGGATTTCTCATGACTGGCTGCTATAGACAACGTTCCCCAAACCAACGTTCGCTCGACTTTTATGATTATCCATCGGTGATTAACTAAGTTATCTAATTTGAATTCGAATTCGGATGATATAGCGAGCTGACTGTGACTTCTTCTAGCGGAATTTACAGAAGGCGTTCTCTCGACTTTTGCAGAAAGTCTGGGAATCCGAATTTCCGGCAGTCTCCGTCCGGCTGCATGCGGGTCTGTCCGGATCCGTCTGCCAGTGTGCACAACTTGTCAGTTCTTAACGTCGCGTCATACAATGAACTCATTTTCATGACTCGTTACCGTCTTGAATACATCAAATTAGTGATCTTCCAGCCTGGCCTCACCTGACTATTACAGCTTTGTGCAGCTGCAGATATAGACAAAATATCTTGAGCCGGACAGACCCAGCCGGACTCGGCCGGACGGACCCGGAAATTCGAATTCCCAGATGCCCTCGACTTTTGTGATTATTGGGAACGATGATTATTATACTGGCGCGGATGCGGTCGGACGGTCGGATATCCCAGGATCGAGATGTCCTCCCATCGGTGATTAACTAAGTCATCCAATTTGAATTTGAATTTGAATGAATGCATCGCCAGCGAGCTGACTCCTTCTAGCGTGATATACAGAAGGAGATCAACATTCACTGCCGTTGAAGTAACCTGCATTCTCCTCCAACTTGCCGTGCTTGATATCACTAACTCCATCATTTTATTCATTTTCGGACCGCCGTGGTCATGAGATCATGGATGCCAGCACAAGAAGAAAACTGGGCCGGTAGGGTATCCGCCGACGTACATAGTACTAGTATAAGTACTGTATAGTAGATTTTCTCTTCCCTTTAGGTTCAACTTGAATTCTTCAGGCTACACAGTCAACACTACTCGCGTTATATGATGTCGAGATCCAACCCCACGCCATATTGCAATAATGTTACAGATCTACAGCACTCCTTGTCCGCTGAACTCTCTCAGCGGCTCAAGGATCTCCTGAATCAAGCCCTGCTCGGGTTTATACGGCCAAATTCCATGTCTCAGTTTGCTCAACATGCTTCCGAGTTGGCTGACTTCCGCGAGGCTATAGCACAGAATTCGAATGATGATATAGAATTTCTGCGCAGCTTCCGAGAATTCGTTCCAACTACGAACTACGAACCTTACAGGCCGTTCATAGCCAAGTTTTTTGCGACCCCTTGCAAGGAGTCTGACGTAAAGAGCATGTTCGCCCCAGGACTGCCCTACTGCTTAGCCATTTCCAGCACGACATCTGGAAGAGCGCCAAAAACATTCCCGATATATCGACCTGCATCGCACCTTTTGCATCATCCCTTATATTTGTCGCTTCGCCACTCAGAGGGTAGTATCCTATCACCATCTTCTTTGAGTTTTGGGCAAGCCCTGAAAATAGATCTTGAGGATGGTCAAAGCTCCAAGATGTCGCCGGTCTGCTCGGTAACCGTCGGTTTTCTGCGAATGCAAAAGAATTGGGACGTCGAGCACGATATGGACAGACTCAACTTGTGGGGTAAGTCTGTTGTGCTATTTTCGCTTGCATCTACTGATATCTAGGCAACTTTCAGTTCCAGGGAACACGAGTCCATACGCGATTTCCTTGGTGAAGAATTATCGTGCTTTCTTCATTTTGAATGCGCTATTTGCACTCACAGACTGTCGGGTGACAACTATCCGCTTTCTCTTCGCCAGTGTATTCGTCAATTTTTTGCAATACATAGAGGACGAGTGGACTCTCCTCATCGACTGCATCACGAAAGGGATCATTCCAGACTTGGAAAACCTAGAGCACGTGCGAGAACCTTTGGAGGTTATATTTACGTTGATTTTACATTTCATTCAACTCACAGTTTGTCTCAGAATCATTTTACTCCAAACCCTGTCCGTGCTGCCGAGCTTCGCGAAATTGGACCTCCTGGTATCGAGGGCTGGGCAGTCCTTGTGTGGCCTGACTTGAAAAAGTTCATCGGGATCACTGGAGGCCCCGCTGCTGCATCCGTTCCAAAGGTATGTCAAGTGTGGAAGGTTTACTATGCAATTGGTAACTCAGCGACATAAGGTTACTCACATCCTCGGACCTTCTGTTGCCATGCAGTCTCCTTGTTATGGCAGCTCTGAATGTTATATCGCCATACCATATTTCAACGGCAACCCAAATACCGACTTCAAGGTAGTGCCCATAGATGGGGTCACCGAGTATCTGGACGTGCGTTCCAACGAGCCTTCTGAGCGTGTATTATCCGCTGTAAGAACTATTTACTGCATCTCAGCCTTGTCTGCTCATACCTGTCGCAGTGGGAGCTTGAGACTGGAGGGCATTACGAGCCCGTCTTGACGACTCGTAATGGCTTGTGGAGATACCGTATCGGCGATGTCGTCGTCGTTAAAGGCTTTTCGCCAGATGATGGATTACCTGTCATCAATTACCTTCATAGGCGAGAGTAAGTTACGACACGATTGATTTGCGGTTTGGCAGCTGAAATGCCCGCCGAGAAGTGGCTCACTTGGACTGGCGTATGGAACAACGTGTACAGAGTCGCAATTGACGGATGCGATCGTATCTGCGTCTGAACGATGGATCGGCCAAATCATAGATTTCACTGTTGTGGCCGACGAGCGAGACACGCCAGTCACTTATGGGTACTTGGTAGAAATTGGAGGCGATATAGGTTCGTGCTTGCTTCGTACTCTTCCACGCGACTGCGCTAATTTATATTCACAGGAATGGAGGCGAAAATGGCAACACAACAAGTTTTTGAAGACCTCATGAAAAACAATGAGTATCATATGGCTTTTTGGCAAGGGAGAGCGAGGAAGCCAACCGTCCGTCTCGTGAAAAAAGGCACCTTCACTGAATATCGCAGGCAGAAATGCGAGAAGACAAACGTCTCGATGGCCCAGGTGAAGGTTCCCATCGTCTTATCCGACCCATCGTTTAGGGAATGGCTCCTGCAAAAAGTTATCATGGAGTTGTAAGATAGTGACATATTGTACAAGCCGGCTGGAATGTCTCTCTTCTTACCTTTCCGCACTTGCATATAGTTACAAATTTTAGCAGTGACCGGGCAGACCACATGATGTCTGAACTGAATTTTGACTGGCGGATGATTGGCATTTGCCAGCTCGGAATTTAATGACATCACGGATCTCGGGGATCTACCGTGTATATCCCACTCTCTTCCACTTCATCTCTAGAAAATCCTTCTGGAATCCTTATATCCGAGATTCATCGATCGTCATGAGAATCATATTTCGCGTGATCCAGTAAGTGTTCGAAATCCTTGCTTTCGCCGAAGCCCATTCCCACATCAATAGGACTAAATGCGACGACACAGAGAAGTGGACCTCGGAACCCCAAACCGTAGGAGCCGCAAAGGAGACAGTTACTATTAGTAACACGACTCGGAGTAGTAAGAAGGCGTCCACGTGAACATACATGTGGGCATCTGTGTCAATACAAGCATCCGAGGCACCCACGTCAGTGCGGGTCCATCTGCGTCAACGAAAGTGCGGGAAACGACATACGCACGAAGGACGGTACTCTCGCTCGCCACCGGCAAAGGGTATCATGGCGACTGGGTAAACATTCCTTCTTAATGATCAGATTCGACTTGAATGGCCTCCTCCACTGGCAGTAGGATACAGTTTGGCATCTCAAACAGGATCAGGTCGCAGCGCTTCCACCAACTGTATTGATAATTGACGACCATCTGGTAGTAGCGGGCGAGTTCGCGCATGCAGTGAATGAATTTCAACATCTCCGAGCATGGGAGTCGAGACGTACCACGAGGGAGCAACCGGGACTTACTGAGCTGAATGTATTTGCATGGCACGTGTTTCAATTTGTGTGTTAAAATTTTCGGAAAAAACTAAGTTTACTTGGCATGCCTTTTAAGGCAATGGAAGGGCGCAATTTGCCGCCGGCATTATGAGTGACTTGGAAATTCGGAATGGGACCCGAACTTCTGAAAGGGGACACCCGGCGCCTTCCAAGACGTGCCCAAGGTTATTCCCTTATGGCAGTGAAATTTTCAATGATATACTTTGGAGTCCCACCAGTGCCATCGGAGTTCGTTCGATAAATGTGCCACTGCCTCGGGATGCGACTTACGGTGAAGACTGGGCCCTACCGTACTAGAGAAGGGGTACAATACTGCGTGTGAATGGTACCAGAAGACAGACGGGAAGTGAATCATGGGCGACACAGACATCATCGTGGCTTGTCGTTTGCTGTGGTTCAAATGAGTTTTGAAGGAAGATGAGTGGCTCAGGATCAGTTCTTGGAATGGAGGGAAATGGGCCCAACCCCTTGTGGATGTTGAGAAGGAGTGCAAATTGGCGTAGAAGAGTGCGCATACTATAGCATTTAGTATTTCAGAGACATTCCAAACAATGAGAGATTCCTTCAACAGGTCGACCGGTCAACCCGGGCCACCGTTGTAATCATGAAGTGTGCACTACATGTCTGGCTTAGGTCAATGGAGTTGTAAAACAGTGACATGTTGTACAGGCTGGCTGGAATGTCTTACCTTTCCGCACTTGTATATAGCTACAAATTTTAGCAGTAGCCGGGCAGACCACATAACACCTGAACTGAATTTTGACTGGCGGATGATTAGTGTTTGCCAGCTTGAAATTTAATGATATCATGGATGGGATAGCAATACAGATCCCAGGTATCTACCGTGTATATCCCACTCTCTTTGGGCCACTTCATCTCTAGAAAATCCTTTTGAAATCCTTAAGGAGATTTATCGACCGTCATATGAGAATCATATTTCGTGTGATCCCGTAAGTGTTCAAAACCCTTGCTTTCGCCGAAGCCCCGATAGTAGTGGCCCCGATCTGTGCAAAAGTGAGCTGGGGTGGACAGCAATTCCCACATCAGTAGGAATAAATGCGACATGGAGAAGTGGACCTCGAGGCTCGGAACCCCAAATCGTAGGAGCCGCAAAGGAAACCAATCGAGTTAAGGCTGTATGAGACAGTTACTATTAGTAACACGACTCGGAGTAGTAAGAAGGCGTCCACATGAACATACGTGTGGGCCCATCTGTGTCAATACAAGCATCCGAGGTACCCACGTCAGTGCGGGCCCATCTGCATCAAAGAAAGTGCGGGAACCACATGCGCATGACGGCAGGTGTTGGTAAGGACGGTATTCTCGCTCACCACTGGCAAAAGGTGTTATGGTGACTGGGTAAACAATCCTCCTTAATGATCAGATTCGACTTGAATGACCTCCAGCAGGATACAATTTAGCATCTCGAACAGGATCAGGTCGAAGCGCTTCCACCAACTGTATTGATAATTGACGACCATCTGGTAGCGGGCGAGTTCGCGCGCATGCAGTGAATGAATTTCAAGAATGTGTTGAGGATGTGTGCCAGAAGGAGCATGACACATGTTTCAATTTGTTTGTTATCCCCACTGGAATGATGAGTGTATCGGATATATCCTGAACATGATGTGGCCTACTATCCTTGTGTCACTGTGCAGAGTACACCGGGCACTACTGTGAATCACTTGCTTATGAATATAAGCTGCTTTACCGTTACTCTAGTTTCACATTCGGTGTGATATAGTACACATGGTGGACCCGGCTCTACCCTGTTCTCACGAGAGGAAGAGGAACCTCAGGCTGCTATGACTGAACTGAATGGAATGGAATGCCTCTAACATGTGTCGTGCTACATGTCTATGTGTGGTTGGGACCCTTGGAACCCCCAAGACCCCTGGCACCCCTCTGCCTGCTCCTCCTGTCTGCTACTCCCATCCCACTGGCAACCCCCGTTGTATGTGCCCCCCTCTAAAGTGCACCTCCGGGGGCGTGACCCTGCTCTGCTCTCAACCACTCTCATCCTCTGCACCTTGCACACTCTCACTCTCCGTACTCGCTTCTTCCATGTCTGCATCTAGCTCTTGGTCCCATACATTGGGCAAGTCTTCTTTGGCAATGCTCTCTGTCAGCGTCTCTTGAAGAGATGCGAGCGCTGTGTTGTCTTGTGGAATGAACAGGTGCAGCCTTCTCACATGGAACAATCCGCTGATGGGGAATCCTTCCAATGTGCTGATGGTGTATGAGTTCCCTATCTTGGATGTGATGCATCTTGGTGCTGACCACTGGGGTTGTAGTTTCCTTGATGACACGAGTGTCATATCTAATGTGTTAGCATAGACTTGTACTAATTGACCTGGTTCAAAGATAACTTCACCTGCACGAGACTTGAGAACCCGACGATCGAAAACCGCTTTGCATCTGTGGGCATGAGAGACTGCTTGATTTGCTCTGTCCAGATGTTGCTGTTCCACATATGCCATGTGTACTTCAACATCAACGATGGAAGGCTCACTGCTGGTGTGTGACGCAGATGTGGGTATTATATTGATGACTAGCCCCAGTAACAGCTCCTTAGGTGAATATTGGAACACGGGGATGATGCGTTCATTAAGGTGCCTAATCGTGTTGTCGAAATGGTCTGGCCACGTGTGTGATATATATGGTCCATTAGCTTGAGCTTGGTGAGGTCGCGACCCCAATGTCTGTTGTTGGTGTGTTCTTGTCTAGCCATCTCCGTTGCTTCTGCTTGCGACATGCACTCTAACCGTGGTCGTGCCCTAATAGACTTGCCATCCACGATACGCCAAAGGCGTCCTTCTTCGATGCTATACCCCAGTGCCCTATGCCGTGCCCGTCTACGATCTTGCTCTGACTTGGCGCTATCAAGGTTATGTATGGCCTCTATTACCTCCATGAACAAGGGTTCGTTTACGAAGTGTGACTTGAGCTCTGTAATCGTTGTGTCAGTATCGTCGAGATGCAGTAAGTCATTTACTAAGCCATGTGCCGATTCCCAATCTTCACTAACAGACCATGTGCTGCCGTCTCCATCTTTCCATGGTTGCCCTGACATTCGTCGACTCAAAGCATCTGCTGCCATGTTAGTAGTTCCTGCTCTGTGCCGTACAGAAGTTATCTGGTATGCTAAGATACTGTCTCTCCATCTCACATGCACTATTGATGCCTTGTCATTGAGCAGTGTGTCCCGAAGGGCGGTACAGTCCATCTCAATTTCTACTGGGAAGCCCCAAATCATTCTGCCAAAGTGATTGAAGGTGAACTTAAGTGCTGCAAACTCCAGTAGATATGGTTTGTATTGTTCTTCTGCTGGTGACATGTGTTTCGAAGTGAATCCGACTGGGTGGGTTCTGGCTATCATGTCACCTGAGGGAAGTTGAGTTGTGAAACATTGCGACAAGACAGCACCGAATCTGTCTTTACACCCATCGCTTGTAACTATGAATGGGGTGCCATCAAATTTCGGTGCCTTGAGGATGGGCTCTGATACTAATATCTGTTTGAGCCATAGGAACGCTCAAGTATGGCATGGTTCCTAGAATTGTGCAAGGTTGCGGTCTCTCAGGAATTGTCAATACTTCCTTTTTGCTCCTTTGACGTCTGCCAATGGCAAGTCTAGGTTCTGGAGTAGATCTGTGAGGGGAACTGTGATCCTAGCATAATCCTTGATAAGAGTTCGGAAATAACCTGTTAAACCTAAAAAGTGCATCAATACTAGTAGATTCTTAGGAACCGGCCACTCAGCTACTGCCGCAATCTTTGCTGTATCTGGCTTGATACCATCGCATCCCACTTGTGCTCCACCAAAAACAAGTTCTGTAAAGAAAAGCATGGTTTTAGATGGTGATAATGACAGACTTAGCTTGTGACATCGCTTGAAGAACATGCATAGTCATCCTAATAGTTCTAGAAAGTTATCACCTGCCATTGCTCCATCATCTACGTATAGTTCCAAGAGTAGCTTTAACATGATGTCATGGAGTGCTTGAGCTGTGAGATCACTGAAGCACAATGGTGCACCTTGTACTCCCATTGGCATCCGGCAGTATGCCTCATATACGCGACCTTCTGTATAAAAGCATAAGTATGGCTGGCTCTCTTTCTCTACCGGAATCATGTAAAATCCTGCTGCAAAATCGAGAACGCAAATGTACTCATGTCCCGCTAATTGTTGTTGCTTCATGTTGATATCTCCTTGCGGTGTGGGTGCTACATTAGATACCCTATTGACTTGATTAAAATTCTGGCAGATTCGCCATTTCACTTTCGACGAGTCAACAGGTTCTAGTATCCTATCTGGTGTTGAGTTTGGATCGATATTAGGGTCCAGCGGCTCACCTAATTCTATACACTGTTGATTAACGATCTGCCGGATATCATCGAGTGATAAACTGGTGCCCGAGTGAGTCTTCTGCACAAGTACCATAGACGCTACCGCTTTGACTTCGTCCAATGGTATGAATCGGGTGATCCCCACCTCTCTCATCTCATCCAGCACCGGGAACAAGTACTCTCACTGTGGTTGTGTTAGCAGGCATTGGTGGACTTTCTTGGAGAATCCTGCATCTGGAGGTATTGACAACCGGAACTTAACGAAATCTACCTGTTTCACTTCCCTTGTCGACAATGCAAATACGTCAGCGAATTCTGTAAGTAGATTCCATACTATATGGTGTTGGTCATCTGTAAGTTGTGGTACATAACGGACAGTGTTCACAATCAACTCCACCCATGGTGGATAGAATGGTCCGAGAGAGGTTAATCTAGTGAACATATCATTTGACAGGTTGGGATGCGCAATGTCTAGTACTTCACCTAAGAGTGCATTATCCTCCGTGTCCTCCATGTGCAATACATTATGCTTATCTTGCTGCGACGGTATTTCTATATTCGTGACATTAGGTGGATTCTTCGGACATTTGAGAGGGGGAATGAAACTTAGTTGCAGTTGGAAAACTTATTGCAGTTGGAAGGCATGGGAGTGGTAATGGTTGGAACAGTGCTAAGTTGCTTATTCAGTGTTGTGATCCTTGAGATGCGAACATGATGGAATTGTTGTCGTAGTCCTGCATGGCCTGAGACTGTTCAAGCAATGGCTTTCCTATCAACATACGCCAAAATCCTCTGCTAGGGAAGACTTCAAACAAAGCTTCTAACTGCAAGGGTCCCCATGAGACCTGTCCTGTCCAGACGCCTGTTGAAGGTACTAATGATCCATCAGCCATTTGTAATGTACGTTGTGAAGGACTTAGCGGAGTGAGTCATTGTGCTATTCATTGAAATGCTGCCATATTGATGGTGTTGATCATCACGCCATTGTCAACTATAGCTAAAAATCGGACTTTTTCTCCTTGTGGTCTGTGTAGGATTGGGACCGTCAAGAACGGGTTGCTTGTTCCTGTTCAAATGGGATTTCCTGAAGCATCCGCCATATAAACATCAGTAATAGGATTGCTCTGTGTAAGAGACAGTACAACCGGGGGAGAGTCTGCCATAGCGACAATAGGATCTGCCTCGTATAACTTGGAAGGAGATAATGAAACTTCTGCGCTAATATCATCAGTGCGTTCTAGGTGAGAATGAGAGAAAGGTGACGGCATAGATGTAGGAATGTTATGTACAGTAGGTAGTGTATGTGTCAGTTTTACAGGCGATTGAATGTGCATAGATGGAGTCTGTGTTTGGGGGACTGCTACTGCTCCACATTGGGTAGAGGTCCCCCGTAATTTTCTGGCTCCCACTCATATCCTGTCTCCTGTTGCGCCCACACATTGGTGTGATCCCACCAGCCTTGATCCTCTTGTACTGTGAACACAGGTGGTGTTAGTGGAGCCCTGTATTGCTGATAGTATGGGTGCATTGTCTGCATGGTGTGTGTTATCATGTATGCAGGGGTCATCGTCTGCATGGGAGAGGCTCGCCTTAACATTGCTGCTATGTGTTGGTGCCATCTTGACTCCTGAGGCCGTAATGTCTCTGTTGCAGTGCATTGCAAGCTGAGATGCATCAGTTCCATAACCATACCATAGGTATAGCATTCTCCCGATCCGACGATTGCTGTACCCAGGTGCAGTGGATATGGACGTTCTATGGATGGAATTCCTTCAGTGCCATGCATACAATGCCATGTGTTCACATCTGCCTCGTATTGACGCATTCCTGTCTCTGTGTTCTGACATTGTGGTACCATATTCAGCTTTTCCATGATTTGTGCTCTCGTAAGAGCTGCATGCGTGAATGGGCTGCCTTGCCATCCCATAATCCCTGCTCCCGTGTTCTGTATTGGTCTGCTCATTGGCGCGAGAGGTATTCCTTGAGTTAACATAGCACTTGAGTTATTTGGAGGTAATTGGGGGAATGAATTAGGATTGGTGTATGCGTGTGGTGCTCAGTAGTATGGTTGTGGAGAGCATCCGCTGTCCATGGATAGTTGTGTGAACTGGAAGGGAAGTGTATTGAGTGCCAACAAATTCTGAGCTTTCAATTGTGCAATGTCAGTGTTTCGTGTTCGGTTCATGTTCAGATCTTCCTTAGCTCTCTTCAGTTTGACCGCTGGTACACTCTCTACATTTTGAAGGAATTCCTGCCACGATGCGTAAGAACATGTCATGTGGTCCTTGAGTACATTGGGTATTCCTTCGAGTGCATACTCCACCAAGAGTCCTGTGCTGTCGCCCATACCCATGGTGATGCGCATCACTTTGTTGCCCCAAGTGACCTGTCCATAATTGCTCATGGGTTCTCCTGGTAGCCATACTCCAATGTCCTCCTCTTTCAGCACCTGCGCCATAACACACTCCTTCTGCTGTGCTCGTGAGTACTGCGGCGGTTTTGGTGGCGGCCATCTTAGCATGAATTCCCCTTGTAACTGATTGAACAAGCTACAGGCTACTGAGATGTCGTCGAACCACTGATCTGCCATGCTCCCTGGTGCGAGCTGCATTTTGAGCCGTTGTATGCATTGTACATCAGAGTAGCTGTCTGGTAGGGATAGTCGGAACTGCGCAAACCATAATGATGGCTCTTCTTTTTCCCTATAGTCACCATGGAACAATGGGATTGGGCACGGGTTGTCACCGCTCATGACTGGTGTTGTCGGGCAAGGTGTTGGGAAAGGTTTGGTGTTTATGAATGAAGATGTAGAGCTTGGTGTGGTGGAACCACTGACGTGATAGTTCGGTGTGAACCGCGCTGGACATAGGCGCGTTGTAGGACTATCCAGTTCGTTTTCCAGTGGTGACCCCACACAAGGGGACTGCTGTAGATGCGGAGGGGCTGAAATGTTGCGTGGATGGTGGGGAGTTGTTAGATCTGTTCTGCAGGCGAAGGAGTTTGAGTGTTGGTTAGTAGGAAACTTTGGGATGCAAGATGTCGTATGCAAGCAATGTCTTCTATGGTGAGTTGTTCTGATTCTGGTTCTGGTTTTTGTTTGACTACTGCTGGCAGCATTTGTTTCATCATGCAATGGGTCGTTGTCCCACTCTCATCACCAGGTGGACCTGGCTCTACCCTGTGCTCACAAGAGGAAGAGGAACCTCAGGCTGCTATGACTGAACTGAATGGAATGGAATGCCTCTAACATGTGTCATGCTACATGTCTATGTGTGGTTGGGACCCTTGGAACCCCCAAGACCCCTGGCACCCCTCTGCCTGCTCCTCCTGTCCGCTCCTCCCGTCCCACCGGCAACCCCCGTTGCAACGGTGGGAGGTGGTGTCCAAATGCTCTGAGATTTCTGATCAGTGGAGAGTTGGTGGAGAGTAGTCGCAACGCGTATAGCCGTTAGCCATTGACCAAAGAACTTAAGCTTGTTACTCAAGTTATCAGACATGATGATGATTCAAAAGACGAGGCAATGACATATGATGTACGATCACAACAATCTTTCACTTCTCAGAGAGAAAACATAACAGGGAAATGACAAGAATCTTATCTTCGTGCCTTCAGTAGTTAGCATCCTGTTGAATGAGCGCGATGGCTTTTGCCGAGCGGGCCTTAATAGAGCACTTGAAGGGCTTGGGGTGACTACGAGTGTTTATTCATACCAACACCTTACACGATAAGATGAGAGACATACCTGATCGTGACTGATGAGGGGTCAACCTCGGGGGTGATCTCAACACCGTTCTCGACGACCTTTGAGATATCAAACACGGCCAATGACATTGCAGCAGATATCCAAACGGAGGCTTCAGCGAGAAGGAGACCTGTGAAAGAAAAGGGAAGAAAAGAAATAAGCACATCAGAATACTTGTTTTTTGGACGATTTTGTGCGTTGGGCATACCTGGACAGATACTGGGGGCGTGGCAATTTAGCACTAGTATTATTCTCAAAATGAACTTCAAGCTTACCGTCTTCCAAAACTGAAGCAGATTGTGCGGGGCTCTGTCTCTGGCTTCTTTCCGTCATTGGCCAAAAAGCGTTCAGGATTGAATTGCGAGGGATTAGCATATGTCTCCGGGTTGTTGAGCATGAACCTGTTGTTATATTCCGTGAACATATCGAACACGGAACGAGGAAGATACCAACCATTGGTTGGGTATAATAAGGGAACCTTTTGGAATATAGTACCCGTCGTGGATGTCGTCCTCAGTTACACGGTGGACAAAACCTGACATAGGGATACCGCTTGGTAACTAAAGAATATGATAAACGAGATACACAGACCGGTAGGGGCAACAGAATTCCAGCGCAGTACTTCTTTGGCAAGCGCCTCGATATAAGGGAGGGAGGCGCGGTCGGCAAAGGAGGGAAGACGATCAGGACCGACAACAGCATCTATTTCAGCCTGAGCTTTCTTCTGCACATCAGGAAAAAGTGTCATAGCTAGAAAGAGCGCATATATTGCTGATACAGTCTGAGAAATCAGGCGTTAGTCTCATTGACACACGACAATTGAGATATGTAGGGACCAACTGTGTCGGAACCACCGCCGTATAGAGACAAAGCGGACCATTTTACCAGGTCATTCTCTTCCAAAGTCAGATCTTGGCCTTCCAACAGAGATGAGGTGAAAGACTTCGGGGCAATACCCGCAGCCTGCAACATTCAACTTCAATACATGATATCTGAGCTACAAATGTTGGTCACCATCTGAGCTTTGACGAAATTGTAGGGTCCGGAAACCATTTCTTCGACAGTCTCGTGCCACTCACACGCTATGCGCTTAAAGCCAGCACCAGGAAACCACTCAGGGATCTTGGCCACTCAAAATTATAAGGTTATTGAAGGAGAGTGTCTGAATGTTATATGCACACCTACGGAGTGGTATAATGTCAACCATAAAGGCACCGTGAGCAGTGGCCAGCGAGAATTGCTCAAGAGCGCGGTCCGCAATATCGACGAAGGGATCGTTGCTCTCCTTCACTTCATATCCGTATGAGATTCACAGAATGATAGCGCCAGCAGTGCTGATAAAATTCAAGATCAGGTCAATGCAAGGACGACTCAGATTTATACATACTGTCGAACATGTTCTCATAACTGATCAGGTTTCGTAAGCACACGCTTGAGGAATTTGCGAGTCTCAATGTCCTCGATTGAGCTATAGGCGTCCATTGCAGCGCGGGTGCCAATGGCGCGGTGAAAGTCCTTGCGATACCGACGAAACCGGTCGCTGTAAGGAGAAAAACCCAGCATATGCTTCCAGCCAACAAGTTCGCCAGCCATTGGCAGAACAGGACGGTCGGAGTAGATCGAGCTCTTCTTATCCAGCATGTCCATCGCAGTCTTGGAAGAATTCAACACTATGAAGTGCTGACCTAGAACCTGGATATGAGAGATATCGCCTGCATGCATGACGTGAAAAATCAAGATTAGAAAAATACGTGTGGCTCACCATACTTCTTGCCCCACTCCACGAAGGTGAGCCAGGGCCTTATTTTAGGCATGTCTAGGACATTCCCAACAAGGAGAAACCCTGGAGGACCAGGGGGATATGGTGCAGGCTTCTTTCTGAACACCTGCTTTACCAGGTAGACTCCTACACCAGCAAGACATAGTAGATTCAGCCAAGTGACATTCGTGAGTGTCGACATGGTCTACTAGTGAGGGTGAACAACCGAAGAGGTGTTGTGTGATGAGCAATCCAGTAAGGGGAGTCCCTTCTTATATGGTTGCCCACTCACAATATGGTATGCCCAGCGTGGCATTGGCCTCCGAGTTCCATCCTAGGTATTATATATGAACTGCTGGAATTGCTGATTAGAGATAGCCGATCCCATTGAAAATAACCACCAACAGGTGACTGAGTCACTGAGGGTTAACGTAGGCTAAGAAGCTGAACCGTTGATCGGCGCTGACCGACGATATTTTACCGGGATTGCCCAGCCTCCAGGACTCTATAAGGGGACTAGTCTGTGTAGAAGAACCATGGCAACACTGGGACTCCGTGCACCGTAATTAATCTAAGAATTGGCACTCTTATGGATAATACATGTATCCTGTATATTCTAGTCTAATGCTCCAGCTTCGTCTATCGCAGAAAAATAAGTACTGAGGTCATGCCAAACAGTGGTTGGGCTGGAACCGAGCGCTAGTTCAGTTCGAATGCTGGCGAGAGTGCTGCTGGGTGGGCGGGAAACTCGACATCATGACATGTGGGCTGCTTGAATAACCACCACGGACGCACCTAGGTTCGTCACAACCGTCACACGCCCAGGCTACCCCAATCCAAGAAGTAAAGGGCTGAATATTGAATATTGAATATTGAATGGTGAACCGGTGAAGGTTTAGAGTATCGATGAACTTTTGAACAGGGGTGTAATTTGCTTATATAAGCATAGTGGCAAGCATCAAGACGCTTACTTAATACTACGCGCATCAACAGCGAGACAGTGGACAGCGACCGGGTCTACTGAGCTCCCCTGATAATCAAATAATTTATGGTTCGCACAGGTTCGCAACGGTCAAAAAACCAGTCAGTCCCCGAACCTAATCTGAGAACTTATCTCTCCTGCTGGACCTTTTCGAACCGGTTCAAAGGTTTCAGAACCAACCAGACTGCGGGCAACTTTAGACCCTTCTGGTAAAGAAGGAACGGCTGTCTTTGTTTCACCTACCTAGGGGAGACCAGTAACGTGATTGCTATCTCTAACTTGAAGATATTCAATGGTACGCCGGCGTGCATCTATTCCCACTTCCATAGGTCTCATCTACTATGATATCTTCCATCAGAAGTTCCACCAGAGCTTGATCATCATTCACAATAGCATCCTTTAAACAATTTTGCGTCGCACACACTTGGCAAGTCCTTGGCCAATTTTGATGCGAAACACGTATACGTGTCTGCCTATGAAGATGTGCAAGTTCCAAGCGATCGATGTTTAATACTCCAACTTGTCGCGACACGTGCGTATTTCTGCTGATTCGTTGTCCCGAAGTAGATTTGAAAGTTTGATGTAGCAGATCCGCAAACCGATATAGATGATTGTGTTGCATTACTATTGGAACTAGCTACCGCAGCATCTTACCCACTTAAAGGAGAAAGACGCTCTGTGTACGACAGCCTGGAAATGCAAACCCCGCATCAAAAAGGATACTTGGACATACCGTAGTGTCAGCCTGTACATGTGGCAGTATGATGATCGATTGCTGGAGCTGTATGTTCGGTCCTATCACATGTCATAATGTGGCCTGGCATTTACCATTGCTTCCTCTTTCTCCCCTTAGTCTCAGCTCCCGTCCTGCATTTACGGCTCTCCCACTCATTTAGTCGTGCACGCGTGAAATCCTTTGCTGAACTTACCGAGTAAAGGTTCATCAATATTGCCGCGTCTCTCTATCAGAACGTCATGTGCAGTTTGTGCGTAATCGTTCTATCACCTTTGTGTTCAAACTTTGTTTCCCATTCAACGTGCCGTCAATCCGCATTAATTCCAGAGTGAATGCAGCGATACTCACAGATCACCGTGCACACAATCCATTGGTTGATTTTCCACCGTCTTTTACGGTTTAATGACCTCACGGGAAACTAGATACGAGTAGGACCGTATGTGCCCCCTTGCTATCCACTATCAGTCCAATTGATGTTCGCGCATAAACCATTATTTTCAAATGGCACACTAGAGCATCGTCATCCCCAAGTGAAGGCAGCCACGGGAAAAATCATCGCAGATCACAAACTCAATTGACCCAGTGGGGACTTCCATGTGAACTTAGCTAGTCGCAATTGAGTTCTTTTTGGGGAAGCGCAGGACGGACGTCTAGCGGCTTTACACATTAGAGCTCTATTTATAGACGAATAGAAAAGTGATTCAATTTGAATATGACGCGATGTACACGATACTGATTACAGAAAATGTACAGGGGATATCATATCATCTACATGTGGTCCGGTATACTGGTTGATCCACCACATTCTCAGGTAAGCACATGCATGATACATGGTCACCCCTTTTGATATCCCTGTTGTGTAGATGTCAGTGCCAGCACAATGGGACACTTCTTGGGCTCCAATGGCCCTAAGAAGTGCGTAGCAAGGCTCACGTGAGATGTTGCAGGCCGATCCCATCAAGTCATACAAGCCTTCACACTATATAATATCGCATTCCAACCGCACACCATGTTAACCCGAGTCGAGTTGATGCTAGCAGATCGAACATGCAATCGAGACTCTCAACTAGCAGGAGCCTTGCAAGGCAAACCAGATCACTGTGGTCATCCTGTACAAGATGCGAGGACAAGCCCATCATGAACCGCTATAGCAGGACTGTCACGCAACCAAAAGATCAAGGTGCAAGTCAAGTGAGTCATTTGAGTCGGTGAGGAAGGAATGTGGAGAAACTGATATTCATGGGCTATGTTGTACGCTACTGAAGGTATCAAAGATGATGCGGACTTTCAAAAAGCCATGGTCGGTGTCGCTAGTGTATGGTGAGTGCTAAGGCAATCAAATTCTCCTGCGGCCATTCCATTGACTACGGTTAAGGTATGAGGGCAATCCGTAAGGAACAACGTATGCCATAAATATATTAATATCAATGTGCTTTCAGATGCAACCGACACTTGCTTGGCTTGGGGCAGGAAATCAAGGGTTCCTTGGTCGAGGCTGGCCTCATTGGTTACCAGTTTGGTACAGTTGGTGTTAGTGATGGGATCAGCATGGGCACTGCGGGAATGTCGTACTCCCTGCAGTCGCGGGACCTTATTGCAGATCAGGTAGAGACAGCTGCTGGAGGACACTGGTTGGATGGAATGGTTGTAGTACCAAGATGTGACAAGAATATGCCAGGTGTGCTGATGGCTCGTGAGTAAGGTACTTGTTCAGATCCACTATGGGCACTGACATATTATCACACTTGTATAGTCGGACGACTCAACCGTCCAGGTTTTATGGTATATGGAGGCACAATTCGTGCTAATTCATCATGCGCGGGTCAACCTCGACTAGATCTTGTTTCCGCATTCCAGGCGTACGGAAAATACCTACAAGACGGAAAGACACCAGAAGCAGAAGCCCTCAGGTATGAAACAGTGCGACATGCATGCCCCGGCCCAGGTGCTTGTGGAGGCGTGAGTACCGCTGTACCCAATTCAGCGATATTTTATTCAAATACTGGCAGATGTACACGGCGAACACCATGGCCAGTGCAGCTGAGGTCATTGGAATGACTCTTCCTGGTTCTTCGTCGTATCCAGCTGAATCTCAAGAAAAACACGAAGAATGCAAGATCGCTGGTCCCACCATGCGAAATCTGATTGAGAAAAATATTCTGCCCCGCGACATCATGACGCGTTTGGCATTCGAGAACGCTATGGTGTGCCATGCTTTTTTTTCAATTTTTACGGTCACTCATACCAAGCCTCAGGTTCTTACCATGATCCTAGGAGGGTCGACAAATGCTGTGCTGCATCTTACTGCTATGGCACACGCCGTTGGCATCAAGCTTACCATTGATGATTTCGCCCGAGTGTCTGAATCAACACCTTTCCTCGCCAACCTCAAACCAAGCGGCAAGTATGTCATGGAGGACCTCTACAAAATTGGGGGCATACCCAGTCAGTGATTCGACTACCGTGATGATTTCTGCGTTCACGAATTTTTTTTTCAACTACAGGTGTACTTCATTTCTTGATGAAAAATAATTACATCGATGGCAACAACATGACGGTCACTGGCGCTACTTTAGGCGAGAACCTGGAGCGTTGGGTACACAAACACGGGCAACTCCCCGCTAGTCAGGACGTGATCCGTCCCCTTGACAAGCCCATTAAAGCTACCGGACACATCAGGTTCGTCATTGCCATCTCTCAATAGCCCTTTTTCTCAAATAACCCTAGAATTTTGCGTGGTAATTTGGCTCCTGGAGGTGCTGTTGCCAAGATTACCGGCAAAGAAGGACTGGGGTTTACCGGAAAAGCTCGAACCTTTAATTCAGAAGAGGCCTTTGTCTCCGCCGTGGAGTCTGGCTCGATTAAAAAGGGCGAAAAAACAGTCGTCGTTATGCGCTACGTCGGCCCTAAGGGTGGCCCTGGTAAGTGGAATGTCTTCGATCAGAACGGTAATATCAATGCACGGATTATGCAGGTATGCGAGAGATGCTGAAACTCACTAGTTTGATTATGGGCGCTGGCCTAGGTCAGGACGTCGCGTGCCTCACAGACGGACGATTCAGCGGAGGGTTTGTGATATTTCCATTCACCATGATTTGTAGACTGATGCGATATCTGTCAGATCTCATGGGTTCTGCATAGGTCACGTCGTCCCTGAGGCCCAGGTCGGTGGACCTATTGCGCTTGTGGAGGATGGTGACACCATTTCTGTCGATGCTGTGGCAAACACCATCAAATTGCATGTCTCCTCTGAGGAGATTGAACGCCGTCGGAAAGCCTGGGTTGCTCCACCAATCAAAGTCACCCAAGGAACACTCTACAAGTATGTTAAAATGGTCAAAGATGCCAGCCATGGGTGCATCACGGATGGTTAAGATCGGCTATATTGGAAAGAGAACTGATGCACAAGTCTCAGCGTCGTGACGAGAACTACTAATATAATATTGACAATACCTAAAGCACAAGTATATGAATGAAATACAGTGAGAATGCAGAGTCCAAACTAAAACATTATACATACTGACTCCCAAGTGTCGTGACGAAAACCGCCGAGGTGCAAATAATGTAAAATAATCTATTATAACTACTAATGTTTTATGTAATTCCGACTCTCGAGTCATACTGGTAGTGTGCTTTCAAGTTTTGAGCTATTGCCATAGATGTATCTGCGCCCTGTCTCTTCATGAATCCATGATAGTATTCATCCTTTTGCAAGTCCCCTCACATACCTTTGCTGACGTGGCCTGAAATTTTTCTACGTTTATGGACATTTGTCGAATTTTGTCCTGTGCCATTCTTTTCGTTTGTTCAAGTTCGTTCTTCGAGGCTCCTACCTCCAGTTTTGTCGACATTCCTCTTTGCTTTTCTGCCGTTCAGGGTGCCCAATTCCTGGCCTGCGAATTATACTCGTGCGTCTTGGGTTCAATTTTAGGCTTTGCTGACTCTTGCCATTTGTAGTTGGAAATAGATATATTTGTGCACAGCTTGGCGCGCCCCGCATGCTCGTTACAAGTATGAGGCTACGCAATCTCCCTCTCTTGCTCATATGCCCTCTCTTGCTTATCGAAAGACACCTGGGGCCGGAACCGCTGCAAGCCCATCTTCAACAGCATCGTCTCTCTCCACACCGAGAACAATCGCTTGCAATTTGCGGATACACGAGAGGCTGATTGGTGTCGGGACAAAGATTGTTGCTATGCTATGCAGAGCGGACCATCTCATTGGTCAGGTGCCGGGTGTGGTCGAGAAGCTCTCGAAGGTCTATACCGGTGAATTTTCTCAGCGGCTCAAGGATCTCCTGAATCAAGCCTTGCTCGGGTTTATACATCCAAAATCCACGTCTCAGTTTGCTCAACATGTTTCTGAGTTGGCAAACTTGCGCGAGGTCATGGCACAGGAAAATTCCAATAACGATATAGAATTTCTGCGCAGCTTCCGAGAATTCGTTCCAACTACAAATATTACAGGCCGTTAATAGCCAATTTTTTGGGACTCAATGCAATGAGTCTAACGTAACGAACGTATTCGCTCCAGGACTACCCTACTGTTTAGCCGTGTCCAATATGACATCTGGCAAATCAGTAAAGGCATTTCCAACATATCGGCCTGGCACCACCCTCTATACCTGTCGCTTCCTCATTTAGAGGGTAGCGTCTTATCGCCATCCTCTTCGGGTATCTTGCAAGTCTTGAAATTGTGTGGCGAGGACGGTCAGAACTGCAAGATTGCCGGTCTGCTTGGTAACCCTCGGTTATATGCGAATGCAAATCGAGCATGATAGGGACAGACTCGACTTATGGGGTAAGTCCATTGTGCTACTTTTCCTTGCACCTGCTGATATCTAGGCAACTTTGAATTCCGGGGGAAATAGATCCATATGTGAGGCTGTCGTGCATTCATTTTGAATGCGCTATTTGCACTCAGTGACTACCTCCGCTTCCTCTTCGCCAACGTATTTGTCAATTTCTTTGCAGTGATGCAGAACACACACGTGTCTGCCTATGAATATGTGCAACGCGGGAAGTTCCAAGCCATTTAACATCCCTACTCGTTGTGACACATACGTATTTCTGCCTGATTCCTTGTTTAGAGGTAGAACTGAAAGTATATGCAAACTAATATAGATGATCCTGTTGCATTACTGCTGAAACTAACTATTGCAGCATCCTACCCCACTTGAAAGAGAAAGATGCTCTGTCGACACCTTTCAGGTAGTCTGGCTGACACTAAATTCTTCCAGGCGTCTCGCGATGCACAAAATCGTGTGTCAGCGAGTGCACGATAGCCTAGAAAAGCAAAACCCGCATCTACTTGAACATATCTGTACATGTGGCAGTATGCTCAATACTGCGTCATGATCGATTGCTGGACCCATATGTTCAGTCCTATCTATGTCATAGAATGGCCCAACATTTAAAAGCCCTCGGCACCATTTACCATCGCTTCCTCTTTTCTCCCTTAGTCTCAGCACCCATCCTACATTTACGGAAATCCTTCGCTGAACTCACGGAGTAAAGGTTCATCAATATTGACTGCGCCTCTCTATTAGGACGTCATGCGAAGTTCGTGCGTGATCGCTCTATCCCCTTTGTATTCAAACTTTGTTTCCTACTCAACGTGCCGTCAATCCGCACCAATTCCAGAGTAAATGCAGCGATACTCACAGAACACTATGCGCACGGTGCACTCTAATGACATTGGTTAATTTCCGACCGTCTTCTTTCACGGTTTAGCGACCTCACGGGAAACTAGATACGAGTGGGAACGTACGTTTCTCCTTATTATTCACTGTCAACCCTATTAACGTTTGCGCATAAACCGCCATTTTCAAATGGTGCATTTCAGTCCCCAAATAAAGGCAGTGACGAGCAGAATCATAGCAGATCATGGGCTTGATCCATTCAGCTAGTCAATTGAGATCTTCTTTTGGGATGTCTAGCGGCTTTGCACATCGTCTTTGGATATTCCTGCTGTGTAAATGCCAGCACAACGCGACACTTCTTGGGCTCTGGCCCTGTAGTAAGGCTCACGTGAGATGTTGCAGGTCGATCCCATCAGGTGCTACAAACCTTCGACTATATAATGTCGCATTCCAACTTCACACCATATCAAACTAATGTCTCCTCCTAACACTGATCTACTAGATTTCTTGTCCGCCGAACTCACTCAGCGGGTCAAGGAGCACATGAACCAAGCCCTGCTCCAGTTTATACGACCGAATTCCGCGTCTCAGTATGCTCAACATGCTCCCGAGTTGGCAAACTTCCGCGAGGCCATCGCGCATAGCGACTCGAAGGACGATATTGATTTTCTACGCAGCTTCCGAGAATTTGTTCCCACCACAGACTATGAGCCTTACAAGCCATACATAGCAAAGTTTTTTGCGACCCAATGCAAGGAGTCTGACGTAACAGACCTGTTCGCCCCAGGACTGCCTTACTGCTTAGCCATGTCCAGCATGACATCTGGCAAATCATTAAAGATGTTTCCAACATACTGGCCCGCTCCGCACTTGTTGCACCACCCTCTATATCTGTCGCTTCCTCATTCAGAGGGTAGTACCTTATCACCATCTTCTTTGAGTTTCGGGCAAGTCCTGAAATTGCATGGTGAGGACGGTCAGAGCTCCAAGACGTTGCCGGTCTGCTCTTTAACCGTCGGTTTTCTCCGAATGCAAAAGAATTGGGACATCGAGTATGATATGGACAGACTCAACTTGTGGGGTAAGTCCGTTGTGCTACTTTCTTTCCCTTGCACCTGCTGATATCCAGGCCACTTGTAGTTCCGGGGAAAACAGACCCATACGCGATTTCCTTGGTGAAGGGCTTTCGTGCTTTCTTCCTTTTGAACGCGCTATTTGCACTCGCTGACCGTCGGGTGACAACCATTCGCTTCCTCTTCGCCAATGTATTCGTCAATCTATTGCAATACATAGAGGAGGAGTGGACTCTACTTATCGACTGCATCGAGAAAGGGATCATTCCAGATATAGAAAAATTAGACCATTTGCGAGAACCTTTGGAGGTTGTATTTGCGTTGATTATTACTTTTCATTCAACTCACAAATCCCCTCAGAAACATTTTACTCCAAACCCTACTCGTGCTGCCGAACTTCGCGAAATTGGACCTCCTGGAACCTAGGGATGGGCCGTCCGTGTGTGGCCTGACTTGAAAAAGTTCATCGGGATCACTGGAGGCTCCGCTGCTGCATCCGTTCCAAAGGCACGTCAAATGTGGAAGGTTTACTATGCAACTAACTGATCGACACAAGGTTACTCACACCCTTGGACCTTCTGTCACGATGCAGGCTCCTTGTTATGGCAGTTCAGAATGTTTTATCGCCGTACCATATTTCAACGGCAACCCTAATACCGACTTCAAGATGGTGCCCGTAGATGGGGTCACCGAGTATCTGGATGTGCGTTCCAACGAGCCTTCTGAGCGTGTATTGTCCGCTGTAAGGACCATTTACTGCATTCCGGCTTTGTGTACTCATCCCTGCCGCAGTGGGAGCTTGAGACTGGAGGGCATTATGAGCCCGTCTTGACGACCCGCAACGGCATGTGGAGATACCGCATTGGCGATGTCGTCGTCGTTAAAGGCTTTGCGCCAGACGACGGATTACCCGTCATCAATTACCTTCATAGGCGAGAGTAAGTTATCAGATGATTGATTTGCGACTTTGCAACTGAGATGCCTGCTGAGGAAGTGGCTCGCTTAATCTGGCGTATGGATCAACGTGTACAGAATCGCAACTGACGAACGCGATCGTATCTGCATCTGAACGATGGATCGGCCAGATCATAGATTTCACTGTTGTAGCTGACGACCGAATCGCTCCAGTTACTTATGGGTACTTGGTAGAGATTGAAGGGGAAATAGGTTCGTGCTTGCTTGGGAGCTCCTACGCGTGACTTGTGCTGATGATATTTACAGGAAAGGACGCGAAAAAGGCGGTACAGCATACTTTTGAAGACCTCGCGAAAAACAATGAGTATCATCTTGCGTTTTTGCAAGCGAGAAGAAGAAAGCCAACCATCCGTCTCGTGGAGAGAGGCACGTTCACAGAATATCGCAGGCAGAAATGCGACAAGACGAATATCTCGATGGGCCAAGTGAAGGTTCCCATCGTCCTATCCAACGAGACGTTTAAGGAATGGTTCCTGCAGAGAGTCGTCATGGAGCTGTAAGGTATTACACAAGAGTCTAATTCGATTTTGGTCGTTGAAATTGTTGTCGAGATGTCGAGGGTCTCTTGTACTGATAAGCATGTGTATTTCGATTTTTTTTGTTCTCCGCGGGCGGCCTCGCAACCAAGAGAACCGGATAAGCTTAGCTGCTTAAAGTCAACATTTATATCATCTGGCAAAAGCCAACGTTCAGTCCCAGGAAAGTTTCAAGCAAAAATAGAAAAGTGATAGTACACTAGGTGATGCGATTTGTAAATATAACAGTACAATGGTCAGGCGTGCGCATGTCAGAGAAATACATGTGTGCTAGGTTTATTCGGACTCGGAAGAAATATCATGCTACTTGGTACTTGGCTAGCGTAAGGCTGCGATCAGCTCCAATACCACATGTCAGATATCATGCAGCAGTGCACCGCTCAAGAAGACCGCTCTGGCTCAGACATCATATCCCAATCGCTGCCACTGTCCGGGCAGTCGTCACCAGCCGACGCGTCCGACCAGGACTCACTAGAACTCCCACTAACACTTGCAGATCGACTGATCGGGATCAGAGGGCGCTGTGTCCACGATAGCTGGGAACCAGCATCTGAGAGAGGGATTCTACGTAGCGCCGGTGAAGACGCTTCGTCACTCTCATCATCAGATTCAAACTCAAAGACACTCGAAGGAACCGAAGGCGAACGGGGCGGATCATGGATCGGTGTCGAAGGGATGGAAAAGTTATACGGGGAAGGCGAAGACCGTCGCGAGGCATCATCCACCTCCTGCAACGGGCTCCATCTCCTCCGGCTCTCCCCGAAATCAAGATATCCTCGCATAGCTTTGGAGATATCCACAGCGCTGGTGTTGGGCGAAGGCGGCACAGAACCATAAGTGGAGGAATCGCATGAAGATGAGGAAGACGACATATCAGAAGCCCACGGGTCGATGATCGTGCAATCAGGTAGGCGCGGCGCGTTCCCATCGCGCAGAGTTTCCGTGCTCGACACCTTCCTGACCCTATTATGCTTCTCATCCCATTTCACCATCTCCTCTCTCTCCGTCGCGTGTCGCGCGAACATCTCATCCCACAGCGTCGGCACCAGGTCCCTGTGCTTCAACATATTCCTAAGCGCCCACTCCGTATCAAGCATCGCGAGGTACGTGACGTCCTTCCACACGCCAACCACGCCCCGTCTCTCAGGCTTCAACACCGACCGTCGTCGGGTACCTTCGTGTCTAAATCCCTGCCCCACAAAAAGACGCATCGCGCGGTCTTTCTGGGCGTCATCCATGAGCACCGCTTGGATACGATGGAACTTGAGATCTTCAAACGCCCATTTCAGCGCAAGCTCCACAGCTTCGCAAGCATATCCCTTGCGTCGATGGCTTTCAGAGATGATGATCCCCACGTTTGCTTCTTGTGCTGCGCTCTGCGCAGGGGCAGCGGTGACATACACGAGGCCAATCGGTTCCCCTCCATTGGGGACTTCTTCTTCTCCTTCCTCTAAAGGAATGGTGAAATCGCCCGTTATTTGCACTTCGTACTTGTCCCTCAACATCACGATGGCGCATAGCAAGCAGTCTTCTGCGAAATTGATTAGGTATGGGACAGGCGCTTGCATGGGCTCTACTGCGCCCTCCATGAGCTCGTTCCACAGAACGCTGAGGAGCGCATTTTGGTAGTTGGAGAAGTCGAGTGGCGAGAGAGCCACATTTTGTGACTGAGTTAACATGACAAGGCGAGCGATAGAGCAAGGAGCGGAGCTGCTGCGGCACTGTCGTGGCCAAAAGATATATATTCACTTCAAAGGCGCCCACAGCAATCAGCGGGTGTTGCACAGCTAACAAAGATCACTGCTAAATTTGGTTTGTGAGATGTAACCAACCTACTTGGGCAGGGCGATTCGAGCATTGAAGACAGGGGTGCATTCTCACGACTGAAACACGAGGAGCGTTAAACCAATTGGAACCACGTTCTAGACGAACATTCCTAGGCATTACACGTTATACGGCGATTTGCCTCCAATGGTCCGATCAAGCTCTAGTGTCAAGTGCGATAAGTAAGGCCCATTATATAATAATACAGGTTGTCTGAAATGAACGTTCGATTTATATCCCTCCAAAGGGCACGAGGGGTGCTGCCTCCGTGACATCGAGCGTCAGCGGGATATCCATGATCCACCTCACCATCATGTCCTATGGATACCATGAGCGAACGGACCTCGACTTGAAATACATCACTCACCAAGGCAGCCTCAGGTTGGTCGTAAGGAACCATGTGCCTGAAAAGATAAGTGGTTAATTATCAAGAACACGAAAATAAGGTATAGATTTCTGACCCAGATTCATAAACAGTCACAAAAGTGACGTTTCCAGCGCCAGAACCAGCGCCACCGGCAGACCGGACAGTACCAGCGACCTTTCCAGAACGCAGCGTTACCCACTGCTCAGTCGGAGCCGTAGAGAACTCGTCCAAGAAGATGGTATCAAGTTGTTCGACCCACCGCTCGTTACCCTGCATCATACGTGAGCCTACGCCACACAAACCTGAATGATGACATATGCACCATGTAATTGCACATCATATCTGAGAACGGCATCAGAAATGCGTAGCCACGGTAGATAGAAGTTCTACTCACCCGCATTACCAGCGTAGATCAACAGCCTGACGCCATCATTGATCATATCCGTCAACAACAGAGGCGTGTTCCGCATCGAATCGCCCTGGAGCATGAACGCCTGGTTGACAGCCATGTTGCAGGACTCGAACTTGCGCTGCGGGTTCACACCGAGTGCAGCTTTCACCTCAGGATCATTCATGAAAGTCTCGATCCAGCCCATCTGGCGGTAGCACAGAGGCCCGTCTTTCTCACGATCGCATTTGATACGCGCATCGTAAGGGTTAAGACCGGATTCTGAAGGGCGAGAGGTTCAGGCATGATTCAGATCTCGTAACAGCAGCAGCACATACGTTGGATGGGAGCATAGAGCTGAGAGTTGCAATACAGCGTAGCAGGTACACAAGTCAACCGAGAGTTGAAATCACGACAAGACTTGATCAGTCTCTGGCAGGTCGGGACTTTGCTCCTCAAAGCAGTGCATTCCGCACCATCGGGGTCATCATAGATCGCGTACGGTCCTTCGCAGAGGTAATCGGGTATCGACGCCATTTGGATGTAGTTGTCCGTCATCCCGTTGCCCATCATGACAGACGCGAGGTTGATCTTGATAAGTCCCGCATCGGGCGAAAGAGGAAGGAGTTGGTTCTCTGTGTAGATGACGTTCGCGATGTGCGGGACATAAGTGCCTCCGTAGCTCTCTGCAGCGAGATGGAAAGGCTGAGTGGAGTATTCGGGGAAGCGCCCGAGGAAGAGTTCCATGAATGCATAAACATCCTTTCCAGCCACAGGGCTCGTGTCGACGGTGCTCCCGTCTTCAGAGTAGGAGAATCCGACGTTGATAGGCTGGTCGAGGAAGATCACGTTAGCGTGGGTATTCCAGCTGTGGGGGTTAAACGTCGTGTTGGCGCCTCCGTCTGCGATATTACACGGACCGAGCTCGAACAAGAGACCAGTGGAGGAGCTACATCCTGGGCCGCCATTAAGCCACATCACAAGGGGCGCATCTTCCGGAGAGGTGCGTGACTCAAAGAACCTAAAAAAAATCGAATAAGATTATGACCGAACAACAAAAAAGAAAAAAGATGGCATCAATTGAAAAACTAACCAGAAGAACAAATGTTTGTCGTCGGTGATATCGAGGTAACCGGAGTACTGCTTCACCGAAGGGTCACATAGCTTAGGCTCCGTGACCCTGAGCTTATAGTCGCTAAAATGAGGGTGTTGAACCAGCTCGTCTGCGGTGTTGTTTTAGCTTCATCGAGAAGGGAACCGGATCGACTTACAGGTTAACCCGTGTTGTTTGATGAATTGCTTTCCGTCTTCGTACCATTCATGCACTCTTTCGGTGTCTGGGAGGTGGAAGAGGCTGTTCTGAACGGGGCTAGTCCCACCGAGAACGACTTGGGTGTTCTCGGCTGGCGCTGCGAGGATCGCTGGTGCGATGAGGGCGAGCGGGAGGAGACTGAGGACCTTCTTCATATTGAAGGTGATACGATGACAGCTAGCACTGTCTTACTTCGTTCAAGTACGAGAAGTGGGACTTGTGGGATTGCGGACCGTGACCACAGCTTTGTTTGGCAGCAAACAACCGTGTAACACAACTAACATGCTGCCAATGCGTGTGACCTCCCGAGTAGCCTCGACATGATTTTCGGCCGCTCCGGATAAATTATCTTGACCTTGCATATGTTGTCCGCATGTAGCTGGAGCCGATAATCAAGGACCTGCACTTAAGAAGTTAGGCCATCAGAAAATCCACGGATGATATCATACGGTTGTGATCCCAGGAAGTTTGATGGGCGCCGTAGAAAATAATTTGATAGTCAGCTGCACTGCCCATGGCCAGGAATCTTTCGTACTGCAGCCACGAGTATATCCCACCAATTATATTGATTATTCGTAGTAAGTATCAGTCCATTTCGCACCAAGCGCCCATAGCAGATGCTACGATACGATAAATGCTTACGAACAGCTTTATGTATGTATAACAAGCGACTGAGAGTGGGTGTACAGCGTCCTGCACTAATATACCCTGCACCATGACCCCAGAAGAAAGAGAGCTACAGGCTGCGCAGAGGAGCGGGTAGAAGGGGCGAATCTAAAGTGTCCCAGAGGTATATAGTGCATTCGCAACAATAAAACCGATGACAACGGCTGATGATACAACATAGTCACAGGCATAGGTAGTTGGGTGCGGGAGGTCGCGGGAGTTCCATGCAGGTATCTCAGGTCTTGAAAAGTAGGAATGCACGATATCAGATGTTAGGTTACGAGCGCGCTTCTCCTCAGGTTATCGCGAACGAGAACATCTTGCACTGGGATCAAGTCAGCATGGAAGGTCAAAGTAAAGACGAGTACATACCGTTCTCAAGGATGTATGTCGTCGATTTCGTGTCCTGTAAATTAAGCTCGGTTACCAAGAGTGCCTATAGATAATCACGAAAGATGATCTTACAGTCACTGATGTAAGATGGAAATAGTATAGTCGCTCGGGAGAATGCTCTTTTAGCAAGCCAGCGAATTTCTTTTTCAGGTCTGATAAGACGACAGGTCAGAGAGTGAGTTGACAGCAGAGGGTATGACTTGCATTGACTAGCACTTTCAAAGTCATTCGGCCGACTCCCGTAGCTGACGATGTAATCGGCCAAGCGAATGCCTGATGCGAGCTTGGCGCGCAGGATATCGCATTTATTTAGAAAGAGGATCAGCTCCGTCTTCTTCAGCAGGGGGTTGGACACAATAGCTTTCCAAAGAAGGAAAGAATCGGCCTGCCACAAGGAATGAGTAAAAGTCAGGGGGAGGAGATAAGGCGTACCAATCTATTTACGGATGGGTCTTCTTGGAGAACCTGGTCAAAGCAGCTTATGGGTGCCAGGAAAATGATGGCATTCATATCATCAAAGTACGGAACCCACGCGGCTCTCTACAAAAAAGGCAGGTGAGTCAAGACCTCGTTGATACAGTAGTACGCACCAGTGATCTTTGGCCGCCAACATCGAACACGCGCCAATCATGGCTCATAGGTGATCCCATGGAACCTAGTTAATAATCAATCAAGATGCGGTAGAAATGTTTATCGCGGCGCAAACCTGTTTTCATAGTGAATCGATGTTCCGAGACTCCGAGAGTCTTTAGCCGCGCGCGGAGAACATCATCTGAATTTCAAATGAGCGTGAATTATAAGCTATCGAGAATCTTACCATCAGTGGGGACGTATCGGGGTGAAGTCACGCGATCCAGTGCATCAAGGAAGCTGTAAAGCGATGAGAGCGAGATACTAGGCCATTATTGGAAACGTACAAGCCAGCCATCTCTTCTGGTCTCATCTTCTCGATGTCCATCAATTTTCGGATGATAGGATCCGTCCAGAGCCGTTTCATGTCTTCTGCGCAAGCGTTTAAAACCACACCAGGGTCGTCTGGGTCGGACCAGTCGATTAAATCCGCACTGTCGCAGCTGTTTCGGCCCATGAGCCGACTGAAGGTGTTCTTCCAGCCTGCGGAAGAGTTGACGCTGATCTCTTGCTGAATAGGAAGGGATTGGGCGGGATTGGCTAATTTGGAGAGCTGGGCGTGGCCATTGGGGAGAAGCTTCTTTATCAAGGTGACTTCAACTTGTAGTAATGGAGCTAAGCGCATCTTGAGCTTCAAATGTTCTGGGTTGAGTGGTGGGTATTCCTTGAGTGGTGGATTGGGTAGAGAAGAGGGATTTGACAAGTTAGTCAAGGAGGTGGAAGGGTGGGCTGAGGAATGTGCCTTGGACATTAGGTCCAAGATTGCGTGTATAGATTGAACGACATTGAGTTGGATGACGGCTCTCCAGGAGGCACGTTCTGAGCGGAAGGCCTAGAGGGATATGAGTATGAGTAAAGAAACCGTCGGAGATTAATCCGTCGTAACCTTAGGAGAGTTCATAAGTTGGAAGTCTGTAATGTACCCAAATGAAGTTAAATTGTAGTGTGACCATAAATAGAATTGGGGCTTACTTTTCAGTGTTGTCGATTTGCCTGAAAGCTATGGGGTGAGCTGACTGGAGCGGAGAGAAAGCTACAAGTGACTCGCCTGATTCGCTCTGACCTGGTGGGGGATTGTTAATGGGATGAAGTTGAAGGGTAGTATGAGCGCACCTAGGAGTAGTATCTTGATTGCCTTTGGACCTTTCTTCTCTGAGATACGTTGTTTGTTGAGCTCGTCGTCGATTGCGTCAGACACACGCTTTGCTTCTTGTTCCGCAGCAAGACGTTCCTCGCGTTCTGCAGGTGATTCTGTAGGAGGAGGTGCGATTGCTAGAGTGAGAGGATCATCTTCTGATATTCTGGGTCGTTTTGAGGAAGGCATGATGATGGAAAGAGGAAGTGGCGGTTGAGATGTGAGGTTGGGTGACGGTAGGAGACTAAAAGGTACATGTGGATCGGCGGTATGCTCCATAAAGTTGGATCCGGACTCGTCTTGTGACTTTGATCGCAAGCTGTTCCTGTCAGAGTATGACTGCCATCAAAGAGTACTTCTTGCTTCCTAGCTCAGTGCCTCGGTCCACATGTATTTCCGTTTTCATCTTGAGCGCCTTACGAGGTATTACTCACCCATTGACGGCCGTGTGATGTTGAGTCTGGCGAGGCCATTGGGTTTAGCATGAAATGGCCCCGTTGCCCCAACGCACAGCTTAGGTGTACCGATCAGGCAAAATTGTTCAGGTCATGGACCCCAGCGGCATGAAATGATTCTTGTCTTGAATTCCGCGATTCTGTTTCCATATACCTCCGTTATGTCAAGGGTATCTGCCGAAATCTCGCCCTCCGCCGATAACATATCCAGAGTCTCCATTTCCTAATACTGCTCTCTCACCATGGGTACAACATCAAACTTGTATCCAAGTGCCGGTTCCGATAAACTTCAATCCAATGGCAATACCTCTTACTCAAAACACAGTCTTCCTACCCCGCCTAATCGATCAACCACTCCACTCACTCCAACGCTTGACGGCGTTTGTGAGCTTTGTTATCGAGAGCCTCTGTGCGAACAATGTCATCTGCCGTGCCCGCCGGGGTCGTTAGAACATCACTGCACTTCAACGGCTACAGTCCTCCGTCCAAAAAATTTCATTGTCCGCCGCTCTAGTGTCGATGGAAGTAGAACTTATGTTTGGCCCGCGACAGCGACCATCGGAGGACCTACTTCTTTTTCACTTCTGGCGGATGGCAGCAACACGATCATTGTCATGCATCCATGTCATGTCGACGTCTGGGATTACGTTTGTCAGCACCTGGCTCTTTTCATCCGTTCTCGAACCCTGTCTTACATAGGCTCTCCCTCCATTTCGATCACTCTCCCCACTGGTCGTGGTTACACCAATGACACCCTCGATTAGTATGCATTTGACTCGATCCGTTATGGTCAAATGGTATCCCGCAGGTGTCAGGGGACGATAGCGCAGGTCCAACTGTTTCCGCGAATGTTCGTCAATATAGGGCAAATCATTTGAGCCCCTCGTCTCGTTCCCTGGCCTGTTTTCAGCTTAATTGTGTTTCCATTCCTGTCGATGCAGATCTAGTCCGGCGTTAATAGCGAGTCACATGCTTATCTCGAAGTATAGGTCATGTCATGTGCAAGGACATATGATCCTGCGCACTCTGAATATCAGGAAACTCGAATACCCTCCACGCGATAATCAGATTCATGACACTGACATGAGTTCTAATTAAGGTTCATGGAATTCAAGCCACGAGGTGATAATAGCTAGCCATGTCCACCCATACACTTGCTTTGATGCTGCGCCAGTGTGCTTTTAAAACAGTACTTATGATCCTATCATCAACCATTACTCCTCCTACAACAGAATGGCGCTCCAAGTAGCGCTCATACCTGGCATGTGAACCTACGGTCTTCCACTCGGTCACCTCGGAGTCTAGGCTTACTCCACTATCTCACAGGCGAAACCCCGACGATATCAGATTACTAGCATTTCAAGTGACTGCGGGCTACTAGCTCTACACTGCATACTACGCCTCAGTTCATGACGATTCTGACGCAGCCACCCCAGTACTATGCTGATCGTGATGAACCTACACAATCATTTGGTGCAAAGGATGTGAGAGCAGGCCCGAAAATAAATACACATGGTGCACAAGTCCAAAATAAAAAGAGGCAGTGCGCACGGAAGCAAAGCTAGAAGCTTAAACGCGATGGTTTAAATGTCCTCCCGTCCACTCCGTCATGAGAAAAGCCAAGCCTTTTTCAACGCTGTGGCTTGTCACTTTTACACAAAAACTCCACTTTCACCCGATTTTGCTCCATAATTGGGGTGATAAATTTAGTTTTAGGCTTACCCTCCCCAACGAGTTGGCGCTTGGAGTGATGGGATTTTTAAAAGTGCTCGTCACTCTGACGACTCGGCTTTCCGTCTCAGACATGGTGTTTTCTTGCATTACACTACACAAGAAATTGGGGCAAAATAATATACCTTTTAGGTTTATTCCTGTCGGCAATATATATTTTAGCGCTGCGCTTGCGTTACGAAATCAATTTATCTCCAACCCCAAAGAATTTGGTGCGAAATAAATGCTCTTTCGTCACGTCAACTTTTTCTTCTTGACCACCTTCTTTCATGTCGTCCGTCCCTCCAGTTCGCTCGACGCCTTCGTCGATGGAGACTCTCACTCCCCCTATTACTCCGAAGCTTAATGCAGACTCTACCTCACAGCCCTCAAAGAAGTTTATTGACGATCCCGAGCACGTCCCTGCGGACGTTAATATTCCAGATAACTACGTGTCGTACACTCTCAAACATCAAAAGTCTCTTCCCCCACTCGGTTGGGACAACTGGTACACAGAGTTAAACTGGTTACACGTTGCAATTCTCGCAGGCACGCCTGTCATCGGTCTCGTCGGCGCGTACTACACTCACCTTCGATGGGAAACCGCCGTTTGGTCAGTGGTATACTACTACATGACCGGTCTCGGTAAGCTTTGGCATTTACCTTGGAAAGCCTGTTGTCTCATCGTGCTTCCAGGCATCACTGCAGGTTACCACCGGCTATGGGCACACCGTTCTTACAACGCGTCGAAGCCCCTTCAGTATGTTCTTGCATTCGTCGGCGCAGGCGCGGTTGAAGGCTCTATCAAATGGTGGTCACGAGGACACCGTGCTCACCATCGTTACACCGACACAGATCCTTGACCCATACAACGCACACCGCGGTCTTCTATGGTCGCACATCGGATGGATGGTTGTCAAGCCCCGTCGCAAGCCTGGTGTTGCTGATGTTAGCGACTTGACAAAGAACGAGATCGTGAGGTGGCAGCACAAATACTACCTAAGCCTTGTCGTGATCATGGGCTTCCTCTTCCCCACTGTTGTGGCTGGCCTTGGCTGGGGTGACTGGCAGGGTGGTTATATCTACGCCGCTCTTCTGCGTCTTTGCTTTGTTCATCATGTATGTTTGTTGTTGCCTTTTGTTCCGATACATCGTTGACCTCGCGCATATAGTCCACGTTTTGCGTGAATTCGCTCGCTCATTGGTTGGGTGAAACGCCATTCGATGACAAACACAGCCCTCGCGATCACCTCGTAACTGCCCTCGTCACAATTGGTGAAGGATACCACAACTTCCACCACCAGTTCCCCATGGACTACCGCAACGCCATCAAGTGGTACCAATACGACCCTACAAAGTGGTTCATTTGGTCGTGCCAGAAGCTTGGCCTCGCAAGCCATTTGAAGGTATGTCTGTTGCAGATACGCTGAGGATACTTGATTCATCCCGGATCTATTAGTCCTTCCCTGACAACGAGGTCCGCAAGGGTCAGCTTACCATGCAACTGAAGCGTCTTCGCGAGACCCAGGAAACCCTGTCATGGCCTGCTGATAACAGTGACTTGCCCGTCATTTCCTGGGAGAGCTGTACGTACTTGTCCGCGTGTGCCAGATGCATTTTCTAATACATTCCGCGTAGACCTTGAACAAGCCAAGAGTCGTCCGGTCATCTGCATTGCTGGCTTCATTCACGATGTTTCAGACTTCCTTGACGATCACCCAGGAGGCCGTCACTTGTTGACGAAACACATCGGCCGAGACGCTACTACAGCATTCTTTGGAGGTGTTTATGACCATAGTAACGCCGCACATAACGTGAGGCATATTTTAGCTGTCGCGCGATCATATCTTTACTAATACCTTCTGCAGCTCCTTGCAATGAAACGTGTCGGCGTTCTTCACGGTGGAGCTCCACATGGTCTTGAAGATAAGGTCATCCCTCCAAGCCAGCGTCTTCGCATTGCACGATACAACGAGATCGGTGGCAGCGGTTACAGCTCGGCAGCCCACTCTGACGGCGAGGGTCTCCTCGGGTAAAACGGTAATATCCTTCCCCGTCCTAGATGCAGGATAGAACTTTTAGACTTTTATTACATTCGACCCGCACCTATTGACTCTGCATATATTCTCTTGCTCGCAATACCGGCTGTGCCATAAAAAGCATATTGACGCTTTTCTCCCAAATTTTCTTCATACGATACGCACGGCTCGCTGTTACGCCTTGTCATGTTTGCAATGGTAATACGAAAGGAGAATGTACGATATACATACTTTGATGTTATGCCTTTACGGTTGGAACTGGGTTGTTATCGCACACCAAGCATGATCACATAATTGATTTTGAGCTGGAGGCGCTGCTGACTCAGCTACACAAATGTCTTTTGCCTATTATTTCCTCACTGTGGTGGTGCACAATTGAACTAAGTTGATGGTGCTATGGTAAAGTCTTAGTACCTATGTGTTGTCAGACTCATGAAACAGAAGCATGATCCCTTCAAGTTTCTGTTTCTGACTCATGAGACTAGGTTATGAATAGTCTGACTACATTGAGAGAGAATTATTTTTGATGTTGTCCCCCTCAACTTTGATGTTCATGGATCCAAAGCATAAACCAGGCTGTCATAATCAAGCACAGTTAGGCATTAATTGCTGTAGCTGTATGCTCAGGCTGGCTCCCCAAGCCTAACTTGAACATGATGGTGCACAACTATCTTCCAAGTCTGTCTTAGAAAAATTACCATTGAGTGCATACAACAGCTCATTAACCTGGCCTGCTAAGAACAAACTACACTGAATGCAGTAGCCTATATACAAACAACAAAAGACTGGTAGCTCCATTAGAATCAACTCTGAGTATTACAGGGAGAAAAAAGCAATATGTCAGAAATTTCCAAAGGTGCCTTGTAAGGGACCCCTCTTGAGGTTAATTGAGGGATTGCAAGATCATCTGACATTTTTCCAAGTCAATTGGAGAAGACTTGCAATTAGCTTGCAAGTGTCAATTGAGCCTCACTTGCAAGATTTTTGAGTCTGCTTCCAAGGTGCTTCAAATGGGCTAGGGTACGGTTGAAAAATCCCCGCGACTTTTCAACAGCTGTTTATAAACAGACTGCCTCAGACCATTTATCAACAGGTGTTTTAAACAATTTTCAACTAATAGTTATTAACCGGTTGAAAAATATTTATCAACAGCGTGAATAATGATTTCGCAGTGAAAAAATGTGAAAAATTAGAATATCCAGTCAACGGGCCTCATTTTCGACAATGGCACTTTGTTCTGGTCCATCCAAAAGTCCTCCGAGTTGTCACTGCTGTGTCCAGTGTCCTCGGCAGGCATGTCATTGGTAGTTTGTTTGACTCATGTGGTAACAGCACGAAGGTCTCTGTTGATGTCACGAAACTTCACCGTCGGTTGTCGGTCGATAGGGTTCCTTTCGTGGTCTCATCTTTTCAGCCCAGCAATGAATGTCATACTACTGTCCAATTTGAATCATGTCAACAAGTGTCTGAGCAATCTGGTTAGCACGTATCGCCCATGTGAACTTCGATCCTGTCCGTTTGTCTGGCATGGAGTTAAAATTAAGGCTGGCGGGGTTGGAAGGGGTCCGATTGTACTTTTTCGAGCCTCACAAGTTGATTCAAAATGTTCCCACACGCCCTGGATTTATTCACAATTTTCAACAGGCCTTGGGACACGATGACTTTTCAACAGTGTTATTAACAGTTATTAACAGGTATTATAAACAGCTGTTGAAAAATATTGACTTTTCAACCATACCCTAAAATGGGCTTCATCATTTGAGGGCTTGCAATGCCTTATAAGGCATGCCAAGCAAAAATAACTTTTTCCAACATCACTAGTGTTCAATGTTTATTCCATTGTGGAAACAACAAGCTTGCTGAGTGGCAAGCAAAATAATGTTGGGTCTTAGCTATGCCTGGCTGCTATGTCTTTAACAGATGTGTTTGACCCTAATGGGAATTGCCACTAGAATGATAAAGGATATGTGTGACCTGAGAGCATGCTAAGGGTGGGAAAATAGCAGATAGGTAATACATGAGGTACAGAGGTGTATGTGAGGCTATCTGAAGTGTGAAAATGCTGGCTGAAGGTACAGAAAGCACAGCAAAGTGCAGATAAGGTATAGGGAAGTCAAGGAACGAGGTTTAGAGAGAGTGAGAGCAAAGGTATATTGTGAGGTAAGGATAATCTAGGTATAGGGACCTAATAGGGGCTAAAAAGCACGTCCTACAAGGGATTACTTCAAAGGTACAGTGGCTCAAAAAAATGTCCCAATGTTTATAGCTTTTCGTATAATTGCTATATCATGTGTTGAGACGTGGGAATATGACTAAGCTATAGGGAGGTGTTGGAAAGGTCTGCCTCTCAGCTTTATTTCGGTTCCCTATACCGTGGGAAAATAATGAGATTGTGTGAAGATATGGTCATTTTAATTTGATGACTCATTGGGACACTTTTTTGACTTTGAGTTTGACTAATATAATCTCTACAATTCTAGTACTTTGTGTGACCTCCATTTGCCCTAATCACTTCTATCACTCTTCTAGACATATTCTCTATCAATTTTGGGTATTCCTCTTTGGTATTTTCATCATACTCTGCTATAACACTGACTCATAGTTAAAATAGCCCCTATGGTAGATCTTGATATGCTACAAGCAATTTCTTGAGTGATATGTAATAGGGTTGATGTCTTGGATCTATGCTGAACATGATAGAATAGTAGTATCATGGTCTTTAAGTTATTTGGTAGCCAATCTAGAAGGTTGCTCTATATGACTCAAGATCTCTTAATTACTATATTCTAATTGGACAGCCTGCTAATGTTACCAAGGTGACTAAATTGATTATTTCCATCATCTCTATAACTATCTCCACTCAAATAGTCAGTCAGACTCTCAAGACAGCTCATCTCAAAGTGGTAATTAAGAAAAAAAGATTCTTCTGTCTCCAACCTATAGAAAGAAAAGACAAGATGCTGCTTTGAAGTACAAATACTGGACTGCTGATAGCTGAAAAAGTTTATCTAGTTAGATGAGGTCAAAATAAATGGGATGAGATCATATGGCCAGGAATTTATATTAAAATAGATAGGAGAGCTATAAAGATAAAGAGAAGTCAAACAAACATGTAAGTTTCAAGAAGAAAACTTGATGGTATAGGACTGTATAAGATGAAATGGAGTGGGAACTTTCTGTGAAGCAGAGGGGAGGATTAATACAGAGCAGTAAATACTCATTTGACAGAAGTGTCTGCTAAGAAGCATACAGGAGTCGTGAGTTAATGAAGAAGATACTATTTTGTGACAAGATAATGACTCTAAGTATACTTTTAAATTGACTGCCAATGGCTTGAAGACCATGATATATATATTGATTCCTTGTTTATTGTCTGGTTGGGTGGTGCCCTATGTTGGACAGTACCTACATGTATCTACTTATGTATGTGGCAATAATCTGACATATGGTACTCTAATAGTGGTCCTAGCGGTTTGGTGAGGACTGTAAATGCCGGCTTGAGGCATATGATGGGTAACTGGCGGGGGTGTGGCCAGTATCACAAGCGGTCTCTTTCTTCACATTCTTTGGGTGGGGTGACATCTCCAAATGTGGCATGGAAGTGTTTGGTTTGCACTATGAAGGTGAGCAGTTTACAAATGGCCTTTTGGTCATTGAGTAGCTTCTTTAGTGTGAGGTCGCAGGTTCCCAGGGTCTTTCTCAGGATGTTGCATGGACGGATGAAGGCAGGGCATTCCAAGATGTAGTAATAGACTGACCCTTCCTTCTGATGGCACGAGGAGCAGATGGGGGATGGGAGTTTGGCAATGCGATGGAGGTGTTTATTGAGAGGTACATGATCTGTTCTGAGCTGGAGGAGAAGGGAGCTGTGGCAGTGAGGGAGTTCCTCTGTGATGTGGGCAAAATGATTGGATGGTGCAGAGGCATCTATGCTGCTGAGTTTTGGTTGCCAGGGGGACTTTCTCCATACTTTGTGTGCTTCCTGTCTTATCTCTTCATTGAACATTTGCTTGAGAGCAGATTTGCTGATGGGGAGTGTGATGGGAGTATGGGTGCACCCTCTGCATTTGAGTGACTCTGGGAGCAGGTTTGGGGCCAATGACTCTCCCTGTTGTAGAGACTGACATCTCTGTGGCCTTGTAGAGAGCTAATTCTCCAACACTCTAATCACTTCCAAAACATAGCGCGACTCATATCTCATTTCCACGCACTTGGCACTTCATTGGCCGATTGCGTGCGCAAGCGCTTCAGCCACGCATCGGTGCATACATCCCCAGTTCCATCGCTCATCCTCTGTCCATCCATTCCATGTCCATTTGGTTCATCGGTGTAGAGATACAACAACTGTTGGACACTACTTGAAGTAAGTAGCCAGCAATATAAAAATGTTGGTCATGCACAGCCTAGTCTGCTATACTTGCAAGACAAGTGTGTTCGACCTGAGGGGTTTGCTGTATGGTATTAGAATAATCAGTTATAACAAAAGGAAGATAGTCCGAAGCGCGGGAAACAAAGTCCAAAGGTATAATTACGAGTCCGATGTCAAAAACGTTGGGTCCGATGTTTTCAGGTTTCGGGTTAGCGGGTTTGCCTTGGGTTGTGTTGGATTAGCGTCAGGTTTGTGTTGGGAATATAGCAGATGTTGGGGATAGCGAATGGTGGGTTACTGTCAGATGTTTTGGATAAAGAAGGGATGATATTGTGGAATCCAACTAAGAACTATGAATATTGGATGACCTCCTCCTACTCGGAGGTAGAAAAGGTAAAGTAAATGGGTAGGAGGTATGCGAAATATATAGTGTCTATGTAGAAATTCGGAGTGCTATAGGCGAATGTAGTAGTGCTGATTTTCGGGTCCGATGTCCTATGTAATAAGACACGATGTACTGCGGACATGTAATAACGTGTTCTACAATGTTAGCGATGTAAAAATGAATAACTGCACACCTAGTGAGGATAGATACGACAGGACAAGACATAGGGAGGACAAGTGCGCAGGAAAATATTGGGTCCGATGCGTGGGAAACATCGGGTCTGTTGGATGAGTGCCGCCTCATGTTGATCCGGAGCATCTCTTGGTGCCTCATGCTTGATCACAGGTCAAGCCTCATGTGTCTTATCTCACCTCATGATTGACCTCATGTACTACTATCTTTGATTAGCATAGATTCCCCAGATACGAACTGAGCTTGAACCCTTATGTACAAGCATATATAAGTAGACAGATTATTGTATTAGTTCTTTACTTTAATCTACTAGGTTATCCCTTGAAACCTGTTCAACTAAGCCTCCAGCTTAGTTGTCTTTGAACCCTTGATTGCACTTCTAAGTCGCTCCCTGCATCTTAGCCGTATTTTCGCTAGCCCTTCCTCTCGACGAGGTCTGCCAACCTTACCGAGATAGACGGAGAGACCTGTAGACTTATGTCTACCTGTAAGACACCCCTCAACACACTCTATGCGATAGCACATTCGTGCTGGTGTTAAGAAGACCTATCCTAGTCATAACAAGTGGTATACATCATGGTGGTCAAATTAAACTTACAGCTGAAAAGTGGTGGTCTGAAATATCTACTTGCTCTAGTCCAATATTACTTATCACTGATTACCAGCAAGTATACTGTCTGAAATATCTCTTCTATAGACCAATATCACTTATGACATTTATCAATATTTGCTGGTGGGTAAGTTATAGAGGTAAAATGTGTTGGTGCACTTGGTTTTTCTAATTCTGTCACTCTTGTGCTTCTTGGAACTATAGAACAATTCACCTTTATCACTCCACCACTACATCATTCCATATGATATTAGTAACTGCTTGCATTTGTATATCTTCTTCTCAGCATTTGTTCCCACTTGCTAAGGTAGAACTATTCTTGCACTTTGTACCTAGAGTCTTGCTAACTTAGTCTAGACTTACTTATTATCTAGGTATATCCAATATAGTGTTTATTCCCACTTGCTGAGACTTGTTGTTTGGTCTATAGTTTATGAGCCCTGAGCTCAAATAGCTTAATAAATTAGATCAGACCATGATTACTTTCACAGGAACTTGTTAAGGACACTTAACCCTCTGATCATTTGAAATACAATACTTCTGATCATTGTTACAAACTTAGATAGAATCTTTTGTAATAGGTTTAATAAAGGAGACCAAGAGTACAGTATTGGGTAATGACAACCAGAGGTAGAACTCTGGTGAAGTGATCGAGTGAAAACTAGTCTCTCATAAAGAGCTAGATCAATAGGCACCCTCAGGTCCTAGTTAGGTATCAGGGAGAACCGAGTAGATTCAAGTTAAGGATAATACAAGGAAATAGCTAGGGTTTATATACATAAGAGAAGTGTACATAGACCAGTCCATGAGGCATTGTAGAAGTATAGGAAGAGGAAGTCAGAGATAAGAGAAGTCCCCATGGTCGACATGAGGTGAGCTAGAAGTAAGATGGGAATTAAGAAGTATAGTATATGTGTAGTCCTGCAGGTGATGATAGGAAAATGATGGGGTTACTGTAATAATCATAATATTGAACTTTTCCTTTAAACTTTTATTTTATAGTAAGAAAATTTGATCATATTGCAGAACTTCTAGGTACCAACATGTATCCTAGCTGGAGACATGTTGTTAGACTTGCTTTTGCCAGTGGAGGACTCTGGAACTACTGCAGTAGTAGGACAGATCCTAATAACATTGCCAAGTTTGTAAGCACTATACTAAGGCCAGTCACTGTTGGTGCTCCTACTACAAACAAACTTAAGGCCATGTAAGAGTGGATTAAGGAGGATATGCAAGCTAAAGTCATTATTGGCAGAAAGCTCTCAGCTGCCATACAAAATATACTTGATAAAAGCCTTGTTATATGTCAATAATGGGACATGCTTACAAAAATATTTGTGTATCTTGATGTCACCTCCCAGTTTGAATTATGTTTGCAACTCTTTTCAGAGATGCTTAAAGACACAGAAGATGCACAGAGGTATCTTGGTATTATTGAGAATAGTTATCACTGCTTCACTGAAATGTAGATCACTTTTATCAATGAAGAAGTTATTTTTATGCTCATTAACTTACCTGTCATGCCTTAGTGGGTTGTTTATAGAAGTCTTATTACTAGGCTGTATACAGTAACTCAACCAATGCTATAATATCAACCACTTCCCCCACAAAAAGTGTCACATTTGAACGAGTCTTGACTTCTTTCATAGTGGACTGGCATGGCTGCAGGCATTTTCCCATTTTTTCTCCACCAAATATCCAAAAAACATTGATTGAGAAGATACAAATTTCCCCTCATTATGCCTATCAAAATATTGAAAAAAAAGTAATTCACATATCAATGCTTTTTGTGTGTGGAACATGATGCAAAAATTGGTCATGTTCCTTCAAGGATAATGCTGTATTTTCCATCTATTGTCTTTTAAATAGCAGCTTATAATAATGTTAATTTTCTTCTGTGTTTTTCAAATTCCACTAACAAAAATTGATTTAATGGAGTAGAAGACAATGTAGAAATATGGAAATCCTGACTATGAACCAGCATCTTGTGCAGTACTCACATCAAGGAAAACCTCCCCCCTGAAATTGAGGTATTTCCATGTAATTCCATTGTTTTCGAAAGATTTCAAGTGAATTCAAGTGAATCCAGGTTTTGCAGAATTATTTAAGTCTGGTAGCTCATTTAATGAATTCCTTTGAATTCCGAGTAGTTTCTCTGAATTCCATCAAATTCACTTGTTGCTCGATGGATTATTCTGAATATTGTCCAATTCACTTGATGATTGATCAATGTCAAATTACACAAAAATCAACATTATATTGCATTAAAATGGCTTATCACAATGTATGGAGTTTGATCAGAAAAGAATATACATGAACATGGGTATCAACAGCACACGAAGACGCTAGTGCTTGAATTAGATGCAACTATGATCAAGTTGGATCAGTAATAGAGACACAAGTAACAACCTTTAATCCTTGGACATTGTGTCAACATTGAGGTAGTCGAAGTTGCTCAATGAACCAGCCGGCAGTAACATGTTCTGCGACACACTAACAGAGTATGTGTGAGTGGCAGGTGCAATATGAGGGACATGAAACGCACCTGATGGCCTTGTAAAGCTGTGCCATCAGTGCATGATACTTTTTTTTCCCACATTCAAAAATCTGAGTGAGGGTTGCTTCGTGGGCTTTGTAGACACCAATGTGGAGGGTAGCATTGAAGGATTTGACTTGCAAGCTCGATGGTGGATTGCCACTCCTCCAGTCCATCAGTATGGCATAAGTCTGTGAAAATAATGTGCTTAGCATTGTCGGTCTAGAATAAAAACACCTAAAAACCTACGATAGTTGCAACCAATGCAACCATAGCCACAGGGAGCTCCAACTCATTATTGTCATCTAAGACCGACACAAAATCTTCATGTGATCAAACTCTGATCGAGTTCTCACCATCAAACATTAACTGATGAAGGATATTGACAATGCCCTCGTTGCAGAATGGTTGGTTGCTGAGGACCTTGCCCTGGGTGTGACATAAATATCAAGAATGACATGTGACACCAACTTGAAGCACTCACATTGTTGTTAGTTGGAAAAATATACACGTGGCTTTTCAGGAGCTCTTCAACCTGGTTGGCGCAGCCCTTCTTCAGTCTGAATCGAGATATGACAATTTGATGAGCAAGCTTCTTGATACTAGTGTGGAAAGCACTGATCTGACCTTCAGGCTTCAAATAAGAGCATCAGTATTGACCAAGTGTATAAAAAACAAACACAAATGACACTGGCAAGGGCAGCTGCATAGTCAATGTCATTTTTAAGCCTCTTCAATATGGTTCTCTCTTTGTGCTCATAGGCAGCAGTACTGAGCGCTCACATAGCCATCTTTTGCTTCTTGGTAATGGTGGGGAATATATTTTTGAAGACAGCAATTTTCTTGAGTTCTAAGACAGCAGTCCTCAAAACAATCTGGATGTGTGCATTCTGAGCCTGGAGGTTGATGGAGCCATCCGCTTCATAAACTAGAACAGTAAATTCAGGCCATTTGAAAGGAGGATAAGGGTTGGATGAGTTGGATGAGGCTGGTGTAGCAACAGACTCAGAGACATTGGGAACCTCTGCATCATTTGATGGCTGCTCAAATTGTGGTCTCTACAATGCAAAAATCAGAAGTGGACAGTGAAAAACAAGTGTTAGATCACCTCAAGTTCTTGTCACGCTTCAAGTTTGCTCTTTTTCTTCTCACCAGGCTCAGGCTTGCATTTGATAGTCGAAGTCTCACGGTAGTAGGTTGATTTTGTAGACGTCAAGTTGGTGTCAAACTTGGGTTCTGATTCATCGGTGACTGTGACCAGCTGTGGTATCTTACCATCATCACCTGTACCAGAGGCCATTGACACATCACTATTGGTTTATGAATGGCATCCAGATGCAACTGAAGCTGAGCAGCTGGTGTGATGAGGACTGGGTGAAACAAAATGTGGAATCTAACATTGTAAGTGACATCAGCAGTCACAGACCGGTGTCACCAAGTAGTAAAATCTCATGGACCTCTTTCATGAGTTCCTCTTGAAGCTTCTCTGAGCTTTGAGACAGTAAGTCCAAGATATCATCGTCTTCAGGTACTTCTACATCATCCTCTGACTTTTTGAATTCAGAATCGCTGATACCATATTCACTCGCAGAGTCATCAGCATCGACTGACACACCCTTGTGAGTGGAAGTTATAGCTATTTTGAGGTGAGCAACACTTCTTGGTTGTTAAGTGGTCACATGTACTACTTCTCTCATGACCACCACCTCTGACTTATTTCTGCACTGCTGCAGGTGTTTCCGTGCTGACTTAGTTGCAGGTGCTGACTGAAGCTCGGTCATTGTTGGCATGTGCTTGCAACCATTGTTAGTTGTGTTCCAGACTGACATAGGTATGTAGTGTTAATCATATTGCACAATACGAGCTCATGCACTCGCCTTTGTGTTCCAGTGCTTTTTTCTTTGAAGACTATTGTGGTTCTTTGCAACATGTAAGTGCTTTAATCCGATTATCGCTGGATGTGCTTACTATTATCAGTGATGGTGTCAGCTATGTCTGATGATATGACCTTGCTGGCAGGCTCTGGTCTTGTCTTTTTGGCATTCTATTTTCGAGAAGCTATCTCAGATGGTGTCAAAGATAGATGGGGAGGCATTTAAAAAGGTGAGTGAGTGCTACATTTTTAAACGAGTGTACCACTATAAAATTGAATAATTCAGGAAAGACAACAAAGAATGTGGTTATTGGATGGTATACAAGCAAAAAGGTGCGCAAGTGTCTGAGGACGAAAGAATGTGGTTGTTAAGTGACTAGGTGGACAGGGAAGAAAAAAGGTTCATAGTCCTACCACCAGAATGATCACTTGTCCAGGCTGCACTAAAGACTTCGAACTTGCTGGGCATTCTCATCACCTTGCTACTACCAAAAATCTACCATGCGCAGCTTTATTTCAGCATCATTCTAATTTTTGTGTTGATATGGATGATGATCACGGCTCAACTCACTCTGATAATCATGACACCTTTGAACCTTACTCACTGACAGAATTTACAGGTGACTACTTTGGTACCTACAATGAAGAAGATTTCAAGTGGCCAGAGGTCCATCAAGTTATGGAGTCTGACTCTGGAACTCAGGAAGAGCACGAGGATGAGGATTGTGATGAACTTAGAGATGGAGATGCCATAGCTGCTCATAATGCAGAGCTTGAGCATGGATGGGAACACCCTGTGGACCCTGCATCACAGAACATTGATTTTCCTGACTCAGAGGATGTATCTCTGCAACAACAGCCATGTCATGCAGAACAACGACAAGCAGAAGCACCCCTTGGCCAACACCCCACTATTGAGGAGTTCCCACGGTGTGGTGCAGGAGCTCCATTGCATTGCACTAGCACTACAGCCTTCACCTCCTATAAAAATACACTGCCTGGCTCAGAAAATATTTGGGCTTCCTTCACATCTCATGTAGATTATGAGGTCGCAAAGTGGGCAAAGCTTTGTGGTGCTGGATCAACAGCTTTTTCAGAACTGCTGGCAATTGATGGGGTGAGTTTTCATTTACAAATTGATGGCTAATATTCTGAATGGTGTTATTGCAGCTTCGTGATGCATTAGGTCTTTCCTATCAAAACTCCCATGAACTCAATCAGATCATCGACCAAGAGCTGCCATGCAGACGACCGTATTTCAAACACAAAGAGATCATTGTTGTCAATGAGGTGTTTGATGTATACTCACACAATATTATGGAGTGTGTCAAAGCTCTCTACTCAGACCCAGATTTCTCACAACATCTCCTTCATGCTCCTGAGCGCCATTATGTTGATTCTGACAAGACTGTTAGAATGTATCACGATCTTCACACAGGCAAGTGGTGGTGGTCTACCCAGGCAAGTGATCATAAATTTGTGTTGCCCACAAGTACTTACTGTGGCCTCACAATACAGAAAGAGCTTGAGACCAAGAAACACAGAGCCACTGTCATACCCATTATCCTTTCATCGGACAAAACTCAGGTCACCATGTTCAGAAACAAATCCGCATATCCGGTCTACATGACAATAGGGAATATTCCGAAGGAAATTCGTCGAAAACCGTCTCAACGAGCATGGATCCTTCTTGCATATCTGCCAACTGCAAAACTCAAACACATTACCAACAAGGCAGTTAGATGTTGGACTTCAACTAATCTATTCCACACCTGCTTGCATCATATCTTAGAGCCATTGAGAGTCCCCAGAGAAGATGGTGTTGCCATGGCGAGTGGGGATGGAGTCATACACCGAGGACATCCTATTCTTGCCTGTTATTCTGCAGATTACCCAGAACAACTGCTGACGACAGGAATCGAATCAGGAGAGTGTCTGAAGTGCGACATTCCATGAGACGAGCTGGGACGTCCAGACATTCCTGTGAAGCTTCGAGATTTTGTAGCAATTCTTGCTGCATTGTCACTGGTTGACGAGGACTACGGCATGTGGACGAGAGCATGCCAGGAGTGTGGGATCAAGCTGGTCTTCAAACCATTTTGGGAGGACCTCCCGCATGCTAATATCTTCCAGTCAATTACACCAGATGTATTGCATCAGCTCTATTAGGGCATAATCAAACATCTGATCGAGTGGATCAAGGAAGAATACAGCAAGGCCAAGATTGATGCTTGTTGTCGCAGGCTTCCACCAAACCATAGCATTTGCCTATTTATGAAAGGTATCAGTAGCCTTTCCCATGTCAGTGGAACAGAACACAACCAAATATGCCGCTTCCTGCTCGGTGTCATCATTGATATCCGATTGCCTGGAAATCTTGACAGTGCTCGCCTTATTCATGCTGTTTGTGCCATCCTCAACTTCCTCTACCTTGCTCAGTACCCTTGCCACACTGATCAAACTCTCAACCTTCTTGATGACTCTTTGACGCACTTTCACGACAACAAGGGGATATTTGTCGATCTCAGGATTTGAGTTAATTTCAACCTTCCGAAACTTCATTTCTTCTGTCATTATGTGCATATGATCAAACTATATGGCACAACTGACAACTACAACACCGAGTACACTGAGTGCTTACATATTGATCTCGCAAAGGATGCTTACAGGGCTACCAACCATAAAGACAAGTATCCGCAAATGACCCTCTGGCTTGAAAGACACGAGAAGATGTTATGGCACAATAATTTTGTCCAATGGCGCCTTGCTGTGATCCTCCTGTACAAGACAGGTTACCGCCTGACATGGACTATTGTTGCACACTCAAGATGACTAAACACCTGACTGCAAAACATGTTTCATTGGACCGTATCATTTGTGGTTATGGTGCCATATTTTTCATGGAGGCATTAGCTTGTTATGTCATTCGCACCAATCAACCCACTTTGTCTGCAGTGCAACTCAAACAAGAAGCTGCCCACATTGTCCTTCCCTTCCAGACTGTCGCCACATTCCATAGGGTCAAATTTTACACAATCAACACCAGTGGATATCATGACCCAACAGCTACAATTGATTCGGTGCATTGTCAACCACCACGGAAGGACAACAAAGGGCATATTATCCCTGGACATTTTGACACTGTTTTAGTCAATGAAGGTGATGGTGGGACAATGGGTGCTAATGGTGCGTGTTTTTTTGTACTACTCCCTCACTACACTAATATTTGATCATGAATTTCAGGGTATCATGTTGCACAAGTCCGTGTTGTCTTCACACTGACAAGTCATGCTGCAGCTGCCTTATTTCGCACACCTGCCAAGGCACCTACCCACTTTGCTTATATGGAGTGGTTCACGCCATTCGGGCAACCCGAAGCAAACCATGGTTTGTACAAAATTTCCCACATCATTCGTAATGGAGAGCGTCTTGTGAGCATCATCGATATCTCTGATATTTGCAGGAGTGTACACCTTATTCCAAAATTCGGCCCAGTTGTACCTCATGAATGGACAAGCAGTACTGTTCTGGAGCTTTGTTCTAGCTTCTTTGTAAACTCATTCAGTGACAGGCATGCTTATCTCACTATAATCTGACTGGTGGAATTTACTCTGAGTTCATTGGAAATACAATGATTTCTGTTGAATCTGACCAGTAGATTTTACTACTTTCGAAATACAATGATTTCAGTCAAATTAGCAGAGTTTCTGGAATTCAGCTGTTTTACATGCAAGTTTGAGGATTTCAGTGGAATTCCTGTGGGAGGTTTTTCCTGATGCATTGAATCACAAATCCCAAATGAGGCAGCTCATATTGAAAAATTTGCAATTGAAACACCTTTGTACCTTATCATCATGTTTCAATATAGAAAGGGCCTAATTGTCATATCCCATGTTCCAGACCCGGACCAATCATGCAATCATCTCCGGACTTCCAGACTTCTGGATCCGGTCAGTTCCTATCTTCCATGGCTTTTCCCTTTAGCATTTCCCTTATCAGTTAGTATGCTTTATTTTCCGTTCCTCATTCATTTCCATCTTCATTTTACTAAGTTCCGATAGACTAGTGTTAGGCATTCCACATGCTCCGTCCATAGCCTCGCACTGCACAAACTGATTCTCTGTTATGTCCTTAGTAGTATATAAACCCTGTAAATTCTCTGTATTTCCTCAGTTCAAATATTATCTTAGACTCTGCTCATACCCTCCTCTGTCTGACTTGAACTCTCTTCTCATTGTCTCCGACAGTCTTAGGATCGACTCCTATTGACTTACCACCTCCGCCTCTACCTTAGGTAGTCCTCCGCTGTTTCCTTTCTAGTTTGGACATCGTCCGAATTAGTCTTATCACTTGTTCCCTAACATCCACCAGAATTCCTGCGCATTGGACTCTGGACTCCGGACATTGTCCATTAGCCCTCAGAAGTTAGGGGCATGTACTCGGGTAAGGGGCACAGCGCATGAGCTGAAGCCAAGCCCTTCAGATCTGAACCATTGAGCACATTCTTAACACTAATCAATAGTTATTAGATTTTTTGTCTTTGTCACTCTTTCATTACATTTGTCAAATCCACAAGCCCTCTAGCCTATCTTACATATTTCCATGTCAAATTTCCTACCACATTTGTGAACATTGGTGCGATTGATATCAATATATAGTATAATTAGTATTTTAATATGTTCATCAGTTTACTGATGATAATATACCAGCATAGCAAACCTAGAGTCAGTACAACCTCTCAACCACACTTGTGATACCACAAGATTACCCCAAAAGGTTGTCCATGAATGACAGGGACTGTTGAGTCCTTATATACTATGACAATGCAGCACTATTTAGAGGTGGGAGCACAACCAGTGACAATAGTTACTATTTCTGATCTCACTGGTATTAATGACTCTTATCAAATTACTTTTTCTAGTGCCATTGATACTTTTATTCAACAATGCATACATACCTCCAACAATACCTTATGATGAAGTCATATATGGTGGTCCACTTTATGAGCATATCTGTCTAGCTGTTTTCCTGGTGTTACACTGGGTAAGCACTAAATGTCCAACTTTTGTATGCATTGATGAACATCTGATTACAGCTGTTGAGATTGATTCCCTGTGGCTGCAGAGATAGCTGCTATACTTGTAGCTTATTTTCCATCACCTATCTCAATAGTCCTGTCTAATCTGATTTGCAGCGGACAGCTTCTGAATATGATGCTGAACAGATACTTTGTACTTAGAACAACTCTGATCATTATTGGTGGCCTGGGGTACATATGGTGTTTTCAGGTGATAGGACAACACTTCACTTTTTGGCTCAGCATAGGCAAGGACCACACTGTTGTCACTATGGGTCCATATGATGTTGTGTGCTATAGATAAATAATAGTGGCTGAGCACAACATGCAGTAAGCACTCAGCCAAATATAATAGTTGTGGTCTTGCATAGCCTAGTTTACTATACTTGTGAGACAAGTCCATTCGACCCGAGAGGTTTGCTGATTGGTATTAGAATAATTAGTTATACAAAGAGGAAGATAGTCTGAGAATGAGAAACAAAGTCCAAAGGTATAATTACGAGTCTGATGCCAAAGTGTTGGGTCTGATGTTTTTGGGTTTTTGGGTTAGTGTTGGGAATGTAGCAAATGTTGGGGATAGTGAATGTCGGATGTTTCGGAGTTTTTCAGATAAAGAAAGGATGATATTGCAGAATCCAGCTAAGAACTAGAACTACTAAATATCAGATTTTTTTTTTGTATCCTTGTTTTGTGTCTATTGGGGCAAAGCCCTATAGTAGACAGTACATGCGGTATGTGACTAAGTGTTCTACATATGTACCTTATGAGGGGGTGGCTGTGATAATGGTTCAGGCGTGTTATGGCGAGAACGGGGACACCAACTGAAGGCAAGTCTATGTTAGTGTGTGTGGGAGTGGGCTGCTAATGTTTGTTTCATCCATCCTTTGGTTCTGGGGGTGTGACATCCCCAAAAATCTTTTCTAGCCTTCTTGTGCATGTGACGTATTTCAGGAGTGCTCTGGTCCCATATTGGCTGCTAAGGAGGTAGTGGAGTTGGCTTGCTTGGGAGCCTGCCTCTGTCTGGAGGGCAGCTCGTTGTCTCACGTACCTGTTGCATGTCATTAGGAAGTGGTGGACTGTCTTGTCATGCTCATTACATTGTTAACAGCGTGCCGTGGGGGACTTTGCTATTTGATGGAGAAACTGGTTTAGCGGGGTGTGTCCTGAGTGCAACTGGAATAATAGGAAGCTGTGTCAACGTGGGAGGTCGTCGATGAGGTTCACAAAGTTCTTGGATGGGACAGAGGGGTCAATTGTGTGGATCCTGAGGAGACGTGGGGAGTCATTCATTATGGATCTAGCCTCCCTCTTTATCAGCGCATAGAACTGCTGCTTGGTTGCTGATTTACTGAGGGGGAGAGTGAGAGGTTCCAATGTTCTTGTGTGCAGTGAGCCTGGTAATGATCTTCCTTCAGATGTCTCCCCTCTCGTGCCCCACTTTGCATGTTCATCGGCTGCCTCATTGCCTGCTATTCTCTTGTGTCCTGGCATCCATATTATGACCAGCTTCCTTCCATCCTCTTCCAGCAGCAGGTCCCTCAAATTGTCATAAAATTTATCAACCAGATAGTGGCCGGGTTGAGATTGGAACACGCCTGTGGATCTAATGGCCACCTGGTTGTCTACTCCCAGGGCCATTGTGCCCTCTCCTCCCACCTCTTTGAGTAGTTGCACTGCTAGTATCATTCCCACTATCTCTGCTTCATACACTGTGTGCTCTTTCTCCTTCCTCAGGTAGAACCTTCTCTCATCTATGATCTGTGCTCCCCTATTAGCACTGCCGCACTGCCAACACCTCCATCCACTGCGGATCCATCTGAGTAAACACATAGTGTTTTGTTGGCCTGTTCTTCCTCCTTGACTGCGTCTTTCTTCTTTGCCACTATGCTGATGTGTGTGTCTGGGGACCACTTAGGGTAGTGTTGGATTGGCATGATCTTTTCCATCGTGAGCGGGCTGATTTGGAACTCATTTAGGAGTTTGTGCAGGAAGGAGGTGTGACACTTTCGTCCTTGAAAGTTCCTCTTTGTGCAGAATCTATATGCTGTGTTTAAACTGTTAGTGATGGGGTGAGTGTGAGGCAGTGTGACTAGTCTTAGTGTGGCCCTGAAACATATTTTTCTGATCGCTTGATGTACTGGCAGGACATTGGCGTGCAAGTCCAGAATGTCTGTGGCAGAGGATTTTAGGCTGTTGGTGATCAAGAGGGTGGCCATTCTCTGGATTTGTGCCATTTGCAAGGTGAATCCCCATGCTCCTCTGCCCCCTTCCTTCTTGCCTTTACCTTTAGAGACTAAACCTGCACACCAGATGTCTGCCGCATAAGTCATCTTCGGTATCACCACACTCTCGTAGAGCCTTCACATTAGTTGCCCATGGATTCCTCTTGTTGGGCTGATCATGTGTTTGCATGCCATAGTGTATGTGGTTCCTTTGGCGAGAGCATAAGCGGTGTGTTCTTTGAACTTGAGTTCGTCATCGATGATAACTCCTAGGAATTTGTGGGAGTGTGAGGGGTTGATGGTGTGATTATGGATCGTGATGGGTGGGCGGGGGGCGGGAACTGTCTTGTGTGGGTTGTCCTCGCTGGGGACTCTGTGCTTTGAGAGGCACAATAGGGCTGTCTTCTCCAGCTCGAACTCTGTATTGTGCTCCTTGCTCCATTCCAGTGTGCCTCCCATTTTTTCCATCATGGTCTTGAGTTTGGCATTGGATTCCTCATATGACTTGCCTCTTGCTCCCAACGCAACATCATTGATAAATCCTAGACTTATTTCCCCACTGCGAGAGTTAGCATCAGTGACACGAAGCAGGTCTGAATTGTAGAAAATAAATCCTAGTGGTGATAGTGGGCACCCCTGGTCCACTCCATCAGCTACATTGAACTCTTCTGAGTGAAAGTCATTGAAGGAGAGGACTGTTTTCCTGTTTGCCAATCTTCTTCCATACCATTCTATGTATTCCTGAGGGATTCTGGCCTTGTGCAGGTTGTGAAGGAGTTTGGTGACTACTACACTGGGGAATGCCACTTTCACATCCAGGAATAACAAGGAGATGTGGTCATTGGCTGATGCCCATGAGTCCATGATGAATTTGGTGAGAAGGTGAAGGGAGTCTGGTATTGAGCGGCCAGGGTGTCTACCAAAATGGGTAGTGGGGAGAAGACTGTGTTGTTCTGCTATATAGGTTAGATCATCCGCGATGCACGATGACAGGATCTTTGCCATTGTGTCGAGTAAGGTTATTGGACAGTATGCCTTGGGGATGCTGTAATTTGGGCGGCCTGGTTTGCGGAGTACTATGGTGGACGAGCACTTCCAGTCCTCAGGGTAGATGCCTAGTGAGAAGGTCGCTCAGAATAATGGCACCATGAATGGTACTAACAAGTCAGCACATTTAATGAAAACTATATTGCTTACACTGTTGAGTCCTGGGGCTTTGTGTGGAGAGAGGCACTTTATGGCTCTGAATACTTGTTGGTCAGTGATAGGTTCAAATTCACATACTGGAGGGGGGTATTCATAGTTGGTGTCCACAAAGTTGTTTTCTGGGGGCGGGCAAAAGAAGACTTTGTATAGTAATTGACTTTTTCGCTTGTTGTCTTGAGATCTTGTGTTGATGCCGGCTTGGGGGTCTTGAAGCATTTTGATGCAAGTGTGAACTTGATTTGCTGGATTGCCGGATGTGTATCTGTGGAAGGACCAGGTGTCAGCTAATGGGAGGGAGTCGAGCCACTCCTTCCAGTGGTGTTCCTTTACTCGTTTGATGCTTTCTGAAAATTGGTTTCTTGCCATGTGATATTCCTCATGGATTGGGTCTGTGCGTCTTGTGATGTGTGTGTGTGCTTTGCAGCCAAGTTTGTGGACTTGTTTCCATTCCCTGTCCAGATCCTTTGTCCACCACCTTTTTGCATAGGGAGAGGGTTTGGAGCGTGGGACTTGCTTCTTTACTGTCTGCAGGATGGCGTCAGTGAGAGATGTGTATGCCTCATAAAACTGATCTAGGGAGGTCAGTTCAGCAGCTTGTGGTATTTGATCAAGCTTGGCAGACAGGGCTTCGTTGAATGCATCCCATGCTACTTCCCTGTAGTTGAGGCACAGTATAGTGGAGGAGTGTTCAGGTTGAAGGTCTATTGTGCTAATGATGGGAAAATGATCAGTAACCACTGGGCGGAGTTCAAGTTGTACTTTGCATTGAGTGAACTTGTCTTCAAAGTCGGCGGAGCAGAACATGTTGTCTGGGTGGTGTAGAGAGTTGATTCTGTGTGGGCTCTACAAAGTGTTACCTTCAGAACTCAACGTGCGAGTGTAATGCTCGTCCCAAAGAGACTGCCTATAGAAATACTCCTTGATATAATGCAAGGGATATCTTGTTAAGATCGAAGATGAGAGAAGGAAAAGCTACCAAGACTGTGCTCAACATTCTGAGAATGTGTCCAAAGTACCGAAGTACTCGTTGACCTGCACCAAACCGGTTCGGTGCATGGATGACTAATGCTCTCTCACGAGCCCGATACCCTAGAAATCATTATGAACAATCTTCCTTTACTTTATGGTTCAGACTGCAGTTCAGATAGTATTTTCATTTCTCAGACAGACTCAGATAGGCTGAATATTCTTGTATATTTAATTTTGCGGTAAATTCTGCTTAGTCAGCAATAACAATGACTTAGACTGAATCCCACACATGTCAAGTAACAGTGTAAAATAGTTCTTGCATAATTTGCCTTGTGGGAACTTTCTTAACACTCTAAATACACGGCTCGCGTCATTTCTACGGTCAATAAAGTAACATCATAACAAGACACCAACAAATAACATAATCAGTCTGTTACTTAATATTCGTCACATGATACTAAGTTATATGACTCTAACAGTCAGGTGACCTATGACCCTAAACCAAATCATGACAAAGCAACCTTTTGAGATGACTAAAGCTTGATGACACAAATTATAAAGCACATGACTACAGTAAATAGTATTGGTACAATCTGACTAAGCCTATTCCCCTTAGAACGTGGGAAATAGTAACACAGCCACCATAATTTATCTATATAAGACCCCACTTTTTGCCAATAAAAGGATGCATATAGGGAACTTTTAAGCCCCACAAAATAAATTTGAGTGTGAAGTGTGATCAGTATCAACAACAGTGACAAGAGCTGTTAAGCAACTAACTGAGAGGTCATTGTAAGCAACATCCAGCAATACCTTTAGCTCATCGTCAACAACTGTGAAATATCTTGAGCTCACTGTGCTCAACAGTGAGCAAACTTTTTCTTTGATTTTCTACTGGTGAACCTCTAGTCTCTTTCTTTTCTTTTCTTTCTTCTTTCTCTCTTTCTTTTTCTGTTTCTTTCTTTGTTTCTTTCTTTTCATTTGTCTCTTTTTCTGTTCAGTTCATTCATGTCTCAGTGTTATTGTCTGAATTTGTTTCAAGATCTTTGTGTTGTCTTTACGTCCATCTAAGCACCGGCTTAGTGGGAAGACTTCAGAAGTTGATAGTGACGCTTGACCTCACTCATCTGAGTAGTGATACTGAGCCAGGGTTTTCTTTGTCTGCTAGACTTTAGTTGTTGAATAGGGGACTTGGTACTGAAATCCAAGGACGTCCGTTCCTGATTCTGTTTAATACTCATCGTGAGTTCCTTGGCAGCAGGTTCAATAGTGAGCTAAGAGTTCTACTGATCACTGATTAGTCCTGACCTTTGATTCTACCTGTTTGTGCTGAGGGGGTGATTGCTATAATTTCGCACAACTTTCTGTAGTAAATTTATTACAAGAAGCATTGTTACTGAAGGAAGGGTTTCCCTTATCAATCTATTTCTTTTTTTTATCAGTACCATACTGTTGGGCTGACTTTTCTCTGTTCTCTAAACACTGCCATACCGTTGGAGTGAATCAATTTCTTTTTGTCATCACCATACCGTTGGGCTGACTACATTCTGTTTATTTTATTTTCTATTGCGTCCATACCGTTGGATTGACTGGTATTGCTACTGACCTCACAAGAAGTACTTTTTGTCTGAACATAGCTTGGGGAAGTGTAAACAGCCACTCACGAACAACCACGTTATCAGTCATTGGTATTTGTCTGAATCGCTGACCGTGGAGATTTTTGATTTTGTAGGTGTTTATCTATAGATCATCTATCTAAGAAGACATCGTCTGAAGTGGTCTGAAGGTGGTCCGACGTCTAGAAATGAAAGTCCGAGGTTGCACTAAGCATCTGAAGAGCTTCCAGTGAACAGCGAAGGTTCTGAGGAAGTAGTACGGCATGTATGTCGAAGTATAAGACTTGCAAAGTACAACTAAGCAAAGCCTATCGGAAAACTAAGAGATAGCGAGGTGCGAAATGGCAGTGGTCAGGCCAAACAATTGTTCCGAATGAACAAAGAGATCAATTGCATGAAGTTGACTATCCAAAAGTGACTCTACTAACTATGACTTGTAGCAGGGAAAGTGAAGTGAAGTGCGAGTAGCTAGCAAGGCAGATTATATCCTACAACATGAAAGTCCGGAAACTGTGTAGGCAAAAACAGTAGCGAGATAAGCCATCCAAAATGTAATAAGACTCGAGGCAAGTTGCTACAGAGATATGCATGTAATAACATGCGAGGCATGCTGCTATATGTATAACCAATGGTTTTGACGGGCTGATGACATATGTGCCCCTAAGACATAATCAATAACAGATAACCAAGTGAAAAACGCACCAGTGAATTCAAACGGACACGGATGGGACATGGTATAGAGGATCGGAAGTGTATACAGGCCTCAGAAATGAACGGACGACCTTTGGACGACTCAGACGAACGCACAGAACTCTTGGAAGGTAAAAGGAGTGTCGAGGAGTATAATGTGAGATACTGATGGGTTTGGCAGGATACGAGCCCAACACCAATATGAGTGCTACAGTGGGTTAGGTTTCTGGTGTTGGATGCTTCCAAGGTGGTGATTGCTGGAGGTAGTACCTGGATTAGATTATATACAGCTAAGAGGTTGATTCGTGTGCCCACAGCATTGAGGTTCTCTGCCAAAAACAGGTGTGTGTTGTGTGGTAGCTCCCACATTGGATGGTATCTGTTGAAGTCACCCACCCATCCAGATTATGTTGTGGGGCTCTGCCCTGTTTTCGCCTTGAGTGAGACATTGTGAGCGCTCTTCAGATGACATGTGTCGCTTGAGGAAATGGAGAGTGTGGTCACTGTCGCATGGGTTGTAGGTATTGTATATACGCACCTTACCAAATTGTCCTGTTAGTTCGATTGCCATGACATTGAGAGACTTGATTGGGATGATGTGCCAGTTGTTATTTGATAAGTGTTTGTTGACCAGCATGATGACTTGCGTGCATGAAGTTCCTGAGTTGTGACCTGACGGGTATATAACATCCCAGTAGGACCTGAGGTTGGAGGTGTTAGCCAGGTTGACTGGGTTTAAATAGGGATCCTGAATGCATGTGAGGTCATATGATTCTGGGTCTAAGTTCTTTAGCATGTGCTCCCAGGCATTGGGAGACTTGCACAAATTCTGTTGCCATATTTTCAGATCGTCTCTGCTTGGGGCGTTGTTTGCTGAGTCCGTCATTAATTCCAGCCATTGTGGTTAATCACACTGTCAGTCAGGTAGGAGGATGGGGGAGGTGTGGGTGTTGGAGACCAATGTGGCGTGGTGTTGGGCTGGTTTGAGTTGGTGTTGGGTGTTCCTTGGTTTTGATCAAGGGGCGATTGGCATGGGCTGGCTTCGGGGAATTCTTGGCAATCTGGGCCAGAGCTGAACCAGGAGTTGGGGAGTCACCATTGAACACCTGGGCCAAGTGGGATGAGGTTTGCATTGCGTGAGTTCTTGTCTGTATGGGTTTGATGTTGTCTATTGGTGGGCTGCCACTCTTGATGGTTTCTTGCTGGGGGTGGGTACCTGGGTTCCTGTTGGTTGAAGGAGTCAGTCACTTGAGAGTTAGGAGAGGGAGCTTGGTCCATGATGCTGCTGTGGACCATTTCCCAGGTTAGTGGGTCTTCAGTTGGAAAATAAATATACTTGGCATCATTGTTGCATTTTTTATAGTTGTCCCACTTTTGTTTGAAGGTAGGGCACTCTCTGTTCCATGCAGCGTGGCCTTTTGTTTTGCAGTTGACACAATAGTGCTTGGAGGAGTTCTCCACAGAGCAGGAGGTAGTCCAGTGTTGGTCGCTGCAGGTGCTGCACGTGTCGTGTTCTTGAGTGCAGTCGGCTGCCAAGTGTGCTCCTTCAAAGGAGTGGCATTTAAGGCAGTGTGTGGGTTCTGGGAGGAGTGTATGTCCATACACTTTCTTGCCCACTATGATTAGACCCGCTTTGATGGCTTGGTTGGTGCTTGCTTTCGAAGAGAGAGTGATGGCTACATGAGCGGTTCACTGATTCGGCTGGCATCTAGCGATCGGCTTGATGAACCTTGCTTTGCTGATGGTTCTTGCCTTGAAACCTGCCTTGTTTTCGATGTCAGCAATTGCTGCTTGAGATTCTGGGATGAAGGTGATGGGAACATTCTCCAATAAACCCCTGTAGATACTCCTATATTTTCTTAGTCTGAATATCATATTAGTCCTCACTAAATCTCACATTAAGTCCTCATACTAGTTCTAGTCCTCCGACTTAGTCAATATTCATCTCAGGCCTAGGGAGGATGTTTCCTCTAGTGGTGAATAATTGTGAGATACTTATCCACCTTAGCTTGACTTAGATATCCCAACTTCTATTGTAAATTCCAGGCAAAACTGATGTAGATTGTACTAAAGCTGAAAGGTTAGTCTCTAAGTGGCTCCCAGATAATCTCCAAGTCTTCAGATGAATGGTGTAGAGATACAACAATTGCTGGGCACTACATGAAGTAAGTAACCAGGAATATAAAAATGTGTTGTGGTCGTGCACAGCCTAGTCTGCTATACTTGCAAGACAAGTGTGTTCGACCTGAGGGGTTTGCTGTATGATATTAGAATAATCAGTCATAACAAAAGGAAGATAGTCCGAAGCGCGGGAAACAAAGTCCGAAGGTATAATTACGAGTCCAATGTTAAAAACGTCGGGTCCGATGTTTTCGGGTTTCAGGTTAGTGGGTTTGCCTCGGGTTGCATCAGGTTAGCGTCGGGTTTGCCTCAGGAATACAGTGAATGTCGGGGATAGTGAATGGCGGGTTACTGTCAGATGTTTTGGATAAAGAAGGGATGATATTGTGGAATCCAACTAAGAACTACGAATATTGGATGACCTCCTCCTACTCGGAGGTAGAAAAGGTAAAGTAAATAGGTAGGAGGTATGCGAAATATATAGTGTCTATGTAGAATTTTGGAGTGCTATAGGTGAAAGTAGTAGCGCTGATTTTCGGATCCAATGTCCTATGTAATAAGACACAATGTACTGCGGACATGTAATAACATGTTCTACAATGTTAGCGATGTGAAAATGAATAACTGCGCACCTAGTGGGGATGGATATGACAGGACAAGACATAGGGAGGACAAATGCACAGGAAAATATCGGGTCCAATGCGCAAGAAACATCGGGTCTGTCGGATTAGCGTCAGGTTTAGCGGATAAACATCGGATTGAGTGGGTTAGCATCGGATTGATCGGATGAGTGTCGGATAACATCGGGAAGTGATTCGTGTGCGATGGGCATTTGACATGCGTCAGAAACTAGCTGAATACATGCTCAGTGCGAGCTCGAGTGCTACAACGGTCAATGTCTTGCAGATTGAAAGTGAAGTGTTTGTTGTGAGTAGATTATGTTGAGCTCTCAGAGAAGTCGATTAAAGGTTGCAAACAGTCCTCACTTTGTTCCTTTAGTTGTCCTGTGGTTGGAGACACATCTTTGAACCAAAGCCTGCTGCCTGTCTAGTATATTCTGTCCTTAGCAAGGTGCTGCACTAGCTTAACCTGCACTCATTATAATCTTCTAGGCATTCCTGCAGGATCCTGAAGAAGATACAATCATCTACCCACTTATCTAAGGGTTTCAGCCTTTGGTGACAGAAAATTTCTGCTCTAGCATTAGCTACATGGCCATAGGCTCCCACAGATGGTGTGGTGCTGAAGGCTGTACAGGTGTCAACATAAAAATCTGAACTCAAGATACATACTATTTCTGCTGGCCACTGCAAAGTATGTAGCAGTACTGTATGGTAGGCCTCTGCTATGTCTCAGGTGGCTGCTTCTGAGCCGGCTGGGAGGCTAGCAATAAGTTGATATATCATGAAGAACTTTCTCTATATTGAGAGGAAAGCATCAGTGTTAATGTATGAGTTTATTGAAGGGTTCAGAAATAGCATGTTTAAGGAGTGCGGTGTAGGTATACAACACAGAGTGGGGCTATACAAAGATGGCTCCAAACTGATATCTTTATGTTGTGGTCTTACACTGCCTATCTACTATACTTGTGGAACAAGTGTATTTGACCCAGGGGTCTGTGGTCTGGGAATAGTTTTGGGGGTCAGTGAGTGATCTGAGGTCAATAATCTGAGCACGGGAAACAATGTCTGAAGGTATAATTATGATGTCTGATGCAAAAGTGTTGGGTCCAATGTTTTTCGGGTTTCAGGTTATCGGGTTCGGGTTCAGTGTATCAGAAACTAATAGTAATGTGATAGTGAGTGTCAGGAAAGCGAGTGGTGTGCACAATAATAACGATGATGGATATGGACGGTGAAGGAACAATGATATTCGCAATGTCAACTAAGAATTATGAAATATCGGATTTGACCCCTAAGCATCAGAGACGATTCTCCTCTACTCAGATAATGATGATGCTATGGGGAGTCCAATATTTATATAGATGTGTAGAAATCCGGAACCCTATAGGCGAAAGTAGTAGCACAATATTTCGGGTCCAATGTCCTATGTAATAAGACATGATGTACTGTGGACTATGGGAATACATGTAATAATGCGGTCGACAATGTTAGGGATGTGAAAACAAGTAACTATGCACCTAGTGGGGCTAGTGTGATGAGACTGGACATAGGTAGGACAAGTGCGTGCAATATCTGATAGGCTGATGGGAAACCTGATGTGAAACCCAATGTCCAATGTCCAATGTCTAATGTTTTCAGGTTTGGTGCGTATTGAGCCAGATATGATAGGGAATGATTTGGGTAATGATTAGTATTTGACATGTATCAGAAAATAGACCTCTACAAAGCCACAAGGACTCCAAGTCCTACAGTGGGACAGAGACATTTTGTATGATTTTAAACTTTCTTGGCTTTTCTAGTTTGGGGATGATTGATAGTGGAGAGGACTGAAAGGGACCTATTAAGCTTTGTAATGTGTCAGCTGAAAATAGGCTGATGTAATGGCTTATGAGGAGCTCACTCTGAATAATTGATTTAAACTCATTCTAAAATTTAATAATCAATTCTTTATTTAAGAGAGAAGGGGGGTCTGTACAGCTGTGATAGCAGGGAAATCTACTTTGAAACCTAAGCATAGATCTTCTAGGATTTTTACAAAATGTTTGAGAATGTCTGCTTTCTGTAGTTTTCATAGCCAAGCATCAGCCTTGTATGGTGTCAGCAGGAGCCTCCTTCTGCACTCTAGAACATTTCTGAGCTCCATGAATTGCTGTGCTGCAGCCAGAATAGATGTGATGGATGTTGTGTCCGGGAGTATTTGTTAAAGTAGACATTACTGGGAAGATAATTGCTAGTGAGTTACTCAAGGATATAAAAAAGTCATTTAGATGTCCATCTCTAGTACTTGCTGTATAAGAGATAACAGTAGTTATGAAGATCAATGGACTTCATAGGAAGGATAAGATTGATAGCTTATGCACTAATAGCAGCTACAGATATCTGAAATTATTTTAGTACAATTTTTAGAAAGTAAGCTATAAAATAAAGAGTGAGCTTTTTATCATCAGAATTTTGAAAAGACTTACTGTAATTTCTTATACAGATAAGGCAACAAAAGAGATATATGAGGTTATGGCCATAGAAACTTGCATCCACAATCTTGGCTCAAATTTCTTCTATACCACATTTTGGCATTCCTGGAATCTGATGAAATAAAAAATAGAAGAATTCTTTAAATTCTTTAATACTCTCCCATTATTGTTTCCATGCACTCTTGTATGATACTAGATGTCTATTGGAATCAATGGTAAAGTATTTCTTGATAAGTTTTTTATTGCTCATGATAAACTTTATCAAGTTTCATGTAGCCTGCATTTCAAAAACCAACATATCATATCTAAGGAGCTTGTCTGTGATTTCCTCTGATATCTTGAGAGAATGCAGATTAACATTGTTTGCTCCAAATAGAAGATCTTATCTAAGTATATGAATACACTTCAATAAACACTATGATATATTTGTGTCATGGAGGTTATGGATGGCAACTTGTCATCAAATATGAAGTCTGATCCATCTGATATTATAAACTGGAGTCTAGGTTGTGCTATATGGCCTTGGCATATGACATAGTATAGTCAAGAATATCTCTGAATGGTGCAAAATAATGTATACATAGGCTCTATCTACACTTTCATAGTATTCATAAATGTTCTAGGGGTGATTGATTAGTAGTTAGATAAGTTAGGGTTGTATAGATGGGTCAGTAGGGTATACACCATCTTGGCTATGATTCATAACTAAACATCATATTTCTTTTTGTAGTATAATACTACATAAAGTATTGAGAGATGTATATAACTATAAATTAAGTGCCTATCTTTTTAAAATACCTAATGTACTAGTAAGACTCCTAGAGCAATATATATATAATTATGATAATCAATTCAGCTGATATGAATGTATTAATATCTTATATATCTTATATTAGATTGTAGGACTATGAAATTCTTATTGCTATTAATGCTTTTATTATTGTGAGAGTTTTTAATATTATAGATACTATCCGCAATTTATATAGTTTGGAATAGGATGATAACTAAGTAGCAGACACTCCCAGTGCATCATAATCTACATTAATTTTATCCTTCTAACTATTATTACTGTTACCTTCACCATCATCCTCTATATGAAGAAGATGGGTCATATTAGATTCTTCCTTATAGATATTGAAATATGAGAAAGGTTATCATGCCAAAAAAAAGCTCATAGAACATTCTGGTATATCATTTCTCTCATTTTCTCTATTCACCTTAATGGCTTCCCCTAAATATTCTTAAGAAAGTGTAAATAAAATTGATATCTATATCATATGTTAGTCTAGAGGCATGTCTGTTAGAAATATAAAATGAAATACTTAAGTTTATAATACATATATCTGAAGTTTTTCTAATAAACACTTCAGTCTCCTAGCAAGAAAGAATGCACTTCATCCAAGATATATAAGATAATTGAGTGATGATGAGATCAGAGAATGCAATATTGTAATGTTCTGCAATTGATGGACCTAGTAGACCAAATCCTATTTTAATTTGATAATTGAGCCTTCTGATAGAAATTATATTGACCCTTCTTACTAGACCTCCTGCCAATGCTGAGTTATATTTTATTTTGCTTCTGACTTTTTAAAGCTTATTAAAGTTCAGAAGATACAGGAAACTATAAGTAAAGTAAATAATAAGACACTTTATTAATATTTCTATAACTTATTTCTTTCTCTTTAAAAGTACCTACTATTACTATGCTGGTGCTCTTCTGGCCCTCAGCACTCCTTCTCATGCTGAAAAAGTTAATTCTTTGGGAAATACTATTAGGCACCCAGAGGTAGAACATATTTCTTAGTGTTGGCTAGTCTGGTAATAGCATACTATGCTTAGCTCAACTCCCTTATGTCAGCAAAGGTGAATGAGGATACTTTTAATACTTGGAAATTTTCTAAGGTCCATCAGGCTGTTTTAACATTTGCTTACAATTTCTAGGCTGTTAAAGATGCTGCATAGGTAGATTATATCAAAAAGATAGCTGTAATAATGATAACAAAGATTAACAATATTAGCTGGACTACTACTGTACCAATTGGTTAAGCTAAAAATACACAGTATACACTGCAGGCATTTTCCTATTTTTCTTCACCAAACATCCATAAAACATTGATTGAGAAGATTGAATTTTTCCCTCATTTTGTCTGTCAAAACATTGAAAAAAGTAATTCATGTTTCAATGATTTTCTGTGTGTGGGACATGATGCAAAAATTGATCATGTTCCTTTAAGGATAATGCTGTATTTTCCATCTATTGTCCTGTAAATAGCAGCTTACAATAATGTTAATTTTCTTCTCTATTTGAAGGACAATAGATGGAAAATACAGTATTATCCTTGAAGGAACATGATCAATTTTTGCATCATGTCCCACACACAGAAAGTCATTGAAACATGAATTACTTTTTTCAATGTTTTGACAGACAAAATGAGAGGAAAATTCTATCTTCTCAATCAATGTTTTTTGGATGTTTGGTGAAGGAAAATGGGAAAATGCCTGCAGTGAGAGTTGGGATTGTTGCCATACATTTCAAGATAGCATTCTTTGTACTAGATGTAACATTAGTGCATTGTGACAACAGTTTTGGGAATTGTAGTTACCATCTCCTCTGCATGTTTGTGTGCTTCAGTATATAATTCCTTACTCCAATACTTACGAATATGGGTCTCCTTTTGTGATGGATCAAGAACTGTCATTGGAAAGTCAGTGAGAGTAATATGTACATAAAAGAACAATGCATGCATGGCCATAATATGGGCATCAGAACTGCTCGACCTCTCATAATACTTTGCAATCTTCTCAATACCAGCATCCAGGCCCTCCACAAAATCTATATACTTGATGTGTCCAGAATGTGAGGACCATGCACTGTGCAATGACTCTAACACAGGCAATGCTAAGTGAAGCATTGGTCCTTGTTCAGACAAGAAGGACTGCTGCAACAACTCAGCATACTGTAGCTTCACATGAGCTGCAATTCAAGTTGTAATTATGATAAAAATATGCACACCGAGGATTGAGAGCAGACATTGAACATGGGTCCACTCTTCAGATGATAGCTCAAGGTCTGTAATCTTTTCTGTTTAGAAGAGTCCTTCTCTTGCAAACCGAGCCAGCCCAAAAAATAGTCAACTTCCTAGTAATCTACATCAGCAGGCACTGTTACAGTCATCCGTAACATCTACAGAAGCCCCCACTCTGCTAGACTCCCGACGCGGCGGCACACCGCTAGAACCTAGAATGACAGCGGTCTGGACCGCTGTGACACCACCCCTGGCCTAGAAGGCCTTGTACCTGATCCCCAGAGGCTGTATGCCTCATGTACACCTAGACCGGCGCATGTTGCCTCATGCTGCCTCATGTAGATCCGGAGCGCCTTAAGGCGCCTCATGACTCATTAAAGGTTAATCCTCATGTATCTTATCTCACCTCATGGTTGACCTCATGTACCTTATCTCTGACTCACCATGACTCGCATAGATCCCCAGATACAGACTGAGCTTGAACCCTTATGTACTATACATATATAAGCAGACATATCATTATAGTATTTCTTCACTTTGATATCCTAGGTCCAACCCCCCTGATTGTACCAGAACTAGCTTGTCTAATCCACTTGCTTCTTTGTACTTATGACTGCACTTCTAAGTCGCTCCCCATGCCTTAGCCATATTCTCGCTAGCCCTTCATCTTGACGAGGTCCGAGGACCTTACCGACATTGACAGAGAGACCTGTCGACCTTCGATCGACTTGTAAGACACCCTCGACATCCCACCAGATGCATTTGCGCTTGTGTCGAGAAGACCTATCCTAGGCCATAACAGGCACAACATTGAGATCCTAAATTGAACCTACATCTCACAGCTCGAATGTGCATTAAAGCATAGTGTATGTTGAGGACCACCTTACTTTCATGTCAAGAAGCAACTGTTGTGAGTGTTTGATTGGTGTGTGGCCATCTTTGTCTCGACACTGGACACTTTGAAAAAGTTCCTTTCATTGACCTGAGGAGTGCTCCTACAATGAACAATGTCAACATAACATACTATGTTCATTTGACAGATGGCAAACCTTGACACAGATAGATTGGTGTAGCACTCAAGCTCACACTAGGCTTGTATTCTGCTATTTTCCAATACATGTCAAACACCCATCACACACAAATCACTTCCCAATGTTATCCAACACTTACCTGCTCAATTCAATGTTTATCCGCTAATCCCACACTTATCAGATGTGACCCGACACTAACCTGATGCTAACCTGATGAAAATGTCCTCCCTATGTCATGTCCTGTTGTATTTATCCCCACTAGGTGCACAGTTACTTGTTTTCACATCACTAACATCATAGAATGTGTTATTACATGTCTGCAGTACCACATGTCTTATTACATAGGACATTGGACCCGAAAATTATCGCTACTACCTTTGCCTATAGCACTCTGAATTCTACATAGACACTATATATTTCACATACCTCCTACCTATTACTTTACTTTTACCTTTCTACTTCCAAGTAGGAGGAGGTCATCCTATATTAGTAGTTTTTAGCTGAATTCCGCAATATCATCCTTTCTTTATCCGAAACACTCCGAAATATCCAACAGTAATCCGACATTCACTACATTTTCAATGCTAACCTGATGCAACCTGAGGTAACCCACTAACCCAAAAACCCAAAAAAATCAGACCTGATGTTTTGACATCAGACTCGTAATTATACCTTTGGACTTTGTTTCTCACACTCAGACTATCTTCCTTTTTGTATAACTAATTATTCTAAATACCAAACAGCAAACCCCTCAGGTTGAACATACTTGTCTTGCAAGTATAGCAGACTAGGCAGTGCTAGACCACAACTTTTATATTTGGCTGAGTGCTTACTGCGTGTCATGCTCAGCCATTGTTGTTTCTCTACATCGGACTAATCCAACCTCATCTTGTTCAAGTGCAGAGTGAGTCATGGGGGCTAGCAAATTGTTAAGACTGTGCACAAAGGGTAGGACTGATTCCGAGGGGCTTGGCTTTAGCTCATGTGCTGCGTCCCTTACCCAAGTATGTACCCTTAATTTTAGACTGAAGTCTGGAGAAGGTCCAATGAAGTCCGAAGGACTTCCAAATGAGCATGGAAAACTTCGGAAGGACCATCTGGCTGAGTGTGAGAAACTTCTGGAGGAACTTCCAGAAATTACTATGAGATTCATCCACTTCACAAAGATATGTGTAAGGCTAATCAGGATGAATCCTGAATAGAAAGCAAACAGAGGAAAGGCTGCAGGGACAAAGTCCAAAGCAGAATAGGTCCAGAGGACTGTGGGAAAGTTCTGGAGGAACCTCTGGAAATTCAGAGATGTTTAGGAGCAGAGGAGCAGAGGAGCAGAGGAGTGGAGGAGTGGAGCTCCGGCCTAGGGAATTCCTCCCTAGGCCTAAGGTGGATATTCAGATGTAAGGAACTAGTATGAAGACTTAGTGTGAGATCTAGTGCGAGGACTAATATGATATTCAGACTGAGGAAATACAGGAGTATCTACAGGGGTTTATATACTGGAGTCAAGTCCAAGTGGATCAATAAACAGATGGGTAAGGCTATGTACGAGCATGTGGAAATGTATTAGTAAGTAAGACAGATTATAGGGAAATGAACTCAGAGATGAAACTCATACAAGGATCAATAAGCAAAATGGAAACAGAGATAACCAAAGACCAGAGACAGGTGATTACCATAAGGGGATGGGCACTGTTTTAAGGTCTGGGTTCAGATATGAAGCATAGGTCTGATCTGGAGATCCTGAGAAGTGGATATCAGATCAGGTGTCCAGATATTGGATCCAGATGTGTGGATATGCAAAGGTACAGGGATCCAGGTGTATAGACATCTGGACAGATAATGGACATGGACAGGGGGTCCAGAGGTCTGGATGAGGTGTGGGAACATTATTGAATGTAGGTCCGGAATACAGGATATGACGCAAATCATCATTAGGTTGGGTTGCATCATAGTGTCTTGACTTGCTGTGTGTGGACAACAGGGCCTGAGTTGTGAGGTTGATAATATGGGCCAAGCACCTGAATATACATGTGAGAATTGGTAATAATAAACAAGACCTAGAAACTCTTACTGAAGGTACTGTTTTTATGATCAAATGTCTTCATGGTATGTGCCTCGATGTGGACTGCGAAATGTTCCATCATAGTATTGTTGTTAGCTGCATTATCACATATAATATAACCAATCTGAAACTTCATTGGTACTACACTGTTATGAAGCTAGAATTTTACTTACCTTATGTGCAATCCCAACATGTTTAACTAATTTGAACAGTGCTTGACTAAGATGGACACCATTGTGAGCATTGTTCAGTCGAGCAAAGCTAAGAAGGGCACTTTGAATAGTCTAAACACTAGCTGCTATGTCTTTGATCCAGTGACCAGTGAGGGTGAAATAGCCATCAACATTTGATACTTGCCAGACATAACATGTCAGATTGATCTGTCCCTTCACAGCATCACTCTTGTTATGGCTCACATTAGAAATAATGACAAAAAAATCAACAACTGACTTACAAGTAGCTGTCGGCGAAGGCTGGTGAGATTACATTTGAAGAGGTTGATAATGGCTTGGCGTGTCTTTTGTCGACTAGGTAGTGTGACACGGTTGGTAGCTCGTGCTGCTATATCAATTATATATTTGAAGGACTTGTGGTTGAGTGTCAATAGGCTGCAGTGAACTGATAAGTGTCTGATTGTAAGAATACAAATCAAAAACATACCTAGTCAGTTTCAATCAGCCATTCAATGGTGGCCTCGCAGAAGATTGCATCTGAGTATGGGATAATCTTTTCCTTTGGTTGTAGCTCACAGAGGTGAGTGTCGAGTCACGCTTGAGAGTCAGCAGCAACATCTAGTTTGCAGTGCTTGGTGTCTCTTGGTAACATTGAGACAAATTTCTCAGCTTCAGCCCATGTAAGATATTCATTCTGTGAATGTATAGTCAGTGGCATGTTTTCTCAGGTTGGCAATACTTACCCTATGTGAAGCATCCATGTGGCATCACATAGTTGTCACCTTATTGACAAAAGCAATAGGTTTCTTCATTTTCTTGCTATCATGTAGTCAGTACAATGTGTGTGAGATGGAAATAGAAATTTACCTGCACAGTCAACAATTCCAGTGCTTCTTGCCTTTGTCAACATAAGGCTTGGAAAAAAAACTTGGTAATATCTCAATTTTGCTGCTCTTGATGTGGGGTTTCAGAGGCCTCTGAGTTGTTGATGCTCATGACTTGAACATTCTTGAGGAAGCTGTCAGCATCAACTTTGTCAGAATTTGCATGCAGTGGGTTGACTACATATATTAAATAAATATCAGTATTATGTCTTTGTTTTGTTTGGTAGGAAACTTACCAGTTGATGGGCTTGCATCATTCAAAGTGTTGTATTCAGTCTCGTTTGTATGTTCAGAAGGATCAGGGCTATGTGCTTGTTTTTTGCCTATGATGATGTAGGTATTGGTCAGTATTTAGACAAAAAAATAGCATAAACATACCTTTTGTAAGTCGCCTTTTTTGTATGCTGCTTGGCAGCTCAATATTGTTGTTGTCATCATTAACCTCAACAATGGTGACTTTGTGGCTATGAGAACTTGAAGGAGATGTGGTATTTGGGAGATTCAGAGGTATTGTTACAGAAACTACAGAAGGAGCATTGGCAGCACAGCTTGCATTGTGAGCCTGCCTGTGTGAAGCTAATTCTTGATCAGCAGCATTGTCTGCATAAATTATCTTCGCTGATGGCACAGGAACATGTTTAGGGCATGCTGTACTAGTAGGTGGCCCCTCGCCATCGGAATAGACGCACAGCACCATATGCGGATGACCTGTTGAAAATTCAAAAACTCAAATTAGTTTATCCCAGACAGAGGCACATAAACTATTGCAGTTTCATGGCCATTGCCAACTGAAAAAAATATACCTGAAAGCTGTGGCCTGAAGGTCCAGCTCAGGCCTGGACACAACTTGAGCCAGGCCCTAAGCCTTCATAAGCCATCTACAAAGCCTGGCTAGGCCTAGCCTAAGTGGGCCCAGCTAGGCCTGGCTCATGGCCTGAAGCTGGGCCTTGAACATTACTACTGTATAATTTTGACCTTAGGTTCATGGGAATTTCTGCATTGCATTACCCAATGGTTTTGTGACAGGTTCATCTCTTGAGGACAGCTGTGACAAACTTACAATAAGTTCACAAGGTTCATATGTAGTTAGTGTTGTTGGCAGATTACTGCCGTTCTGCCATTCGCCGTGGCAAAACTTGGCAAAACCTGGCAGTTGGCAGAAGGTCTGGGGCAGAACTTGGCAGAAGTTGAAAAGGTACCGGAGCACACGTCACTGAGATGAATCTATCATGATTCAAATATTCAAATATTCATATATGATAAATTGTATAGTTGTCAATGCAAATCTTAATTGTATCTACACTCAGTCAGAAAAATGCTGCAATCTTTCAGTTGCAACCTTCGACACAATTTCCAAAATCCGTGCAAACCTTTGCTTTCACAGCCATCAGAAGACACTCGCTAGTGGGAAGTCTGTCCATCGCCGTCACGCACATGCACACTCCAGACGAGCCTTGTATCAACCTCAATATGGCACATAACCTCAGAAACACATTTGCATTCGAGCCACCACCTACGATCCAAAGTGACTTGAGATATTTGAAGGTAATATGTACAACTTCAATGAGCTGGAGCGAGTTGAGGCTGGTATGGTGCCAAAGTTCATTGATGAGGAGCTCTCAGTGATTGATCATGGTGTGAGAGGCGAAGAGAGTGGTTGGGATGTTGCATTGTTAATGTCAACGAATGGTTTTTTGTAGTTAATGAATAATTTACCTTATGCCTGGTTTTGCCATGGCACAACCCTAGTTCTGCCGGTTCTGCCGGCAGAACTGCCTGTGAATAGTTCTGCCCACAGCACTATATGTAGTAGGATAATATATATACTTTCTACACAAATATAGTTCAAAAATGACAATGAGGAGGGAAAAAAAGTGGTTAAGTGAATGTTTTCATAAAAAAACATATCTAAAAACAAACATGTCATATGTTATGTCACAAAATTAGGTTCATTGACCAAAAACAGCTGTGACTGTCACAAAAAATAGGTTCAGTTGTGACAAACCTAAGGTTGAAATTATACAGTATTGTGAGGTAAGGATAATCTAGGTATAGGGCCCTAATAGGGGCTAAAAAGTGCATACTACAAGGGACTACTTTGAAGGTAAACCTAATAAGAGAGGTATACAGTACAAGGGAAGTGTATAAGTAATACTTAGAAGTAGTCAACTTATACTGTCTAGACTCTCACTCGGAGGAGGGAGGAATAGGAAAGATAGTAAATATGTAAGAACATGTAATAAGGCTGTAATACATTTTATAAGCCTCAAGGTAAGGAAATTTACATACCAATGGAGTTTGGATGGACTATGAATAGATGAAGGACCTTCCTAATGCATTTATGAGGTATTCAAAGTGCGGGAATGTATACGCAATGCGGCCAATACACAGGAAAGTGTGAACAAGCGGACGCACAAAGTGTGGGAAAAGCAGGTTCAGTGTTGGACAAGATTATTTGCTAGACAAAGAATAGATGAGGATAGGAAAATTCATAGTGCTCTATACTCCTTGACATATATATGAAAATGACCTACATATTTGCTGCCCAGAGAGGTTCTAAGTGTCACACCATTAGTCTTAATTAATATGTATAGCAAGTGTGCCTCATATGATATTACATTTTGGGTAGCTTATCTTACTACTATTTTCATCTATTTAATTCTGGACATTCACACTGTAGGATATAAGCTGGCTCACTAACTACCTTACACTTCACTTCACTTCCCTTGCTATGAGTTATAGTTAGTAGAGTCACTTTCAGATAGTTGTACTTTACGCAATTAATCTTTGTCATTCAGAACAATTGGTTTGGCTTAACCACTCCTATTTTACATCTTGCTGTCTCTAAGTCTTTTCAATAGGCTTCACATAGTTGTACTTTGATACTCTTACTAGTCTTATATTTTGACATACTTTAACATACCTGCTGTACTAACTCTCAGAAACCTTACTGTTTTGTTGCAAGCTCTTTAGAACCTCTGTGCATTATCGGACCTTTATTTCTTAACTTCAGATCACCTTTGCTTATATTGGACAAGTACTTTGGTACTTCAGATACATTCTCAGAACTTTGGACACACCTTAGGTGACTTCTTCTTTGCTCATTCTTGATCTTAACAGACCTTCCTTACATTTATATTTTAAGAGGTAGTTCTATAGGCAGTCTCTTTGGGACTGGGCTAGATAGGGCAGCTGAGAAGAGATGATCTGGTACATAATGCAATGATATGTGTCATATAATACCACCTATTATAAGGAAATGCCAGGTATATGGAAGGAGGAGTAGTGCCTAGACCCTATCTTCATAAACCTAGAAGGATGCAATCTGAGTATTATCTAAGGGTGGATCAATGAGATCAAGATAGGTAGAGCAAGGGGTATGGAGCTTATGACAAAGGTTTGTGAGACTATTGGAGTCAACAAAGATTTGCCAGTCTATTCCCTAGGAGAGACAGTGGACAGTGAAAAACCCTCAGGGTGCATTAGGATACTGAAGCTTCCACAGATATAATCTAATTTGCATTCTCTTCAAAACTATGGATTTACTATGAGAAATAAGATGAAAAAAATAAGGCAGGGATTCAGATATTAAGTGGAGAAATCAATTTTGCAATAGGGGGTTTTCCAATGACACTGATAGGAGGGCATTATTAGGCATGACAAGGAATAGTGTTTAATTAATGATCCAATAAGTTGTTGCAGTGTCCATAGTGGGCTTAGGGCATATTTGGTTTAAGCTTGCATCAGGCAATAGTTGTGAAGGGCCAGAAGATGGACCAGTGACTGATTGTACAGTATCTGAAGCTTGAGTCAAAGGACCTATAGCACTATAGCTAGACATGAAAGCTAGAGATGTTGAACATTATTTCTATTATGAAACTCTTCGAAACTTACAATGTTGGTTGGTCAAACAATTATACTCTAATGATAAGCCATGATTAGGAGAGCGTGCTGTGACGAAAGAAATTAGTTGATGGTGGTGATACATTCAAATGGAGACTTACAATGAGACTGTTTTGGAGGGCTGTAACTTCAATGACATATGAACTGCTGGTATCCTGCTTGAATCCTAAATGGTGATAGTGAGTGATAATGACAAGTTGAATAATTAGAGGAATGTGAGAGACCACAATGAGGAGACATTACACAGTCCTGCTGAGACAAGCAACAGTCCCTATAGGACTGCGGTCTAGGAGAAATCAGTTGACAAGAAGGATGATCTGTGTAGGAGGATGATAGATAGTGAGTAGGTGATATGAAATTTCAATGTGATGACTTAGTGCAGCAAAATTTGAAACTGTAAAGGCTAGTATCAATGGTCTTTCCTTTGGAGGGAGGGATAGGGTTGGGATTGCGGGAAATTTCATTTAGTTTGATCTCCTTGGAATGTAATACTACACCTATGCAGTGTAGAGACTAACATCTCTGTAGTCTTGTAGAGGTCTAATTCTCCAATACTCTAATCACCTTCCAAACACAGTACAACCCATATCTCATTTTCATACACCCAGTACTTCATTAGCCACTTGCACACACATTCTCAGCTCTGTCACTTGTCCTCCATCCATCCATTCCATGCCCATTTGGTTCAGGTCACTATGCTCTAACAACCTGCATGCATGGTGAGTGGATGTGAGGCATACACCATCACACCTTATCACCTTATCACTTTTCCATACCCTACCTATTGTTGTGTGCCTTGCTAGGCTTGACTTAGTGCCTGGTTCAGTATTTCTCTCTATTCATATACATAAAGGAACCTTCCCAGTAGCAATCCTCTTGGGGCTGACATTAGCTTAAGCACAGAGAACCATCTGAGTACATCTTACACTATCTATTTTTTATCACTTCATATTCCTTACTTACAGTAATACAGATCAACATTCATCATATTATCACTGTCATCCACTAATCCTTGGGTGTTGTTAGTTATAATAATATTGCACATCTCATTGGACTATTCTTCTCCTTCTCGAGCTGTAATTGCTCCATCCTTTCCATTTCCTCCACTGTCTGCTGATAATTTTGCCACTCAGCTTGTCTCATTGCCTGTTTTTATGAGAAATCCATATTTTATGTCTCTGCTTGGATAGGTACATCTGAGATTATTGGTCACTCTGACAAGATTGGTGAAGATCAGTTCTAGTCTCCTGCAGTCAAAGCAAACTATCTGACTCTCTCAGAGGTGAGATTGTGGATACCAAGTATTGATTCAAATATGTGGTGCTTGATGGTGTTGATGGCAAAAAGCCCATAGGAAGACTAATCAACCTAGCAACTATGAGACAAAGTAGCTCCTAGATTCTTCAATTCCCTATCAAAACATCTGGAGAATCACTTTTTCACTTAGATGAGAGACAAGCAGACGCAGAAGTTGGACATGCAGGTAGGGAAATGCAGAGTAGGAGTGGCGTGGATCAACATGTTCGCACTACATGAACAATTGAAGTTCAGCATGTATAATGACAGGCCTGAAAACGCAGCTGAAATGAACAAATTGATTGTGTCATTTTGCAATGTAGGGATCATATCTATGAAGGAGATAGCAGCGATTCCATTGATCGTCGATATCAAGTGCATCAAGAATGTGAACTCGCTCACAAAGGATTTCTTGGACCCAGGGGAGGTAACTGAGCTCGAGATGCTCGACGACGAATCTATCATTGTCGCATCAGGACAACACAGACTCATTGCATTGGTAAAATATCAACAGAGTGTCGAGGATGAGTTGGCCTCATTGACGAAGAAACATGACAAAATAAGAGACATGGGCACACTCACTGAAGATCACCTTGAAATGTACAACACATTACAGGACATCATGGGCAACCACATGGAACTATTGGAAACCATGGGAAAGTAGGGCATAATCGTATATGATCAAGGTGGGTCTCGAATTCTGTGCTTGCCACAGTAGCCAGCACATCTATAAACAGACACAACATATGACTGTCTGTGCAGGCCACCATTGCAGATGTGGAAGACTGATGTTTTGTATCTGCAGACAAATTATTAGCCAAAGGCAACAATTTAGCAATACATTTGAGTCACAACAATACGTTGCATGATTATGGAGAGACCGAGGAAGAGGTGCTCATGACAGTGTTGAACACGGTGGTGGTGGCATACAATATGGCACCGCCTGAGTCCAGGAATCAAGCAGTTATGAAGGCACTCAAAGAGCAACACAAACTTAAAAAGAATGCACGCCTGCAAAAGGTGTTGCATCACCCATTGTTATGCTTGCTGCTCGCGACTCGCCTGCTGAGGTTGGGGCCACATTTTTGTTGAAGGCATGAATTCTCAGTGACCTGGTTGTCGAATTCAATTGATGTATGTATGGGGGTGAGTGACAGTGCATTGAGAGGAAAATGTGAATGCTCACGTTGAATCCAGCTGTATATCTTTTTAATTGAAATGTGATGCACACGCCTTCAATTGCTTTCATCTCATAAAGTGTTCCCATCCTACAAAACCATCAAACAACTCCTACAAGACTCCGAAAAAGGTGATGTGGAGGCGAAAGCACAACTGAATGTATTATGCAAATCGATCGAGACCTGTGAACAACAGGAAAAAGGCCAGCTCTCGACTTGGGCAGAAGTAATAGGAAAGATCAATGAGCACACAGAGAAATCATTTGTCGGGAAGGAAGAGTGCATTGGGGACATTTCACCTGTGTATGTGATGCTATTAAGCACATATCGAGCAGGTGTGCTATGCACGTTACAAGAATCATGGTTGCTGTGGAAGAAGAAAGATAAAGACATTCAAAGTAATGAAATCTTGAGGTACCTTGACAGCATCGTGGCACACATGGCCCTACACCTGACACTGGAGCAAGGAGCTGAGTGGGTGCTGGAGCCACTACCTGGAGGATGGCTTATGGTATACATGTGGGACTATCTCATTAGGATTCAGCTGGGCATCATGGAGGCAAGCAAAACATCAAGAAGGAGTCACATAAACACTCACTGAATATCAATGACAGATATGCCGTTGGTTCGAGCCACTCCTCGATCATTTTCGTACCTTTGGAGGAAGAATGCATGTCATGGATGACTGTTCCATGGTGATGCTGTTGAACATCAGCAAGGACAACCACATCACACCACCTGAAGCTGATATCGCAGTGAGTCTGAATTTATGCACATGTCATCAAAAAATGAAACCAATCACCTGACACTGAACTCCAGGTAGTAAAAATCATATGGACTTACAGACAATCGTTCATCATGAGGCTAAATAACACCATGTTGAAACATGCACGTCAAAGCCCAGGACAACCTCATGACAAAGATGTGTTTAATGTAGCTGTAACAAACATGCATGAAACAGAGAAGCTCATCTGCCAAGCCCTGTTGAACTTAGTGTCAAAGAGAAAGCAGAAGAACGTAGTAAATCTGAATAACTTAGCTAGTGAAACAAACACCCTCACCAGAACTATGGGCCTACACGTCACTACTTGGAATTGGCCTTCTCCGTCCATCAAAAACCAAGTGTGAGACATAGTCCCTTGCCTTCATGCCATCACTTTGGAGTGAGCCTACCGGTTGAAGTACTGTTCCAAGCTGTTGAAGGGTTCATGGATTAGTGTACTCTGCAGACTCCTAGAGATGAGTCTTGTGGAGTATGTTCAGCCCTTACAGATCATGGAGAAAGATCTCTCACTATGCACCATGAAAGAATAGACTTGGTGGGACGAACTCTCCATCAGCGACACGCAGGCAGACCCTCAATCCATCATTGACCTGGTGTAAGACAACATCATCCAAAAGCAATAACGACTTGAAACACATTTCATTCAAAATTGCCTGCCTAACATCATCATGAAGTTGTTGAATATATAACTTGTAAGAAAGTTCTTTTGTGTAGAAAATCTTCTCTGTAGGCAAGTTATGGCTAGAGTATATTACCATTTGTCGATGGGAGCTATGGAAAATTGTAAATCTTAGACCAAAATGTTGTGTGGTGGGAGAGCCAGAGTTAAAATCTTTTTTGGAACTGTCATGATTACCTAGCAGAGATGCTGGTGAGTGTATGGAGTTGCTGTAGGATTGGGAGCAATTTTTTTGCCTTAATTAATTTACTTCTGGGCAGTTTTGGTGAAGTTTGATACTCTAAGGTGATGCAACTGCTTGAGGAGGGAATACCATGTGGGGCAGGTAGGTGAAGGTGAAAGAATTATAGATGATACCATAAGAACTTCCACATCATTGTGCTTGTCATCATGAGTCATGTCAATAGCAGCTTGTTTGCTGAATCAAATGAGTGTCTGACCTAAACTAACATGTACACTATATAAATACAATAATGGCTGGACACTATATGAAGTGAGTATCCAGCCAAATATAAATGTTGTGATCTCACACAGCCTAGTCTGCTATGCTTGCAAGATAAGTGTGTTTGACCCAAGGGGTTTGCTGTTTGGTAAAGTAAAATAGCTAGTTATATAAAAAGGAAGATAGTCCAAAAGACAAAAACATCAGATATAATACTTTTAGGTTGGTTTAGGCATTGGGTTGCATCAGGTTATGTTGAGGTATGTTGGAAATGTGTCAAAAATGTAGAGAATATTGAGTTACTGTCAGGTGTTTCAGAGTGATAACTGAACAATATTTTGAAATTCAGCTGAGAACTACTAATATTGGATGATCTCCATCCTACTCAGAGATAGAAAGATAAAGTAAAGTAATAGGTAGGAGGTATGCAAAATATATAGTGTCTATATAAAATTTTGGTGGGCTATAGGCGAAAGTAGTAGCAATAATTTTTGGATCCAATGTCCTATGTAATAAGACATAAGGCACTGCAGACATGTAACAATGTGGTCTATAATGTGAGTAATGTAAAAAAAAATAACTATGCACCTAGTGGAGATACATATGACAGGATATAACATAGGGTGGACATTTTTTGATAGGCTAATGCAAAACCTGATGTCTGATGTAATGTCTGATAATCCAATGTCTAATATTTTTCAGATTTGATGCATGCTGCTTGAGCAATGCGTAGCAGTTGACCTGCATCGTCAAATAGCCTGATACAGGCCCAATATGAGTCCAAGCATTACAATACCATTGTAGATCACTATATCCTCAAATAAGTCATTTTTAGGGTCCTCATAGCCTGAGTAGTTGTGATAAAGAACTATGTCTCTAGTTTTAGGTATGAACCTTTCAGATGAGTGGAAATTTTCTTTGAGCTATGCAATTTTAGCATATTTCCTAGTAATCTCTCTTTATGGGTGAAACTGGCCTGGCTGTGCAACCCTGGTCAGAACTAAATATAAATGTTAGATGACAATAAAGATGTTTTAGATTCACTTACTTAGAGGAGATTTTTGGGTCGCATAGTGTGTGGAACATTAGCCTCTGCCCATAGGTTCTCTTCTTAAGACAAGGGTTCTGAAGGTGTTGTTGCCTTTTCTTTCACCCAAGAGTCATGTTTCTGTCCCCACAGCAAGGCTTCTGATGAGGTACCTGCTTCATCTTTTGTATATTCTGAGTTAGAATGAATGAGAAATCAAAAATTTGAGACTTATCTGAAGGTATAAACAAAGCATAAGCTTGCCTCTGGGCTGTCATTCTTTGTATTCTGATAATTCTCCTGGGTTTAGGATTGTTGGAATACATGTAGTCATCGTGGTCATTGGCTGTGGTCTTGCATTCAGAAGATATATCACATAATCAAATACAAGTATTTGAGGTTGATTGATAGATATGTTGGAATCAAACACAGGTGTTTGACATTAATTGAGATAGGGTTTTGGATTCAAATACAAGCATTTGATGTTTATAGACAGAGAATTGTTCTAATGTTGAAATGAAATGCAAGCATTTAATGCTAAATGTAAGGATTTCTAGCCAGATTTCTAGCTAAAGTTCCAAAATGCACCAATTAGTTAAGAGTTCTATGCTGAATGTAAGTATATCTGGTCAGATTACTGGCTGAAGTTCCAAAATGAGTTAAAGAGCAATGCAGGTATGGTTATAAGTTTAAGTGAAAGCAATTGAGATGTGCAATGAATGAACTTAATATAATAGTAAGAACTGTGGATAAAATGAATGCGGAAGAAAAAATGTGATCCTGACTAATTTGATCCACAAATAGTGATGTGTAATGATGAATGAATAGTCAAAAATCACAGATCTGGGCATATCTAAATCTGGCTACAATACATATAATAGAATTATTATCACTATGAAATAAAATCTTCCAAGGTTACCCAAGGAACTGTTTAGCTAATAGAGCATCCAGCATGCAACTATCATTGTAGACAATGTGCACTAAACCATGATAACAACAACATGCTAATGCAACTCAATACAAGGAATAATATTAACCTGCAAATACACTAAATTACTAATAAGGATGTAAGTATCCTTACAGAAGAATAGGAATGCGAGGATGGGAATATGTTTTCAATATAAGAATAAAGTTTGACAAGTGTGCTATCAGTGCCACTGTAGAGTCAAATATGCTAGTGGTCAGCTGCATCACTGGCTTCTCTCTTTTTAGTAGAGGATGACCTTTACTGATTGAAAAATAAAAATATTATCTAGAAATATGACATTGATGTCTACTTTGATTTACAAAGCAGAGATCATTCTCTTGGAGAATATTTGGGTGTCTAAGCCCAGTGCCTGTCCCAAGTTTGCAGCATATATACTACATTTTAACCAGAGTGAATTAATAATGAAAATTTGCCAGAAATTTACCTTGATATTTTTGACATTGGCAGCAAGGCCATCATTGTCACTATATAGTTGAAACACTTTTACTGCAACATATAGAATTATGATTGGATAGCAGTATAAACATTAATTGGAGATTAACCTTGATAGGTTCCTTGTTTGTTCGTAAAATACACTTCTGGATCTTCCCAAAACTGCCACATGTAATAGGATATTCAGCAGTCTTCATAATGTGAGGCATGAGGTTGTCAAGTATCACCTGAATTGATACTATAGCAAGTCACAATCTGATTAATTTAATTACATACATTCTACTTAGGCAAATTAACTTCCATAGAGCAATCCATTGAGTGTTGATTGATATCCATTATAATGTCATTCATCTTGTTACTTGCTTGAGGGTGGCCATCAAACAATGATTATTTGGTAAGAAAAGGATAAAGAACTACTGCTATAGTGTGTTTATTTTATTTTATTCATGCAGTGAGAGATTGTCTGTGTAGTCACAGCAAGTGAGATGAGAATTAGACTTTTATATGACACTTACACAATCAAACAAGAGTGATTAGCAAATCCAGGTTAGGTTTAAGAGTGATTCTACATGTATTTTTCACACTGATTCTAATTTGTGTGTCTATTTCTTTTCAAAAAATGTAGGTACCATATGGAAAAAATCTTGTTCACAAGCCCAATTTCAACTGCTGCTCTGTATACCAGCTGAAATTGTTCAAATAGGAAGCCATCTAACAATTTTCTCTCACTTCGAATATTCAAAAATTTAGTTAGTTGGTTTATTTGTGACAAGTGAGATGCCTGAATGTCACGAGTTCCAAATACAAACCATTATACTTTCCTAAATTCGAAGTCTTTTAAGCGCACAAGTATAGCGCCTGTACCTAAAGATAAACCTAAAGATGTATTTATAGTTGAGGAAGCACCTACGGCGTCTATTGTAGAATTACCGAATATCACTGTACCTGAATCACGTGATGATGACAGCATACCACGCGACACTCTTGGAATGTTCCAGAGTCTTACTGCGGCTGCGGCACATGTTATGACATCATAGTTATATATAGAATCATACGATACCTTTAATTATTCTCATTGGCTAGTTAGTTTATACTCAGTTTTGATCTCCGTTTCAATACATGTATATAGGTAGTGTCTTGTAGTCAGTAGTTCTTTAGTTCAAACCTCTTGTATCTCCAAGTGAGCAATCCAAGACATACCTGCTGCCTCATCCTTGTTGTGATCTTTCTTTCTTTGAGTCCTAGTCTCTGCCCTGTGTTAATTCGTTTAAGGGGTTGTGACACTGAACCATGAAGCTGAGAGATTTGTTGGAATAAGATCATTGACAGTATGGCAACATCAATGATAACTCTAATCCTAATTTAGGGGCAGGAAAATGAACATTGCCAGTGAAGTATTGAAGGTTGTAGTAGGTGGAGCTGCTGTCTTGGAGGAGGGGAGTATAAATTACAAAACCTGGGTTTTGATAGGTACATATAATGTAGAATATGATAATAATAAACAGAGTTTTTGTGTCATTGGACACTAATGCTGTAGTTAATATTGAAGAAGATGAAATGGCCTGCCTTGAAATAAGAAAGGTTGCAGGCCTTATTGGATGATCATGATTCAGAGTAAGCAATTATAAATAGTTCAGTAAGATGTGTTGGTTATAAGGACGACATGGTATAGTTATCATTAGAGGAAGATGGTAGTAGATGAGCATTAGGCATGAGATAAGGTTTGATTTAAATCATGAATAGAAGAGTCATAAAGCTGTAGTTATGACAGCAGCATCATGGAAGTTAGTCAAATACAAGTATGTACTTTTATATATATAAACTATGAAAGACATGAGAAGGAAAATAGTGCCATCAAGGAATAAAGATATGGTTCCATTACCAAGGTAATACAATTCTTTACAGATTGCAAAAGTCAACCCTAGATATGTAATAGCACGATGTAGCACTCGAGCTCACGCTGAGCATGTGTTCAGCTATTTTCCGATGCATGTCAAATGTCCATTGCACACGAATCACTTCCCGATGATATCCAACACTCATCTGCTCAATCCGATGCTAACCCGCTCAATCCAATGTTTATCCACTAAACCCGACGCTAATCCAACAGACCCGACGTTTCCTGCGCATCGGACCTGATATTTTATTTTACCATGCACTTGTCCTCCCTATGTCTTGTCCTGTCATATCTATCCCCACTAGGTGCGCAGTTATTCATTTTCATGTTGCTAACATTGTAGAACACATTATTACATGTCCGCAGTACCACATGTCTTTTTACATAGGACATCGGATCCGAAAATCAGTGCTACTACTTTCGCCTATAGCACTCCGAATTTCTACATAGACACTATATTTCGCATACCTCCTACCTATTTACTTTACCTTTCTACCTCCAAGTAATAGGAGGTCATCCAATATTTGTAGTTCTTAGTTGGATTCCGCAATATCATCCCTTCTTTATCTGACACATCTCACAGTAACCTGCCATTCACTATTCCCGACATTTGCTATATTCCCGATGCAAACCCGATGCTAACCCGACGCAAACCCGCACCTGAAACCCATTAACCCGAAACCCGAAAACATCGGACCCGACACTTTGGCATTGGACATTGTAGATATACCTTCAGACTTTGTTTCCCGCACTCGGACTTTTGACCGTTTTATCATTTCACTAACTACAGACCATTCCAAATAGCTAACTCCTCGGGTTGAATGCACTTGTCTTGCAAGTATAGCAGAGTAGGCTGTGCACGACCACAACACATATTATATTGCTGATTACTTACTTCATGTAGTGCTCAGCAATTGTTGTATCTCTACAACGACCAACCAGATTACAAGCTGGATGTCCACAAGGATGTGAGTTAAATGCAAGTGTTCAATAGAAGGATTGCAAGAGTCGACCCTAGACATCCAATAGGATGACTAGCTAGATTATCAGCTAGATTGTCATATACCGGATTCTACACCTCACTTCCGCTATGATATCTTGTCCAAATCCTCATGTATCCGGACATATCCATATGATCCCCACCTGATCCAGTTCACACATCCAATCCATACTCCATCCAATCCTCATCCAATCCTCATCTGATCCTCATCCATGTCCTATCCGAACCCCTGGCTTTCAGACCTTCGGATCTCATTCGTGGTCCTATCCGAAACTATTCCCGCACTGTCTTGTTACTTAAGGGTCTTATATGAAAGTTGTGTATAATGACAACACAATTATACACAGTAAAGACTTCTTGCCAGTCCTTAAGTCCATGGTCTCTGACTTTTCTACTTCATGGGAGGTAATGTGATGAGTTTTTGGGAGGATTTAGTTTGTTGTCCTCTCTTCCTGTAATCTCAAAAAAATATGTTCTGTGTTCTGGAAAATTTGTTAGGTTTGTTTCAGCCTAGTAGGTTGTGTTTCAACCTATGAAAGTCTGTTTCAACTTTGTCATCCTTAGATTTGTGTCTCACTTTCCGTTGAAAGAGAGAGTCTTATGTATACACGTAAAGCTTAGAATGAGAGCTGTTCAGTAGTTATATAGTCAACCCCTGTAAGGTAGTATATAACCTATAGTAAAATAACAATAACAAAAGTTATATAGTCAAACCCCTGTAAGGTAGTATATAACTTAGAGTAGATAATGATATCTTAGATGTTACCTCAAGGCACTTATGTTGGCCTGCACTTTAATTCTTAGTGATCTCACACGGTTTGAGACAAGAGTCAAGTGGAAGGATTGTTATTTCATGGACAAAATGGGGTCCTTTTATACCTTTTGGGAACCCCCTTACTAAGCATGATTTATCAGATGGATTGGTAAGAATGTGGCTTACAATCCAGGTGATGAATCAGCTTATTACTAAGTACATTACAAATACAGTGTAATCTTACAAAGAATTTACAAAGCATGACAAATCATGACAAAACATGATGTGCTGACAAACAAATCTGGTGGCTGAAAGAAGCCAAATAAAAATAAACAATCAGAAATAAATAGAGAGACACAAAACTTTAACAAACAAATCTGTGGCTGAAAGAGGCCAAATAAAAATAAACAATGAGAAATAAACAGAAGGTCACATGTTCATAAAAATACAAGATAAAACAAGTCTGAAAAGTGAGAAATAAAATATGAGACAATGAATCAAAGGAAAAACAGAGAGGTAACTCAGTGATAGAGAGCTAGACAGTCTCTCATACCTTCCTTATCACTTCTCTATATAACTGACATGGTATGAATCACATACCATGCATGACAGCGCACCTGCACATTACCCCATTTAGGATATACCTGTGTTTCCAGCTCTCGGTTATCTCTGCTTCCGTCTTGATAATGTATTCTGTATGAGTTTCATCTCTGAGTTCATTTCCTTATGTTCTGTTTCACTTACTAATACATTTCCACATGCTCGTACATAGCCTTATCTCTCTGCTTACTGATCTGCACAGACTTGCCTCTAGTATATAAACTTCTGTAGAAACTCCTGTACTTCCTTAGTCTGAATATCATATTAGTCCTCGCACTAGATCTCACTCTAAGTCCTCATACTAGTTCTTTCCTTCTGAATACCCACCTTAGGCCTAGGGAGGAATTCCCTAGGCTGGAGCTCCGCTCCTCCACTCCTCTATTCCTCTGAGTTTCTGGAAGTCCTTCCAGATCTTTCCCATGGTCCTCTGGACCTATTCTGCTTTGGACTTTGTCCTTGCAGCCTTTCCTCTGTTTGCTTCTACTCAGGACATGTCTTGGGTAGCCATTATACATATCCGTATCAAGACAAAACCTCCATTGTAATTTCCGGAAGTTCCTCCGGAACTTTCCTGCACTCGTCCAAAAAGTCTTTCCGAAGTTTCCCACACTCCTTCGGAAGTTCTTCAGACTTCCTTAGACTTTCTCTGGACATCATTCTGAAATTAAGGGCACATACTCGGGTAAGGGGTGCAGTGCATGAGCTGAAGCCAAGCCCCTCGGAACCAGTCCTACCCTTTGTGCATGGTCTTGACAGATGTCCACAATGATGTGAGTCAAACATTAATGTTCTGATAGAAATGTCAAAAACATCAAATGCTTGCATTTGATGGAAAGATCCTAAGAGTAGATCCTAGAAGTTCTATAGGATGACTAGCTAAATATCCATAAGAATATCAGTCAAAAACCAATGTTTAGATAGAAATTCCAAGAATATCAAACACAAGTATTTGATAAAGAGATTGCAAGAGTCTATCCTATAAGTCCTATAGGATTACTGGCTAGAGCTCTATGAAGATGAGAAGTCAAACACTAGATTGTGAGAGTCAACCTTAGAGGTACCTAAACAATCAAGGTATGGGTCATGTTGATTTGTTACTTTCTGATGCAAATTAGATCTTAGGTTGCTGGACAGCAGACATAAGTTGTCCAGATCTGAAAGTGCTATATATTATCCACTAAGTTGGTGGTGAAAGACCTAAGAACCAATTTCATGAATCAAGTGATGCATGTAATACTTGAATTGGGAGAAGAGTCACACATTCATAGAATATGGAGTTCAGACTTTTGCTAGAGGTATGTGCCAAAGAATGCAAGCCTGATATTATTCTTGTGTCCTATAATCTACTGCAACCTCCTATTCAGAATTGGCATCAAGCTGTCTCTCTTGTTGAGATGAAGTAGTATAGTGTTGATATTCAGAAATAAGTATGGTTTGATAAAAATGCCAAGCATACAAACACTATCTAGAGATGTCAGGATGCCCATAGCTTCATTATTACTTTGCAGTATATTAATGAACAGTTTACCTTTGCATTTTTTTCAGGTTGAGCAGATAATCATCAGATTGAGTAGATGAGTGTCAGATTTGTGGATGAGTGTCAGATAACATTGGGAAGTAATGTGGGTGTTTGACATGCATTGGAAAATAGCTGAATATGAGCCTAGCGTGAGCTCGAGTGCTACATCATGAAGGCTGCCAGGGACACTGATAACATAATCAACAATATGGAGGTTGTGGGGTAAAATAACGACCTCAACAAATGAGTAAGCCTGATGATCCTATCTGACAAAAACTTAAGTCAATATACCTGAGCTACAAGTGAGTAGTTTGAATTTCTGTCGGAAAAGCCTTCCCCATACCACCTAGGCTCCTGAAACAAGTTAAATGGAGTGCCATCAACACAGAGGAAGCCCCCACACCATTCCCAGCATGTTTTTCCTTCAACCCACTACTGCAACTTTTTCCATTCCTCCTGATCTTTGTGATCCAGTGGATCAAAGTGGATCTTGTTGTCATGGTGCCTTAGGATGGCAATCATAACTTGTTTGAAGCAGTTATACACTGTTCCAATAGACACTCCCATCATTCAGCTAAATCCTCCATCATTGCAGTGTTGCCATAGTGGCCTACCCCATTGAGGAACATTGCAAGTTGGATTGTGACAGGGAGCTGTGAATTATGTGAGTTATTGTGGAAAATTGGATGCAGCTCCAAACAGGTCACAAGATGGTCAAAGACAACAGGTGGAACACAAAGCTTTTGGCAAAAATTTTCAGAAGCATACATCTTCCATTCTAGAAGGAGATGCAGCTGTGGTACATGGGTAAGTTTAGGTCTAGCATTTAGAATATGGCTCTTTTGTGCTTCATTATGCAGAACATGGACTGTGTCAATAAATTCTGTGAATGCTGGCATGGTCATCTTCGGTCTATTGGATGAGAACTGGGATGATATGCCAAGTGAGTGGGAAGTTGTAGCTGTGATGCCTAACATGAGCGAGTTCCAAGATGAATCCAATAATATTGAAGAGATGGACATGCTGATAGACCTGTTTTCATCTAATGAGCCATCTGAGTCACTCTCATCCTCAGAAGGTTCTGCGAGGAGCTCGTCAATCATATACTTCATAAGCTCCACATAATGAGTTATCACATGATTATTGTGAATATTTCTAAGGGCTTGAAGTTGTTGTTTGCAACATTATAAGCAGGGCATAGTGGACTGATCTTATCAGTAATGTGTAAGCAATGTGGAGATATAATATAGAGTTTCAATAATATTGTTGTTGGATTTCTTACCTTTGCTTTGTGCTGGTGTTTCTGAACTTTGAATACCACCAATATTAGTATATAAGATCAAGTTAGTGTAGCAGTAAAGACTTAGGAAGTGTTTGTTTGAATATAATCACATAGTATAATGTTATCTAGCTTTCAAAAACTGGAGTGAAGGGTAATATTTGATGGCAACATAACTAATAACAGTAGACCTACATTATATTACATCACATGATTTATATTAGCTTAGCTAGAAGTTGCTGATGTTAATTAAGTTAGAACCAAAAATGTATCAAATATATCTAGATATGACAAGTGATATACTATCATAACTTTGCTCTCAGTCATGTCAATACTTCCAAATGCACTAATAAATTAAATTATGGGCACCACACCTGCAATACTAATGACAATGGAGGAAGAGAGCTAGACTAGGATTTAGTGCCTAGACCTACTCTTGAATAGCTGAAGTCACAGCTTGCACTAGCATTTGCTGGACTTGGTTGATAAGGAATAATATCAAAAGAATTCTTATCATGACTGCTACTTGGTCAGATATTGATTCAATACTATTAATATTTGCTATTGGTGGTTAATGATTGAGTTGAACCAGCACTTGAAGTAGCAAAGGGCCAAAGCCTAGAAACCTGCTCCACTAATCTCCAAGTCATCTCTAGTAGTACATGGCATCATTAGATAATTAAGGCATGATTTCATGGACAATAGCATAGTGTCCATGATTGATTCCTGTTAAATAATTAGCAGACTCAGCAAGATTGTCGTCAGTTTCAGCAAATGTCCTATTAGAAGAGATAAACTTACACCCCATGGTAATTGTACCCTGTTGGAAATCTCTTACTTTCTAGCAATATTTGAAATACTCTGTATTTCAACTCAATATATAAGCTGAGAATACTGCTGGACTGATCCTCTTGTCATCACTAATACATAAGTATCTGAGATTTCAGGGAGGATGCAGTGAGATATGTTGTCTATGGTTTATAGGCTATGATATATTTATGGTCTGTACTGATGCTCTGCTTCTTTGCCATAGGCAACTCTAGCTAGAATTGTCTCAGCAGTGTATAACTCACCTTCTAACAGCTCAAGAATCCAAGAGGCAACTTCCTCATGTATGAAACCAGGTGTGTAAGTATAATGATCAGTAATGCTAGTAGTCTTATTGTATCTAGTCAGCATAAATATCTTACTATCTTATATGAAGAGATTGTGATTTCTCTTAGTATTGCAAATTTGGTGATCAAGAAATTGTGTGCTATAGGATGATATGTGGGTGGTTATATAGGGCAAGTGGTACAGGGGCTCTCAGATATACAAAGTAAATCTGAAGAAGTCCTTGATCTCCAGAATGTTCCAGGCAATATGACTAATACTGTCACCAAGAAGAGAAGGAGTAAATGACACTCATTATGAAATGGATCCTCAGACATAAATGAGTAGCCTTGTATGGAATTGGTGAGGCCATCCTTGAGATTATCCAGGCACGATTAGTAGCAAAAGGATACTCACAGATACTCAACATGGACTATACTGGCACTTTCTCTCTAGTTGTCTGTTTAGAGACAATATGGTCCATTATGTTGACAGCTGTAATTCTCAATTGGGAAATTCAGCAGATGGATGTAAAGGGTACTGTAAAGAGTTGATTCTTTATAGGCACTACAAAAGTGGTTACCTTAGAACTCAAGGTGTGAGTGTGATATTTGTCCCAAAGAGACTACCTATAGAACTATCTCTTGATATATAATGCAAGGAATGTCTTGTTAAGATTGAAGATAAAAGAAAGGAAAAGTCACCCAAGGTGCATCTGATATTCTGATGATGCATCTGAAGTACCAAAGTACTTATCCAATGTAAATGAAGGTCGTCTGAAGTCAAGAATCAAAGGTCCGAGGTTGTGTGAAGCGTCTGAAGAGCTTTTGATGAACAGATTAATTGTGTGAAGTATAACCATCTGAAAGTGACTACTGACTATGACTTGTAGCAAGGGAAGTGAAGTGAAGTGCAAGTAGCTAGCGAGCCAGATTATATCCTACAGCATAAAAGTCCAGAAACTGCATAGGTGAAAGTAGTAGTGAGATAAACTATCTGAAATGTAATAAGACTCGAGGTGAGCTGCTACAGAGATATGCATGTAATCGCACATGAGACGCACAGCTATATGTATTAATCAAGCTTTCAATGGGTCAACAATGTATGTGCCCCTAAGACATAATCAATAATACACAAACAAAGTGAAAACGCACCAGTGAAGTCAAATGGACACTGACAGGACATGGTATGGAGGATCGCAAGTAGGAATAGGCCTCAGAAACAGACAGATGACCTTCAGATGACTCAGATGAATGCGCGGAGCTTTTGGAAGGTCAAAGGAGTGTCGGGGAATGCAATATGAGTTATTTGTAAAATTGACAAGATATGTGCCCAATGCCAACCTGAGTGCTACAGCACGTACCTAAATGGTACACTGAAGGAAGAAGTGTATATGGAATAGCCAGAGGGGTATAATGATGGCACTGGTTGAGTCTGCTGACTTAAGAAGACCCTATATAGACTGAAACAATCTGGGAGAGAATGGAACATTGAGCTTGATGAACATCTGAATAATGTCAGATTCAAATGTACAATATCAGATCCATGCATATATATTAGATGTACAGCAAACGAGACAGAAATCATTACTGTTTGGGTAGATGATTTACTCCTATTCACAAGTAATATGAGCTTGATGAGCCAACTCAAAGCTCAATTAAAAAGTATCCTGGATGTTACTGACCTAGGAGAACCAAGAAAAATCATAGGAATAGAGATAAAGAGATATCAAGTGAAAAGATCAGTCTGAATCTCACAGACCAAATATATTGAGTCAATCCTACAAAAATATGGTTTTCAGAAGTCAAACACTGTGGGAATGCCATTAGATCCCAAGATTATACTTGAAAAATAGAAAACTGACTAAGAGGGCAACCAGAATAATGGTTATGGATCCTTGATTGGATTTTTAATGTATGTGGCAGTTGCCACAAGACCAGACATAGCATGTGCTATTCAAAGACTAAGCTCATTGTAGCACTCGAGCTTATGCTAGACTCATATTCTGCTATTTTCCAAGGCATGTCAAACATCTGTCACACACAAATCACTTTCCAATGTTATCCGACACTTACCTGCTCAATCCAATGTTTATCCGCTAATCCAACGCTAATCCAATGTAACCTGATGCTAATCCAATGCAACCTGATGCTAACCCAATGGAACCCAATGTTTTGGGTCCTCCCTATGTCATGTCCTGTCGCATCTATCCCCACTAGGTGCGCAGTTACTTGTTTTCATGTCACTAACATTGTAGACCACATTATTACATGTCCACAGTACCACATGTCTTATTACATAGGACATTGGACCCAAAAATTATCACTACTACTTTCGCCTATAGCACTCCAAAATTCTACATAGTCACTATATATTTCGCATACCTCCTACCTATTACTTTACTTTACCTTTCTACATCCGAGTAGGAGGAGGTCATCCGATATTTAGTAGTTCTTAGCTGAATTCTGCAATATCATCCTTTCTTTATCCAAAACACTCCGAAACATCCGACATTTGCTACATTCCCGACACAACCCGAGGTAACCCGACAAAATCCACTAACCTAAAAACACCAGACCCAATGTTTTGACATCGGACTCGTAATTATACCTTCAGACTTTGTTTCCCGCTGACACGCACCAAACTTGTTTTGTGCATGGTCATGGCTACTTTTGAGCTTTGATGTTCTCTGCCTTACTCTATGAGATTACTAAGAATTTTCTATAACACATCATGATTTGATTTGAGTAATTTTCAGACATAACAAACCCATAATACTACATAATAATTTAATTAACACTTATCCAACTTAAAGATAAGTTCCAAACATACCACAACACATTATTCAGCATTCTCTCACAATCTTATGATTGTTTTTTACAATTCTTTACATTCTTTCTGTATGTTCTGAAACATATTTACGGTAGCATTCCAACATTTCAACAGTTCATGTGTGATCAATGGCTTAGTCAGATGAAATGGATTAGTAAGATGAGATGGATTAGTCAGGAAACTGAAGAAAGAAAGTTAATAGATGGGAATATCTGAGAAGTGAACAAGTCATCATGGGACATTTCAACTATGACTCAGTATGAGTCATTATGAGTCATATTTCCTTAATTAGATAGTTACACAGCCACATTTAGAGTAGTATATAAGGGGCCCAGTTTCCCCTCTGAATAATGACAATCTCCCTTTTGAAATAAGCTTCCTTTGAGAGGATAGACATCTCCCTTTTAGAGAGAGAGAGGGAGATTTGAGTATCTTCCTGAATTTCTCACCCTACATTTGTGTGAACATCTGAGTGAATATTAGTTTATTCCCTCCATTCTTTTGTCATCATTTCCCACAACATACTGATCTTCTGAGGCCTACCTTGAGCCAGTCCTTGAATTACACTAGCTGGTACACAGTTATCAGTCGTCTAGTTGTAGTTTCGTCACATTCTCTTTACAAACACAGGATATCTTTTCTGTGGGAAGAATTTAGGTATTTTTAATGATTAGGAGGACGACAAATAAGACTAGCACTTTATTCAACAATATTAAGAGCTTGGCTGCTTTAAGACTACATCAAGAGGGTGTACTCTGTTCTGATTCTGCATCATACTTATCATGAGTGCCTGAGCAGCAGAGAAGTTAGTTTCGAAGCCCCATATTTCGGTTGATTCAATTGTGTTAGAGGCTTGGTTTGATCTCCTCTAATTTTTGAGAATAGGGAGTATTTACAAGATATTACTCTGATTCATTGTGTACTGTGTGATTCATATCTTTATCTTCATATTGCACACCTTTGCAATCCTCTTTTAGTAGCATTGTAGTACTGCATCAAGCCAGTTATCAATTTGGCTACATCATTTACAATCTTTATCTTTAACGTCCTAAGTACTGCATCAAGCCAGTTAACAGACTATCAACCTTCAAGTACCTAAGCACTGCATCAAGCCAGTTAACGGTCGCTGTCTCAACCCACCTAAAGTCATTAGAAGTTGTTTAGATTGACCCAGCTATTTACGCCTCCTCCCACGAACGACCACATTATCAACTGTTGGTATTTGTCTGAACCATTGACCATGGAGGATAGTGAGAACTGGTGATTTTATTGCCAATCACATCCTAGTAAGACACCACGCTTCAGACTATCTTCCTTTTCATATAACTAATTATTCTAATATCATACAGCAAATCCCTCAGGTCAAATACACTTGTCTTGCAAGTATAGCAGATTAGGCTGTGCAAGACCAAAACATTTATATTTGGCTAAGAGCTTACTATGAGTTTCCTGCTCAGCAATTGTTGTATCTTTACATTGTTCACTGCAAATCCAGAATTAGCACACTAGATAGTGGCGAAAAGAGTTTTGAAATACCTGTCCAGAATGAGAAATCTTGGAATCAAATACCAAGACATTAATAGTGATGATGAAGTCCAAATAGTAGGTGGTCTGATGCCAACTATGCCAATGATCTGAGAGACAGAATATATATTTCAGATTATGTTTTCAAGTTAGGAAGCAGAGCAATTGCTTGGAGTTCAAAGAAACAAAACATAGTTTTGTTATCTTCAACAGAAGCCAAATACACTGCAATAGCATATGCAGTGCATGAAGCTATTTGGCTTCAAAACCTATTCCAAGAGTTAGGTTTTAACCAAAAAGCTCCTATTACCTTACATGTATCAGGAAAAAGGGTTCAAGCCTTTTTAGCTAAAATAAGCTAAAATAAGTTGAAAAAGCTCAAATGGCAAAGTGCCTTCTTTTTGAGCTACTATAAGTCAGGCAAAGCTAGTGAAGTAGGGATTCTTTCTTATATGCAAATAAGGCTATATATGCACACTCGAAAAAATTCTGGAGACACTGCTATTCTAGCTTTTTCAGCCAAAACACAAAAAAAGCGAAAATTCAAGTTATATTTCAAGTAACTACTACACCAGATGTAAACTACTGCTACAAAAGAGGCAAAAAAGCGAAAATTAAGAGAGGTGGGAAGAAGGCTATAAGAGGGAGTCAGGCAGGAAAGACAGGAAAATAAAGAAAGACTCATCAGATAGCCAAAAATGCGAAAATTGGAGAGGATAAGCCTATAGCAGGAGCAGGAGCAAAAGACTTGGAGAAAAGGGTCAAAAAAGCGAAAATTAGAAGAACTTACCAAAGGAAGGAGGAAGAAGATATGGTCAGAAAGGAACACAAAGGATAATAAAAGATACTCACCAAAAAGAAGAACCCCAGCACCAGTACTAGTACCAACATATATACTAAGATCAACACCAACCTCTAATTGAAGAGCAAGAGAATAAGTATTGTTAAAGAAGACTGTTTAAGGGAAGATGGTGGGAGAAGGAAAAGAAGGAAAAAGACTTATGGTTGACACATTTTTGCTTACCAAACAATACCAAACATATTTCCCCATTTAGGTATTTCTACTTGTCTAGCTTTTAGTTATCCCTGTTTCCATCTTGCTTATTGATCCTTGTATAAGTTTCATCTCTGAGTTCATTTCTATCTTACTTACTAATACATTTCCACATGCTTGTATATAGCCTTACCCCTCTGCTTACTGATCTGCTCATACTTGACTCCAGTATATAAACTCCTGTAGAAACTTCTATACTTTCTTAGTCTGAATATCATATTAGTTCTCATACTAATTCTTATTCCTTCCTTATCAATATTCACCTCAGGCCTAGGGAGAAATTCCCTAGGCTGGAGTTCTACTCCTCTGCTCTTCCAGTTCTAATCTGCTTTAGACTTTGTCTCTACAACCTTCCCTCTATTTGCTTCTACTCAGGATTCGTCCTAAATAGCTTTTACACTTATTCCTGCTAAGTGAATGAAACTCATTCAGAATTTCTGGGTTTCCTTCAGAAGTTTCCTATGCTCCTCTGGAAGTCCTCCAGACTTGATCTGAAATTAGGAGCATGTACTCAGGTAAGGAGCACAGCACATGTGCTGAAGCCAAGCTCCTCAGAATCAGTCCTACCCTTTGTGCATAGTCTTAACATACAAATCATGAAAAGTCAGAACAAGTCAAAAAGGAAGGACCACATGCATGATTGAGTCATAGCATGTATACATTGATACAAAATCTGCCAGAGTGTCAAAAAGGAAATGGATATGAGGGGTAAGAGTAGGCCTAAGGATCTAGTCAACAGATAGTCAGTAGAGGAGGCTGAGATGACATATAACAAATAATATTACTTGTAACAATGGGCCCAGCCATATATTACATTTATAATATTACATCCACAATTTATCTATTAGCCCATAGGTATACTACTTAACTAGTATGGACTTAGTCATATGTTATGGCTACAATTGCCTATGGGCCCATCTGAGATGGCCTATATTATATGGACATTAGACTGGCTGTAAGATATAGACTATTTCTGTCATATCCCGTGTTCTGGACCCAGACCAATCACGCAATCATCTCCGGACTTCCAGATCCGGTCAGCTCCTATCTTCCGTGCCTTTTCCCTTTAGTATTTCCCTTATCGGTTAGTATGCTTTATTTTCTGTCCCTTATTCATTTCCGTCTTCATTTTACTAAGTTCCAATAGACTAGTGATAGTCGTCCCACATGCTCTGTCCATAGCCTCGCACTGCACTGGCTGTTTCTCTGTTATGTCCTCAGTAGTATATAAACCCTATACAATCCTTGTAGTTCCTCAGTTCGAATATTATCTTAGACTCTGCTCATGCCCTCCTCCATCCGACTTGAAGTCTCTTCTCGTCATCTCTGATAGTCTTAGGATCGACTCCTATAGACTCACCACCTCCGCCTCTACCTTAGGTAGTCCTCTGCTGTTTCCTTCTAGTTTGGACATCGTCTGGATTAGTCTTATCACTTGTTCCCGAACATCCGCTGGAATTCCTGCGCATCGGACTCCGGACTCCGGACGTCGTCCTTTAGCCCTCGGAAGTTAGGGGCACATACTCAGGTAAGGGGTGCAGCACACAAGCTGAAGCCAAGCCCTTCGGATCCGAACCATTGAGCATGTTCTTAACAGTATATTCAAACTCACACCTTACTGAGTATACTTACAACTAAATTCATGGCACCTACAACCACTCAGACCAACCTCTGCATGGTGGGCTTAGTAACCGCCCGACATAACTCTACTCTCATAGTCGATGCATTCACTAGCTTCTCACAGTGTTGCACTAGTGCGCAGGGCTTCCAAACTCTCTAGTACCATCTGTTTCCATTTCCACTTTTCCCAATATCTCTCCTTTTCCGGCTCTTGTAGATTGTGGCTCATCTCATTGTTTTATAGAAAGCAAATTAATCCGAGAAAATAACATTCCCACCTATGCAATCTCTCTGCTTCCGCTCCATCTGTTTGATGGTACTTCTAATGCCACTATTACCGAGGCAGTAGATTTACCGATCCGTTTTCCGACCGGCGTGGTTACCTCCGAAACATTCTATGTTACTCCATTGGACTCATCCTATTCCATCATTCTAGGATATAGCTGGCTCACCTGACACAATCCATTGATTGACTGGGTAAAGGGCAGCATCAATTTCTGTCCGATTCCTCATGGAGTGCCTCCGACCCCTCCGACCCTACTTCTGCTGCTTCCGGCAAAAATCCCTTCCCCAACTCCACCAAGTCCCTCCGCTGATAACGCTGTTCCCAATATTTCCCTGATCAATGCAGTTGCCTTTTGCCGGGCCTGCAAGTTAGAGGGATCGGTCCAGTTCAGTATTTTTATCCGACCCACCAGTGTCAATCTCCACTCCGCTACACTCTCCTCTGAGCCTCCGAACCTATCTGGAATCCCTTCGGAATATCACGAGTATGTGGATGTCTTTGATAAGGGCAAAGCCGGACAGCTCCCTCCCCATCGTCCCTATGATCTTAAGATCAATTTGGAAGAAGGAGCGGCTCCACCCCTTGGCACCATCTATTCCCTTTCTCTGGTCGAGCTTGCAGCTCTTCGCAAATTCCTTGATGAGAATATTGCGACCAGACTTCTCCATTCCTCATCCTCTCCACACGGAGCCCCTGTCCTGTTTGTCAAGAAGAAGGATGGCTCCCTATGTCTCTGTGTAGATTTCTGAGGACTCAATAAAATCACAAAGAAAGACCGCTACCCTCTTCCCCTCATTTCCGACCTTCTTGATTCTCTGAGCCGTGCAAAAGTTTACACTAAAATCGACCTCCGGTTTGCTTACCATCTAGTCCGGATAGCGGAAGGAGACAAGTGGAAAACTGCTTTCCAAATGCGCTATGGCTCATATGAATGGTTGGTTATGCCCGAGGGTCTCACCAATGCTCCAGCAGCTTTCCAGCATTTTGTCAATACCATCTTCGCCAATATGCTTGACATATGCGTTATTGTGTACCTCGACGACATCCTCATTTATTCTGCAGACCTTGCATCTCACAAACAACATGTCCTTGAAGTCCTCCGACGCCTCCAGAAGCATCATCTATATGCTAAACCGGAGAAGTGCAAATTCCATTCCGACTCCGTAGAATACCTCGGCTACCTCCTATCTCCGGGTTTGGAATCAACGACCACCCTAGTGGTAGACTCAATATGTGCCGGCTCTTTGTCATCGCCAGATGAAGAGCCTGATGGCGAGTCAGCGGTGTCTTGAGCATCAGCTTCTCCTTGAGGCTCTAGAAATGCACATCAGTTGTACATTTTGAGAAAACAAAAATATTAAGGAACTTACCAGTGATGTCGGAGAGGAGAGCAGTAGCTAAAACTGTGCGATCATTGGTAGTGAGATTCAGTACCAACAACAATCTGACGACAGCATCTGAGAGATAAATGAATGAGAGTCGTGCATCGTTTATAATGTGGATAGTGCTCACCCAATGCCAGACTAGTGTCTTCGGTTGCAGCAATAGTACAGGTCATCGTGGATATAAATGTGAGAACTGATGTATGAGTGACGTATGAGACGAACAGGCAAACACAAACTCACCTTTTATGCTGTCGAGGCAGACTTTGTTGGCCACATTGAGGACAACTGGAGGATCAAATTTCGAAAGCATCGAAAATCCTTGTTGAGGATTGTATGTCCCGTCATGTGCTCGAAGCGTGTATAGAGGCAAAGCGTGTATTAGAGGATCAAATTTCGAACATCGAGAATCTTTGTTGATGATTGTATATCCTGTCACGTGCTTGAAATGTGCAATGAACATTCACCTTTTCCGACCGACTTGGCACTTTATGCTTACAATCAGGATTATTTACTTCTACTTTCAGACTGAGTCTGGCAACGGTACAATGGTCAGCAATATTGGCTTTGATCTGCCATGTCACACGGTATGTGGTTCTTAGACTACCTTATTCCAAGTAGACCATTGTGTGGAAACCACGGGATTCTTACTGTCTGTAGCCTCTCAGTTTGCGTAATCGAATTCAAGTAACACTGATCTTCTTTGCCCATTGCCTATGTGTTGCGCGGAGTGAAGAACATGTATCTAAAACCATACAACATTTATTCAACAACGGGCCTGTTATGGTGGGCCGACCAAGCAAGAAAGCCAGGTTCTCACGCTATGTGGATGTCAGTGAGGCTCATCCTGCACCTGCTTATGAGCGTTTCCATTCCTATGGCATACAGCATGATGGGGAGATGTCTGTTGACACTACATATGTACTTTCTCAACCCGCCGATGAAGCACCAGCTCACTCCTCATCTCCTATCTTACCAACTGTCGATGATTGGAACGAACCTGATTATCAAGAGCCCGACTCAGAGTTTGACACACTACAGGAATCTGCACAGATACCAAAGAAGAAAAGGACTGCTGCAGTATGTGTGTCACGCTTAGGATGATCAGGCGCTTACTCAAAATTTTAAAGGAAAATCCTTTGTTGCAATGGCTGCCCAAACACTCCCATTTCTTAGATGAGATAATCTGTCTTGAAGGATGTGGTCATGAGGGGACACTTCTGAATTGCCGTTGTGGAACCGAGGACACCATACATCTTTACCATTGTAGAGATTGTTTTGGGGTCGAAATGGTCTGCCAGATGTGTGTTGTTGACCGTCACTTAAGCAATCCACTTCACCACATAGATGTATGTATTCTTTGTTGTTATGTTCCTTATTTCTTTATTGCAATTTCACCAGATGTGGAATGGCAGCTTCTTGGAGAGTATTATGTTAAAGGCTCTTGGACTGCACGTGCAGCTCGGACATACCCCTGGCGAGCACTGTTACAATGCTCAGCCAGTATCTTGTGACGAATTCACAGTAATTGATGCACACGGCATCCACGATGTCGCAGTCGACTTCTGCGGATGCGAAACTGCACAGATCCACTACAAGCAACTTCTACGAGCTCGGTGGTTTCCAGCTACTACAACTGACCCACGGACAGCGGCAACCTTCAGCATCTTGGAATTATTTCATTTACTCTCCTTCAAATCGAAAGTATCCACATACGAATTCTACCACAGTTTAGCAAGACGCTCAGACAACATGGGAATCTCGCCAATTAAGGTACAGTGACATGTGAAGTTCCCTCCCTTAACTCTGATTGATTTCACCTTTCAGGATCGTTACTCAGTGTTCATGCGAATGATGCGAGAATGGCATCATGTCTTGCAACTTATGCATGCTGGTCGTGGCCATGATCCCAATGGTATTGAAGCCACACAAGATGGCAGGTGTGTTGTACCATGTCCGGCATGTCTGCATCCAGGAATGAATATTCCTGATGGATGGGAGGATTTGCCATCCAACATTAGGTAAGTAGCATCCTGCATGTGCTTGCTATGGTACTAATTCAAACAGGTGGCACTATGTGTTATTCCTCGCGATCGATGTGAACTTCCAGCTCAAGTGCAAGGCTATCTCTAGTGATTATCGTGACCCGAGTCTCAATTCAGGATGGGCTTATTTTGTGAAAGAACATGCTTACAAGCAGTTCTTGTCTGAACGAAGTACAGAACAGCAAGAGGTATGTATTCTGGGTGTTTGTCCTGGTTTGTGACATGAACTGAATTTGGGATGGCACAGAGAAGCACCTGCGTGAGTCACAACGTGGTGAATGCAGCAGACACCAAGGTATCCCGAGGTCTTGCAGCCACAGGAGTTGGGTCTGTTGTCTGCGCACATCATGAGATGAGGCTTTCCAATAGTGTGGGCAACTTGCAGAAGGGAGAAAAGTAGGAGATTGTATATATTCTCTCTGAGGCTGCGCGATACTAACTACTAGACAGATATATAAACATGGATTACCTTGTCTTTTCAGTCCTGGTCAGCTTCGGCCTGGCTGTGTTTAATTTTCCTACGACATCACTTGTCAGTGGCATAAGAAGCTCTGGTCTCGCAATAGCACAATGCCCCAGCGCCTGTGTTATGACTAGGATAGGTCTTCTCAACACCAGCATGAATGTGCTATCACGTGTAGCATGTCAAGGATGTCTTACAAGTCGGTCGAAGGCTGACAGGTCTCTCTGTCTATCTCAGTAAGGGTTAAGGGCCTCATCAAGAGTGAAGGGCTAACGAGAATACAGCTAAGGCACGAGGAGCAACTTAGAAGTGCAGTCAAAGGTTCAAAGAAGTGAGTGGATTAGACAAGCTAGTTCTAATGGAACCTAGTTCTGGGTATGACCTAGTAGATCAAAGTGAAGAAATACTACAATGATCTGTCTACTTATATATGTCTGTACATAAGGGTTCAAGCTCAGTTCATATCTGGGATCTATGTGAGTTATAGTGAGTCAAAGATAAGTAAGACATGACTCAGTCAGGGAGTCATAGATAAGATACATGAGGCTTTAACCTCTGATCAGGCATGTTGCAACTAGTACGAGGGAGATGGGGCCTGGCAACCGTCGTGACACACTCGATGATCACTTCAGTGATTGGAACTGGAAGAAAACAACGATGCTGGGTACATTGATTTGTTATTATTTAGCGTGTTTCATTAACGTGTTTTCATAGGGCAGACTTTACTGCGCAAACTCAACGAGGCTACTGTGGCTGCTCAAGCCCATCAAGACAAACTTACAGAACTTGAAGGGGCAATCAACACATCAACAATAGTGTTATGGCAGGCTGATGTAGAGGTGTGGGAGGAAGACAGTACCAAACCAAATCCCTTTGAAAGCTGAGTCGTTCATGTGTCAGTTTTTTTTTGGTTTTCCATCTCTTAATATTGATGAACGGTCTATCTAGCAATGACTCAAGCCATGGTTCGCTTGGAATTTGCAGAACACAAAAGATGCGACTTGCAAGATGGGATCAACTCATCCCTTCATGCTGAGATCTCACCCAGCGTGCTCATAGCAAATGGCCTCGAACTTGAGGACCAGCAGTATGTCTTAGGAACTTGTACATTTTTTTGCATTGCTAAATGATTGATTACAGGCGGCGTCTACGTGCAGACAGGAAAGCATCGAGCCAAAATCCTACCGACAACCAGAAGGCCAAAATTCAAATGCGTTCAAATGCACTCCACCGCAAACTTGATGCCTGGGTTCAAGTTCAAATATTGTATATGTCTGCAGTTGCCTCGCTTCATATTCGTGCCCAGCATGACGACAGCCCCCAGGACAAATTGCCTGAGGACTTTATTCTACTCCTTCCATCGCAGCTCAATCCCACAACTCCTTGTGCTCTGTTACTGTGTCAAATTGAGTGGAAGCTTAGATATGCACAGGCTGATGATGCTCTTAATGATGTTCATCAGAATATCCACCTGCATGCCCATCTCAATACCTTCAAGACTTTGCATATTCATGGCCAGTGAGCCAGTACCCATGCATGCAGTGCTCTTGACCTTGCGGGGGCGAAAAAACTTGATAGCTGGTGTAGGACTTGGAGTCCTTGTAGCCTTGTAGAGGCTATTGTTGTGGTATCCCTCAGCACCCTACTACTTTCCTACATGAAGCGCAGCTCTCCCGCGAGTCGCGCATAGTGGCCGCTACTTTCCCGCGACGGCCGCAATGTTCCCGCGCGCACGCACAGCCGCGCTTAGCGGCCGCTTTTCTCGCGCTTCATCAGCCGATGTTCCACACCCATCCATAGTCCAAAACCAACCCAATGGTACATTGTTTCATAATTATCTTTACATATCAGACCATTTTCGCATCGGACCACCTTTATTACATATAGCTTTACATACATAGCTCAGTAGCACATCGGCTTGGTAGCATGTCGGCTTGGTAGTGTGTCGGCTCAGTTCCGTGTGACAGTGCTTAGCGCAATACTTAAGCACTAGCAGTACATATCATTCAGTAGCTTGTTTTCCAGACATTCCAGTAGCAACTCCCATTAGCCTACAGTTGGTAGCTATTGGCAATCAGTATCCATTTACCACTTGCATCGTATCCGTTATTGCCTCGCTCTACATCTATTCCTATTGTCCTTCATCTCTATTATCATCTGAACCCCTCATGCATTGGCTGCTTCGCAGCCACATCTTTCCTGTGCCTTCCGCTTTCAGCCGACCGCTACATTCCCATGCTTACGCGCGCACACCCGCCGCTTTCCCACGCTTCGCATCGGCCGACAAGCGGCACCTTCTGCATCCATTTCTAGACCTTTGCTGCACTAGCTTCCCCTTTAGGGTCGAATGCACTTGTTCCACAAGTATAGCAGATAGGCAGTGCACGACCTACAACATAAAGATATCAGTTTGGAGCCTATAGCACCACTCTGAGTTGTAAACCTACACCGGCTCAAGTATGAAGCTGCTCGTGTGGCGCTCAATAACCTTGGGGACCGACTAGGTATGGTAGGGTGGAGAGATGTGTTTTGGCCATTGTTACAACACACGGTCGTGTGCGACTTGGATGATCTAAACAGCGACAACCACGACAGTGGTACCGAGTGCTGAGAGTCATCGGCCTTTACAGACAAGCAAAGGTTGCGTACTCGAACGTAGCTCGTGGTGGTTAACGAGGGGTTACGCTGAGATGATAGCAGGTTACAGACAGTGAGAGGCGTCACTGAAGGTACGAGTTGATGTTGAGCAGGTAGCTTTAGCGGGACAAGGAGTTCAAGGAATAACCAAGTAAGATTAAAGTAAGGAATGTCTACTTTAATCTTCGACCTTATATAAGGCTACTCTTTGTATCTAAGCTCAGCCTAAAGCTGGGTTCTAATCTGCTTATCTACATGAGTCAGAGATAGCGTCCATGAGGCGGGCTTCTATCGTAGATAGGATCCATGAGGTATCCTTCTATCAGTACATGAGGTAACACGAGGCTTGCCTTCTATCTTGATAACATAAATAGGTCTTCTAGACCTATGTCGTCATCTGTCGTCATATGCGGTCCAGACCGCTTATCTAAGCCGGCAGTTGCCGCTTATCATCTGTCATCATCTATCGTCATCTATCGTCATAGGGCTGGTGAGACCCTGGTATCGTCTATAACCGTGCAGTGGCAGAGGGCTGTCTGCTGGCAGGGGACTCATGTAATGTTACTGTAACAGCCATTAAATGTCTCGGATATGAGACCTATGGGTGATGTAGGGTCTGCAGGGCAATCAGAGGGGAGACACAACATACCATGGATATGGAAGGCACCTGGTGTCTTGCACAACAATGATGCGGGTCTTCAAGATTGTAAGTTGCTTGTTCCATTATCATTGGAGTTGTTCTAATCATCACGCTGTCAGGTTTATGGGTCGAATGGTGTAAGGCCAGAGCGCGAGCATCCCGGTGGTCGGAAGAGTGTTCTTTGCTGATAGAAGAGATGCAAAGAGTGCTGGTGTTTTTCCTGCTGGGAAATAGCTCAATGGAAGGAACGAGGTACTGTGAGGTTGTTTATCAAGGATGCTGACTGTGAAGTGAGTCTTGCTTATGCACAGTGCCAGATGGCTGTTCGGGAGGGTCTGTTTGCCCATTTCTCAATAATTTGGAAGAACACCCTCTCCGCTGTTGTCTCCGAGCTTGATCCGGTCCCCACGATCAATGCTGAAGTGACTGATGATCAAACACCATCATTGGAAGGTCCTCCTTTGCAGGCTGATGATGAGTAGTATGATAATATTTTGTTACTGATGAGTCATCAACTGATAGTTCTGATGTATGATGTCTTCGAAGAAGTCAGTGAGTGCCTGTGTGATGTATTACTGAAAGTACTGATGTATGACTTGAAGCACTAGGGGGCACAAGGTCTTAATGTATGATTCAAAGTACTGATGTATGACTTGAAGCACTAAGGGGCACGAGGTCTTGATTAGGCAACTGCATGGGTGGTGGGTGTGGGTGTCCCGAGGGTGTGGGTGGGGGTCCATGTTTCAGGCACCCGCACCCTCACCCATACCCTCGGCTTGGGTTGACATGTCAAAATCACTATATTTCACTACCTAAACAGGAACTCAGCTACTCGTACTGTACAGTTGTTAAAAAAATCAATAGCAAGCATATCAGTATCACTATCCTCTAGACCCGAGTCATAGACATCATGCAGCCAAACATATTCGCAAAAACGGTAAAACGAGTCACCAAACTCATGGACAAGGCAAAGGCAGCCCTGGAAGAGAAGCTTGATGGCCCCTCGACTAAGGAAAGGAAGAACGACACAAATGGGGAAAATGCGGCACCAAGCCAGTCCAAGAAGGCTAAAAGTATCCCAAACCACAGTCGCACCAAGGATGACGTCCAATCAGACAACGTCACAGCTACTCCGAGTCCCATGGCTACACCAGTACAGGGACATCGAGCAGTGGTTCATACTGAAGAGGAAGAGGCTGATCTGCATAATGATGTGATCATGCTTGATGATGATGAGAGTGACCACAATGCCAATGAGACTCGCAATCCAAGTCCGGACATTGAAACTGCTGAAGATGAGCTCAGTACGCAATGCGATCTTCAATTAAAACAATTTGTTAATCAGATGATAGCTCAACTAATGAAGGAGTGGATCTCACCTGTATACGCATTCTTCGAGCCCAAACCCCATATCATTGAGCACAATGGACATCACGCTGTAGCACTCAAGCTTGCGGTAGGCTCGTATTCAGCTATTTTCCCATGCATGTCAAACACATGAATCACTTCCAATGTTATCCGACACTCATCCACTCAATCCGATGTTTATCCACTAAACCTGACGCTAACCCACTAAACCCAACGCTAATCCGACAGACCCAATGTTTCCCGCGCATCGGACCCGATACTTTCCCGTGCACTTGTCCTCCCTATGTCTTGTCCTGTCATATCTATCCCCACTAGGTGCGCAGTTATTCATTTTCATGTCACTAACATTGTAGAACACGTTATTACATGTCCGCAGTACATCGTGTCTTATTACATAGGACATCGGACCCGAAAATCAGCGCTACTACATTCGCCTATAGCACTCCGAATTTCTACATAGACACTATATATTTCGCATACCTCCTACCTATTTACTTACCTTTCTACCTCCAAGTAGGAGGAGGTCATCCGATATTCGTAGTTCTTAGTTGGATTCCGCAATATCATCCTTGCTTTATCCGAAACATCTGACAGTAACCCGCCATTCGCTATCCCCGACATTCGCTATATTCCCGACACAAACCCGACGCTAACCCAACACAACCTGAGGCAAACCTGCTAACCCGAAACCCGAAAACATCGGACCTGACATTTTTGACATTGGACTCGTAATTATACCTTCGGACTTCATTTCCCGCGCTTCGGACTATCTTCCTTTTGTTATAACTGATTATTCTAATACCATACAGCAAACCCCTCGGGTCGAATGCACTTGTCTTGCAAGTATAGCAGACTAGGCTGTGCACGACCACAACATGATTATATTGCTAGCTACTTACTTCATGTAGTGTCCAGCAATTGTTGTATCTCTACAGTGCACATCAGTTCAAGTGCTGTGCTCGAGGATGCAAAACTACAATTCGACGATTCCTTGACAAAAAGGATGCGAGGTCTACTGGTAACATGCGAAAGCACGTCAAATCGTGCTGGGGTGATGAGGTTCTGCAATCTGCAGACCAAGCCAAAGATGCCCAGGAGGTTCGGACTAAGATAGTTGGTAGCATCCTATGGAATGGGTCAATCACAACATCATTCGAGCGAAAAGGCAAGGGGAAAGTGACGTACTCACATCGCCAACATACATGGACTGAGACAAAGTACGCCGCCATCCTTCCTAATTGTATTGAGAGCTGAAATAGCCACAATAAGGGCTGAAATTGTTCGTTGGGTTGCCGAAAGTCTACGACCGTTTGAAATCATCAAGGACAAGGGATTTCAGTCTCTTATGAAGACCAGAAGACCTGAATATTACTTACCTTTGCCTGCTACAGTGTCGCATGACGTTTGGTTGGTCTTTGCCAGGACAAGAGAGCGCATAGCTAAAATCACAAAGGCACAGTCATCATTTAAACATAGCGCAGCATGAATCTAATATACTCACCGGCAGGAACATGAAGGTAAAGTAAACTTTACAACAGATGGATGGACTTCAACAAACCATCGAGCTTTGGTCACTGTATCTGTGCACCTCAAACTTAAAGGAGTGCCGCTGAGTCTGCTGTTAGATATTGTTGAGATACCAAAAGTAAGGATGACTTACTTTTGCCTGACTTGATTGATATTGAGCATGTTAGTCGCATACCAGCAAGGAATTAGTGGGAATGTTTGAACAGATACTAGATGATTTTGGAATCATAGAAAAAGTTAGTCCAATCAACACAATGTATTCAATGAGACTTACTGCAATGAAGATCCTGGCTGTTACATGTGACAACGCATTGAATAACACAGTAATGATCGACGAACTCAGTACCGCACTCCCCGACTTCGGCAGAAAAGCATCGCACACACGGTGCTTTTTGCACACAGTAAATCTTGTAGCAAAGTCCTTGCTCCATGAATTCGAGGCATCCACAAACGACGAGGACACAGAAGAGTCGATAGCTGGTGACGAAGATGACGTGGATGGCTTGGATGGCTTGGTCGATGAAGTTTCTTTGCTGACAGATATCGATATTGAGCAGGAAAACCTTAAGAATAGTGTGCATCCTGTCAAGTTAGTACTCACAAAGGTGGGAGTTCGGATCATGAAACATACCTTGAAAATTGACATAGTACCTAGCTTCACAAACTTGGATTCAAGATCATACATTCAACTATGAAACTCCTCCCAGCCTGGCATGGAATTCTTGAAGCTTTGAAGATGAAGGTTACGACACTCCCACAGGATGTTTCCACACACTGGAACTCGACATTTGACATGGTCGAGTATGCACTGAGGCATCAAGAGGCGATTGATGCTGTGAACCAGCGACGAGACCTGGGCTTGCAACAACTTGAGTTAACAGACCAGGAATGGGTAATTGCGGAGCAATTACAGGACATCTTGAAGGTGTGTGCGCATATGTAACCATATGTAACACTGTGTGTTACTTAATTAGTAACACTTAACGCTTTGCTCTAGATCCTCAAGGATGCAATGATGTTCTTCTCGCGTTCAACTCCAAACTTGGTGACTGTTATCCCAGCAATGGACCTAATCGATGAGAAACTGACCACTTACTCCCTGAATGCTTCATTCCTTCCATCGATTCGTGTAGCTGTAGGACTCGCCAAAAAGACATTGAATCGTCATTACCAACTGACAGATACATCGGAAGTGTACCGTATTGCCATGGGTAAGTTTGTTTCTTAATCTATGTCATTTGTCTGACCTCTTACTTTTAGTTCTACACCCACGTCACAAACTCACATATTTCAGACGTGTGAAGTGGGAAGACACTTGGATTGAAACTGCTGAGACGCTTGTAAGGGAGACATTTGAGCGCTCATACTCCGACTCGATGTTGGCAGCCTCACACACAGACTCTGAGGCAGACAATGGTATAGCAGCAGAAGTTTCTTTGGTGAGTTTTATTGTCCATTTTGATGCACTCACTGAGTCGCAAACTAACTACATCCACAGGGCAACATCTTCGACAATATCCCTGTGCTTGCACCCCCGACAAGTCACTCTGAAAACAAACTTGACAGGTACCTGGGCACTGACATTGAGCATGTTGAGGACCCCCTTGCTTGGTGGTATGAACATCATATCGTTTATCTGTGCCTTTCTCGCATGGCGTTAGATTATCTTAGTATACCTGGTATGTTTTGTTTTTTCATTTATTTAGTATTAAGGAGCTAGCTATTTGACTGTGGTAGCTACTTCCATGGATGTTGAACGTCTTTTTAGTCGCGGGCGTCTCCTCCTTTCACATGTTCGCTCTTGATTATCAGCTCAGTCAACCTGCGCACTCCTGTGCCTCAGATATTGGAGCAAGCTCAATCTAGTGAAGACAGGGAACGTCATGTCTGTTGCAGCACTTGCAGATGTTGAAGGTGAGGAGGAGCAGGAACTCGAGATTGGGTGGGATGCCATTAAATTAGAGTAGCTACATTTTGTACATGAACTGTTTGAATTTGCAGCAACCCGTGGGTATACCCTTCGTGGGTTACTGTGCAGGTCATTTACCCGTCCACCCACGCAAAAACCCAGACCTGCTTTGAGGGTATGGGTATTCCTCTGGGTGTGGGTGCGGGTAGTAGCGCTGACACCTGAGGGTTTACCCGTGCAGTTGCCTAGTCTTGATGTATGACTCAAAGTACTGATGTATGACTCTCAGAAGCACTAGGGGGCACAAGGTCTTGATGTATGACTCAAAGCACTAGGGGGCACAAGGTCTTAGTAATGTATGACTTAAAGTACTAATGTATGACTCGAAGCACTAGGGGGCACAAGGTCTTAGTAATGTATGACTTAAAGTACTAATGTATGACTCGAAGCACTAGGGGGCACAAGGTCTTAGTAATGTATGACTTAAAGTACTGATGTATGACTCGAAGCACTAGGGGGCACAAGGTCTTAGTAATGTATGACTTAAAGTACTGATGTATGACTCAAAGCACTACTAGGGGGCAGAAGGCCTTGTCATGACAATGTTTCATGTATGAGACTTTTTGTTGTGCTACAGTATGTAATATATGAGTATTACAAGAACAGGTGGCAGCCTGAGGCCAGGAAGCCAAAGGAGGGCGTAGCCCTCCTTGGCTTCCTGTAACGAAGGAACAACACTCATTTTCCTCCCCTGAAGGAGCGCTACGCGCTCCTTCGATTTGTGCCGAAGGCACAACGGGCGTGAGCTCGTTGTACAAGGTCCTGTGCAAAGGACCGTGGGATCATTGTACTCATTTTGGTCACGAGGGTTCAACGTAACTTTGAGTTCCCCTAAATGACACTATGTAGTGTTGATCACACTCCCGCTGAGCTACTAGTTTCTGTTTTAGCGTGCATCTACGTTAGCACAATAACGACTAAAAAGGGGCGCGAGCCGACTCTAGCTATATGTGGTTCCCAGAAAATGCTCTTTCGTCACTTCGTCTTTTTCTTTTTGACCACCTCTCATGTCGGCCGTCCCTCCAGTTTGCTCGACACCTCCGTCGGTGGAGACTCTCACTCCCCCTATGACTCCGAAGCTTAATGACTCACAGCCCTCAAAGAAGTTCATTGAGGATCCCGAGCACGTCCCTGCGGACGCTAACATTCCCGATAACTACGTGTCGTACACTCTCAAGCACCAAAAGTCTCTTCTTCCAATCACTTGGGACAACTGGTACACAGAGTTAAACTGGTTAAACGTTGCGATTCTCGCTGGCACGCCTGTTATAGGTCTCGTTGGTGCATACTACACTCACCTTCGGTGGGAGACCGCTGTTTGGTCAGTGATATACTACTATATGACTGGTCTCGGTAAGCTTTGGCATTTACCTTTGAAAGCCTTGTCTTATCATATTTTCAGGCATCACTGCTGGTTACCATCGGCTATGGTCACACCGTTCTTACAACGCATCGAAGCCCCTTCAGTATGTTCTTGCATTCGTCGGCGCAGGCGCGGTTGAAGGCTCTATTAAATGGTGGTCACGAGGACACCGTGCTCACCATCGTTACACCGATACCGACCTTGACCCGTACAACGCACACCGCGGTCTTCTATGGTCACACATCGGATGGATGGTTGTCAAGCCCCGTCGCAAGCCTGGCGTTGCTGATGTTAGCGACTTGACAAAGAACGAGATCGTGAGGTGGCAGCACAAATACTACCTGAGCCTTGTCGTGATCATGGGCTTCCTCTTCCCCACTGTTGTGGCTGGCCTTGGTTGGGGCGATTGGCAAGGTGGCTACGTATACGCCGGTCTTCTGCGTCTTTGCTTTCTTCACCATGTATGTTTGTTGTTGCCTTTTTATTCCGATACACCGTTGACCTCGCGCATATAGTCCACATTCTGCGTGAATTCGCTCGCTCATTGGTTGGGTGAAACGCCATTCGACGACAAACACAGCCCTCGCGATCACTTCGTAACTGCCCTCGTCACAATTGGTGAAGGATACCACAACTTCCACCACCAGTTCCCCATGGACTACCGTAACGCCATCAAGTGGTACCAATACGACCCTACAAAGTGGTTCATTTGGTCGTGCCAGAAGCTTGGCTTCGCAAGCCATTTGAAGGTGTGTCTGTTGCAGATACGTTAGGATACTTGATTCATCCAGATCCATTAGTCCTTCCCTGACAATGAGGTCCGCAAAGGTCAGCTTACCATGCAACTGAAGCGTCTTCGCGAGACCCAGGAAACCCTGTCATGGCCTTCTGATAACAGTGACTTACCTGTCATTTCCTGGGAGAGCTGTACGTACCTTTCCGCATATGCCAGATGTATTTTCTAATATATTCCGCGTAGACCTTGAATAAGCCAAGAGTCGTCCGGTCATCTGCATCGCTGGCTTCATTCACGATGTTTCAGACTTCCTTGACGATCACCCAGGAGGCCGTCACTTGTTGACGAAGCCCATCGGCCGAGATGCTACTACAGCATTCTTTGGAGGTGTTTATGACCATAGTAACGCCGCACATAATGTGAGGCATATTTTAGTTGTCGCGCGATCATATCTTGACTAATACCTTCTGCAGCTCCTTGCAATGAAACGTGTCGGCGTTCTTCACGGCGGAACTCCACATGGCCTTGACGATAAGGTCATCCCTCCAAGCCAGCGTCTTCGCATTGCACGATACAACGAGATCGGTGACAGCGGTTACAGCTCAGCAGCCCTCTCTGACGGTGAGGGTCTCCTCGGGTAAAATGGTAATACCCTTCCCGGCCCTAGATGCACGTCCATTCAGGATAGACTTTTATTATATTCGACACTCCCGCACCCATTGACTCTGCATATATTCTCTCGCTCGCAATACCGGCTGTGCCATAGAAAGCATGTTGACCCTCTTCTCCCAATTTTTCTTCATACGATACACACGGCCCATTCTACGCTCTGTCATGTTTACGATGGTAATACGAAAGGGGAATGTACAGTACTTTGGTGTTATTATATGTAGATAGTTGATGGCATGATTACATAATTGATTTGAGGCGTATTGCTGAGTAAGCTACACCGCCTTGTTTGAATCCCACTTTGCCATCATTTCCTCACCTGCACGATTGAAACCACGCAATAAGCCGATACACGCATAGACGCAAGAATTATTGATAGGGGCGCCCTATGCTACAATCCTAGCGTCTATGTGTGTCAGACTCACCAAACAGAAGCATGATCTTTTCAAGTTACTGTTTCTGACGCAGTCACATAGGCTACGAACAGTCCGACTGCATTGAGAGAGAATTGGTTTTGACCTAGTCTCCTCGACTTTGATGTCCATGGATCCGAAGCATAAGGCCTACGGAGAACGAGTCGTGCTGAATGCGGTAGCCTATATATACAAACAACGCAAAAGACTGGTGACTCTCCATTGGAGTCAACTCTGAGTATCACGCGGAGAAAAAGGCAATACTAGTGTGCGTTCCATGTTAGACTCGGCCCAAAAGCATGCATTTGAAGTTTGATAATTTTCGAGTCAGCTGAGCCTGCACTGCGTCAAAGCTGGCCAAACATCAAGCTGTCGTCGATCGTGCAAATCGATGAAAAGCGTACTATCATGATTAGCATGCTGGCACGATACGATATTACACATTTTTTTGGCAATTATTAGCCGCAGTTCGTACTCGAGTCTGGACGTCGCCAGAACTGCAATCTACGGCGGACTGCTGGAAGGTGGCCTGAAGAGATAGTGAGCCAGGCTGTTTTTTTTACGGGAGCAGGCTGGAACTGACCAAACACTATCGACGGTCCCCATCCCACCAGTACTAACGCTACATGTTGCGTCCCAAAAGGCGATGGATATTGGCGATGGCTCGCTACATCGATGATAGTCGAAAGCGCGGCCAGAAATTGGGTAATAAAGAACGCCCTGAGGGTTCACGTCAGTACCTCTCCAAAAATACGGCCTATTCTTTGATGCACGTACATTTGGAAAAGAATGAGCCTCCATATCGCAGGTGCAAGACTCTGTCTGGGCTGTTCGTAACCATGACGGGCTCGAAGGCAAGGTATGTAAATACGTACACCAGGGTACCAGGCGAAGTAACGACTCACTTGATATCGGAAGCGTCATTGTACATTCTTCAACGGGCACGGCAATGCACGCTCGCTGGTCGCGTATCTGAGATTCGTCCCATTGCGATGTTTCCGACAAGCGCTTTGGCGAAGTCCGAGTCGATGTGGATAAGGAAGAGGGAGAAAATTCAGCCCGCGGGGGATAAACCTCATTTGACATAGCCGCGGCATTATCCATCTCATCAACACGAGGCATCATATCTCTCCTTGGCAAGTGGTCGTCCATCAAATGGTTTCTATTCCTGAAGTCCGCGGACTTGAGACTCACATCCGAGTCGGGTATAGCCGGCAAAGGCCCATTTTTTTGCTCGGAAGGTTCAGTGATATTGACCTCCCTAATTTCAGCTGCTGACAGATAATGCGAAGGTGGAGCTGTGAACTTGAAAAGCTCTCGATGCACCGTGTGCACTTTGAATACGTAGCGGGCTGCTGCTGCAGACAGGAAGAAACATGGAATCGTGAGGATCATGGATATGCCCGCATAGCCTAAGAATCGTCCCCTGTTTATGTGAGCTTCATCATTCACAACGTTGGTAATGCAAGTGACGCACCATATGGGATGAGTAGCGTCGCAGTGGAGATCATCTGTGGGTTGGATGGCGTGAAGGGATAGTAGGACGGGAATGGCGACACCAAGTGCACCGAGCGGAAACACGACGATGGGTAAGAGATATTGGTTTCGCCATACCAACGTCCTGCTCGCGCATTGTAAGTACTCAAAACTGCGATAATGCAAACCACGCACGAGGAAGCGGTCATTATAACAGAGGACGGCCACACCACAGCGCGTGTCGTCGCCATCGTGAAGGCGGCACATACTCCAGTCACGGAGAGAGCAGAATAGTATATGATGAACGTCTGAGCTGTTCGAGACATCATATCAGGGCAACAGGACAACACCATACATTATAAACGCTTACCTTTGCAAAAAGCCGGTGGCATATCATACGGGTTCATATTATATATCATGCCTTCAAGGAGTCAGCAAAGCTTTCCTGACTCTCAGCTGTTTGGCAGCCACACGACAACACGGACGCACCCAGGCAAAAAATTCCCTGGAGTATCGTTGCAAAAACGCAGTATAACATTGGACCCCAGTAGCTCTGGATCGCGCGAGCGAACACTGTTAGGACTATCCAGCATGCAAAGATACCTGTGCCACCGTGACGTCAATCCGGGGAGTTTTTGATGTCCGGATCTGCTCACCAGAGAACGACAGTGCAAACCATACAACTTTCAGCGCGAATGGTAGCATGGGGGGGCCAGTTTCAGCAGGCAGTATTTGACCCAGGCCAAATGCTGACAGTTTACTGTCACGGTACTGGAGTGAGATACATGACCCAGGCTCATGCCTAGTAGTTGAAAATAGCCCGGAAACAATCCACTTCTAGATCTCATCTTTTCTCACTGTCAAAGTCCGGAGCCGCTTCAGCGTGGCGCAGTGCATAAGGAGCACATAAAAAAGCATAATATTAGCCTACATTGTCCTATATTAAACCATCCGTAGTATGATGGCAGTGGGCGCGAGGATAATATACGACGAAGGAAATTGTCAACTTGATGAGGAGAAAGTGACGACGAAAATGACTCAGCCCAGGAGGACCCCAGATCCACCACAAGGCGGCCGCCGCCATCTGATGCGTAACGTGCCATAGTACGAATTGATCTCCTTATCTTTCGAGAGCTTGGCTAACTTCAACGCCACCAGCGAGGCTGGCTACGACAGTCTCCACCCCTGGCGAAGGTGAGTCTGTCTGGGCAGTTTCCACTTGCGTATCATCAACTTCTTCTTGGCACCATTCCATTTTCAACTCCACATCCATGATATCCTTGCCTATGCCAATCGGGAAATCGAGGTCATCTCGGGGCAGTATGAACGACGAGGATCGTGTCTCGGGAGCGATGTGAAAAGCCGGGATGAACCACAGCCAAGCCATAAATACCTGCCAGGGCTTGGCGTGAGGAATGACACGTAGAAAACATTAAGCACATACCTGTCCCATGTAGAGTTTGATGCGTAACTCTCGGTCGGCGTCAACTACTATTCCGCTGCGACCGACCCTGGTGTTTGTCACTGACTGGGATATAGAATCGGTAGAAGTCATCTCCGATTTGACTGAAGGCTCTAAGTCGCGAGTTTCCTCCTGTCGAAGGGGTGCTTTGGAAATTTCCACCCAACACTCCTCATTCAGGGGACAGAGAACATAGCGACAAACCTTGACGCTCTGTCATTTGTGAGTTCCCTAGGTGGTGCTACCAGCTTATCATATAGTTGACGGACCTCGTCTGCGCTATTCATTTCAGAAGGTCGCTTTCCATCATCTCCCATCCGAGCGAAAGTCCGTATCATCTTTTCTTTGTCCCATTTGTCGCTGGCAAAGATACCACTGACCGATTCGGACGACTCAGATTTTCGTCTTCCCAAGTTGGTGCTATCCCGAGTACTTTGCTCCCAACGCTCTAGAGCGTCGACCAAGTCGTCGTCATAGCGTGCTAGTGACGCCCACACACGGTTATTGCGAGGACCAACAAGACCATTTCCGTCCTTTCCGCGATCCATTAGCAAGCTAGCCGCACGAACGAGACCCGCTTTGATTCCAGAGATCTCACGCAGTCGAAGTGAAATTTCAGTGATGCGCACTTTCCTCGTGAGAATCGACGATGAGTTAGACCCATTGCGCAAGCCCGGTTTCATGTCTGACAGCCCCCACATGCCAGGTGGACCCTGGCCAGCAAGAAGTCGTGACCAGTATAGAAGCCAGCGCCGCTGGCTAGGAATACTAACACCTGCTCTCGGCTTCGCGCTTGATGTGTTCGTTGAAATGGACGACGCTTTCATCCGGCGAGAGGTGTGCAAGTCTAATACCTGTTGTAACGTGGGCGCAGAGGGTTTGGAGGGCATACTTTGACTTTCATCTCGGGACTCCGGGGATGTTTCTTCCACAATGGATGGAGGAGGGACGGTTGCTTCCCCTAGTTCTTCAAGGACAGCATCGTTGGGGATTACTTGCATGCAATCATCAACGCGTACAGCGACCCAGTCCTTTTCAAAGTAACTGTTTTCCGAAAAAGGAGGAGAAAAGGTGTCGAGCGAGAGAAGATAAGCACAGACTAGCATGCCTGATCTTCCCTTCCCAGCTGCGTGAGAATAAAATTAGTGGATATGCAGAGCAGATGGAGGAGCAAGCTGTACCTTTGCAGTGCAAAGCAGCTACTCGGTCCTTTGAAACTGTTACCCAGGCATGCATCTCTCTCGAAACCAAGGGGAGGATGGCAAGGGGAGGCGTACTGGATTTAGTGATTAGCGATTGCAAACCAACATCGTATGGCTGTTCCTTACTGATGATCTGGAAAGGGGTAGCGACTCACTCGTCCTCCAAAAACGCTCTTGTCGTAAAAGTTCTCCCTGACTGGGCAAAAGTTGAATACCCAAAAGTCGCTACCGTGCCGAGCAGTAAGAAAGCGTTGAGCATCTTCGCGACGGTTTCGGTAGAAGCCCTCAATACCAGCAGCAGGATAGCCCATCACAATGACTTGATCGGTTACATATGCAAGGTCTAGAATCATACGATGAAAGCATCACAGTGAGCTCGATAATCAATGAAGCACATGATACAGTGTCATACCTAGCTCAAGGTCAAGGTTCGGATCCTTGAACCTAGCTTTGCCACCCGAAACAAGACGCCGCAAAAATTCGGCCATAAGGCGATCAGATGTCTGATGAATTGAACTGGAGCATAGAGCGCGCAGAACAACATGTCAAGGCGAGGTGGTCATTGAAATTTGGAGCAACAATGGAGCTCGGACCTTCCCAAAGTGGTGTGCCTGATAAGGCAGGGTCTGTAATTGGGTTACTACTGCCACACCCGGGCCAGCCCTACCTGGACCCGTTATTTCTGTTTTCAATTAATGCCACAAGCTTTATGATGCCTTGAAAGTGGCGATATAACCGAAAATACGATCGGTTGCACAATCTTATCCTCGACGGCTTATACCATCCCTCCAAGGTATCCCTCGTATATTGGTTCAAGTTGTACAACTAAATGTGGCCGCTCGTTTCCTGACTGGATTGCGAGAGCAAATCGAAGATGATCCTGGACTTTGTATGGTCTCATTCAAGTATCATGTCTCGCAAAGCACCATCAGATGTCAGATATATCGTGGCTGGATCCGCACGAATACATCTCAGACGAGGAGTATCGTGAAAAACTATCAACAGCATGCTGGTACAGCAGAGTCGGTAAAAGAGACGTTGAGAAACTTCTGAATGTCGGCGAGGATTAATCACTTCCAGGTCTACATACCATGCCCAAACGTTCATTGAACCCGCCCAGCCTTGCACTCTGAGGAGGATGAGGATGCGCTGCCTGCTCGATCATGATGCGAGACTCCTGGCAACATAAAAATCCTGTTCAGGCGAGTCTGTGATTTCGCGGGGGCATGCATATAATGCATCTGATTCGCAATTGGCAGTAATTGCGTGCATGCGAGACGGAGGGAGATGTTGCTTGATGTTGCGTACTTGTGCGTGTTATCGACATCCTAGATTTTGGAAATCAGGCAAAGTGAGAAACCAGGTTCTTTATGAAGGCACATGTCGAAGCCCAGCCAGCCCGATGAAGAAATTAAAAGTTGGCTATCATCCAATCATCCAAGTTTCGGCAAGCCAACTAGAAGGCGAGTGACTTGCTAAGCCCAATCCTATTCGCTCCAGGATTGCAAGGAGTCCAGATTGATATCCGGACATTCCCATGTCGGGTATGCAATTTGACGTTATACAGGCAAGATACCATTTTTGTTTCAAACCCTTGATAACGAGGTCAGAAGATTTTCGTGAGACGCTGAGGAAGCAGAGACGGGACTGGCTCCAGTAAGGATTGTTGTATATTTCATAAAAGTTGTGTCTGTTTCGACCCGATCTTGGGCGGTCTTGACATTTTCCCGCCCGTACTAGCCAGCAGTATAGTTAAGTGATTGCCCATGCTACCAGTGCCGATGAATGCGATCTGATTGACTCAGCGAGGGGAAAGTTTACCTTCTATGAATACAGGTTGCGCCGTAGTTAAGCATGCGAGGTATATGAATTGAATACAAGAAATCAAGCCATGAGATCCACGAGAATGGTGATAATGCCAAGTACTAGATCGCACCAACATGAGCTCATCGTTGAAAAAACAAAAAGAAAGACAAATTTACCGATTTCAATCCCAATAAGAGCAACGACAATCTGTTCAAGTCGTTCTGCATGCCTACTTGATACAGACTCCTTGAGAAGTTGGAGCATATCTTGAAGAACCTGTCCATGAAATCAGCGAATGAAGGCACGCCACATCAACTAAACTAGCCTCGACTCGTGTATTTAGGAGATTGATTCGCTGAGGGATCTCCAGATAACTCCGCGCGGCATCATACAACGGTTGGAGATCGGGAAAGCTCTGAAAAGGTGTCAAAAATGCCGGCACTTGACGTGGACAACCCGGCTTACCCAGAATACTTCCTAGAACGGGGGCAGGGGTGAATTTAATGTACTCTAAACAAATATTTTCTTACCGGAGAGTCTAAGACAGAGCCTACAGAGTTGATATTAGTCCGTAATATGAACAACTCCCCGGTTTTGCGCATAATTTCTGGAGAGTATATGTTAGATGGTTTACAATGCAGCATCTTCTTGACCGACCTTTATGGGGTATGCCGATCTTGCCTGTCTCTGACAATGTTTCGGGTATATCTTTCGTGTCTTCGATAGTATTCGAGATAAGCTCCTCGAACTGAGCGGCCCTCAGGAAGATATTATGCCATATAATCAAGTCAGCGTACCAAGGATATCTTGACAGACTGAGACAGTGCGTGCGATAGAGAGAGCTTTGTCCTTGATGTGTTTAAGTATCATAGAGACTCCTTTTATGCTCGACTCACATGTAACCAGATCCCTTACGCAAGGTGATGACATCATTGTATATCCTGTGTCATGAGTAAAAAGCAGCGATTTCGGCAAGTGACTAAACGTACCGACTGTAGTTTGCATAGTAATAATTCAGATCCTCCATTTCAATGTCGTCTGGTGCTGTAAGCGATTTAGACTTCTGCAGGGAATATAAACGCCCTCACATACCCAATCTTTCAACTTCAAAACGCTTGCTACGAACAGTTCGTCGATGCTGATTGTAACAAAAGAAAGTACTCACATGGAGGACAAGAAACGTTTCTCTTGGGCTTCACTCATTCCCCATATGACGACTGTTCCGTAGGCGAAAATGAAAATCTCGGCCTCGGTTGGAACAGTGTGAAATTTGCTGATCTTCTTGCGATTAGAGGTGAGCCCATGGTCTTCCGCTTCAGAGACCAGGGGATTTAGTTCAGGGATTCCTAACAAATCCCCACTCGCCGGGAGGAATTTCGCATTTGTTTCTTGGTTGACTTGGGGTTCATATGCGTAAGGAGTATACAAAACATCGTCAATAATCTTGGGGTCTGCAAGATAGGATGCCCTCCGGGCATTGAAAAACTTCGAAAGTTCATGCAGACGATAGGAACTAAATCGAGACAAAGCCTGTCAGTTACATAGTCAAGCAAGAAGCCAACAAAGAACTACCTTGCCGTCGCATATGCCGTTACACGAGGTAATGACTTCGCCTTTTTCTTTGTCAGCCTCAGTGCATCTCTTCGTGCCGTTCCCTGCGGAATTTGGGAGATTTGACGTAGTCGTATTTCGACATCCTCGTCTTCGTCCTCATCTGACTCATCCTCGTCCTCATCATCCCCGTCATCCGTATCTCCTGTTGTGCCTAGACTTTCCTCAGCATCTGGACGTGGCAAAACGTTGCTTTGGGTAGACGATGTTGGTTGGTCTGGTAGGACCTTGAGTTTGCCGGCGACCTTCGTAGACCTGTTTGCACCGCGAGTTTTCGGCTCGGGCTCCTTAGAAACGCCTACTATAGATTTCGGTAAGAGCGGGTTTGTAGGCATGATGAGACTCGGATGTTATAACACTTGAGTTCCTCTCTCAGTTGTCTCGTCGTCTCGTGGGCGTGCTGAGTGGGTCACATGACTGCTAGTCACGTTTTTCAAAAGTTGTGTGACACTGCCGTTGCACTGCCGCAGTCAGAAGTTTTAAAGACGTCAACACCCTTGGCAAGTACAGAGCTCTGGCCACGCGAATTCCAATCGTGTCGACATGCTGGATCAGGCCTCAGGGTGCATGAAGGTTTGAAGCTTGCGATTTACAAGGAAGTCGTTTTTGCTCACACCCCTTGATGATCATCTTCTCGGTCACCTGTTCAAGTTGCCCTGACTCTGACATCATTCTACCTCGCCTATTATATACACTATGTCAATGCAGGGCGAGCTGCAGCGAGCGTATATTTGTAAAACGCCGCTCAGGGTTTCCCCGAAGTGTTTTGTGGTATGTGATAGCATCATATAGTACTGAAAGTACCGCAACCTGCATCACTGTAGGACTTGACCGCAGAACGTCAAACGCTCGCGCGTAGGCACCGCTGATATCGGTATACGACGTGCACAACAGCGCTATCGACTGCACTGCTCAGACTCGTCCGATTAGATCTCTCCCACTAGCTAATATTAGTGTCGTACTGCCAGTGTCATGCAACCTCGCCGGGTCCCAAGCTTCCAAACTCAGATCATCATAAGGATATAATTATCCGTTTACATAAAGTTTAAAGCGTGGTAAATTGTAAGGTTTGTGCCTTTACGTTTACTTTATGCTTCAGCACTGGGGGAAGCCTCACGTCACGGTGAATAATAGCAGCGGGAGCCTCGCTAATCGGGGAACGCTCATTGGCGGAGAGGACTATCTACCCCATGATGCCACTATGTGCCAATGTATGTATACCTAAATGACATACTATGGCAGTCAACTCATTCTCATTTCGCCAGCCTTCTTTGATTCAAGATCACGCAACAATCCCGAAGTCGTCGGATTGGAAGGAAGCTTTATCCTATGAGCTGGCCCCGCGGAGCCGTTTTGAGCCGCAGGGTTTACTGCCGTACAGAAAACCCTCTTTTTTCTTCTGGTGTTTGGAAGCAAGTAATTTTTACTAACAATGCACCCTACGCAGAGGAAGTTACAACAACATTGTCGTCATGTACATTTACCATTTTTCAGGCCTAGGCATCCAATCCATCATTGATATTTTATTTCCCCGAACAATTATCCAGGTCTGCTTCCCCGACCTTTCAGTGTTCTTTATCAGGTATGATTGAATTCTACATACTGGGTCTGTTCCGAGTTTGGTGACACATTCAAACTGGCCATTGGCGATAATCCCTCTCAAATGATTTGCAATGTCCCTACGTTCGAAGAAGGGCTCCCGGTCAGATTGCTAGTAGTATGGCTGAACGCAGGCGTGTGGAAGCACATGTACTGTGTCAAGAATCCTTTCAAGAAAATTTACTCTCACACTTATCACCATTTGTCTAGGCATCTATCACGCAAACTCGCCAGTTCTCCCCTTTGTACGAGGGGACAAAGTGAGTCGCGCTGATTCGTCGGGAGTAAGACTTACCTAAAGCACATGTTCTATCTCAGGTCTAACTTCAATACTCCCATTTTCCGTTAATACGCTCCAACTGAGCATACCTGCTCAAGCAACGAATAGATCCCTTAGTTCGGCCCGAGACGGCGATTAAGCATCAGCAGGGCAGTTGCCTACATATGACATTTCCGCGGAATAAGCAGAAGAACACCCCTGAACAGGCTGCGCCAGCACTACTGTGGTGTGCTAACCTGCTCTGAATCGGAAATATCTGCCGTCACATCTGGACATTCAGTCTGGCACACCGAAACAATTCACGAGTGCCGCTATACTGGATACGGTCTGCATGTCATCACCCTTCAGGTGATGTTTATCACTTTACGGAACCGCAAACAGGAAGAAGTATCATGAATGATCAATTACATAACAGAGGAAGTGATGTTGTATTTCCGGGGTCAGGCTACACTGTGTCCATGGTACGTACCTAATAGGCTTGGCATTAAGGTCCTGCGTGAGAGGAATATGTAAATTTTCTGCAGGCGGGGATATCTCGGTTACGTTCCCCACCCACCAACAGCTGCCTACCTGAGATGAGACGTTCAGCATAACCCCTATCCCAGCTCAGCAACAATGACCCTTCGCGACGGAAAACATCTCACGGCCTCGATTCCTCCGCTGATCGTATTCGCGTTCGATGATCGGCGTCTCGGATCAATTGGGTGTCAAAATGTTATACATATTCACATTTAAAAATAACAGACAACCAGGACCACACACACTAGTTCACTGCAGACATACATTAGCGTGGCGACGGGGTTTGACAAATTGGGGAAGTGCACAAATTCCTGCGGTTACTATGCGGTACAAAGTACACTATCTACATATGAGTCCGAGGCTTACGCGCGAACTAGTATGAGTTCAACAGACAACACTTAGGATACAATACGAGCTCACCCTTATCAGAATGACAATAAGGTACCTGTGTGCGTTCGGCGTTAAGTAAAAACAAGTATCAATATGTAAGTTTAACAAGATGTGTGAGGATTATAAATGTATAATTGACAAAGAAATGGGTGGTCCACGCCTGGAGGATGAGGTATATTAAAATAAGTAGAAAAGGAAGTCGTAGAACATCTCAAGATTAGATCGGCCTCAATGAATCATCAGGTATACGAGCACCTTATTGATTCGGGATGTAAAGCAGAATGTCCCTTTGAAGGGGGGTGATTTCGGTCTCCTCCCTTCGAGACAAAACCTGGCGAGACCTGAGTTGAAAAACGCTGAAGAAATTGTTCATCAATAGGTTCGCGCCTTGGATATGCAAGCCCTTGGAGATATTCGAGGGGCACCAATTGTTCCGAGAGGTGGGAAGGACTAATTCGCGGACTTGGAGTGGCGGGTCCTGATGATGATGATGAGGGTGGGGAAGGACATGCTGAGCGACTCTGGAATGGCGCGGCATCACGAAACTGTGATTGCATCTGAGTAGGAACCACATTGGGAGCCGAATAAGCCGTCTGGCGGACGCTGGAAGAGTGATGCCTGCATGATCCTTCTGCGGGAGAAGGAAATGAATAGGCGGTCTTACGTCCGCTTGTGGCCTCTACTTCCAGCAGGTCAAGCTGGGAGGAATTTCTTGAAGTGGGAAAATGTGTAAACGCGGTAAACGGTGAAGGATTTGAATTTGAAGCATGAAATGATGACTGAAACCCGGATTGAACCGGATTAATCTTGGGTAGTACGCCCTCCATGGGAAACTGTGGGAGTTGCTTTGCCAGGGCAGATTTTGGTAGGTCGTCATCTCGTCTCGTCTTAGCATCCCTACGAGCACTTCGGAACCATCCGTCTGGAACCGGGACATCACCGACCCCTGGTATATTATCGATTGTGTTAAGCCGATCAAGCTTCTGTTGACTGAAGTAGGCAGCTGATGAACGAAGGATGATTAGACTTCCGAGGCGGCGGAGATAGCTCAGAAACGTACTTAAGTGCCACTTCCTAGTGATACCTCGTGTGCGATCATCAGGTAACGAGACACGTACACTATAAGTCTGCTTGATCAAACGTTCAGAGTCCCCCGTAGCACGTGCTCGCGAAGAAGGGTACATGCTGTGAAATAGGTAAAATTGTCGTTCCACGGCGTTTGGACTTTGGGCGCCCACATGATTGATGTGACCTACCTAATCATCTGAGCCCATGGAGTGCCGGAGCTACCTGGATCATCATTCACATCACATTCTTTCTGCTGATAGAACAGAAATTCCTTTGGAAAATGTAAGTCCGGAGGAAACTTGACAATCGACATGTACTCACATCGCGGACTCTACTTGGTCCCCAGCCCATGCCATCCGTCCTAGCAATATAAATAATATTGAATTGATATGCTTAGACCCCCAGCCACATGTGGACAGACCATCGTTCCATGCCGAGACCTGTAGCCTCAGAATTTGCACTGCGTTCCTCCCAAACATATACGTTTCCGGGAGCGATAGCCCTTCGTTCCTCAGCGTCCAATCGGCGTGTTGTAAGTGGGAGCGCATTCCTCGCAACAGCATGAAAGATGTAAAGCGCATCCCTTGTCGAGCGTATGCGAACATTTTGGAGGGAAGGTTGCTGCATATCTTCAGGACGAGGATAACAAGGGGGAAATGCCAAGTGGGTCTTAGGATCAACGGAACTTCACAGCACAGGTTATATATTCTTGGATTCGTAAGGGAACTGTGAACCACGGATAAAATTAAAATTATTCTAAGTTTGAATTGAGTTAACCCACATGCTGGATTTTGAAAAAGCGCCCTGTGATCGGACTCTTCAGATTCGACTTGAGAGTATTTCCGAGACGTGGGGACGCCGCTAACTACTCCACTAGCCAAATCCATAATGATAACGCAGCATAAAGTGCGAAGAACGTGGGTATAAGATTACAAGTTGCTCATCTCCCAATATGGCTGTTCCGGTGCAACGCAAGATACCGACCAAGTTGCCAGTGCACGCAGAAACCTTACAGTACAGGTTGACTACAGGGTTGCTTTAATTTATCTGATTTGTCCTGATGCGGCTGACAACCGCTGCAGATGCGGGCTTTTGCAAAACCTTTATGCCCGAACACTAATAAATTTCTAGCATAACAGTCTAGTCGACATCAAAACACACTCCACGATGTAAGTTACATTTCAAAGATATCTGATTCGTTCTGCATAGAGTTCATTGATGGCCAGATGGCGCACATTCGCCAGAAGAGTCTGGGATTGGTCCATCAGAGACTTGTTTCGCTTTAAAGTTGCAAAATCCTAACAAGGTTTGATTTCAGAACTGGACACTGCGGTGTGCTCATCATCATCATGACGGTATCATATGATCATTACGATTGGCGCCATGACATAGCAAAACTTTTCGACACAAGGACTTACCATTGTAGCTAAGCAATGTCGCCCATGCGCATTTAAAAAGCCTCATCCAAAAGCCATGCAGGTAATCACCGTCCATGGATCTCATATCATCAGGGACCAACGGGCGGTTGTTTGAAACTGCATTTAGACGTGAGCGCAGCTCCAAGTGGCCATGCTGAATCTAGGAGGGACTCGGATAAAGCCTAATTCACTCGTATGACAAGTTCACTTCCTCCGAGTCATGCTGAACTTGGCCAGGCCACATGTGCTCTAGCCAGCTCAATCTGGAATCGTATCTCTAACTTAGTAGGGGCCGGCAACGATGATCGACGGGCTTTTTGTCAACATACAGTTTTAACGTGTACGCCCACTGCGTTGAAGCCGAACTTCCCCTTTCGTGCTGTCAGCAGGGGGTGTGCGTTATCCAGTGGACATTGTCGGTGAAGGAGAACACTTCCCACCTTCGAAGTTATAATTGATCGCATCTTCACAGTACGTGCTGATGAAGTTCTAGATCTTCTGAGAAGGCATAGAGAAAAAAAGGTTTTCAGATGGCAATGCCCGACGCGCCTTGCTAGTTGTCATGGTGTGGTGGCAGGCGTCTATAGGATGTGTGCGTCTGAATAGCGGCACAGAACCTTTCAGGCATGTCGGGTGCCGATTTCCATTGTTTGAGTCACCCGTCAAATTGTTATGAGCATTTTGGAAAACAAGGACACTGCGGTTAATGAACTGAGCCGAAGGGTCAAAGCATTATGAATACAGGCAAATTGAAACTGAAACCGAGGGCTGAAACACGAAGATCACCCGAAAATTGAACGGTTGCTTGGGAAAGTCTGCAGGGCAAACTTAGTCTAGACACGGCTGATTCCGTGCGGACAAACACCCCGGGCCCATTGCAACAGCCTAGGTTAGGGGAAATAGCGTAGCTCGCTACGTACTTGTGCCGCGAAGGTTTGGCCTTCAGCTCCGTGGCAACGCTGGCACCACAAGCATATTGCAGGGGAGGTGAGCGGGGAAGTCCGGACCCAATCCGTCGTTTGTTACTTACACGTAGACTTAAGGTTTCACAATGTCACTTTGAACTGCGTGGAAGTGATTAACAACAGATCGGCGCTTAAAATATTGAATTCCGCGGCAGGTTGCTGGCACCTCTCCGCATTGTGTTGCGGCAATGTGTGCACAGTCAGGCAAGTAGTACAATCCGTTATATATGAATGGGCGAAGGTGAGCTAAGGGGGGCCGGGTGCAGCATGTTCATCAATTCGCTCATGCCTAGCGGATTTTTCCGTCTGGGTTCGTAATACTTCGTATTTGATAGTAGTACAGCCTGCAGTCCGGGAACTTGGATCGTCGCGAACAAGGACACAATCATCAGCTAGCAAAGCCCGAGGATCACAAGCGCGGTGAAGGCACCCCCACGGACACCTCAGCGGACCCGTAGGCTCGTTTTTGTGGCGTATACTGTATACGGCACGTCTATCTCGTCGGGCATGATAACACAAGATGAGTCCGCGCCTGCGCCATTGTTAATTTCGCTCTCTCCCGGTTGGCTGTTGTGGTAAAAGGTTGATACGCATTTGATTAAGGTCATATTTCAAATCTCGAGAGCCAATAGTTATCCACATTAACATTAGACATGGGTATAAGAGATACTGGGTGGGAGCGACAACAGGTTTGTAGCAACTGGAAGCCGGTTAATTCACGAGATGATCTTGGAAAAAAAAAACATCGTCAAGCACGAATACGCCCAAACGACTACAATGCACACACCTGGCAAAGGCAGCACGACCGGGACATAGTCGGGAATCTCTGCGTAATGTTGTCGATCACGGAAAAGATAACGTACGCGAAGCGATTTTGGGGATGTAGGGGCAGGATCGTAGAAACCTTGAATACCGGCCTGTGACATAACACGTGAACCAAAATTCGAGGAGAAGGTATGAGCGTGACTACCTTTGTGCGATGACCGGGGATATGAACCTGACTGTTGTGCACCAAGGCTTGTACAGGCACAGTTACATCTATCGTAAGGTTCTCGGCATCCGTTTCGGGTCCGTACGTCGCACTCAAGATGACAAGGCCTTTGACTCAACGTGAGAACCACGTGCCCGGATATGTAGAGATGTCGTACCTCCTCTGGACCTCTCCGTTTGCATGTGACGTTTGGCAGTGTCGCTCAACAACCCCACGGTATCATCAATCCGCCTCTTTAGCTGAGTTTTTTCCTCTTTGAGGAGGCGCTCAGCCTTGCGGAAATATCTTTTTAATCAAAAAAAAACGAAAACGTTAATCTGACAATCGAAGGAAGTTGGAGATAAGACTGACAATGTCCGTTGTAACTGCCTACGAGGCTTCAAAACAAAATGATATCCGAGGAGGAGAACTGTTGAAGGCAAAACAGCCGAAAAGAACTCCAGTGTTTGATTTCTTACGGTGGACAAAGTTATTGGCAATATCCACTTCTGATGGAGATATTCCAACCTGGTATCAACGCGTGAGTCAGGAGAATATTTGAGGACGAAGTGGCGCACTCAAAGCGCATGATTAACCCCTTGGTGCTCACACCAAAGCTAGTTGATATAGCAGCATTCGTGTTAGTCCATGTTGCAGTGACCAAATAGGCCATTTGTCGAAACCCAATCTCTAGGCCTGCCTTGAACCTCAGCGATAGTTCGAAAAACCAGATAGACCATTCGGTCCTGATACACGAGTTGAGGCCAGATAACTGTAATCCACACGACCAAGCCCGCAGTCCAACCCCAAAACCACTGACGGAGCCAGGCTTATTTGTGAAGTCGGCGTTCATACGGTCCGTATAGTGAACGTAATTTTCAGAAGACGAGAAGTCAAATGGCTGAGGGGAGTGTATATCAAATTCAAAGCTTCCCATGGACAATGGAGAGAATGTCCACGCCACAGAGCCCACCGTTGAAGCATGTCGGAAGAGTCGACGACTGAAGGAGACGGTACTAGCCGGAGGGAGAAGGTTCCAGAATGCAGGAATGAAATGCACACGGCAATTTAGGGTATTGTCATTATCTTCGTAGCTCGCTTTTGCGACAATGAGGTGAGGGTCTAAGAAATGTGCTGTAGCCTTTTCAGATGACGATCATTCCCTGAGTAATAAGTCTGATGTAATAATAAGGCATACCTCCAAAGCGAGCCGAGGAGAAAATTGATGGCGTATCGTGCCCATGAGGTTATTTCTACTCAGCAAGTCATTTCGAGGGCCTAGTCCCAGGTGACTCGTGAATTTGAGATTAGTCTTTTCATTCAACACTTTCTGCACGATTTGGAGCGGATATGAATGTCAGGTGGGAACGAAAAGGTATGGAGCTCACCGTAACGGAGTGACGAATGGCAAATTGAGAGACCCAGACTCCACGGAAGCGGGTGAGGATGCCTCTCGAATCATAATCTAAGTCATCACCGCGTGCGAATAACGTCGATGCGTCAATTCCACACGTCACAGTGCCTCTTGGCCGAATGAGGTGATCAAACACTTCTTGACTACGATCGATCCTCCAACGTCGAAGATGTGCACGTATCTGTCAAGAGGACTCGTAAGTCAGCATTGCATGCTGGGCGAAAATGCCGCACTTGTTCAACACTCTGAGACCGCAACTCGGTTGGCCACGGGTTTTTTGAAGCATCTTCGCCTAGTGCCGATAAGGAAATATATGGTAGTGTGAAGTATGCCCAGAAGATAGAATGCGGATGTGCTTACCTAGGAAATCATACACTTCCCTATTAGAGTAAGACCGCATGCAAAGAACGGTGTGTTACAACAAAAACTCACCGAAGAAAAGGGTCTGACAAAACTTTAAAGTGTTGTCAGATATTGCATTGGAACTGGACTAAAGACTTTCACCTTCGTAAGCCTTCTGAATTTCAAGGAATTCCACAGCTGCAGTGTCCGTTGTCCGTTCCCCGCGTTGCTTATCGGGGTGAAAAATCACAGACAATGCTCTGTAGCGTTCCCGTATTTCGGTTGCGGAAGCGGTCGTTGGCACGTTTAATACTGAACTTTTTGATATGGTCAGTAGCGACTCTGGACGCTATACGAACGACGTACTAAAAGTATTCATTTCGCACCGGGTCTACGCGTGATTTGTTCATGCTGGCTCCCAAAAAAAATTGCGCGTACGTGGTACCAACGTCAATGGCCAACGTGCACGAGTTTTTCAACGACACATTCTCGGTTCCCCCTATGATGCAAAAAAGCTTAATCGGCTTTCGGGTAACAAAATTCCCACGAGACGTGAATCGCCACGTCGGTTGTTAGTTGGCACCAAGCTTAATTTCCTCCTCGTCTTCATCGTTCACCATGACCTCCCGCATAAACATTGGTCGTCCAGCTTCAACAAGCTATCATAGCCCAGATCCCCATGGATTCGCAAACTCACAACCTTCTACAGGTTACAGAGCAGCTAACCCAGACCATCCTCTCGAAAGGATTCGAGCAGTTGCTAAACAAGTCGAAGACGCTATCGAGATATATTCTCAGCCCTTGAAACCTCATTTACCTACTATCGGCCGGTTCTTGATTATCGTCACGTTCTATGAGGATGCTCTGAGGATTATGACACAGTGGAATGATCAGCTTTGGTACCTCCAAACGTCAGTTACAGCCATGCATAGTAGGAGATGTTTGTTCAAATTTCATTGGTTACAGACATAGGTATTTCTACCCGGGAATCTCCCACCTCTTTCTACTGCTCAATGTCATCGTAAGCCCTCATTCCAAATCTCGCAATTTCTGGATTTAATTCACTCGTCGTAGACAATGCTTGTCGCTTCCTCAGCCGTCATCATGAAAAGGTACACAGAATATGCGGTCATCGGTCTCCTCGGCGTAGTTGTCATTCAAGGCTTCGGATATGGCCTGATGTTCGACCTCACTTTCTTCCTTCGTAACTTGAGCGTCATAGGCGGTCTCATCATGGTGTTTAGCGAAACCATGATCAACAAAAAGAAAAGCTTTGCCGGTATCCCGTCTATGAGTGAAACAGACCGCAAGAAATAGTGCGTATTCTTCCCCTACCCTTCTTTCGCAGCTCACTCATCTATTCCCCCACCATTGTAGCTTCCTCCTAGCAGGTCGCGTCCTTCTCATCTTCCTCTTCTTTGGCTTCATTATCCAAGGAAAATGGAGCATAGGCCGCGTATTCATGTCCCTCTTCGGTCTTGCAGCATGCACTATGGTAGCTATCGGCTTCAAAGCAAAATGGTCTGCGACCTTCCTTGTCATCCTACTCAGTGTCTTCAACGTCTTTGCGAACAACTGGTGGAGCGTTCATAGTGCGCATCCTCAGCGTGATTTTCTTAAGTACGTGTGTCAGTTATATATTAGGGCATGTGCTGACGCGCTTTGCTAGGTACGATTTCTTCCAGACGCTCTGTAAGTCACTATTTCTTGCCATCACACCCAGTATTCAAACATTAATAAATCACAGCTATCGTCGGAGGTCTCATCCTTCTCGTGAATATTGGACCCGGTACGTCAATCACACTCTCCCTACTTCGTTCGTTCGTGACTGACGCCCACACAGGTGGTCTCTCGGTAGACGAGAAGAAAAAGACATACTAGAGCAAAGACTCTTTGTTTTCTTTATTGGCACCATAACAACAGTATTACCGTTATCCCGCAGAAGATGCCTAGGATCGCTTGAATGCCTGTCGTGTCGGACGCCTCGGTACTCATACATAGTACATATATCCCATATCGCATTGTCAATAACTATGGCATAGTCGATTTGTCATCACCGCATAGAGATACCAGTCCTCATCAAAGTTTTTTTGCACATATAGATGAGTGTGACGCGAGGATGTGCGATTTCTGGCGTGGAAGTAACACCTCGAGTCAAAAACCAAATGTCAGGCTGCTACCCTAACTGCCTAAATACATTCTTGCTCCCACTCCTCATTCCCTTCCTCCGCTGCTTCCTCCCCGTCCGTTCACTCTCACTCAACACAGCCGTCCCATCCCCATCCCCACCCCCACGCTCCATACCAGCTCCAAACACCTCCACGCCCTTCCTCGGATTTCTGTCTTTTCTGCTCCCCCGGTCTCTTGAGGTATCTTTTGCGGAAGAAGGGACCCAGCTCATTTCAAACCCTCCTTTATCTCCCTTCGCTGCGGCGTGGGGTGTCGTAGTGCGAGAGGAACCACGTGCAGGTGCATTCCTCCGCTGTCCAAACGTAGCAGTCTTATTATCTGTCTTTTTAACGCTCGTACTAGTTTCAGTATGTGGAACGAGAGGGACGAAATTGATGTTGGCATTGGATTGTCTGTTGTGTTGGCGCGTCCGCGCGTATGCTTGGTGTGCGCGTTCGTTCTTTTGGCCTGGACGTACACGTGGGTCAAATTTGTTGAGTTCTGGGAGGTTATGTGAGTACGCGATCGTGAGTTTTAAGTAGACGACGGTGGGTGAGGGGAAGATGATTAGAAACGAAAACAGAAACTCACCACCAGCATCACTACTATCATCACTATCACCACCCTCGCTCTCACTCTCATCCTCACTAATCCCAGCAGACGAAGCCCTCTCGCTCTCCTCTTCTTCCTCCTCAACAGCGGTCTTCCCTCTTGGCTTCTGCTTAGAACCCGAAGCTGAAGGATGCAAAAGTGCATACTCTCTTGTTGTTTCGTCCACTGCGAATTCGGGGTTCACGAACAAGTCTTTGAAACGGGGGTCGTTGAGGAGGGTTGGTTTTTCGAGTTCAGTTGGAGTTTGTTCTGCTTCATCATCATCGGCACCAACATCAACATCCATAGCCTCTTCATCCTCCCCACCCTTCGCACCCCTTTTCTTCTTTCTCTCCTCCTTCCTCCTCTCCTTCTCAAGCCCCTTCTCAATCCTCTCCGCCAACGCTTTATTAACCTTGACTTCCTCACTTCCAGCCCCAGCTCCAGTACCCTTCTTCGTGCGTATCCTCGTCTCTGCCATCTTCTCCATCCGCTCTTTGACGAGTTTCTCGCGATGCTCAGCATATGCGAAAGGGTTAGCAATAACGCGTGCGGTGTCGTAGAGGTGGAGGGACAGGAAGTAGCCGTGCATGTAGGGTTTGAGAGCGGGAGTTCCTATTAGGTGGTCGAGGCCAAGTCTGCGGGAGGTGCGTGAGTTGTGAGTCTGGGGTGAATGGGGAATGCAGCGCAGGATCAAGAGGAAATATGGTAGCAAACACAAAAAAAAACGCACATCTTCAGCTCACTCCTCTCTACAAACTTGAAATCCTCATACGCGGTCCTGGTCGTAGAATCTTCCATCTCTTCCGTGACATTTTCCAGAAAAGCAGCCCAGCGTGGTGCAGGACCAAGCGCAGGGACATAATATGTGCCCATTTGAATCCCTTCGTTTGCGGTTAGGAAGAGGCCACTGCCTGGGACGTGGTGGATATGGTTGAGGTCGTGTGCGGGTGTTATGGATACGAAGTTGGATGACGGCTGTTGTGCGTCGGTATCAGTGTCATTAGTGCTATTGAGTAAGTAAGAGGGGCTCACGGAATTACGATCCCATATTTTGACGACTTTTTTATCCGCGCTCATTACCATACCGTCCCCTGCGAGTCGACCGCCTTCTATCCATGTTAGATTGCGTATTGGGAGGCCGTAGCCTTGGTCTTTTAGTGCAAAGTGCCGGTTGGATCGGATATCGTACAGGAAGGTGTGTCCTGTGGATGTTCCTACAGCGTAGGATAGACCGTCCGATCGAGAAGCGAGAGCTGTGATGCCTATACTGAGTGTGTCGATGTCATCGACGCCTGGCATGGTACTCCGCGTTGTTGGACGTAGTAATCGATTGGTCGGTGCTCGAAGCACACCGACGGATGATCTGGAACGAAGATCCCAGAATTGAACTGTCCCGTTACCATCGACGCCGAATGCGAGGAGGTTATGCGCGGGGTTGATGTCAATACAGTTTACGCCTTGAATATCGTCGTCTTGAAGAACTAGGGGATTGAGAAAACGCCCTTGTTCGAGGTTGAGTCGATATATCTCGTTTCCTGAAGCTGAGAAGAGCGCGGTGCATGATGGAAAGTGATATGCCAGTGACCGACCGAAGCGCGGTATGCGAGTCCTATAATGAAATCCTCCCTGAGTGTGCAGCTCGATAGTACGATCATTCTGCAAGTGCATGATTTTTGTCCAATCATCCGATAAAATCTTGAACCCAAATCGTCGTGAGCTTGCATGAGGATGAGGAATATGAGACTGACTATGAAATCGACGTTCTCTGCATCTGAATGTCTCTCGAATTTTAGATTGAGCTCGTCTAGATCCCAGACTCTCGTCTGAGGTTTATAGGTGCCAGTAGCTATGGCATGATGACCGTCTCTTGTTGTTTTGATTTTGTTGCTGGCCTCAGGGAATTCGAATCCTTGGATGAGCTCGATAGCACCTTGGACATATTCTTTTGAGACTCGCTTTCCTTTTCCTTTCGCTGCTCGTTTTTTGATAAGCCAATCTGGAATAGATGATGATGAGCCTGCTACTGCGCCATTGACAGTATAAACTTTCACGTCCATCCTAGCTGCGACGACTTGAAAAAAGAAAATGCAAGTATATGAGAGCGTCCTAATTTGGATATGTCAGACTTAGAACGGTCTTTCTCAGTAATTCCCTCAAACCGCGTCTCCATGCCAGACCAAAGTGAGTAGTTTCATAGTATGTTTATTTTCCCGAATGGCTGATGTTTGAATCCAAGCAGATCAATCACAATACGCAGCGGCAGCGCACGTTCCACTCATAAAGTCACCAGGTCTTCGAGTTCCTCCACCTGTACGAATCGGAAGCATGTCCTCCTTCGGCGACTACACTGACTTGCTCTCAGGTACATCTACCACCAGACATCCACCCTCTCCCGGATAGCGTCCTTCCATACGCACGTACCTCTAACTCTCAAACAATCTCACTGACTGACAAGCTCGCAGTTCGTCTATCCATACACACTAGAACCTCACATCCTCACGGTCGAGTCTTCTCGGCGCATGACACTCGCGGCACATACTGCGAGAAGGGAGGCATATCTTCAAGCTAGAGAGGATGAGCGTGAATGGCGGAGAAAGGAGGCACTCAGGCGTGTCGCACCGGGTTTTGATCCTGCGGCGACCCTTGTGCCTGTTCGTGCTGAAACTGGTGAGGTTAAGACGGATGTGATGGATCAGCTTGTGGACCAGCTTGCTAGGATGGAGAATGACAGTTGAGGTGCTGGGCATATTAACTCTTTCGTTGGAAAGGACACTTTGACTCAGGTCACCGTGCTTTGTGATTCAAACACTCTTTAAGGTCTTGTAATCTATTTTTTTTTTCTAATTTCATTCGAGTATTGGATGCGACCACTCGGCCTCCAGAACTCACGGATCAGCATAACATTCACTTATCTCCAGCGTAATGGAAAGGTACATGCTGGTCTCCCCGGCTTGTATACTTTCTGCTTCCGCACTTGGACTTCCCCATCCCTTCCCCTGGTTCCGAGACACTAGCACTGTGATACCAGGGGGAAAATAACGATCCACCAAGATTCTCAAGCTTGTCACTGGCTACAGTTTCCAACTGCTTCACAGCATTGGCGACCTCCCCTCCCTACTCTAAATTTTGTGAGTATCTCCAGTCTTTCGAGAACGTGATCCAAATTTCTGACGAGCCGCTTGAGACTATATTTTGAAGTAACCTCAGACTGCATATACTTCTTTGCGCCTTCCGACATGGGGGTCTATGTGCTTCTCATCATTTCTACCCCTGCTGATCTGCGATAGAAGCGAACGATATGACCGACATCTGTTCAAGTGCGATTCAGAGGAGGATACAAGCTATGTATTAGGGATGCATAATTCGCGGCACTCTACAATCATGCTAATACACCGATCTATATGGCAATCTCCAGACAAATGGGGGTACTAGTTGGTCATAACACAAGTCGCAGTCAACAATCGAAGATGCTGTCAGAACTACCATTGACGGGTGTTTTACTTCTTCGCGGACGAACCACAGCATAGATAGCGGGGGAGAACCTGGTCAAAATCATATCACGTAGTCTCGCATCTTCAATGGCATCGATCGAGGCTATATTCTCTCAAGCACTGATTAGTGCGAAGAGCGGCAAGATGTAAATGGTGAGAGATGTTACTGTCCATGCAGGTGTTGGGCCTCTCAATGAACATATGTTATTTGGCGGGGCTGCAGCTCACTCCCATGCTGCGTGGGAGCAAAAGGATGTCATACGCCGTTTTTTGGTCGTCGCAATAAATGTAGTCGAGGCACTCCACCATCCAGTCCAGATCTTCTGGAAAGGGGGAGTCCTCTTTCCACCAGACACAGCGGTGAACCCACACCTGAGCAGGGCCACGAGATACCTTGGTAGAAGTCGGAAGGGAAATGGGTTCGTGCTTGCTCTGGAGCTTTTCCATATAACAGGTTTGAGCCAAACTGAGCAAACCGATATTCGCAGGCCCTCGAGCTGTTTTCATTATGCGACGGATAAACCCCATGGAGACGATTGCACCAATTTGCCAAGAGACCTTGCGTGGCAGTCTGCTGGCATATACATAAAAGCAAAGTGTTTTCCTACTAACCCTTCAGACACATTTGATCTCATATCACATTCTCACTCACAATGCGTTTCTCTTCTGTAATTTTCCTCGCCGTTGTTGTTGCTTCAGCATCATCAATATCTGCCACGCCCATTGACTCAGCCGTGCCCATTGAAGCTGGCACCGATGTATGTAAGACCTGGTGCATACGTGATAGCCAATGCACCACCTGCCCTAAACAATTCTGCGTGAGTTTCAGTGTTTGTATCTTGGATTTGACCATATGACTAAACGACGCGGCAGGCCTTTCCTTGGTGCGGAGTGAGTCGTGTTTCTGCTTTCAGGATCGGTGCAGTATGGTTCATGGTACTGACATGTGCGTTACTAGATGGCCTAAAGTGGTAAAACCCGCTGCATCCATCGCCGCGCGCCGTTCCACAGCACGGCCGCTTTATTTATCCAAAAATATATACAGAACCCTCCAGCAGAATAAGCCAATAGAACTAATTCACGACATTCCAACTGACAAGAATCCTGGAAACGGAAGCAATAAGTACCAGTAACATAGTCATTCGCCCCCACAACAAACCTAAGGCCTAAGGCATAACCAGAAATCTCTCATAAGCCCAGCCTGAACATCGCCCGAAAAACGCCAAACGGAAAACACAACCATCTCACCAACCCGACGCATATTGACGTCGCACTTCCGGACAAACTGATAAGTTTGAGCCCATCCAACACTAAGCACATATTTGACTTCCCAGAGCTATAAAACAAATACTACGCCCTACGCCAATATTTTCATCACCCGCCGCCCCTTGAAAACGTCCCAACAGGCCTCTGAATCGGCGCAATACCAGGCGAAGGCTTCAATGGTGGAAACGAAGACCTAAACCCACGCGCTGGTTCAAAAGGTGGTGCCTTGCTCGACAGCGTCGAAGTCCCAGACGCAGAACTAGTAGGAAGCATATTGCCACCATGCGACACTGTAGAACTCGCTGAATTGGATAATATTGATACCTTCGGATGCGACAGCGACGAACTTGTAGAATGCGAAAGCCAAGAGCTGGACGAATGACAGCTCGCATACGGGTTAGCGAGTCCCAGTCCAGGAGGCGCGCCATCCCCGATTCGATATGCTGAAGTCCGTGGTTGATGTCTCCGATACTGAGGAGGAGACACAGGTGATTGCATCTGCATTGATCTCCCAATCGTCGCATTATATGCCGCAGCCGTGTCAGCCTCCGCTTCAGCATCCTGTATCTCCCTCTCAACCTCCTTAAGCGTCTTCTCCAAATCAATCAACACCGTCCCCTCCAACTTCTCCTGCCTCGCATAAAGCCTCTCCAACCTATGCTCGACGCTCCCAATCTCGTTCTTAACACCCTCCATGCGTCTTCTCCTTACTTCCTCCTTCCCCTCGCGTTCCTTACGCACTTGAGCAGCCTCCTTGTTAAGAACGTCATATCCCTCCTCTTTCTCGCGCACTTGTTTCCTCAAAGAAGGATTAGAGCCTTCAAGTTCACTTCTACCCCTCTCAGCATCCTCTTTCCCCTCATTAGCCCTCTTAACAGCATCCTCAAGCGCCCTGATGCGCTGCCTCGCCTTACTCTCGGCAGCACTTGCTTTTTCAGAAGCCCGATTGAGAGCTTCGATCTCATTTTTGAGTACTGCGTCTGCTTTTTGACTGTCCCTGCGCGTGGATTTGAGGGTGCCAGTTAGCTCGAAGATGTGTGTCTGAAGGGATGCAAGGGTGGATTGTAGTTTTGGGAGACGGTCTTCTTGGGTGGGCGTTGTGGAGCGAGATGTGGAGCGCGGTTGGGAATGGGTGAGAGGGGCTGAGTCGGTTGTTACAGTTGACATTGATAGGCTTTGGGATGATGATGACGCGGAGGATGATGAGGATGAGGGCGGGAGGAGAAAACTAGTACTTGTTCCTTCATCCAACCTTCCATTCTCAATCGCACCTTCCGCATCTGCGCACAAAACCAAATCAGACTCATAAGTCACCGCATCATCACTAATCAGATCAAAGCACACACCTTCAGTGACAACTTGCCTCCTAATAGAACTTGCCAATCCACCCTGTACAAGTCCCAGATCGATATCATACTGACGTCCAGGCATGAGCCCGTATATGATGATAACAGCCTCGTCTACGGGCTCGAGGAGGCGTATGAGGACGCGCTGCCATGGGGAACCGTTGACAGATACTGAGAGGCCTGCTGAGAGTGCTTCGGAGATGATTCCTCGGACGGTGTCTCCTACGGCGTCCCCTTCTGTTTCTCCTCCAAGTTCCCCGTCGACTCCTACCTCTAGTTCTGTTTCTAGTTCTTGTTCTATCTCTGGATTGGTGTCTGGGCTTGCATTCGCGTTTGTGGTTGCGGGTATCGAGGATTCGTGATCTATGTTCGAAACAGGTTCAGATGGTGGAGAGAGAGTTGAAGAGAGAATAAAAGTCGCTGAAACAGACGTGATTTCACGGACTGAGAGAATGAGGTGAGGCGTCCAAGGACGGATGGAATACCATGAACTTGTGTTTGATGGTTGGTCTGTGTTGTGCATCGCCATCTTCAGTTCATTCGTTAGTTTGTCGTTCTTAGTGTTGAGCTGATCGTCGTTGGCAGTGAGCTGATCGTCGACGCGCGTTGGGTCGAGGATAACTACGTGATGAAGGTTTTACATAACACTTAGTAACTGACTCCCTTGTTGTCACTGGTTTATGTAAATTACAATTTTCACTGATTCGTCTTGAGTGCCTTTTGACCCGAGTCAATGAAATTGCCTGGAGATATGGTATTATTCTCATAGGCAGACCTTCAAGGCGTCAGACATCATAACGGTCACCTCATCAACAACAATAGTCTCAATATCTAGATCATCTAAGGGGCGGTTTGTACTACCTTGGACATGGTATTACTGTCATAGGCAGAACTCAAACACATTTGTCCTTAGATTTGACTAACGTCAACAGTAGACCTACGAATGCTACTCACATGCTAGACTGCTACACAAAAAATACCGGATCCTGCACTTGACGACTCTATCACCGTGATAGCGCCAGTCTGAATCCGGTGAATGCCTTTCACCAGTGCACTGGTAAAACAGGCGCTCGAAGGAGATGTTTAGGACAAACCGGGCCCTCTAGCTCAATACCCAGGACCCGCGATCAATTTTATCACCGATGACTGATAGCTCGTACATGTTCGGGATTCTGGGATTCACTCGGGCTAGATGGCGGCATTGTAGTATATTGCTGCGTGAGCGCTTAATTTCAAACGTTTTTTGTCTGCTGAAGTTCCGTTTGCGCTAGCACCAATGCTACTGTTTTTAGCCAGTTCTCACCTTACTGCGCCTCATCCTTTGATAGCATTATAGATTATATGGCGTTAAATATTTTTTTTTCAATTCTGCTGGAACTGACATGACTACAGTTGCTTTCGAGTCGGCAAGTTGCGGCAACACTTCTCTGGTACTCTGCAGGGAACATATCCATTTGTGTTTGTCCGAATGGTTTTTGAAATTGGTTGCAGCTTCCCAATTTGATTACTCATTGAGTTCCTACAGTCATGCATGTACAGTGCACAGCATCTATAAAGAAGAGCGGCCCACCTATCTTCTTTCTGCTCCAAATACTATGCCTAGAGTAGATTATCATATCATCTACATTCGGTGCCGTCGGCCTCCAAAGCTTATCAGATATGTGCGTGGTGTTCAATGTCTGATATACGCGATCACCGCGCGCGACTACCATCATCTATGTGCCTTCATTATGATTCCCTGAGCTTGCGAGCCAAGGGCTGAGCCCTCACATATACATACCTAGGTACATCTTGTCATCTGCTGCAAACCTATGGTCACTTACCATACAGGATCATTCACCACACACTGAGATGTAAAGTTTTGAGCGGCCGGGCGGACTGGATCATCGTGAAGGATCTCAGCAGCACGGCAGACTTGCATCCGACCAGCTTGAGACGCGTACCACAGGCTACGAGTCAACCACTATATAAAGATGCATTCCAACTCTGCATCAGAACGTAACAATGTCTCGTCCTAAAACAGATCTCCTGGACTCCTTGCCCACTGAACTATCTCAGCAGTTGAAGGATCGCGTAGATCGGGCTTTGCTCGAGTTTATACGGCCGAATTCCGCCTCTCAGCTTGCGCAGGAAGCTCCTGAGTTGATCAAATTCCGTGAGGCCATCGCGCAGAACGATTCGATGGATGATAGGGAACTCCTACGCATCTTTCGAGAATTTATTCCCACCACAAACTATGAAGCTTACAAGCCATTCATAGCAAAGTTTTTTGCGAGCCCTTGCAAGGAGGCTGATGTCAAGAACATGTTCGCCCCAGGACTTCCCTACTTTCTCGCCATGTCTAGCATGACATCTGGCAAATCAGTGAAGACATTCCCAAAGTATCGGCCTCCCTCGCACCTGCTGCAACACCCTCTTTATCTGGCGCTTCCCCCGTCGGAGGGAACTACCTTATCACCAGCTTCCATGAGATATTCGCAAATCTTAACAATAGATTGCGAAGACGGTCAATCCAAGCAGGTGACAGTCTGCTCGTTGAGCATCGGTTTTCTGCGAATGGCAATGAACTGGGACGTCGAGCATGACAACGAGAGGCTCGACTTATGGTGTAAGCCCTTCGCGCCACTGTCGCTCGTGAACACTGATTTCCAGCCAATTTTCAGTGCCGGGACAAACAGATCCATACGCCATTTCCTTGGTTAAGAGCTATCGGGCATTCTTCGTTTTGAATGCTCTGTTTGCACTGGCAGACCGTCGGGTGACGACCATCCGCTTTTTCTTCGCCAACGTATTCGTTACTTTTTTGCAGTACATAGAGGATGAGTGGTCTCTGCTCATCGACTGCATCGAGAAGGGCATCATCCCGGATGTGGACAACCTAGGCCATTTGCGAGCACCTTTGGAGGTCAAATTATCTTGTTCGTTACATTCCGCTCGGCTGACAAGGTCTCTCAGAAACTGTTTAAGCCAAATCCTGATCGTGCTGCCGAACTTCGGGAAATCGGACCTCCTGGCATCCAGGGTTGGGCAATCCGTGTGTGGCCTGACTTGACAAGGTTTATTGGGATCACCGGAGGGCCTGCTGCTGCCTCCGTCCCCAAGGCATGTCAAGTGTTGAAGGTTTACTACTCAACTGACAATTATTGATACTAGATTACTCATGCCCTCGGACCTTCTGTCTTCGCCCAGTCTCCTGGTTATGGTAGCTCAGAGGGCGGCGTCGCCATAACATACCACAAAGGCGATCCTAACACTGACTACAAGGTGGTATTGGTGGATGTGGTCACCGAATTTCTGGATGTGCATTCCAACGAACCCTCAGAGCATGTACTGTCCATTGTAAGAACCACTCACCACGTCTCACCTTTGTCTGTACTCATCCCTGACATAGCATGAACTCGTAGCTGGAGGACATTACGAGCCCATCTTGACGACTCGCAATGGCTTGTGGAGATATCGCATGGGTGATGTCGTCACCGTTAAAGGCTTCGCTCCAGATGACGGATTGCCCGTGATCAGTTACCTTCACAGGCGAGAGTGAGTTTACCGCGTCATCGGTTTCAGGAGCTGAGCTAACTTCGGCCCGGCTTGGAAGAGGTGGAATTTTGATGGCATTCGGAACGACGTGCACTGAGTCCCAATTGACGACCGCGATCGTCTCTGCGGCTAATCGATGGATAGGCCAAATCATAGATTTCACCATTGTAGGCGACGACCGAGACACTCCTATCACCTATGGGTATTTGGTAGAAATTGGAGGGGAGATAGGTTCGTGCTTGCCTTGGGACTCTTTTACACGATGGGACTGAGGATTGTTGCTGGCAGGAAAGGACGCGAGAATGGCGATACAACAAACGTTTGAAGACCTCATGGCAGCAAACGACGAGTTTCGGACCGCCTTCTGGCAAGGTCGAGCAAGAAAGCCGACCATTCGTCTCTTGGAGAAAGGCACCTTTACAGAATATCGCAGGCAGAAATGCGACAAAACAAACATATCTATATCGCAAGTGAAGGTTCCTGTCGTCTTATCCGACCAAAAGTTTAGGGAATGGTTCCTGGAAAGAGTAAGGATTGAGCTGTAAGGGATCCCAAACTTTGATCACCAGACCCGATCATCTAGAGGGTGTAAATAAATGTATGTGAAGACTGAAATCGTAGCACTCACTGCATAGATATATTGCAGACTTAAAAATTTTATGGCTCAGGCTCTTTTTACCCGATTTCTCCTAGCTACCCAAATACCACAGTCGCTCACCCTGTTCTGCTCCTCAGGAGACAAATATTCCCTGAAGCTGCATACCACACGAACTCAATGATAGCAAGGATGAAAAGAAAAAACTGAATGTTGTGGTTTGTCACCGTTTGTCCCACCCATCTATGATTTGAATTTGCACGCAGGATGCACTCCTGATCGAACTCAGATACCCTTCGTGTACGGTCCTGACACGCCAGGGTTTGTCTCACCTGCCTTCAAGTTTTGAGGTGTCTAATACTCGGTGAAGCTTTTGTAAGTAGGTCGAACTGCCGCAGGTGCATAACCGTTACAACCAAAAGGTAGAATACTGAAGCAGAATGCATCACTTTCACCTTCCGAGTTCACACTATTTTTGGAGAACCGAGGTGCCAAATATTGTTTATCGGAATCATGCACTGCAATGTAGTCACGGCCCGGAGGCAGAGACCACAAACTCCTTTGATACCGTCCCGATGAGTTTGATGTCCTGAGGTCTTTCCTAAGTTCGCCCGAAGTTTTCCGCCTGGAAAACGACTATATAGTTCCTCCTATTGTGGTATGATGGGTAGCTCCCGATATTATGTACGGGATCTATGTCAAGCCCGGAATCTCGCATATTAGTGTTGCTGTGCGTTTTGATTCTCACCGTATCTAGATCAGGCATCATATCGTTATCATACCAGGATCCGACGGAATACGGAACACCGAACATAGATCCGGAAGAACGTGGTCGCAAGTTGTCGGTAAAGGTGAACATTCCACATCCGTGACCCGATGACCGACCGCTACTATAAAACAACACTACTCATCAACAACGAAAAAATTACCTACAGGCTAAAGTCCACAACACTGTGATATAGAACAGTCATGAGATGACTGTTCTGTATCTCAGTGCACGTGGTTGCCTCTTCTGTTTATTTACCGGCCGGACCGACCCAAACCAGTCGAGCCATAGTCTTTGTGAGTGAGAACACTGCTCCGGTACTGACATCTTAGTCTCTTCCAGGGGTTCCCTTTCCGTATCTCTAGAATTTTGTTGAAGTAGCTGTATCATTGAAAGTAGCTCGTGTTAATGCCGAGACATCCAATAGAACGACTGAACAGTGAATGGGCTCAATACACGAACGTAATCATGTGTGCGAGGAACGGACAAATTTAGACCAGACTCTGTTATAGCTCAATTACAACTTGTTGTAGGAGCCATTCCCTAAATGTAGGGTCGGATAGGACGACAGGAACCTTCACCTGCGATATCGAGACGTTCGTCTTGTTACACTTCTGTTGGCGATATTCTGCAAAGGTGGCTTTTTCTAAGAGACGAATGGTCGGCTTTCTTGCTCGGCCTTGCCAGAAAGCGGTCCGAAACTCGTCGTTTGCCGCCATGAGGTCTTCAAAAGTTTGCTGTATCGCCATTCTCGCGTCCTTTCCTGCAAGCAACAATGCTCGGTCCCATCGTGTAAAAGAGTCCCAAGGCAAGCACGAACCTATTTCCCCTCCAATTTCTACCAAATACCCATAGGTGATAGGAGTGTCTCGGTCGTCGCCTACAATGGTGAAATCTATGATTTGGCCGATCCACCGATTAGCGGCAGAGACGATCGCGGTCGTCAATTGGGACTCGGTGCACGTTGTTCCGAATGCCATCGCAATTCCACCTCTTCCAAGCCGGGCCGAAGTTAGCTCAGCTCCTGAAATAGATAACGCGGCAACTCACTCTCGCCTGTGAAGGTAACTGATAACGGGCAATCCGTCATCTGGAGCAAAGCCTTTAACGGTGACGACATCGCCAATGCGATATCTCCACAAGCCATTGCGAGTCGTCAAGACGGGCTCGTAATGCCCTCCAGTCACGAGTTCATGCTACGACAGGGATGAGTATAGGCAAAGGTGAGACGCGGTGAATGGTTCTTACAATAGACAGTACACGCTCCGAAGGTTCGTTGGAATGCACGTCCAGAAACTCGGTCAACACATCCACAAACATTAGCTTGTAGTCAGTGTTAGGATTGCCTTTGTGGTATGGTAGGGCCATGCTACCCTCTGAGCTGCCATAACCAGTAGCCTGCGTGGGGATGGAAGGTCCGAGGACGTGAGTAAGCTTGTGTGCGGTTAGCTGTCCGATGGGCTATAAACCTTCAACACTCGACATGCCTTGGAAACGGCTGTAGCAGCCGGACCTCCAGTAATCCCGAGGAACCTTTCCAAGTGAGGCCACACGCGGACTGCCCAACCCTGGATACCAGGAGGTCCGATTTCCCGAAGTTCGGCAGCACGATCAGGATTTGGCTTAAACAGTTTCTGAGAGACCTTGTCAGCCGAGTGGAATGTAACAAATAAGAAAAACACAACCTCCAAAGGTGCTCGCAGATGGCCTAGGTTTTCCACATCCGGGATGATGCCCTTCTCGATGCAGTCGATGAGTAGAGACCACTCATCCTCTATATACTGCAAAAAGATGACGAATACGTTGGCGAAGAAGAAGCGGATGGTCGTCACCCGACGGTCTGCCAGTGCAAACAGAGCATTCAAAACGAAGAATGCCCGATAGCTCTTAACCAAGGAAATGGCGTATGGATCTGTTTGTCCCGATACTGAAAGTTGGATGGTAATCAGCATACACGGGGGACAGTGGCGCAAAGGGCTTACGCCATAAGTCGAGCCTCTCGTTGTCTTGCTCGGCGTCCCAGTTCATTGCCATTCGCAAAAAACCGATGCTCAACGAGCAGACTGTCACCTGCTTGGATTGACCGTCTTCGCAATCTATTGTTAAGATTTGCGAATATCTCATGGAAGCTGGTGATAAGGTAGTTCCCTCTGATGGGGGAAGCGCCAGGTAAAGAGGGTGTTGCAACAGGTGCGGGGGAGGCCGATACCTTGGAAATGTCTTTACTGATTTGCCAGATGTCATACTGGACATAGCAAAGAAGTAGGGAAGTCCTGGGGCGAACATGTTCTTGACGTCAGCCTCCTTGCAAGGGGTCGTAAAAAACTTTGCTATGAATGGCTTGTAAGCTTCATAGTTTGTGGTGGGAATAAATTCTCGAAAGATGCGTAGGAGTTCCCTATCATCCATCGAATCGTTCTGCACGATGGCCTCATGGAATTTGGTCAACTCGGGAGCATGCTGCACAAACTGAGACGCAAGGTTTGGCCGTATCATCTCGAGCAAGGCTTGATCTTCATAATCCTTCAGCTGCTGAGAGAGTTCAGCGGTCAACGATTCTAGTAGATCTGTGTCAGAACGAAACATTGCTGCGATATGATGTGGATTTGGAATCTGGCTTGATGGCTTGATGAATAGCTCGAGGGAATGCCTTGCGACAACTTTGGACCGGTCGGGTACGAGCTTCACGTGACGCCAGTGGTGCTGACATCCTCCACGAGCAATTCCTGCGCGGCAGCTCGTGACTTTTACAGTTTAGTTCGTGCTTCTACGTGGCAAGTAGTGATCCTATAATAGGTTTGTAGCGGATAACGGAGTGTACCTGAGTGTTGCACATGAATGCATGAAGGGTTTAGCCCTGAGCTCGCAAGCTCAGTGGACGATATGATGAGTGCACGTACATTGATGACAGGTGCGCGCGACGATCGCAGCATACAAATGATGATGTACTAATCATGCTTCAATGAGTGGCGGAGCGCGGCAACCAGGAACATCGGAAAGCGATCATTGTGTACTTATCTAAGAACCTTTGCCTTTGCAGGCCGTGTCAATGACACCAGATTAGTGATGATCTTCTCTATGCATATAAGTAGAAGGAAGACTCTGACAAGGCGGCCCTTCTTTATAGATGCCGTTACGGCGCTCGATGAGCAATCCAATCTGGAAAGTTGAAACCGGTCATACGGACCATTCGCGCAGCCAGAGCGCCAGGATACGATATGTAAGGGACTTCGTTCGTCACGAGAGCATCCGGATCATTTCAGCTTCAACCGGACTGTCTCAGAAGTGTTGCTGGAACGTTTTCCTTGGGAGAGCGGAGGCGGGGAGTGTTCGGTTTCAGCTATGATACGACATTGATTTGTTTTCTCCCTGGAAACTATTTCGGATACCAAAAATCGATATTGCCAGAGTACTCGAGAAGTGTTCATCCTTGTCTCCCTTCTTGCACCAACGTTGGACAAAAGCTTAGAAGCGTGGTCCGCAGCCACTGATACAAACTGTTATTTGCACAAGCGACGAACAGTCAACTAGTCACGGTGCACCGGTGAGGTATGTGCTGGCCAGAAGCAACAGCACCATTGACGCATGAGGAACTTCAGGAAACATAAAAACGTTCAAATTAAGCACTCACACCTGACTTGCGCCGCGTGCAAAGCAGAATACGGAAACAAGTATGATGGCAGCTAGAGTCTTTTGGTCGTTAAGCTTACATAAGTAGCGTGTTAATCAGCAAACAATTGAAATCGTTCGTTGAACATTAACTTGATTGATGATCGCTTCACGGAGTACTGGACCAATTCTCTAGCTCCGCCAGTCTCTGGCAATACAGTTTGGATGAGATCCGAGGTTTTTGTGTTGCATATTGCTAAGTATAAACTCCCTGTACCATTCCAGGCACAGCTTGTTTACAGCCTGAAATTCGAAACTTTGGCTCAGTGCGCCACTCCGAGTCCACTGGTGGGAAGATGGCGTGGGCGACTTCTGCGCTAATCGGATGTTCACCTCCGTCTTGTGATACGTATCCCAGCTCATCCCGTTACATTTCAATCTCAATCGCTGGTCCAGGGTTGCGCGCACAAGTTCGTCGTTCGCGTTGCCAACAACCTGACCGCCTATTTCGTTTTATTTGAAACAACAGCATCCCCGGGTTATGTGCTCAAGCATCCTTTCACACCTTTGTATTATCCGCGTATATCTCATCTCCGCCGACACGTGTGTCTAACCTTCTCGATAATTATTCAGTGTTTAACACGGCATTCTTGAAGAAATATCCAGGGTCATGATGTTTGCGCTGGTGTTGCTTCATCAGGTAATCGTTTATGGCCGAACTTGGCCATCAGAGGCATCGTGAAGCTACCACAAGGTCGAATGATGTCTTACGAAGGTTGTGGGAAAAGATATTTGTATATGACTGTCTGTTTGCATGGCCGGACACGTTGCATTGACAAAATGGATAACCTCAGAAATGGAAGAAGCTATCTGCGCAATGTTCAGATTGGACCGCAATGCGCATTTTTGCATCGCCTATCCCCATCAGTTACTGACCCCGTCTGGCTTCATCGTGGATGAATGGTTCATGAGGGCCTGGACCCTCCAGAAGCTTCTCGCTCCACACACGAACGATGAAGTCCTATCATAGAAAGGTGTAACTCACCGGCCAATTAGAGAAATAACGAGCACGATGTTGAACTCGATGACCGCATCTCGCTGATTACGAAGATTCCCTCTGATGATCTGCAGAGTTTCACGCCCATATCTTCCCGCATGCATGAAAAGATGGTGCAGGCATCGACTCGAGGACGAGGGGTGATGAGAATGCTCTTGTCCTCATCGGTGTTTGACCTGCGCATCATAATTATTGACTACAGCGAAGGGAAGTGGGTATTCGTCAATGGAGGCGATGCCGCTGGTGAGTGGAATTTCCTTGCATAGGCAGGACCGTTGATGACATTTCCACCCAACAGTATCCTGGATCCCCCTCTGTGCTACATTGCATATGATCTGTCTGATACATGGAGTTAGAGGCTGATGAGTCAGAATCTTAGCTGATCACGAGCCAATTATGTATGTAACGTCATGCCATCATCGGATATTGATATACTAACTTGAATTTAAGCGACAAGATCTGTTGGCTAGCGACGTGTCAGCACCCTCTTGCGTTAATCACGCATGACATGAGCGGTGCTTCGAAACATCAAGAAACACAAAGTTTTCGTATTGGTGATATCGTGCCAGCAGGATCTTCAAGTTGTCTGACCTAATGCGTTAATAACGAATCGCATGTTGCCAAAGTACAGTCGCGGTCCCGTACCAATCCGAGTGATAAATATATAAGATGTTCCTCCGGTTTTGAGGTTCAACCCGGACGCTTCACTTGGCATTCCTTCTTCTGCTAATAGCCGACCATGTCGACACTCACCGTTCTTACTTTGCAGTACCTCTGTCTTGCTAGCGTCGGAGTGTACCTGATGAAGCAGGTATTCGCCAAGAAGAATCGTGCACCATATCCCCCTGGTCCTCGGGGCCTGCCTCTCATTGGGAACTTTCGAGACATGCCTCATGTCAAGCCCTGGCTCACCTTCGCTGAATGGGGCAAGAAGTATGGTAAAAGCATTCCATTTTTCCAAAATCATGCATTTTAACGTCTTTGTGCGCAGGTGATATTTCGCATATCAGTATTCTGGGTATGCACATCGTAGTGCTGAACTCTGTCAAAAGTGCGGAGGAAATGCTGGACAAGAAGAGCTCTATATACTCTGACCGTATGGTCGTTCCTATGAGTGGCGAACTGATGGGCTATTCGCAAACTATGGGTTATCTCCGTTACGGCGAACGCTTTCGCTCGTTCCGCAAGAATTGCCACCACATCTTTGGCAATCGCGCTGCCTTGGTTGACTACCACCCCATCGAGGAGATGGAGGCCCACCGATTCCTGAAGCGTGTACTAGCGAAACCCGACCAACTGCAAGCACACATTCGACAGTATGTATTTTGTAGTACTACTGTTGGCTTGATCCTGATTTTTTATAGCACCGCTGGCGCTGTCATTCTGCGCCTTTGTTATGGTTATGAAGCCAAGGAGCAAGATGATCCTCTCGTTGGCATGGCAAAACGCGCTTTAGAGCAATTTTGTCGGTACGGCCCCTTTGGTGAATTTATGGTCGACTTCCTGCCATTCTGTAAGAACATAGCATTTCGACGTTCTCTCAATAGCCTGACTATATTCTAGTGGCAAAGGTCCCGGAGTGGTTCCCTGGTGCTGGCTTCAAACGCCTAGCCCGTGAGTGCCGTGAGACCACCGAAGAGGCGGCTGCCACACCCTACATTTTTGCAAAAGATCAGATAGTAACTAAGGTTTTTAGTTTTCCCGCTACGCCCTATTGATCGAAATCTACAGGCTGCTGGCATTGCCCCGAAATCTTTTGTCTCAGATCTGTTAAAGGACCGTACTGTGACTGCGGAAGAGGATTACGTTGTGAAGTGGTCTGCTGGATCTCTATTCAGCGGTGGTTCCGACACGGTTCGTGCGGTTGAAACTATCATGTTTTTAAGCTAACGCTTGTTTTCTCAGAGTGTTTCTGCGAACTACTCTTTTTTTCTGGCTATGACACTTTTCCCTGATGTGCAGAAGAAGGCTCAGGCTGAAATTGATGCCGTCATTGGTCCTAATCGTCTTCCCTCCTTCGCTGATCGCGCCTTCCTCCCCTACGTCGAGGCGCTTACCAAGGAGATTCTCCGCTGGAATGCCGTCGTACCTATTGGTATGTGTCTCTCGTTTATCGCAATCTGACTTGACCCACCGTGCGCGATGTCAGTTGAACACAGCGTCACTGAGGACGACATCCACGATGGGTATTACATTCCAAAAGGTTCTTTGATACTCCCTAATATATGGTTTGTACTTTCCTCATTGTGTATCCACTATATTAACGCTTTGAATTGTGACAGGTTCATGCTCAATGATCCGCAGACATATTCCAACCCCTCGGAATTCAATCCTGAGCGCTTTTCTTCCAAAGATGGAAATGAGCCTGAGGCAGATCCTCGCAGGGCATGCTTCGGTTTTGGTAGACGGTAAGGATTAAGTCGCTGTTATATTTTTGAGTGAAATGCTAAGGTTCTGTTCCACAGGCTCTGCCCAGGTATGCGCAACTGACAGAGGAGGGTGACCAACGAGACAGTTTTCTGACCTTGGTTGGACAGGTCTGCATCTCGCTGATGCATCCATCTGGATATGCGCCGCGATGTCACTTGCGGTGTTTGACGTTTCCAAGGTTGTCGAGAATGGCGTTGAAATCACCCCTGAAATCGACCCCTCATCCGGGTCGATCAGGTATGTCGCGTATCTTAATATGACCACGGTGCTCTGAACATACGTACTTGCAGCCACCCCAAGCCCTTCAAGTGCTCGATCAAGGCTCGCTCTGAAAAAGCCTTGGCGCTCATTCAAGAAGATACTTCCTAAGTATTGCTAACCAGCGGTCAAACCAAATAGTTGATGTGTTGCGTAATCTAGTAGTCAAGTAAACCGCTATGTACCACTTCGGCGCGAGCCGAGGTAGTGCGAAAGTTATATAAAACACATAGCAACACAGTGCTGATTACAGCCTTGCCACACAAGTAATAAATTTAACCTACATAGGGTCAGGCCATACTGTAAGCGTTTTTTCTCACTGTTAGTGACTAGTGAGCTCGTATGAGAAAACCACAGATTTAAACAACGCCAAAACCATGTGCGAAACACATGGCTCTTAGATGCGCAAACCACAAGAGCTTGCGAGACCCTGCTCCCGGGTCTTCCCTTGCTTTATAGATGAAACAAATTTCTCGAGGTTTACATGGTCATATTTAGCGGGAGCACCGTCTCAGGCCACAGCTACATTAATGCCAAGAACTCATAGGTTCACTGATGGGCCGTGTCCCAGGCGTCTATGAAAATAAGGCACAATACAAGCATCTCAAAAATGCCCTTGATCCCTCCAAAGTCCACCTCGACCGCGCCCAACCCCATCAACCTCCGGCAAAATGTCGAAGCTCATTGAAATCACTACACCTCTGCGAAAGTTTAAAGGCCATGGAGATGGCATAAGGGCAGTCGCGGTGTTCCCCGATGGACAACGGATGGTTACGGGATCGTACGATAAGACGCTTCGTTTGTGGGACTTGAAGACAGGTGTTGTGTTGAAGAAGATGAAGGGGCATCACAGTGAGGTGTGGGGATTGGCAGTATCACGAGATGGGCGATTGATAGCAAGCGGTGATTTTAACGGAGAGGTCATTGTCTGGCACGGAGAAACTGGCGAGTCACTCACCCAAATGATCGAAGCCCACTCCGATTGGATCTCCTCGCTAGATTTTTCTCCTGGTGGATCAGCGCTGGCCACTGGTTCATGTGACGGGATGATGAAGCTGTGGAACATCAAAACCTGGCAGTTGCAAGGAAATAATAATAGTGAAGTCCGTTGCGTACGGTATTCGCCGTCCGGAGAACTTCTTGCCATCGCAGCAAAAGACATTATCCACATTTATAATCCAGGCACGAGAGAACGTATTGCATCCTTCAAGGCTCACACAAAATCCAACTTGTCACTTGCATGGACACCCGATGGCACACGCCTTCTCACAGGTGGCGGTATTTCTGATCCTACCATACGCGAATGGGATACAACAACCTGGCAGCAAGTCGGTGATCCCTGGATGGGCCATTCTAGCCAAATCAATGCCATTGCTGTTGATCCTGCTGGCAAACTCGTCGCATCCGCATCTCATGACAATCATGTTCGTCTCTGGCAGCTCTCTGATCGACGAACCGTTGCTACCTTCAAGCACGCATCCTTCACGAGTTGCATCACTTTCTCGGTGGACGGTAGCCACATCCTCAGTGGAGGTGGCGATTGGATGGTCTCGGAGTGGGCAGTACCTCAGGGTATTAATCCGAAGGCATGTTTCTGTCTTTGACTTATATACCGTAATTCGAGCATGTTTCGTACAGATCCTAGCCATCACAACAGCCCGTGATGCATGCATAGATGGGCACCTGTCTACCGCTGAAGAACTGCTCACGCAAGATATCAACACTGATGCCAACAACCATACTTCCTACGCCCATCGTTCATTCGTGATGGCTCGACAACACAACTGGGACCGCGCCCTTCAGGATGCAATCAAGGTGAGTTATATGCACTGATTATCCCCCCCTTACAAAAGGCTAACTCGACGGTGACATAGTCCATCAGCATCCAGCCCTCATTAACAGGCTACATCTCCAAGGGTATTGCCCTCTGCGGAGAAGGTCGCGTCCCGGATGCGAGGGCAGCATTTGATGTTGCATCAATGTACACGGACCAGGATTCACAAAACCTCCATTTCCTGCTCTTAATCAAAGTATGTTACATTTGCCTCCTCATACTTTCTGCTTCATCGTGTATTTCAGGCCATTGCCCTCTTCAATGCAGACCAACATGACGAAGCAAACCTGCTCCTCAAAGAACTCGCTGCTGGCTGTGCAAATGCCGACACTCTCGCATGTTGCGTCGTGCAAGTAAGTACCATCTGTAGGTCACCAACACCAATCTTTGCAACTCGACTCACATGTTAGGCATATATGCGTCTTCAACTCGGAATCAAGGCCTTGGATGGCGCACGTCACGAAGAAGCCGCTGACCATTTCACTGCCGTTCTCAACTCCAGCGCTCTTTCATGGAGTTCACCCATTCATTTTATGTACGAGGACTTGGTAGTGGTACGTGAATACAGATCCGACATTCTTTTCATAACTGAGTCCCTTGTCCAGCTCTTTGGCTGGGATCTCAAATCGTTGCGGCTTACTGCATACCAGAAACAGTGCCAGGCTTTCCTTTACGCAGGCAGAGTCGATGAAGCACTCGAATCACACAAATTTATGATGGACGACGTCGACGAAACAACAAAGGCCAGCTGCCTTGACTGGTCCCCTGGCAAGTCTTCAGTGTTATCACCGGAGGTTATAGTCCTCACCCGCATTTCACTCAGCTTTCAAGCAAGAATACAGCACCCTCTTTCTTACCAACGGAGATACTGCCCTCGCTGCAAGCGACTATGACAGGGCTATTGACCTCTATTCGGCAGTTATTGACTTGAATTCTGCATCTTATACCATCTTTGTGAAGCGCAGCAAGGCAAGGTTGGGAAAGATGCTATGGACGGAAGCACTTCTTGATGCGCAGAAGGTGCGATCGCATTTATCGTTCTCAACCTATACTTATCGTGGTAACACCCAGGTCACCGAACTCAACTCTTTATCTCATGTCGGATACAGTTTGAAATATGCAGCGCTTCATGGTGCACAACGCTATGATGAAGCGATGCAGGCATTCGAAGTCATGCTCTCAAAATTAGATAACGCTCCTGACAATGAGACACGAAGTAAGCCTCAGAGAGCTCATGCGTCAACATACTTTGACTACTTCTGCAGAGTTGCGCCAGCAGTATCTCAGTCCATCCCAAGTAGACCGTGCTATTCGAAAGATCATCGATGCTAAACTTGACAATGCTCCGCTGCGTGTAATCGACACTACCAACGGTCTCTTATGCGATCGAGAGACGCAGATACTCACCTTCAAAACGAGCATAGAGTATAAGGAGCTTGTATCATCAACAATCGCGCATCGAGATATCAAGAAGAAGCGCGTCGAAGAAGTTGTGACGACATACTTCCAATATGTCATGCTATCGCACAGGTGGGAAGGCAACGAGCCGCTGCTGCAGGATATCCAGGGCAAGGACATCTATAACTTAAATCCAGTTGGCGGCATCAAGAAGTTGCAGTCTTTCTGCCAAACTGTCCGTGATTTCGGGTGTCGCTGGGCATGGAGCGATACATGCTGTATTGACAAGAGCAACAGTGTTGAGCTTCAAGAATCGGTCAACTCCATGTTTGTCTGGTATCATCACTCCACGCTTACAGTCGTATACCTCTCGGATGTTCCACCTTCGTCAAAGCCTGGCGCTCTGGCAAGGAGTGCTTGGAACACCCGCGGATGGACGGTTCAAGAATTCCTTGCCCCCAATGCCATTCTATTTTACCAGCAAGATTGGACTCCTTATCTCGGCGATCGCACTCCCAACCACAAGGATTCCGTCGCGATCGTGCAGGAGTTGGAGGATGCAACAGGGATAGATCGACGAGCCGTCGTGGCCTTCCGTCCCGGGATGAGAGATGCCCGAGAGAAACTTCAGTGGGCGTCGACACGTGTTACCACATGCCAAGAAGACATTGCATACTCATTATCTGGCATCTTTGGTGTCCGCCTACGTGTCGATTATGGTGAGAAGAAGCAGAACGCGCTTGGGCGGCTCCTGCAGGAAATCATAGCTCAGTCTGGCGATATTACTTCCCTGGACTGGGTCGGAAAGTCATCTGAATTCAATAGCTGTCTACCAGCCGACATAACTTCATACGAAGCTCCACCATGCAAGCTGCCATCTCTATCTGAAGATGAGATTCTGTCATTGGTCTCCTCACTGCGAGGTTTTGTGGCTCTACAGTCGGCTTCAAAATTATACCAGACACTTGACTTACTGAGCGCTCCCCGTTTCGCGCACCGCCGGTTGCATTTGCCTTGCATCGTATTCCCGGTCACAGAAGTCAGGCGCAGGCCAGCTCATGACCAGGATATATATACGTATGAACTCAAGTCAGACGGGCTTCGCAACCTGCAGATCACCACAGAAGACAAGTTCACCCCTTTCTCACCAACAAGGCCGCTGCCCACCTGGCAGACGATATTGCTCGTTCGACCATGGAGTCGCCATCTCCTCGAGCTGCATGACACTGCGGACGATACGCAGAGCGTGGACAACCGGCCTGTCCCCGAATCTTCGTTGTACGATGCACCCGCTGCACAAACTGGGCTGATTAATTCGGATTGTGACTCGCGAGCGTTGCGGTTGATTATTCACCTTGGACAGCCCTTTGGTGCATTTTTGCTAGCGCGACAGCGTGAAGGAGAATATAAGAGGATCGCATCGAATGATGATATCATTGCACAGGTTAAAGACATGACTTCTATTAGCTACTTAATGAACATCAAGACACTAGAGGTACTGTAGCTGCACTTAATTTTGTATCGAGTCATGTAATGTCAATCACCGTTTCTGACACTACCACGTGTCACATGGAATAAGGTGTGGGAAATATAAGTGGATCCTGCAATGCAAATTGCAAAATTGAATGAATTTTACCATGATGTTGTATCAAAATACAAACGTTTCATCCGAGTCTATATAGTTAGATATCCATCTAGCTACTCCGTCCCATATCCGCCTCTTTTTATTTTCACTGTGACCGGGATCGAATATTGTTTAAGCGACAATTGCTATCAGCGACGTGCCAGCACCCTATTGCGTTAATCACGCATGGCATGAACGATACTCCATAACATCAAGAAAGATAAAGTGTGTCGTTAGACCTTCGTTTTCGTACCGGTGCCACACATTCAAATGCCAGCAGGATCCTGTCTGACCTAATGCATTAATAACAAATCGCACATCATGTTGCCAAAGTACAGTCACGGTCCCGTCCCAATCCGAGGGATAAATCAAGAAAGAGATATAACTAGATGTTCTTCCGGTTTACATGTTCAACTCAGGCACTCCACTTGGCACCTTCTTGCTTGATGACCACGCCGCCTTGCTCATATCTTGCTCATCTTCCATTAATAACCATCCATGTCGACACTCGCCGTTCTTAGTTTGCAGTACTTTTGTCTTGTTAGCGTCGGAGTGTATCTGCTGTATCAGGTATTCGTCAAGAAGAATCCTGCACCATATCCCCCCGGTCCTCGAGGCCTGCCTCTAGTTGGAAACCTTCACGACATACCTCGTGACAAGTCCTGGCTCACCTTCACTGAATGGGGCAAGAAGTATGGTAAAAGCTTTTCTTTTTTTCCAAAACCATGCATTGTAATGCTCTTGCACGCAGGTGATATCTCGCATATCAATGTTCTGGGTATGCACATCGTCGTTCTGAACTCCGTCAAAAGTGCGGTGGAAATGCTGGATAAGAAGAGTTCTATATACTCTGACCGTCCGGTTGTTCCTATGACTGGCGAACTGATGGGCTATGGGCAAACTCTGGCTTATCTCCGTTACGGCGAACGTTTTCGCCTGTTCCGCAGGAATTGCCACCGCATCTTTGGCAATCGCGCTGCCTTGGTTGACTACCACCCCATCGAGGAGATGGAGGCCCACCGATTCCTGAAGCGTGTACTAGCGAAACCTGACCAACTGCAAGCATATGTTCGACTGTGTGTATTTTGTAGTACTGCTGTTGGCTTGATCTTGATTTTTTATAGCACCGCTGCCGCTGTCGTTCTGCGCCTTTGTTATGGGTATGAAGTCAAGGAGGATGACGATCCTCTCGTTGACATTGCAAAACGCACTTTAGACCAACTCTCGCGGTACAGCATCACTGGTGAATTTATGGTCGACTTCCTTCCATTCTGTAAGAATATAACAATTCAATGTTTTTTCTCAATAGCCTGACCATATTCTAGTGGCAAAGATCCCAGAGTGGTTCCCTGGTGCTGGCTTCAAACGCCTAGCTCGTGAGTGCCGTAAGAACACCGAAGAAATGGCTGCTGCGCCCTACAAGTTTGTCAAAGATCAAGTGGTGACTAAGATTTGTAGTTTTCCCGCTATGTGCTATTGATTCAATTTCTACAGGCTGCTGGCATTGCCCCGCAGTCTTTTGCCTCAGATCTGTTAAAGGACCGTACGTTGACCCCGGAAGAGGATTATATTGTGAAGTGGTCTGCTGTGTCCCTATTCAGCGGTGGTGCTGACACGGTTCGTCCGTTCGCAACTATCATATTTATGGGTTAACGCTTGTTTTCTCAGACTGTTTCTGCGATCTACTCATTTTTCCTGGCTATGACACTTTTCCCTGATGTGCAGAAGAAGGCTCAGGCTGAAATTGATGCTGTCGTTGGCCCTGATCGTCTTCCCTCCTTCGCCGATCGTGCCTCCCTCCCCTACATCGAGGCACTTACTAAGGAGATCCTCCGCTGGAATATTGTCATATCTAGTGGTATGTGTATCTCGTTTGTCGCGGTCTTTAGCTGACCAACAGTGCTCGATGTCAGTTGATCGCAGCACCATGCAGGACGACATCCACGATGGATATTACATTCCAAAAGGCTCCTTGATAATCATTAACGTATGGTTGGTACTTTCCTTGTTATGCATCCGGTATATTGACGCTTTGGATCGTGACAGGTCCATGCTCAACGATCCGCAGACACATGCCAACCCCTCGGAATTCAATCCTGAGCGCTTTTTGGCCAAGGATGGAAAAGAGCCTGAGAGAGATCCTCGCACGGTGTGCTTCGGTTTTGGTAGACGGTAAGGATTGGATCGCTGCTATATTTTGAGTGAAATGCTAAGGTTCTGTTCCTTAGGCTTTGCCCAGGTATGCGCAGCTGACAGAAGGCGCTGACTAACAAGGCAGTTTTCTAACCTTGGTTGCTTCGACTGCACAGGTCTGCATCTCGCTGATGCATCCCTCTGGATATCCATCGCAATGTCACTTGCGGTGTTTAACATTTCCAAGGTTGTCGAGAATGGCGTTGAAATCACCCCTGAAGTTGACTACACATCCGGGATGATCAGGTATGTCGCGTGTCTTTATGTGACCACGGTGTTCTGAATAACACACCTTCAGCCACCCCAAGCCCTTCAAGTGCTCGATCGAGGCTCGCTCTGAAAAAGCCTTCGCGCTCATTCAACAGGATGCTGACTGAGTATTCCCAACGGTACCAGCGGTTGTCTCGTCCTGTTAAAGATAATTTGAGGACATATGACGCTCCAAAGCGTACTTTAATAAATTGCGCGATACAACATCCAGTGCGCGATACACAACACCCAGTGCGCGATACACAACATCCAGTGCGCGATACACAACATTGAGCGCGCGATACACAACATCAAGTGCTCAATACACCAGCTATTCTAGTGAACTAGACGGCCGAAATCTTCAAAGTTAGGCTCGACAATTAGGTACTTCACAAGATCATCAGCTGTACGAGTGATAAGTTTTCGCTCATGATCAAAAGCACTGCGAGCTTTCACAATATATAGCACAGCCTTCCAGCAGTCTAGATTGATTTCTCCGATGTCGAGTTTCTCGAAGCGTTCGACGGCATCCTTGTAAGGCTGGGGATTTCGTCCGTCCAGTAAAAATCTACCCATTCCGTTCCACCACAGCTGCTTCCAGTCGTCCTCGCATAACTTTTGCTTCGTGCAAGTTCCCGCGTGCACCATAGGTGGGGCTTCACATGCAATGATCCGGCGGTGTACATCAAGTCGTTCCTTGACTTTGAACATTGTGTTCCACACAACGGACCCAACAGCGCGAAATTCGTCGTCGGAGATATCATTGATGCGAGCTGAAACGAGTCGTTCGATAGCATGCGGCAGGATTTCTTTGACATTGTACTTCAATGCGAGTGAGATAAGTTGTGTTGGCTCAAGCGAGTAACGCTGCCGCTGGAGATGGTGAACAGCATAGACTCGCGCATCTTTGCAAAGATACATGTCGCTTAGCTCGAGCAGTTGAATGACAGCTTTGTTACATATTTTGAGGACATCAGGCCTCCATCTATATGGTATCAATTGTTAGACTTGTCCGAGTCGTCCATTGTCAAAATAAACTCACTTGTTGTAACAGACAGACAAAAATAATTCGAACGCACTTTCGCTTACTTGCGACGGCACACAAATAGGCTTGTCATCAGTACTACCATCAACCTGTTCAAGTTGGGTGCCTTGGCTTGCAGCAAACATGTCTCGGAAAGCAAGTGATTTATCCCCGAGAATGCTTGCATGCACCCTAAAGAGTGAGTTTCCTGCCTAATAGTGGTACACTGTCAGTCCGCGGTATCCACTATGAGACTATTCAGATAAGTGGTCATGGTGCACGAACCTGGAAGATGTGAGTGCCATCTAAGAAGTAGAACATTTGATGGTGTCGAGCCGTCATTGAACCACTGATAGTTGCAAGGTTGACTAGTATGAAGAACAGCTTGAAAGAGATGACTTGAGTGGTTGTTAGTAATAAAACCGGACACACTGGAAAACAATGCCTTGACCACGTCACCTGCGAATTACATATGCCCGCGGAACTCTTGGTGACAATTTTTATTACCCTTCCAACCTACACTGACTCGGACTCTTGGAAACAATGGACATAAACAGTCCTTCAATGCCATTGTCACTCCCGCTTCTCCCTGAAACCAGAAATTGGTCAGCAGAAATCCAAGCTGCCTATGAGAATATCCAACACACTTACGATCATGCAATCCGAGTTCTTCGAGCAGAGGGAGCCGACCCTACCCGTATTGCTTTCCATGTGGATGCTATCTCGTCAAATGCACTTCCGATCCTCGAAGCACTCACACCAGATGCCAGTAACACAGACTCCGAGTCGGATGAAATGTCAGAGTCTCTCCCAGTCAAATGGTTAGCTGATGTAGCCATGGTACTTGGCTGTGTAGTTTTGGGTCTGGAACACCTAGGGACTACTGCAAATGAGGAGTAAGCCTAAATTTTGATAGATATGTGGATACTGAGACAGGGATCTTACAGAGAGGAGCATCATGTTGATATACCAGAATTAACTGGAATCGAGAACACGGGAAAACGAGGGCGGCCCAAAAAAATAATAGACCTTGATTTCTTGATCGAGGCCACCTCTGCTCAACATCACATCAGACATGTTGAGCTAGCAAAGATTGTCGATGTTCATCCAGCAACATTACGGCGCTACATGCGTCAACACGGCATTGAAAGGTGCTATTCCAACCTTCGTGACCGTGACCTTGATGCTTTGGTGAAGATATTCAAATGTCATAGACCAGAGTCTGGGTTTCGGTACCTTGTTGGTTTTCTTCGACAACAAGGTGTCCGTGTACAACATAGGCGAATATGGCAATCCCTACAACGAGTGGACAGAATTGGATGCCAATTCAGACGCCAGCAAATTATTCGAAGAAGGACATATAAAGTTAAACGTTCCAATGCTCTTTGGCATTTGGATGGGCACCATAAGATGATTCAGTGGGGATTTGTTGTCCATGGATTTATTGATGGTTACTGCAGAACGGTATGTCACAAGTCCGAGTCGAAGTCATTAGAAATTAATTATGGCGTGTCCAGGTGGTTGCACTAGAAACGAGCACAAATAATCGTGCTACAACAGTTCTCGATTTATTTCTCAAAGCACAAGAAGAGTATGGTATGCCATCACGTATGCGAGGTGACTGTGGTGGTGAAAATATTGATGTTGCCACTTATATGGTCATGCGAAACGGCCCAAATCGTGGCTCGTTTATGTGGGGATCGTAAGCCTAGTATCATCATTTGATCCTTTGGGTGTTCTTCTCACACAAGTACCACAGGTCAACTCGGAATTCGAGGATTGAACGCCTCTGGGTTGAAGTAGGAACACAATTCGTGAGACGTTGGAGGGCTTTCTTTAGCCGTTTAGAAAGACTGCACAGGCTCGATATTGAGCAAACAGGTCATTTGTGGCTTCTCCAAAATCTATTCTTGGATGCTATCAATGACGACTGTAAGACCTTTCGTGAAGAATGGAACCTCCATCCAATTGCTGGCCCATCAACAAACAATAAGAGTCCACAAGTGAGATTTCACATCAAAAATTTGAACATAAAGTAACTGACACCATATTTATCACAGGATTTGCGACTGATAAGCCAGGCAACACTTGGTATTTACCGAGACAATTGTGACGAAGTTCATCCAGACACAATTGAACAATACTACGGCACTCACGGGCGAGAGCAGACTCGTCGTCATGGGCAGACTGGTGCTGGCCATCCTGATGATGAAGACACTAATTCGGAGGATCAGCTCATCTTACAGATAGAAGAAGACCAGGAACGGAATATTCGACATGCCGCTGTTGAAGTTCCCGGAAAGAAAAGCCCCTTCGAGACTCAGCGTGATGAAAACTTGTTTTTTTCAACAGTCGAGCAAATAGTTACTGAGGGCATTGTACCGGAAGGTTATGGCTTGCTCCCGGATGAGCAAGGTGATGATGCAGCCATGACCGAAGTCTTACAATTCGGAAGGCGCGGAACAAAATCAATTACCATCTCGTTAAGTGATCCTATCTGGGAAGCTCGTGCAACACTTTGGTGTCAAGGGTTATCAGCATTATCTTTGTTTGAAACAGAAGGATACTTGTAGTTACATCATTATATTGAATGAATAAGCTTAGAAATTGATGAGACTTGCGAGTCAATAACCAATGCTTATGCGAAATAAAAAATCTATGAGCCGTACTGATTTGTTCTCCCGAACCATCTTTACTTCATTCCATACACTGCTATGTCTGATCGCCGTGAAGTATACTGCCGAGACTTTCGTCAGGGAGGGCAAGCCTGCACCTGTGAATGCTTCACCCCACCCTCTAATCCTGATGCTCCATACTACTGTCGAGAATGCCAGCATGGCTTTAGCAAGCATCCCGAAGCTCTGGATCCTACAAGAGATGCACCTCGAAAGCAAGATGGCACAACATCTGGAAAAAGAGACTCGTCAGCATATTCAAGGAAAAGACCGGCTCGGGGTCTGCAGCAAGACCTTTGCCATCTGCTGCCTCTTCCAAAAGCATGCTCGATCAGAAGATACTAGGTGTCGAGCGAGCAAGAGATGAAGTCATGAATGGATATAGAACTGGTTTAAATTCACAGAGCAATAAGGTGCGCAGTACACAATGACCGATGTGCAGCACTTACAAGTCAGAGCAGTTGCAATTTCGTCGCGTTACTGGTAAAGCAAGGGCCACGAGCCAATTTGACTCTGAGGATAAAATTACCAAGGTTGCACAATGGCTTCTCTTGGTGAATTGTCTTGATGTAAATTCAGAATATATATCTCGTTCATTGCACAAGAAAAACTAACACAATATGTTGAAGGATGATGGTAACCTCATCAATACAAGCCCACCGTCACGGACACAGTTGCACAACATGGAACGTCGTCAATGTGCACATATCGAGACTGCTAGCAGGTTTTCCTTTAGCCGAATGTGGACTCACGACGAAGTCAATCAATACCTGCAGAATGAAGTGTTCCCTTTGGCACTTGGATATGTCAATTCGACAGAAAAGGGGAAAGGAATTGGCATACCTTCTTGCCCATGGGTTTTGATAAGCAAGGAGAGGCTCCGCTATGAGGTCGTAAATATTGAAAGGCCTGACGGCAATGATCTTGCATGATTCCGAGGCAGACCCAAGTGCCCTGTAAAAGATGCAAACATCATTATAGGTAAGAAGCCTCTGTCTTATATAATTTCTTGATGCTAACCTGAGTATCTTCAGCATTGCGGAGAAGAATTCCAGAACACGTCTATGCATCATGGGATCCCGAATATCGAGAGACGGGGGATGATGGAATGTTTCTCGACTCTGATGATGCTTCAAGTTTTGAGGCGGCGAAACCAACAATCTTAACACGTGCAGGTAAGTTTATTAATTTCGACCACTTACTTCTTATTTGGTTCATATTTATCCAACTCTCTACTAGCTGCTGCGAAGCTCAAACGTGGGCGACGAACATCATTGTCCATCGAGATTCTCTCCGACACGGAATACAAACCAGTCATCAAAAAAATGAAAGGTGTGTGTTGTGTGACTAGCGAAATATACTCTCACTTATTCGTTATTCTAGTAGGCACTGCGGTGAAGCAGGAGCTTGAGGAGCCAGCGTCGGATCTCCGGGCATCGAGTATTATTAATGCGGCCTCACAGCCTACGAAACGTGTGTCCCTATTTTGATGTAAAGTTTCTCAACTCACTTTAAATTCAGTTTTTTTAGAAAGTTCTAATGCAGATATGGATGATCTCCCTGATGTTATTCGACAACTGTCTCTGGTACCACAGACCCCAAGCAAAAACACTGTCCCCTCCACTGGCTCTTTTTTCACCGGGTCACGTTTCGGCACTGCTGATTTACTTTCGACACAATTTCATTCACCCATTGTTCAACGCCGTCGTGTTGCCATGCCACCCGACTTCGTAGAGCCCCAAGCATCTGATATCATATTGCGTGGTATCCGCGACCCCGATAGTCCATCTGCCCCTCCTCGTATTAATCCCTGGTCAGAAGATTATTTTATTGGTGATGTCAATATTGCCCTCTAATCTCTCGTGTCCTCTCGCCGTCTACTCAGTATCTTTTCTAGTACCATAATGATCACTATGGAGTCCTTATTGCCTATACCTTGCTACTACCCTAACCAGCTCATCCATACTATATGCATTCCCTTACCAATAATACTCACATTAACCAACAGCCAGGCCTCAAAAAGATTCGAGGCTTTGCCGATGCTGGCAACCTTCAGTTTTTTTTTGCTTTCCGACTACTACTAGTTACTAGCGCTTATAGCAGACTTGCTTGTTGAAAAATTCATGATATTGACATGAAATACTATTGCAACGACTTCGAAGCTTCAAGCTTCAAGGCCCAACTAAGCTGCTTTTGTATCGCGCACTCGACGTATCGCGCACTGGATGTTGTGTATCGCGCACTGGGTGTTGTGTATCGCGCACTGGGTGTTGTATCGCGCAATTTATTAAAGTACACTTTGGAGCGTCATAAGGACAAACCAAATACACCAGGAGCGACAAGAAGATTGGTGTCGTTGCGTAATCTCGTAGTCGATAGGTAGCACTTATGCAGGATACTTGAGATTAAGGTTAAATTCTCGAGCAACAACAATGTGAATTGTCGTCTCGATAATTACTAACCAGTTAGCAATGCGATGCCCAGTGTCGGACCTCTGACAACGACAGGAAGGAACTCGTGTGATTGACGTTCAAGTCGTGTTCACCCGAAAGCCCACCATGACAATATCATGGCCTTGGCGATGCACGCTTGCAATCTTAGATTGGGATGCATCTTAACCGCATTTTCGCAGCTGTCCTCTTTCTGGTGGGTACAGTAGAGCCGACACTCAGCCCGCTGCATCGACCGCTTGATGATTCTAAACTGCCTCATGTCCAATAACTTTTATCGTAAGACAAGAAAAGTTCTTGAACACAAGGGCGAGTAAGTGAACATTAAGGGACGCTAAGAGACCCGGTGTTTTCCTGATAGGCTACATACAAGTCTAGTACTTCTAACCACGTTTGGTTTGTTTGGTGAGACGAGGATGCAATATAAAATCATGACTACCAATGACAGGAACATGTATGCAGACTAGGGTAGTATGTGACTAGACGGTACTCTCTTACATAGAGTATTATCCTCAAGGACATGAATTTGGATTTGAAAAAGGGGTAGTATGTACGAGGTGGAGCAGTAAGCTGAAAGAAAAAGAAAAATCTAAGATGCAGTGGAAATCACCGAAGAAAGAATGTGAAGACTGCGCCGATATGACAAGGAGGATTGATTGGAAGAGGCAACGAGGGAAGAAATAATTATCGACTGTGAGCGCAATGGGCACAGCTATCATATGGCCTGCAGGTCCTAGGATCCGAGGGAGCGGAAGCGGGATTGGTGTCAAGGGTTACGGGCAGGATGCAAAGATATGGCGCTGGGCACTACATCTGGGAAGCTTCTGGTTGCTCAACCGTACTACGTAGATAGTTGCATAAGTCCTCCACAGAAGATATCGCAGCGTCAAGTGCATCTTGAGCTACGCCATTCTCCTTCAAGGCTGCTTGTGTGGCAGAGCTCTGCAAATCGGCCAGAGCCAGCTGTACCTTTTTGGCAATATCTGCTGACCGCCGCGGCGCCCCCGGAACAATATTAGATCTTGTCACTTTCACGAGGGCCGGTATGCCATTGATGTAGTCATCATTCCCTACATTATGATATGCGTGCTGCCATGTGTTTTTGATGTGTGTGCTCCACAGGCGACCCTGGACAGGAACTGAGTCGGAGGGAAGATCTTTGCCTATGAGATAGAAGCGCCCGATGATTACAGTAAAGTAGAATCCGACATCCCTATCGTACATTTGAATTTCGTTGACCAGAGAAATGCACAGCTGAAGATGGTTGTGATCGGCCAGACGTTGACACCACTTATCGTTCTTTGTCATGGCAAACATGATGTGGATGTATTTGAGAGAGGCGTCCGAGTCGGCTCCATTCTGGGGAATTATGGTGGAAAGGGTGCGAGAAAGATCATCAATGAGTTCTGCGTTTATACCCTGCATCGAGGAACTGGTGATAGAAGCCAGTTCACCTCGAGCATCATGAACAGTCCTAAGCGCAGCATGCCGAACTCGAGAAGGTCTACCAGGTTCCATAGAACGTACAAGCGACTCGATGTAGGAACATCGCTTGGCAGGGCTCCCTAGTCCACACATCGCGCTCAGCGCAAGCAAAGCATCACCTGTTTCATCGGCTTTGTCGTACCCTACTTCATCCGCCAGATAATCAACGAGCCAGTCAAATTCTTCACAGTTGGGCTTACGCCCATCACTGTGAGACCAGCACAGATTACCAGACCAAATCAATTTTTCACTGTCTGGAAGTGAAAGGCAAAATTTCAGTCCGTGAACAACCATCGTCCTCAGGGCGGCACGTGCACTGGCCCGATGCTTCAGCTTCAGTCCATTCACGTCTTCCTCCGGTGGCGGTGTCTTGTTGTTAAGATGAGAGTAGGCATCACGGCAAGCCGTGAACGCATCGCGAATGAAACGACTTCGGGTTGGCTGAAATTCTTCATGCCAAAAAGGTTTGTTCACAAGAACTGTCTCGATTTTCACTGGCTGGGTGCACAAATGGGCCATGGCCTTGCCAAAGTTCACGTAGAGTTCTTCCGTGTCACGACATGCCTCGAAGTTATCACGTAGACGTTGAAAGGCTGATGATACATCAGTGTTTGGTGACCATTGCGTGTGAGGTACCATCGCAACCGCAGCCTGAACGGCTTCCTGGTCCGTCGATGTCTCTAGTATCCAGCATATAGGGGAGGATTTGTTGGAAACAGGAGACGATTTGTTAGGAATGGGAGACGATTTGTTAGGAACGGGAGACGATTCGACAGGAGTCTGAGTCGAGGTAGAGGAGATTGTCATTGCACGACAAAAAAATTCTCCAATAGCCCGAGCTAGCTCCGTCCCTGGTATCTGGACAGGGCTATCCTGCCACCACGCTAACAGGAAGATAGTGCCTATATAGAAGAGAGTGACAGAAGCTGTAGCGCAGACCATGAAGCCGAATGTCGGGAGGTGGTCGGACCATGTCTTGAGGCATAGTGAGACGCTGAAGAGTAGCAACGCAACCTGGAGGAGTCCAAGGAATGCCTGCAACCAAGCACGCAGCTGCAAATACTCTAGTCCATCCAATCTCATCTGTCTCCGCGTGCCGCTCTCTTCTAGAGACCCTCCTTGTTTCCGGGCTGCTTCATATGAATAAAGACATTGCTTTCCCACAACTGCCCCGAACGCAGCCAAGATGCTAAGCGCTAGGCTAATGTAGGCAAGGGTTTCTACCCAGATGATTAAAGAAGAATAGTGTGTAACTGAGGATAGATTGTTGATGTTATGTACGGCACTTGGCCCATCAACAGTGACTTGAATTAGTTGCACCAAGAGGGCATTGGTAGTAACTCCCGAATCAGGCTGCATTCCACCGATGAATGTAGAGATGACGGCTGACAGTAGACCAGCCTGATTCATTTGTTAGATTTGCATTGAGAAACATAGAAGCGAACGCACAAAAGTCAAGATAACACCTATATCACCATGTGCTCGTTGGAGGAAATCGTCGTCGTACTCATCCGCAACTTTCTTGTAAGTTGCCCAGAACTTTGATTTCATATCTTTGCTGTGTTCTTCTGCAATACTGGATGATCTAAGGAGACCGAGGATGTGCTGTAGGGTCTTTGACCTTGACATATAGTCAGACACCAAATGTACCATGATGATTGATTAACATTCACATATTTCCAAGAAGGTCGGCCTCGTTGGACAGGACAGGTTTCTCATTCTCGACATGAGGATTGGCCTTCCATCCCCTGTGTATCCATCAGTATGACGACCAACCCAGTCTAGCCTGCCACTTACTCGGTAGTCGGCAGATTAGTATCGACAGGTGTGAGACTGGATCGTGATGATGCGCTTTGCATGTTTTGCGCTGTAGTGGACAGAGATGGAAGAAGAGGACCTTGCAAAAAAGAGCATGCACTCAGGCATCTGAAAGTGGCGAGGCGTCCACTTTAAATGTTGATTCTCAGCGCTCAGCGCTGGTATCATTAAACCTTCTCTTGACGCTAGTACTCCAGATATCACGCATGCTGTTACTAGATTCGACAGCTTTCAGCGTCCCAATGCCAGTCTCTGCTCCAACTTTGAACTCGCAATTAGATATAGTGTGCGACTCACTCGACGATGTTCAACCATGTTCTGCACCCACGGGAACCTGGCATACGTATGAAGGCAGATGGTTGGGCATGAGGAGCCGGTCAACCCGGACATCAGATGCTACAGAACATAGGGCTGCAATGAGGCTGCAGGGATATTATGCGACACTCACTGCGTTTAGCCCTTCTGTTGAAGTAGGCCTGATTAGGCTAGGTGAAGTCACTAAACACATGGCCATCTAATCAACTTTAGGTCAGGTATGTGTCAGGCTGACCAGATGACTTACCGCGAGGCAAAAGCAAGCTCGTTGCTCGCTTCTCAACATCAGTGAACCGGTGAAGGTTTTAGAAGGAAATATATCACAACTGAAACTGAGTCAAGACTGTCTTCCGCTTCACTGTTACGCCAAAAGACAGCGGTGTCGTTGAACGAGGACCTTGAAAGAACTTGAAATGATGTCGAAGGCGCAGGTACTACATGTGAACTTGTTTACGTCACAGCAGCCCTGCAAAACCGCGGTTGGCACTCCATTCGCAAGAAGTCTTTATAGATTTGTGAGCCCAGCTCGTACAATTCGGTACTATCACGGTGAATGATTCAGTTGGAGTGGCGGCTCGGATAGATCGCCTTCTTCCATTCCATCAATCAACAAAAATAGCTCATGATATCAAAAGAGTGCAAGAGTTGTTGCTCAGGAAAGCCTTTAAGTTGTAGACTTGGTCGCTGAGTGCTTCGAGCGTACGGGGATTGTTTGTAGCTATCTGAAAATTGAAACGCTAGCGCTGAGTGCATGTGACCATATTGAACCGGCGTCTTTTGAGATCTCGAGTGAGGTCCGTAGTTATATAAGCCAAGCTGTTTTAGGTGTAAATCCGTTGGAAACCAACTTGAAAAGGGCGCCAGTGACAGTATCACCAATTAGTCTACGTAATGAGTACTGAGTGCCTCCTGGTCATGTCTTGTACAGGTATTGTTGATACGAACATCTTGGATGGTAATCCTTCTATATACTGTACAACCAATACTCATCCCCGCTCCATCAATCGATTGATGGTTCTAAATTGTCTCCCTTGCCAGTTTTTAACCAGTATTGTGAACCGTAGCACAAGAGAAGTTCGGATCCACGAGCCACTGCCTTGGCTTCAGATAATGCAATTAGTAGAACGACTCGGTAAACCATCTGGAAATCTTACTGGTGTAAAATCCGATGTGATGCTCCCCGTTGACAAGAAGAACTCGAGTGCATATCATTCAGCTGATGGGTATAAACAGGCTCCATGTCGAGACTCACCTTGTGCCATACAATTAGCCAGTTCCGCGTCGGAGCGGGGCGTCCCATCAGACTTAGGCAAGTCCGTTTCAGCGGGCGCGTGGTTTAGGAAACGAGTAGCATTTCCGACTGGCGCAGCATCAAGCATCTCGTCCCCATTGGCGTTTGAGAATTCAAAAAAATAATTGCGACCGCTATATTCGGTAACATGACTGCATGAAGTGAGGATGTTTCAAGTTCTGTCGGTGTTCAATAATGTGAAGGCGTACTGTAGAATCTCAACATGGTCACTCGTCAAAATGCCGCCGACATAATCTAAGCAGAAATATGAGCTGTTAGACTCCAATGTCCCAAGAAACGCATCACCTCCGATGTAATCGCCAGGCTTCATATCTTCCGTCGCGAAAGCTCCTAAGCCGTATTTAGCCCGCCTGATCTCGACCGCCTGACCAGTAGTGAGTATAATTCGTGGACGACGGGCGTCCTTACCTTGGTATCATTTCGCTGAAGCCTCGTATTTACGCATGGGTCGTCACTTGCACCTGATTAAAGTTCACTTGCACTGAGTCACGCGCGTAAACGTGTTAATATCGTAGTCTGACCTCTAAACTGGAATTCAGTCCACCTCACTGAATGTTTAAATGATGTACCCTACCTTGCATCGCATTTATTACATATCCCGGGCAAACATTCTCGAGCGTTTTTAACGCACGGGCAATTTGAAAAGCAGCGTTTGCACTCGCAACCGCGATATTGACGATTACCTGAAATCGTTTAGAACCTAACCCACATCACGAATTGAGTCATGACCATACGGACAATTTACACCACACCGGCAAGCCAGTTGACAGTGTCGTTTCTGACGGTAGCATTCACACCGTTCTTTTTCACAGGGACCCTTATGCTTGCAAGGCTCGAGGCTGCACCATGAAGTATCCCATGATTTACATCTGTTTGATCATACAAAGGAACTTACGGGACAAATTCTGCATGATCAGAATCTTCTTCTGCGATTGATTGCGAGTCAGAATCCATGGTCACCCAACAGAAACATTATTGGTGTACCAAAAATGAGACGAGGCTTTCGGCCCTTCTTCTTTGTTTTGTTGTTCTTTGTATGGCTTCCCATGTCGCCTGCAGGGTCATCATCATATAACATGTGATCAGGAAATATGTGAGATCGCTGAACAAAGACCTTAAGAGAAGTGAGATTGGCAGCGTATGGTACATGTGGACGTGTTTACTTCTCGGCAAGGCTTGAAGCAGAGATCCGCAAGCTGACAAGGAAATAAATCGGGTGATATTGATAAGATTGTTCTCAATGTCTCTAGGTCGGATTCATTCTCCCAATAGACTTTGTCCTAAGGACCACACGGATCAGGAATGAATGTTGTGGGGTGCTCAGCGACAGTGGCTACCATGTAAGATTCGTCTGTTAGACGGAAACATTCTTCACCGCAGGGCTCTCCTTCGCTGAGTCGCATGCTTTGATTTGACACCTTGGGCCTACCACCTCCGAATGGCCCGAACTGAGGATGCTCTAGCAGACCACGTGAATTGAATAGATTGAAAATTTACAGTGGAACTTACTATGGGTTGTGCACAGGGTTCGCAGACAATTAAGGTTTGGACAAAATGTCGCAAGAACAGATGACAACCTCTCACGGAGATTATCAGGTGCAGGCTCGCTGCACGCCCCCTCCATATCATCCTCAGTTCCACCAGGCCAGCGAAGGAAATCGCTGCATAAAACAATGAGAGCGTCCTCACGAGGACGTGAATCAAGCAAGCTGACCGCTGAAATCTTTGCCATAGAAGACCATCTTTGTACGATTCACGGAGTGGTTTGGGGAATATGCGCATCCGATCAATGTTCGTTATCGAGATATTCGAAGTGTTGTGTAGTCGGCGGACAGTTTCTATTTGGATCATTTCCGCTGGGGATGCAATCTCTAGTGGCGGTTTCAGCATGTTCAACTGATCGTGGCTTACAGTCTGGATCAAAGTCTTCTTCCCATGCGAAAGACTCAAAGTTGTCTAGGTGTTCCATGACAGGGAATTTCTCCTCATCGCCATACGGAATGAAGGCAGCTGCATTGTGTACTCTCAAGTTTTGAATGCTCTGATTGATTGGTGGACAAGACTCGTAAGAAGGGTGGGCCTCAAAAGCAGGATCGACCGAGATCTCCTCTATCTCTAATGGGTATGATATGCCTCGACCCTCGGCATCGAACTGGGTCACTACCAGCAAAGGTTGGTTTGGGTTCTCTGAGTCATTCCGCATCTCCGAATCTTGAAGGGTCCCGGAGTCAAGTAGCTGATCTATCGTCTTATTATATTTTTCCCTTTCTCCGGGATCCCGCCGGCCGGCCAAAGCGTGGATGATTTGTCGGCACTCCCTTGGTTCCCATTCGTAAAATTGTTTCCAGACTTCTTTGTAGATTCGCAAGCCCAGCTCGCGCAGTTCGGTATATGTGTATTCGGATGATTGAGAGTTGAGGTTGGATAGATCGCCCTCTTCCGTTCCATCGATCAACAGAGTCGACTCCATATCCAAAGAGTGCAAAAGTTTTGGTTTGGGGAGGTGTCAGAACTTGTGTCACTGTTACAGCCCTGCAGTGGATTTCGTCACGAACTTCATGATGTTTGTAGTTGTTTGAAATGTCAAGTAATAGCGCTGCCACCAAAGCACATTACGCCTCATTCCGCTACCATGGCAGAGAAGTCAAACGCCAATATGCTCTTCGCTAACTTCAACCAAGATTTCTCGTAAGTCTCAGACGTATAAAAAAGCGCTATCTCGAACCGCGTTTTAGATGCGTATCTGTTGGAACTCGGAAGGGGTACAGCATAACTAACTGTGATCCATTCGGGAGAGTCTACACGATGAGTGCGTCTTTGTCATGTTTTGTACTGGTGTTGTGGACACTGAAGTGGCAGGAATATCTTATGCTTAGATGATGGCGCACGTGGCATCGTTGAAATGCTCTTCTGCACTTCACTCATTGCGCTAGTCGGTGCCGCTGATCAACCCCAGTCTAGTCCACGAAAACTACAGATTGTCAATACAAAGGTGCATATTCCTTAAACTGTTGATGTAAATCGGAATGTCATCTCTTCACACTGACAGCGACAATCCATGATCTGCGAACTGCTGTTCCCGTCCTCCATCCTTTCCGTCAAACTGAACAGGAAAACCCTCGTCATTGTGTTGGAAGTCGAAATATATATTTATGATATATCCAACATGCGTCTTCTGCACATAATAGAGACTACACCCAACCCAGAAGGTGAGCGCGCTACCTACCGCTCACCAACAATCTACAGCTGAGCTGTGCCAGCAACATGTGCCCTCTCACCATCCGCTGACAATTCCTACCTTGCTTATCCTTCCCCTGTCCCTTCCCCTACAACTCAATCGCCTAGTCAGGCTTCCACGTCACAGGCTCCATCATCCAGTCACCAATCTGGCGACGTTCTCCTCTTCTCCACACGAACATTGACAGTTGCTAATGTAATCCAGGCGCACAAATCACCAATCTCTTTCCTTTCCATCAATTCAACTGGTACTATGCTTGCGACTGCATCCGACAAGGGCACTGTCATCCGGGTTTGGAGCATCCCTGGAGCAGAGAAATTGTACCAATTTCGTCGGGGGACACGCGAGGCACGAATATATTCGATTAACTTCAATGTGGTGTCATCTTTGCTTGCTGTCAGCTCGGCACATGACACGGTACACATCTTCAAACTTGGCCATCAAAAAGCTCCGTCGTCCTCGTCCAGTAAGAAGAATGATGCCCTGTCTAGCCCGCCGGAGTCCATTGACAGCAGGGAGGGGTCCGCAGGGATGGATGGAGGGTATGAAGCATTCGCAGACGAACGCAAGAAGAGCGGTGTTTCGTACGTTGATTGTATCCTTTCGCAGCCTAAAATTTATTTCTGATGTTGTCTAGCTTGAGTCTTCGTCGCAAGTCGTTGCAAATGACCAAGAGTCTGTCGCATTCAGTTGGGGGCTATCTCCCTAATACATTGACCGAGATGTGGGAACCATCTCGTGACTTTGCATTCCTGCGGCTGCCGACAAGTGGAGCAAGATGCATTGTTGCGCTCAGCGGGTATGATCAAATGCGTTTCTTTGCTCCTACCGTAGTTTTCTCATATTTAGTACAGAACACTACCACAGGTCATGGTCATCTCGTCTGAGGGCTATTTCTACTCGTACAACATTGATCTGGAGAACGGTGGTGAGTGTTCCCTAATGAAACAGTATAGGTGAGCTTTTCATGTGCATTTCATTGGCAGAGCTAACCCCAAGTAACAGCTTGCTCGACCCTGATTCGGCTGGTATGGAGTGATGTTTCTCTTCTGTTCTCTTCGCATGGATGGCTTGAAGTTTGAGTGTCGCCTTGTATAATGTACTCACAGCTTAGTTGAATGAGAAGTACTTACTATACAAGAACAGTTGTACTTTTCTATTCGACTTGTTTTGAAGTTAACACCTAGCAACGGCGGTATTCAATTTTGAATCAATAATTGACTCAGGTCAAATTCAGCGTTACACGTGTTTGTGCTTTTCTGGACCTGTGGCAGGCCGGAGTTCGTTACGACTGTGACCACGACCTCTCGGCGGAACCTATTTCTTGACTTCCACACATTGCGCTGGCGTTGTACCGGAAAATTATACCCTCACACTGTCACCGCAACTGTCTGGATCAAACTCATGGCTGTGGACAATTTCTCCTACAAGGACAGCATACGAGCTGCTTTGGCCTCGTGCATGCCATGCTTTAGTAGCATAGCGCCTGTCAATTCCAATGATAATACCCATAACGATGTCAGAACTCACAGGTCGCCGTCCAACGAACTCGAAGGGCTCTTGCGTGACACAAACACAGAAATAGAAACGCTCTCTCTGCACTCAAACATCGGTGCTGGTCGGAGAAAGCCTCGAAAGCGTCCTGCATTCTCTCTCACACTCTTTGGGTACACATTATTCGGCCGCCCACCGATTTACCTTTCGGACGATGAAGACGAACGAGGATGGAGGAGGAGAGCACTTGGCACTGCATCATCGTCCACGCTAGACTCGGATGCAGCACCACTGGATGCATCGACTATTGCTCGCATGTCGTCTCCAGACCGCGCGGAAGCCGAGCAACACAGACGTGATGAGGAAGCACAGCGGAAGGCAGAGAGGAAGGCACGGCGCAGGGAACGCAAGGAGCGAGAGCGCATGTCTACTTTGCTCTCACTCAATGGTAACTCTCTTGTAAAAGAGAGTGGTTTCGAGGGGTTCCAAGGGAGTGGGGAATCCGCAATACCCTCACTGCCAGCCAGTGAATTTGGGCCATTTGTACGGGGGCAAGAGGAATTGTCAGCCATAGGAGGAGAGGGAGAAGGCTCTGAGGACGTCGACGATGCTGACCTTGGCGGGGAGTTATACACCCGCAAGAAACGCCATTCTATTTGGAGTGGTTCGGGGTCAGATTCTCGCTCTCGGACGTCTGCTTCGGTCTCCAACGGAGATGCAAATTTACATTACAACCATCATCAGCCTGAGCTGGCACAAGCTGTCCCACCGTCATACCCGCAGACCGAGATGCAGCTGCCCAACTCAGCCAAAAAGTCAAAACACCGCACGTCGAAACGCTTCTCACCCCTCTCGTCTTCAACAGCATCACAGTCCACGGCACCTTATACTCCCGCACCGTCCATTTCTGTGTCTCCAGCCGTCGCTGCATTTCCTGTCCCCCATGAGCGCATGGGGCACGCCATTGAGGGAGGGGATGTACGGGGATTTCCAAGCGTTGGACTGTCGAGCGCAAGAGGGAAACCGAGAGAGATGGGTGTGTTCCTCGCTAGCCGAGAGGCTGCTCAGTCGTAATTGGGAATGTAAACAACAGTGTGCTTTATTTTTTGGTATGCACATCTACGTTTATCATGTATGGATACTTATATTGCTCTGTGGATGGGATTTGTGCTATGATATCAGTGTTTTTTTAGATGCTTTGAGCTTGCATCTTGGTCCGAGAGAACGCTTGACGAGTCGCTAAACAAGTTGCGAGAGCGTTATCTACCTTCGTGAAGGGAAAATTGGGTTTGTGCTATTTGTGCCAGTGGAGATCGCGCAAGAATCTGACCGATGCACGTGCTAAGAACACTTGACATATGTTAAGGACCGGAACTCAGTTTAATGGACCATCTTCTCTATCTCCATCTCGTAATCACTACCATACAGTGCCCAGCGCAGATCTCGAAACGACTAGCTCAGTTTTGACACGTTTTGGGGTTCGTGCCCAAAACCATAGGTGATCTGGGGCATAACCGCATACAGCGGTGAGGCAGTGACTTCTAAGGTGCGTTGCAATGTGACGATCACTGAAGGACGCAACTTGATTCCAAACTAATATGTACTGGTTAGGGCTATCTGTGCAATATGCCGACTCAGGGGTTCTGGATAAAGTTTCCAGCAGGCCCATTCGAAGCTCACCGCAATGAGCAAATCTTCGAAACTCAATGCGATGCTCAAGCGATGCTACAGCACGGTACATCACGGGTTTAGGGTCATGGTTTGCACTACATACACAGGATCGCAGAAAACCTGTAGTATATAACAAGGAGTGAAACCTCCTTCATCGACGTGACCATCATTCCCTTTCTTTCTTAGAACCTTCACCAGACTGCTCGCCTCAGTTCGACTGAAATGGGTAACTTCTTTGAAGACCTTGTGCACCAGGTGATGGATATCACCATGGAGGACAATGACCAAATGGCACTCAAGGTGAGGGGTAACGTTGCTAAAGTGGAAATTACACTGTCTCATGGAAAAATGTATTTTGAAAGGCAAAATTCCACAAGTTGAAGCGAGAGGTCATCGATGATGTCCGGGATATTTTTCCTCAGGGACAGATAACTGTACGAGGTTTTATCGGCTGGTGTTACATTTCTAACCTTCTGCTAGCCACCCACGCTGGGCATCAAAGGCCTTAGAGTCAGCCTTCCACCCAAAAACCCCAACGATAGGGGTGGCCCAGATCTCCCGGTTAGTGTTTCTTCTCGCTTTGTCACACCTGGCTCATGGTCCATGATAGGACTCTTCCACTAAGTCTGCGATTCCTGAGGTTATGCGCATATTCAATACATATGTGCAAAATGAACTGCCCACGTACCTCATTTACGTGCCAGACAAAAGACTTGTCGGCCGCAATGAAGTGAAGCAGATGTTCCGCAAAGAGGTCACCTTGATCACGGAGGAAGCTATCCACAGCCGTCTTGTCGATTTGAGGGAATCATGCCCTACAGCTGAGAGGGAGGACGCGATCAGAGATATCGTCAAGGATACTCTGAAATTCGCTGTTCTCTCGCACCGTTGGCTAGACACCGGCGAACCCACCTTCTCCGACATCTTGAAATCTTTTAAACCGTACGGTTATGAAAAACTCGTGAAGTTCTGCGAGAAAGCCAATGAGTTCGGGTGCCGATTGGCATGGTCCGATACATGCTGCATCAACAAGGACAGCAGCACCGAGCTCGAAGAGGCCATCCGGTCGATGTTTAAGTGGTATCGTGATGCTTATGTCTGCATCGCATACCTCGCTGATAGCACGTCGGTCGATGATCTCCACGAAGATGTATGGTTCACCCGCGGGTGGACTCTGCAAGAACTGCTTGCACCATGGAGGATGAAGTTTTACGTCGGAAACTGGGAGCCGCTTACCAGTAACCTCAATGACAAGGAAAATTTAGAGGTCATGGCTGTGCTCTCGCGCGCCACGAGGATACCTCTCGACGACCTACGTCATTTCCAGCCAGGCACACGCAACGTCCATGAGAAGATGATGTGGGCCTCTAATCGGACAACTACACGCATCGAAGATGTCGCTTACTCCCTCATCGGAATCTTTGACGTGAGCATGATGGTAGCATATGGAGAGGGGAAACGGGCGTTTTACAGACTGATGGAGGCGATCATCCTCAAGTGCGATCAATGGCAGATCTTCGCTTGGGCAGGACCAAGTTCTTCCGACAGCGCTGCATTCCCAGAGTCGCCGAGAGGTTACCGTCCCCTCAATCCTGTAGACAGCAACGACGCTCTTCTGCCATCCACAGTGTGGCGCGGCGATCGGAACATCGTCATGACCAAGCGCGGGTTACAAATTCAAGTGTTCCTTATCGACTTGTCACAACAAGAGGTGACCGTTTACGAGAAGATTGACACCGATGACGTCCAAACCGACGCGTACTCCAACTATTCTGCAGGAGTCGTGGACTACTGGTGCTACGATACCAGTGGAGATGGCGTTCTTCAGCCGGAGCAGGAGCATCTTTGTGTGCTGCTTCGCCCAGACCCTCGTAACCCATATGCTGGTTGGCGCAAGGTTACGACACCTAACCTTGTGACCATACACACAAAGAGCAAGCTGCGGAGGACTCTGACGCCGGTTTGGCTATAGGGGAAAACCATGGCCTCACGGGGCGGATGATCAACTTCTTTCCTATGATTCGGGGGTGACTCGTGTATACGACATGACAGACGCTGGTAGTAAGACTTGACGTGCAGAAATCAAGTCCAAAGCTTGACCCGGTCGCGTCTTCACTAAATTCTATGATCCACGTCATCAAAGTACATTATGGATACATTTCTTTCGAGTTCTCTCTTTAATTTCGCCGATCACTTCGATCTAACCATTTACCATTTCTTCTCGTTGCGTGTATTAATGACATCGTAGTATAAGGGCTTCAGGTCGTCGTGTTACATCGTCTCACTACCACCCTGTGTTGTAAAAACACTTCTCTTAAGCGCTCTCTTAAGCGCTTGTGTGCGACGAACATCGCGGCATTACAGTCATCAGTCGACTCCGAACATAATACGTCAAGCAATACAGGTCCCCCTAATGCGGGTCCCAGTGGTATTCGTGCAACGTACGTATTTTTTACAGAGGTGAGGTTATCATGAGACACTACTACATAGTTAGAGGAACTAAATCATACACGGCCACAGAAAAGAAAAGAAGACTCCGTTATTTGCTTCGAAGTGATTAAGTAGGTAAAGCAGCAGTGTTCAAGAGAAGTACATCAAACTTGCCATGTTGGCATGTAAAGGCTTGAATCCACGTTTGTACGCCTCCAAGGCGCCCTCAGCCTGGGCTGTGTCGAGCTGAGTTGCAGAATCAGAGAAATCAACATTCCCTTGAGGGTCGTAGTGATTCTTTGCGCGCGAGCAGACAATATCTGCATCTGATGAGTAGTTCAGTCACGTCGTTGCCGGCGAGCACCTTGGACATGGACTTACAGTATACAGGGGCGGGGATCGAAACAGAGCGAGTTGACCGTGCATATACATGGCATAAAGCGAAGGAAAGAGATTGTAGACCGTCGGCGCTAGATACATAGCCATTGTCAGCATACAATCCACCACATAGGAGCATGGAGGTGAGTTCACCTGAATTCGTTCTCATCGTAGAGCACGTTGTAGTGCGCGGGGCGACTCGTACCTAGCAGACCGCCATGGCTCTGCAGGTACCAGTCGAACTCCGTGGGGTGGGCAACAACCTGGTCGACGACAGTGCCTGCGAGGCAGTTGCCGCTCTTGTCCTGTTCATTCGACCCTGAGCCAGATGGGAAGAAGCGAACGTGGTGACGTTTCGCAACCACGATAATGGTGATCTTTGGGTTGATCTTCAACTCCGCGCAAGCGTCTGAATAGGTTGTCAGATTTCGACAGTCCCAAAAGTAACACGAACTTGCCTTTGATCGCCTTAAGTTCAGAATCGAGAACTTGCTTGAATTGACCTTCAGAAACACCATCTACGTTGTATGCTCAGCATATGGAAAGGGTATGAATGGCTTCTGCAACGAACCTCTGTAAAAGATGAGACGTGTAGGGGCAAGATTCCCCGTCTTCTTCTCCGCGAACTGGCGATACTTCATGTACATACTCAGGACGTGCTAAGAGTGCGCAATTAGTGCAAGCAAGTTATACGGAGAAAATGCTCACCTTTGCCATGTCCTGGAGATCTTCGATGATCTCAACCCGAGAGGCTTGAACACGGCTTGTAGCGATGTATTTCGCGGTATCAGAATCAACATTGCCGACGAGTGCCGTGAATGAAGGACGGCCATCAGAGCCAGGCGCAGGATGAATCACGTCGGCACCTGGCGGACTGTTTGACTTTAGGATAGAAAAAAGCAACAATGGGGCTTACCCATGACGATGGTGGGGTTACGAGGATCGGTAAGAACCGAGACCGACTGGGGATCTGGAATAGTGTTGATACCACCCAGCTTAACGTTGACCCTATAAGGAGTAAAACATCAAACGAAATTTAGTGTTCAATTAACAATTACGTACTTAAGGCAGACGTTCGCGTAATATTGCGGTTTTGCACGGAAGCATTTCTGACTCTTCAGGCATTGGGTTGCGACACCGACCTAAAGTCATAATTTCAGAGGTCATATAACGAATCCATCAAGTAGCCTTACTGTAATGTCCCCAAAACTATACAGAAGACCATGAGTTATTGATACAACACAATGCCAAGGAACTTACTGTTTAACTGCAGTGTAAATGTCATTGCCGTTCTCGGGAAGAACTACGACGATGAGCTGTGGGCGCTGTTTTGTCCTTTGGAAACACTCGGTGCCAGCGGCACGCAGTTGCTGAAGTAGGCGTTCGAGTCAGATTCAAACAGTCTTCGGAGAACACAACTTACGTCCGCAATCCGGCCTTGACCGTTTTGCCAGGTTACCATCGGCTTATCGTCGGTGATACGGATACCTGTTCGAATGTAATTTGACCTGATATATTGTCATACGAGTCACTGACCAACGTCTCTGAAACTCCTTAGCATGCCATCGATCATGTCTTGTGCAGCCTGTGGGTTAAACCGCTGCTGCCTCTCATAAACCACAACGATCCACCTGTCAATAGCTGCAGGTCTGAAGAATCGTTTATCGATCCTGGAAACCTATGAGCAACGAAGAGATATCGTATAACAACACTTACATATTCCACGCGCCATTACTTGGTGTCTAAAGAACAGGAAAAGATCAGTACGCAGCAATGCAAACAAACTATAATACAGACAATGGTCGGCTGCGCACTACCTGGGCCGTACTTCAATTTCGGCGGTTGCAAGACCCGCGCCATTACGGTAAGTGGTCCAGTAGTATCTTCGACGTGCATGCCGAACTGGCGCACGTATTCCGACTGACCGTATTGAAGGACCTAACAAGACTGCTCAGTATAGCGCGCTGTAAATGACGAAGGTCGTACCGAAAGACCGTTTGTAATACTAGCGAGGCGGGCTTCAGGTCGCTTTGTAGCGAATTCCAGAACGTCCTTTGTTTTCTCAGGTGGAACCTGCTTCCGCATGATTTGACCTGGTGGAATCGTGCATAGTTCCACAGGAATCAAGGCACCACTGCCAACCTACAAATCCCGATAAGATGTTTCAAGACCCCTGCGAACAGACTTACCTCAATGCAAAGATTGTTCGGGAACCTCAGAGGACGGTTCAGGATCGTTTGGAAATACTGAGCCACGGTCCTACTAGTTCCATCCCGCAAGGTGAAACTTAAATCTGCAGCGCCTGCACTGCTCAATTTCTTGACGACGCGAGGGGTTTTGTTTTCCCCGGCGTATGTTGTTTTGACTCGGATGCCTGAAATAAAACGTTGCAAACGGATTCGCTCACGATCGGGCAAACCGCTTCGCGGGCTGAGCAACGCGTGTTGCCCAGGTCTACCTAAGAACTCGAGACAGACATCCATCAGTGCTCCAGACTTATACATCGTTCCAGTCGAGATATCAACGTTGACCAGGAGCTGTCCGATTGCGGGCCTCACTGATTGAAAATATCCACGCCATAAAACAAGGCCGGAACCGATATCCTTAGTCTCCCGGTCGGTGAAGAAAGACCGAACATTAAAGGGATACTTCATTGTCGGTTCCATACGAACGACAACATTCAATGCCTGTTGCGACGTCAATAATCGATTCAAACGTCCCTTACGAAAATACCTACCGTCAAGGCGGTCAAAACACTGTTGTCATGTGACTGCTGTCCAAGGATAAAGCGTTGTAGGACTCTAACGAAGACAAATTCCAGTAACGTGACGTTTGGAAAGGTAAAATAACCTACTCGGGGTTGATTTGGGCGACTTTCGTCAGTCTGATCTTGTACACCTTAGGACCACGGCCCCCCGTGTTCTCCCCTGGGCTTCTGCGATTGGGGTCATCGGAGAGGCATACATCAAACTACATAGATGTAAGTGATGAGTATAGTAGCATATCAGATAAGCGCACCTCTTGGCTGTTCTGGGGACCGAAAGGCAGTTCCCTGGGGGCGAAGAGGTTCTTTCGGCCATCGTAAACGGCCCGGGGAGTAAAGACGTCGACAGCATCAATAGTTTGAAGGTGATGGATCAAGTCCATGTTTAGACGCGCCGGAAGGACCTTCTCATCAGGTGAGATCACTGATCACATAGATCGACGCGATTATCAACAGCAGGTCACACAGAGAATCATCAACTTCAACACTTACCCACTGTATCGTAAAAAAAGAAAAATGGATGAAATCAGACAGAGGGACGAGATTTGAAAAGAGCCAATACCAACCGTCGTAGTGATGGATAACGCTTTCCGGGAGACTTATCTTGAAAAAGTTGGAGAATACTGTCACTGCTCTGCCTGCCGTTCCATATCCAGGTCGTTTCACCCCTACGGCCTGAACATGGCTTCCAGGCAGAGCGGCGGGACCAGTGGGAGTATGAACTGCTCTTCCCCCAGCTGGGCCGCCGCGAGGAGGTGGTCCACCGCGAGGGCCGCCGCGACCACCGCCACGACCACCTCTGACGCCGCCGCCGCCGCCTCCACCACCTCCACCGCCTCCACGAGGTTGACCAGGAGCTGCTTTGGGTGGCATGATTGAAGTACAAGTAAAAGAGGGAAACTGATAATTAAACAATAAAGCGTGAAACCTTGAAGGAGTGCCTTTGTTTGTTCGACTTTAGTCGCATGGTTCGATACAAAGGCTCCGTTTCAAATATACATAATCATACATTAGCATCGGCATGGAACTTAGGGCGAACACGTTGCCTCGTGCCGACCTCATGATGCAACTCTCTCAGCGACTTCTATGTTATCGCCGACTATGAACCGGGACATGGGATGAGAACTACTTGATTTGAATCAAATCGGATCGAACAACTTTCTTTGTAGCAGGTCATGTGGAGTTTGCTTTTGGAAACGACAATCTACTCTTCATAGACTTCTTCAATCTTGAGCTGAAGATGCCCGCTGCGCCGGTATAAGACATCGTATGTATGAGGGCCTCGGGCCGCTCAATGCAGGGGCGCAGCATTATGCGACTTCCAAAGATTATCTTGCACAGGATTCCATCGACTCCCCACACTTAAAAAAGCTATATCGACATCTTGCCGTTATCCAGCAGCACGGCATTGGCAGGGCTAGATTCTTTGCCTGGTGGCCTCTCAAAGCCTGAGGGTGCACGAATCTATGATCAAAGGTATGGATTATGATGGATAATGGTCGCGACGTTGAGATGTTGTCTCTGGAACTTACTGTGAAAGTGACGCATCCGTACCGATATAAAGACAGGTGAAGTAATCTTTTGAGATAACCTCGGCTGTGCGATTTGCAAGCAGTTGGAGCTCCAGACTCCAAAATTGCTGAGTGCATTTCTGAATTTGGCGTGGGCGACGGTCATGCGCGACGCTGGGCGTTTAGATGCCCATGGAAGTGCTCTTGCATACGATGCCGCTGAACAGGTCCGCAGTCCGTTAATTCTGCTTTACGTCTGCAAAGAGAACTAGTTAGCACATAACCAAAATGTTGAACGACTGTTTGCGCAACGATCGAATAGTTCTCCGCTATAAATTTCTCACGAGCAACTCGCCACTTAAGGTTCCTCCTAGCTCCTCTTCCAGGGATTGCTCCAGATGTCTTTCGAGGAAGACCGCAATGACGGAGACGCGTCCGTTACAGAGAAATTCAGGGAATCTATTTCCAAATTCACATTAATCTCGGCCCCATGCCAACCACAGTTCGATTCCGCAGTCGCTACGGTCCATAGTTCCGAGGTACCAACCTTGCGACGTTCCTTCAGAGTTGCTGCGGCCGTGAAATCTCGAAAGCCAGAAGTCAAGTGCCACGTCGATGCCTCGAATAATTCAACGTCACCTGGAAAGGGTAAGCGAAAGGCGCCCAACGCAAGTCTGTCCAAGAATGCCGCCAAAAAACTCAAGCGCGGATATGCTCCACCGGAAGCGTATGCCCATTTATCACCCCTCACAGATTATCTAGCCTACGGGCTCGACGGTGTGTAATAAACTCATCATTCCAAATTTTGCCTAAGGTGTTCTGTGTAGTCGTTTTCTGTGGAATCAAGTAGGCTGAGTATCTTTTGCATCATGCAAGCTTCTGATAGGGCCATTGTAACATCCATATCATTCTTAGTCCCGGTTATATGTCCGCCAAGAGAGGACACCACTTTGCCCACCCGTCAAATCATTTCTGGAAGTGTCTTCACCAATCTGGTATGTCGTCTCCATCGATGACCAGGAGAAGCTCTTGACTATACATTTCTTAGGGTTTACACCTAGGCTACTGCCACCCTCGGAGGATTCTTCCTTACCAAAAACATTCAACATTGGTTTAGTCAGCTTAAAATATTATGTCTACTACCCAAACTGACATATTTCAATCGTAGACAGATCTAGTTGACAGACCATCATCGGAGGTTGGCACAGTACTCGTCTTTCAACTGCGTGCTAACGTGTAAATCTCAGGCATCAGAACTGTCCTGTTCAGAGCGTGTCTCGTCTGTACCTATCCTACTCAGCAAGCTCGCACTCCATCGCCCTAGATTTCTTTGTCTCGTCGGTATATCCAACTGGGAGATACTCCAAAAGGCGCTTTTGCAGATGACGACCGGACCATCCAAGGCCTCTGGATCGCCAGGCGCGTCAAAAGCATCCCGGGCATCAGAGAAGAACGTTGGATTGCAACCATTCAAGCTATGCTATCCGACTATCGCAGATCCTGTCAGCGATACCTCCTCGAACATAAGTGAAACGTTATTATTCGTGGTTCCTAGTACATCAGGCCTTGTAACACAATATCAGGTCAGGATTACAACGTCATTTCATAAATTTCTTGATTTTTGATACATTGTACAGCTCCCTGCTAAAATCAAGCTTTTTGCTGAGTTGAAGAGTTTGGTTGATCAGCCGCAATCAGAATTGGATACATCAGAAATGAAATGCATCGCCGTTTCCGCATGATCCATAATCTATGAAAGCCATCTCGATGCATCCGATCATCACCGTGTGCACCGCTTTTATTTTCAGAGGCAGCCCATCATCACTTACTACGATGGATGACATATATTTATCGCCATCCATGGGCAGTGCCCATGGACCTGCACTATACTGTCCTCCAAATATAATACTTTGTCAGCGTCGCGGTTTTGCCGTGCCACCACACTTTGTGTACGAGAGACTTCGAGCGTAAACGGGTGCGCTAAGATCAGCACGATGGCAACATCGGTATGATACGTGCACCAATAACAGTCTGAGGCTTATCGCCGAAGGAACAAATCAGCTCGCACGAGGAACCAGGAGAACCATTGATGTTGTCTTCCTTGAGTACGTGTTTCTAAATTTGAGCCTGGTTTGGAGCGACCCCATATTTACTGCGTTATCTGCTACGAAAGGGACCTTATGACGAACTTGTGAATGGTATCGATGCAAATTCAAGAACTAGAGCCGCTGCTGCCTGAAATGGAAGAATAGGCTGAAATCGACCTGTAACAAGCATCTCGGATGTTATATTCACCAACCACTTTGTCCGTAACTCCGCGCCAGGTAAGGACGCAAGACGCGTACTGAAGTTTCGAAGTTCAACGTGGAACGTTTTAATGTCCACAACTTTGTTCCAGCAGACTATCTCATCGCTTGATCGACATGTCATCATGCCGCCATTGCCCGACATTGCCAGCGCTGTGCCAGCGATAATGATCCTGGAACGGCCCGAACTTGATTTCTTGCGTTTCAGCAATAAATAGCCTGATCAATGAATCATCTAGCTATGCGCTTGTGACTCACTGATGTGACCGAGGAAGATCTATTCCTGTGTCCACGATCTTTCGAGCTAACTGCACGTGTTTGTCCTCGGAGTTTGCATACATTAACGTGGTATATAATTCTGGATACTGCCCCAGACATCATCCACACCCTTTCTTTGTTGCATAGCATGGATGCCACCGAAAAACAGCAGCTGTAAGTGGTACACGTACGTATCCTGATCTGACTTAACACATTACATTTCCAATTTACCAGGGCGAGGCACTTGTACGTCATCCTTGTGGCAAACAGTACTGGAGTTTTCCTATCTTTGTCCTCAGAATGATAACAAGAGGTTCTAGGTATTATGGTGTACGACCATATGGCAACCCTCACAGACGAAATCGCTTTCATTTGGCGTCGTCCGAAGGCACTGTCTGCGATGTTATTTCTTATCAACCGCTATCTCGCGCTGGTCGGCAATATATATGGCTTATATGTTGATTTCACGCTCATTCCAGATCAGGTTCGATCATCTCATTATATACGTGGCAGGCTCACAACTTATTTCTGCAGAGGTTTGATCTCCTAATTCTTGGATATTTGTTCTTTCGTTTAACAAACGCTTAGCTGTCCGAAATACATGATATCCAGACAGCTATTTATTTTTCTGCAACAATTCATCGTTTGCGGCAAGTTCGAATTTTTTACTAGTAGAATTCATAGACTGACAAATTTCAGTCACATTAATCATCCGCACTTATGCTCTCTACAATCGTAGCAAACGCCTGATTATTTGGGTTACATTCATCCTCATCGTTCTTGCGGGAGGGGCATCTGTACGTGTTCGATTTAATTTTGGACTCTTCCATTTGGAGTCTACTGATCGTTTCTAGGCGACAATTTTTGGACAGTATGAAGGGAATTTGACGATCTCGCCGGGAGTTGGCTGTTTCACAACATACACAGTAGAGATGTACGTCATGATCTTCCATTCTGCGACTCTGCTCAAAAGTCTTTGCAGATCTGCCCGTCAGTAAATTCTAAGTCACGCAACTCGAAGTCATAACTTGATCTATCTGCAGGTTTGGGGCTAGCATGGGTGGCCATCCTGGCCTTCGAAGCACTCATCTTTGTCCTCACAGTTTATAGGACTTGTAAATCTAGAGGTTTGTCGCGGTTACGTCTGGTCACCAGGAGAAACATCCTTGATGTCATATTTCATGATGGTAAATGGTTTGTTACTTTCGTGTTGTAAACACTGAATAAACTGAACATAGGTGTGATGTATTTTGGGTGAGGGCGTTAATGAACCCGTGATTCGAGTGGGTCTAATTGATACATTCCTTCAGAGCCATGACACTCTGTAATATACCGAACATTGTGATGTTCTACGTGAGTCGACATCCTACTAGTGGAGTTACAAAGCGCTCACAACTTGACTCAGTATGGATCAGTGAGCATCTTGTGTGAAAGTCAAGTATTTTTTAACGGTTGGCTGGCAGGCGGTTATTAGGGGCAATGTGGGTCTGTCTACATTCACTGGCTGGTGAGTGGTTGATGCGATGGACGTTAGTCGGGGTTTGACTACACCCCCCAGCATGTCCGTTACTCTCGTTTCTCGGCTGATGCTTAACCTGCACAAATCTGTGGACTCTGGCATTTTGTCTGTACCTGCCCAGGACGACGACTACTGCCTCTCAGTCTTTACTACTAGTATCAGCATACAGTCTGCGATTGCCTAGATCTCGCCGTTGCGAAGGTGATGTCAGGCTCCGTTTCTGTATGCCAAGACGTAGATATTCTTGTCATATGAACAACAAGTACATTATATCAGTTAATACGTATGTGTTAGACTAAATAGACCCGTAGCCTGAAGAGCAGCAATGAACATGCTAATATTATACGATGCTGTTCATGAATTACTACCAGTGTACACTGCTAGACGCCTTCGTCATCTGTCGGTGACCCTCCACTGTGGCTAAGCCTGCGGCTGCCCGTAACATCTACACTCCGGCTCCGACTACCCTCTATAGCAGTATGATTTCTGATTCATTCTGACGATGTATTTTTGTCTCGTTTTGGGCCTGGAAAATTTGCTATGCAAACTCAAATACACAGCCGAGGCGATAACGAGTATTGTGATCGATGATGAAATCGAACAAATGTTGCTTTCATTTCCGTATGATACAAAAACATCTGACATCTTCGTGCTCCAGAAAAGATCCTAATAACATGATTCAAAAGTCCCTACTGTAAATCTCGAAGTATACTTAGTTTTGCAAGGTATCGTGCACATACATGTCATTACAATCCAAGAACTTCCCCGATAGTCAACCAGCGATGTCCCTCCCACAGTGAATTGTCCTTGCTCGCCAATTCCGCGTCATCCGTCTTTGTATCGGGATTCCAACCGCAACTTGCTCTTCCGACGTCAAAGCCCTGCTGGTAGCTCGTACGGACATCCGCGGCAAGTACACCTTCTATAGGAAGGGCATCACAGTGTACCACAGGCACACTGCCTTTGTATAGGGCACTAATCTCAGAGAGCGTTGCGCGTTGTCCTTCGATGCGAACTTCAACATCAAGTAGACGAGATGGCGGTTGAGTAGTAAGAATATGAGCCACATATCCTGCAACGTCGGATATCGCAGTGAAGGATCCTGGCATGTCTCCTTTGCTCACGATATGAAACTTGCCAGTTTCAGCGAGTGCAGTGAGCCAGGGCACGAAGTCATGAAATAACCCATTCTAATGGATCGTGTTCAGTGCGTCATGCTTGGAACAATATCAACAAAGAAAAACTTACATAGACACGAAGAGTAGGCAATCCGATCGACTTCGCATAGACTGTGAATGGAGGATGAGTCTACATCTTAAAGTGCTACCATATCATTCACCTGCAAAGGCATGCTTCTCATGAACCAGACCGGCTGCTGGCGGTGATACGCCGAACTCGCTGGGTACAAAGAGCTTCACACCCGCCTCCTTTGCAGCGTCCGCAAGAACGTCTTGTACAACTACGCCTCCGAAAAAAAATGTAACGGTAGAAATCAGGACGTCCACTTTGTTTTCACGAAGGATTGCCGAAACCTCAGATGCAGATGTATAATCTGCGCGCACAACCTTCAGGTTGGGGTCGTTGTCAGGGAGTGCAGAGGTGTTTTTGGAGGTCGGCCGGGCGATGACGAGAATTGGAGTGCCAATGGCCAGGAATGCCTGACAGAGATCATCGGCTAAGGACGACACTCAAAGATAATACTATAATGAATTCTTACCTTCACGATAGGAATCCCGATGTGAGGGCCTGCGCCGACGATAGCAAAGGACTTGAAAAGCGCTTCAGACATGTTGTGTTACTGAATTTTGGATTTTGCAATTCTAAATGTCATCAGTTTATATATCTTTTGCCAGGTCCTTCGTTCCAAAGCGTGCTGTAATCATACGGGCCAGTTGCGCTGACTGAGTCCTATGGCATTTAATCGGGAGTTTACAAAGCTGTACGTTTATTAGTACATAGTATGTCATGGGCTATGACGATGCATGAGTAAAGTATTACGTGAACAAGAGGCAACCTGTCAGCTTACAAGTACCCTTCAAGAACGCTACTAGTATCGTTATTCTCCAGACGTTTTATACGATGAGACTCAGAGACAGTCCCGAAGATTGGGAGCAGGAACTTGAAGGGGATAGCACTCTGAGCTGAACACTATGTTGACATATCCCTTCGCCACCGACCGAAGTCGTAGATGCTGGACGAGTCGTCACAGACTCGCAACAAGTAATATCAAACTTGTCCTGAGTATCTGAGAGTAGCGGGCGTGGTGCTTGGGAGTCATTCATGGATGCCATGAAGCTGAATCCAGCTGAATCAGCCAATGAAATCTGATACCTAATTCGCTTGCCTGCAGAGGGGGAAGTATTGTTCATATTCATAGCGAAGAGTAAATGATATTTGGTGTACCTTTTGCCTTATTCCTCGCTGACTACACCGTCCGAATGTCGTGACGTTTCCGCACTCGGTAGAGAAGTTGTGTACAGTTGACTATATGCATAATGCGTCTGTGCGAAGGTCGAGCACAGCGCGTTGGAGAGAGACCGTCCTTGTGAGGCACAAATACGTCAATTTCCCAGAACTGCTTCCTGTCAGCATAGATGCATTCCTGAGAATTCCAATAATGCTGTGGAAAGAGCAAGAGGAGTCAGGACAATTTCCTGTGAAATAGCCTAGCTCATGGCACAGTACAGGGTCCAAGTCGTCGAAAACGCTTATGAATTGACCGCATAAGCGGTACCCCATGAGATGCTGACATCCCGGAGTAATCTCCTTTCAGGTTACTGTTTATAACCATGACTAGGCGGTCCCGGTATGAACATCCCAGATATCGTGTTCACCGTATAGACCGTTCTTGGCGTCCTCCCGCCCGACCAGATTAAGACGGAGTTTAATTCCCAATCGGGACGATGTGACTCAGCTTGATAATGCCCGCCACCCGCCGCCCGCCGCCCTCCGTCCTTTTAAGTTTTGACTCTGTGCGTTACTATTTAGATCGAAGCGCACAAGAGGAGAATCTTCACATGCCCGCTTACAAAGGCCATGTTTCGCGTGTCAACGTTTCAACGCTCGCAAGCTCGGAATCCACTTGAAACGGCCACCTCAGGCTTCTGCCGTGCCTGGATCTTGTAGACAACAAGACCAACTTGAACATTAGTAATGTCATCTGGTTTTACCAGCACTTGAGTGATCAGTAAATCACGACTCTAACTTCCAGCAAAATTTTCCCACTTGCATAAATAAACTATTGGACCATGTGTAACCAGCCGACGTGCTTCAGAAAATGGTGAGTCCTCGTCACTATATCATTCTTTTATATGGTTTCGGGCCGAGTTGGCAAATGTCCTCACATGGTGCGAATGCAACAACTTGATCATGGATGGACCCGGGACAACTGGGGACAACCGTAACTGCTCTTCTCAGCAACGTTTACTACCACAGGGCCCAAACCTGACACAACGTTCCTCTGAGGTTTATCTCTACGAGAATGAACACGAGGCACGTCAATGAACCAATGGACCATGAGTAAACAGGTTAATTGTAAGTTCCTACCACTTTGAATTGAAACCCAACTTCTTGTCAGGGAGTTGGACCCTTGCACTCCTGACTCGTAACACTCGGATCACCACTATCTTGTCATCGCTTTTTCGAGAGGAGACGTTTAATACGTGGCCATTGCAAGATGCCCAATATTTGCGTTCACCAGCGCATATAATAGACCACTATGTATGGTATTGCTCTCGAGTCAGCCATGTTCTCCGCTGCATTCTTGTTGACAATTATCCTCCTGGCTTTGTCAACCACGGGATCGCCCATCGAAGTCAGCAATTCCCCCATAACCCTCCCGATTGCCAGGAGGCTAAGTGCCCTCAATGGTACCATTAACCTCTTGGAGCAGGATAGAGCTCGCGTCGCTGCCCTCAGGCTTAAAGGCCAAAACTTGAAGCACGGCAGCCGTGGCGTTCCTATTGCCAATGTTGCTACTGGATACTACATAGCAGTTGGGATTGGCACCCCCCCTACAACTTGTAAGTTCAATACTGAGAAAATATGCGACTGCTGATGCGTTATCGAAGACGACTTGATTGTCGACACCGGTACCTCGGACACATGGATTGGCGCCAAAAAAGCGTACACGCGGACCAGCACCAGCATCAACACTGAGGAGCCTATGAAGGTCATCTACGGTTCCGGATCTGCCTACTTCGATGGTATGACATACAAATATAACATAAGCAATCGAAAATACTCATGATTATCTACAGGATTTGAGTACATCGACAACTTCACTTTCAGCAGTGGGCTCACTATCTCCCAACAGTCGTTTGGTGTTGCTCTTGATACGTCGGGCACCTTCGGCGGAGCTGACGGTATCCTTGGCCTAGGGCCTGTAGACTTGACAGCGGGTACCCTGACAGATGAACCGACAACAACGATTCCAACTGTCACTGACAACTTGCATAGCCAAGGCATCATTCATCGTGAGGTTGTTAGTATCTCTTTCGAGCCCATCACTGAAGTGATGGAGGTCGTCAATGGAGAACTCACCTTCGGTGGAACTGTCCGTAACAAGCACGGTCCCATTACATACAAGTAAGCCACTTCAGTCCCTACATCAATGCAGCCTGATAGTAATCGTTTTGTTTCAGTCCTATCACTACCACCAGTCCTGCATCGATGTATTGGGGTATCGACCAGAGTATTTCCTATGGCAACACAACGATCTTGTCCTCCACTGCTGGTATCGTCGATGTAGACACCACTTATATTTACATTGCCAGCGGTGCGTATCCAGAGTGCAGCGAGCAATCATGGTCTAATCAACGTTAGTTAGATGCTTACGACCAGTACCAGTCTTTAACCGGTAGTACTACGGATGCGACGACTGGTCTTCTCCTCATTTCCTCCGCCCAGTACGCAGCCCTCGAGAACTTGAGCTTCGGTATTGGCGGCGTGCGCCATTTCTGTCGGCTCTCACATCCCTTGCTTACCATTTGCACAGGAAACGTACACTCTCACCCCTAACGGCCAAATCTGGCCTCGTATTCTCAACACGTACATTGGTGGCAGTAGCAATGCCATCTATCTCGTCATTACCGACATTGGTACGCCCAGCGGACAAGGGTTTGATTTTGTTAACGGCTACCCATTCGCCGAGCGGTTCTACTGCGTGTTTGATACCTCCCGGTCCCGCATCGGGTTTGCCCAAACCCCGTATACTGATGCCACCACCAACTAAAATGGAACTGCCAAAGTATACAAAGGATTGATTTTCAGACGCAAAACAGCATACGGATTTGAACGTTGTACCGACTCTTCTTAAGTAGACTATGGGTTTGCGTGTGATTAGCAATAGTATCACACCTACTTGCTTAGGATATCTAAAGCGGTGAAATGCCAATTGTGTCATCCTTGTCAACTTGCCGTCACGATTTGGAAAGAAGGAATGATGGATCTTTGGCGCCTAGTACACCTCATACCCAGTTGTTCCCTTCTTCCAAGTCGTCGAAAACGCTTATGAATTGACCGCACAAGCGGTACCCATGAGATGCTGACATCCCAGTGAAGCACGCCTCCCTTTCAGAGGGCGCAATAACCTGTTGGCAGAGTAGTGGGGTGGATCATAACGAGAAGCAAGATCAACGAGTGTGGAAGGTCCTGAACAGAGTTGATGGTAGCGCCTTAGATTGTGTCCTTATGATCAAAAAACCAGATGTAATTATAGTTGTCTGAAACGAGTGCCCACTGATTTGACACCAGGTCAATAGCTACCCATCACTGTTTACTATAAGTATGTAGGAACGCTGGCCCGGGCGAGTCAAGTGAAGCTTTTCAAGTCCGCGGTGACAGGTACCGTGAGAAGTTCGTGTAGAAGAGTTGAATGGAATATTTCCACCTTTTCTCAGCTTCAACTGCAATAGTAGGGCCAGACATGGACGCTTTTTCTATCATTCTAAATGCATCTGTGACGTCTCTGCATGTTTCGCTTCTCGCCATCGCGTTAAACCCAACAGCTTGGAATAATCTCGAGTTCCTATGCTCTCTGCGCCATATGACATTCTGATACCGGTTGTTCTGTTTGCCATCGGCCAGCCGTTTCCACTTGGGCCCTCGGAATAACTGGAACTTTCCTCGGGGACTACTTCGGTATTTTGATGGATCATCGTGTACAGGGTTTCCCATTCAATATCCTGAGGGATCCTATGTATGTTTGTGCGTTATTGCGACGGCCTTGTGGTATTTTTTTGGTTCTACATTTCGGCACAATCTAAATCTATTATGCACAGGTACGAGCGGCCAGCCGGACTCCTCGTGAGTTTGTACGTGTATATTGTTTACCTGATTGCACTACGATTTAATGTGTCTTATTGCTTTGTTCATGCGCAACCTTGTGAGATCGATTCCTCTCCCGTAAGCATAACATGAGGGCGCCTGGGCTGTCAATGGACGTGTCTAAGCTTCAACCCCAGGATTCAACGTCAGAATGCGGGCCCATGAGGTCTGCCCCGTCAGTCTGGGTGATTACAACACTCCAGAGCGAACTTTAATGAATTGCACTACAGTTGCATCCTTAAATGGCTCAATATATGTATGCTGTAGTACGAGTGCATCCACCGATAGAGGTGGACCAACGGGAAGGGCCTATGAACCGATCAATGGTATGCAGCTTGGTTGCGCCGGTTCACGAGATTTAGGAAACGGGTCTAGTTTATGAAGTGTCAATTTAGCAATTTTCTTGTTCGTCAAAAGCAGAGACCGTAAAACCGTGCCATCCAGTGCACTTTGCGCCATATCATATGTCAGACCACCTCAAGTACAAACTAAGTCTACCTTGAATTCATCATCGCTCGGATGTGTGCTTCTCTCGTTGTGTTCACGACTTCAAACGAGAAGTGAAATGGTTCAGGGTGACTTCAGCAGAGTCAGTCGCAGGTTATTGGATGCATACTGGGTCACTTACATAACTAAACCAGTGTTGAACTCCGGCTTCACATCAATCCTGTCTCCGTTTGAGTCTTTGGCATGATCGATGCGCAAGACGGCGAGTATGGCAGCAGCTGCACTCCACAGACCATTATCTGCAAACCAACGACCTGCCAAAGGCATTTGTCATAACACTGCCAAATCAGCCATGAATCAGCCTACCAGGACAAATACGCCTGCAAGGGTCAGTGGATGATTGAAGATGATAGTAAGGTTGGAAATTTCACCTGCCATGACCAAAGGCAAAATGGTTGACGACAGTCTCCTTCAATTTCCCATCGACGGTCAGATGGCGGCTAGGATCGAAGCGTGATGCATCGGGAAACATGTCTTCATCTCGAGACAGTGCCCTGAGCAATGTTCAGCTCAAACCAATACATGCACTCAAGCCTGACATACCACTGATTAACCATTACTATTGCATCTGATCGAACTATATATGAGTCAACGATAACCTTGATTCGTACGACTTCGAACCTTTGGGTATAAAGTACCCGTCGTAAACATCATCATTTGATGTCGCATGTGCGATGCCTGTGCAAGGGGTCAGTCATGCAAACACAACTATATTACCACCGACTAACCTAGGGGGGCGGGAGGATTCCATCTCAGGACCTCGCGGAGAATGGCATCAAGGTATGGCAGTGACGCCCTGTCATCAAGGCACGGCATGCTGTCATGCCCCACAGCTTGGTCAATTTCTGCACGAGCACGGGATTGAACGTCAGGATAGAGCATTATAGCCAGCAGGAATGCCTGCAGTACGGATGCAGTCTGCGAGACATCAAAGTAAGAATCAGAAATGTTTCAAGTAAGTAGCGACTCGCGGTTTCCATGCCAGCTAAGATATCGTATTCTCGTCAATGGATGAACTCTGTCCTGATAAGAACAAACTTTTACCCATGTATCCCGTCAACGCAACAGCCTTCATAATGTCTTCGCCAGTGTCGTCATGAGCTTGACTGAGAAAGTCAGCGACTAATGAGCGCGAAGCAGTACCATCTGCCTTCACGCAAACAGATCAGGCGAAATTTCCAATGACAAGTCTGCACGAACGTACTATCTGTGCCTTCACTTCGTTAAAGGGCTCGTCGAAAAGTTGTTCACATAATTCTCTACAACGTCCCATCAGGGCAAATGCTCCACCAAAGCACCAAAAAGGCAACTTTTCGACTGCAACCTCATGCTGAGTGTTCATGATGATGTCGTCGACAGAGGCACTCACGGAAAGGAAAGGCTGTGAACATGGCAGCCTTCTCGGGAGTGATAGTCTGTTTTGCAATATCAAGGAGTTCGTGCGCACGGGAAAGAAATGAGCCTTCATCAGCGAGATGTCCGTATGTCACGGTCATGATTAGGGATCCCGAGTATCTGCCACAAGGATTGATCGTCAACTGGACCATACGTCACAACGCCATCCTTGAATTAGGTACGAACGCTTCAGTGTGTTGCTGCAGTGAGTCCCTAGTGGCACCTAAGAGATTGATGACTAGTTCATTTGCATGGCGAGAGTATATCTCGTGGTACGAGATTGAAACTTCGGCCCTAAGGACTTGATAAAATAGCTTGCGATGTTGTCGTAAAGTTTCCCCATACGGAAGCATCACAGTATTGAAAGTTATTCCAGCTCTGTATCGCCAGTAGATGAAGAACAAGTTGAATGGAAACCGGTAATGCATACAATTCGTTGGTGCGAAGAACGGGACGGGTAGAGTAATTCGCAGAACGCTTTTCCAGCAACTCCTGGGCGATGGTTTCGGAGCTTATGATGATCATGTCGATCCCAAGTATGCGGGAGCGGAAGATTTTTCCTGCGATCAGGCATGAAGTTAAATGCAGGAGCTTGGCAAAGAGCCTGGTCTACTACCAACCATATGTCTTTTCCCACGCAGTATATGTGAGCCAAGGACGTTTAGTATCCAATTGCAGCGCGTTACCCAAAAATGGTAAGGGACGAGGACCAGGTAGCAGAGGTAAAGGATAGACACGTCTGCGAGTCAGACGCAGTGACAAGCAGGGCAATAATGCACGATATCCCTAGAGTGAAGAGCATGAGAAGGGATTGTAGGGCATGCTGTGAGTTAGTTCGCCTTATTATACTATCGATAGCTTGCTGCTTGATGTGAAAAACTGACGATTCAACGTCAGAGTGAAACCATTAGTTACTTATATAGCTAGCACATACATCTGATACGTACCCTCACGTAGGATATATCGCTCAAGCTCAAGAGGTGTACTTATATGGAGGACACTTGTATATATAGAAGCTTTGCAAAACAAAGTTCAAACCCAGTGAAACCCCACTATGCCGTGTTCATGTTTGCGCCGTAGTCGATACGTACTGTCGGAGATTTTTTGCCGGCATTATAATGGTCACGTGTTACAATCTGCGCTGTTGGTCAAAGAAATCAGCCCGGCGGCAGCAACCTTCTAAAAAGCTAGGCTGAAAATGACCCGTAAGTTCGAGGATCTGCTGGAGATGAACGTTGTCCATGCTCATGGAGGAGGACTCCCAGAGTTTAAACAGAGCCGCACCACTTAGATGCCCGAAAACCTAGACGGCCATCTTTCAGTCGTTGGTGGCAAGTCAAGGTAGAGTATGTTTTACCAAGCACCCCACAGACCATATGTCGATGGGAGTAGACCATACGTGACTAAGAATGATTTCGGGCGCACGGAGGAGGGTGGGTTGAACTTTCTCGAGTAGGTGTTCTCTGATGGGCGTGGCTGTCGACAGCAGGATGGATGAGAAACTGTTATTCAAAGGCAAGATAACTAACCATGACCGTAATCAATCAAACAAATGTTGAGGTTGCTAGCATCTTCTCGAAAACCAAAATTAGAGAGCGGCTGCGACTTCACTGTGATAATAGGATGAGGAGATAAATCCGGCTCCAAGCGTGGTTCATAGGAGGCAGACGGTATTTCTTGAAGGAGGCGAGTTAGGGCTTCATCCATGTGGTCTACGCAAATAAGGGTATTGTCAGGTTTCACATCTTGAAGGTCGGGCTGTCAGCTATGGGCTCCAGCATGGAGGCTGGAATAAATACCTGTATGTACAAGGCCACACTCACGGTGAAGATAGTCAAGAGCAAGAAGCGTCTGTTTGACTATGCGTTTAGCGGTAGCAACAGGGAAAGCACCGCACAAGTTCGGCTACAGCCTACGGAGGCTGGTTACATTGGCCCCCAGAACGTTGGTGACAATGCAAATGTGAGGACCATGACTACTTATTTCGCCTATCACATCGTAGAGATGAAAGCAGTGTCGGTAACCCGAGTGAGCAGGGTTGGCAGTTTTGACGGTCCTAAGAGAGTCCCGGTTGACGACCTTTGTGACATCATGCAGCTTTTGGAAATCGTACTTGTCGAAGCGTTCTAAATTTATACAATTGTCCATGTGCATAATGCATCTGTGCGAATGTCGAGTACAGCGCGTTGGAGAGTGAGACCTTGCGAGGCATTCAGAATTCTAATAATACCGTGGAAAGAGCAAGAGGACGTTTTCCCGTGAAAGAGGAGCTCACAGCACGATACAGGGTCCGACTTTGTTACAGGCTCGCAGCGCCAAGCATTCTAGATTGTGCGAAAAGGCGTCAGCAAGAGTGATTATAGTAACACAAGGTACTAGATACCTTGTGGGCCGCTTGAATGCTGAATAATGGTTGTCCCAAAAGCGAAGTCGGGATTATCATCGGTAGCCGACAGCTGAATCAGCTAATGAAATCCGACAGAGGTAGGTTGCTTCTTCTCTGTCGTATAAGCTTGCTACTATGACTCTAGAGGCCGAAGACCAGAATCGATCAAGTACCACCATTCCAGATGGCCCAGAAGTTGACAGCATTAAATCCTCTCGGCCCCCGAACTCAAGTCGGCTTCTCGAGGATTCTCGTGCCACGGTACCTTTCAAGTACATTCGTAAGGCTTATTCACATGGATGGTAAGCAAGCCTGGTGATGAACTTCATAACATTCATGCAGATTTCAGTCAGCAACTCACTGAAGCGATGCGACAACCGATGTCACAGAGTCCTACTCGTCTCACACATAAATATGAGCACCCTTCCGCCTTGAAGTCACCCAAAATTTTATTCAATCATCATCACCATCATGTCTGAACAGCTCACTCTATACCTCCACACGGTGAGGAACGATGCAAATTGAAGAGAAAGACTTGTCTGACCCATAACCTTTTAGCTCTCGCCCTACAGCCAAAAGGTGAAATGACTGCTGACACCCTCTCACGAGTCTCTGACACGATTTAACAGGCCGAATTAGCTCTCATCGAAGCTAACGCACCCTACACGGGCTACCAAGTCGATGTATTCAATAAACCAGAGTGGTTTGTTAGCAAAGTGAACCCCGTTGGCAAGGTATGTGTGATGATGTCATGCGTCTATTATGGAAGATTGATGTAATATCACATAGGTGCCCACCGTAGCATATGGAGGACCCAGCGTCAACCCCGACGAACCTTCAGCCGCTTCCAGTAAAATCACAGAATCGAATGTCATCCTCGAGTTTTTGGCGGACCTCTATCCAAACTCTGGTCTCCTGCCAAAGGATCCTGTTTCGCGCTCCAAAGTCCGTTTGTTCCTTGATGCGAATAGTAAATCCATCGAGGAGCCGCTCTACGCCTTCCTCGGAGGGGCGGGGTCATATGAGAACGTCTTGAAGGGCATTGAAGTTATCCAAGGATTTCTCGAAGAGGACGCAGATTTCGCAGTTGGAGTTCATTACACCATTGCAGATGCCTCCATCTCGCCGCACATCGCAAGGCTCAGGGTTATCACCGAGACTGACGCAGGTACAGTACTCGCATTGGTATTGAAATTGACGCTGATTAATGGAATTAGGGCGATTCCCTGCCGGTATGGGAATCAAGCTGGGTGAGGAGTTAAAGGGACCCAAGTTCGCTAAATTCACGAAATACGCCGACCGAGTATTGCAGCGTGCAAGTTTCAAGCAAACCTTTGATCAGGTATGTATTTTCCCGCTGCCCTGTTAGTAGGTCAAAATGACTTATTGCTACACTGCGTTTAGGAGGGTGTGGCCACATTCTTCAAGGCGTTTTACGCGCGCGCACAGTGAACATATACATATACCTGCTAAAATAGAATTAGCTTCGTACGATATAGCTTACTCAGTGTTAGAAATTTGCAGAATATCCAGACGAATATTAATAGACAAATCCTACAATTAACAATCGGCAAGGAAAGCTGTACGACAAAGACAGTAGAGATACATCGAAATTTTACATGAGCATACCAACTACTCCTCCATCTCATCTCCGCTCTCATCATCGCTGTCGCTATCCTCGCCCTCCGCAACATCAATAGGTTCCAAACTTAGATCATGATCTGCGCCAACGTACGCATCGCAGATCACATAGAGTTTTAAGGCGTGCTCGCCTTTCGGTAGCGTGAACTCCAATTTCACCGAGAGATTCTTGGTGACGGTGACGCGCTTGATTGATAGCAGTTGTTTTGTGCTCGGCTCTCCAACTACGAGCCACCAGTTTGCTATCTTTTTCGTCGGGTAGAAAGGTGCGACAACAGTCTGGTCATCGGATTCCTCCTCATCTGCATCACGGGCAAGAGAAACCTGCATGGTGATGGGTGCACCAGCAGTATATTCTCCCTTCTCGAGCTTGAAGGACACGTCAAGGGTCGGGTAAGAGTTGACAAATGTCGCTACATCGCGCCTAGACATACTGTTAGAAACGGTTAAAATAGATACATACAATAGAACTCACATTTGGCGACCATCCATTTGCAAAAGTTCGGTGCGTTTATCATCTTCCATCTCCATGACGTCGTAAACAGACACAATGCCGGCATCCTTGCAACGTTTGATGGTCTGTTTTGAAATTGAATCAGCAGTGAAGAGTACCGAGAGGAATGGACATACCTCTGGCTCAAAGTGGGGGATTTGCTTGAGGGGCGAATCGGTTTCCCACATCGCTTGTACACACATCTGTGACAAATCCATTGCTCCCAGTGCATTCAGCCATGCGTTCGAAGACATGACATCCACACATGCTGACAGTAGGTTCAAAACCTTCTCCAGAACTAAAACTTGGTCCGCCGCCAAGTCTGGTGGTAGCTGGATACGAGAGAAATGAGCCTGAAGTAGAAGGAAGGTCTTGAAGTGAGGTGCCTCGAAGTCTGCACGATCGAGCTTGACGGGAACACGGTCGTAGATGCGGCGGAGTATGGTGTCTTCGTGACGCCTGATAGGAATTGACTCGAACTCTGCGGAAGAGGCAACAACCTCCAGAAGACCTTTGAGTTTCGTCCGCTCCTTCAGCGACAGGGTGTACACCTCCACAGTGACGTATGAGATGTTATAGTACGCCGCTATCATCCCGAGGTTCAGTGCTGAAACGTCCATTTCATCTTCTATCGAAATGCACTTTGAGTTAACCAAGTCTTGCAAGGTGTTCTCCACGAGTTCCGACAGGTGATCTGACAAATGCTGATGGCTGACATTGTGAAGATTGTAGTAGTTGGGGTTTTGAGTCATTCGGCGGTAGAAGTATGTCCATGTCAGGATATCCATCGCATCTTGCTTGTTTTCAATCGTCTTGACAGCGATCTCGGCGAGGAAATAGTCGTGCAACAGATGGGTAGGCAGGTGGGACTCGATGGGAAGACCCTCTGCAAGGAATTTCTTGTAAAAGTCCTTGCGCGTCTGCTGGCACATGAGGACACATCGGCTGCGATCATCTTCCATTGGCCTGCAGGCACGACCTATCATTTGTAGGACGTCCATGACTGGGTAGTCGACATATCGATGTTCTTTGCCCTCATAGTATTGCACGCCCATTATGATCACCATATAGCTTGCAACGGGTAGACTCCATGCAGTGTCCTGCAGACGCTCAGTTGCTGGTCAGTGGTAGGTTCGTGGATTACACACCTTAGATGCCACCAAAACCTGGACTGCTCCAGACTGGAATAAGCGTTCGATAATGCGCTTGTCTTGCTTATCGAGCGCCTCGTGATAATACCCAATCCCATGTTTCAGGCATTCGACAAGACCTTTGTCGCTGATGTGGTCGAGGTGAGGCTGCAAGTCAGCTTCTTCGATATTCAAGAAGCGATCGGGGTCGCTATCCGCTCCGCAGTGGATCAACAAGTCGTCAACCGTCAGCCGGCACTGGCGTCTTGATGGAACAAATATAATGACAGGTTTGGTGGGCGAATGCTCAACGATAGAGAGATAGGCAGGTTTAGACATGGCGATCATCAGTGAAGGGAAATGAGGGATAGTAAAGCTCTGGAGATGTATATCCATATCCAGCGGCCTCGAGCTACAAAACATCATTTAGTAGGCTGAATGTTGATTACAAGCTGCAAGATGTACCTAGGCGAGAAGTTGAAAATTGCGTGCGATGGTGCGCCCATCCATTCACCGAGATCTCTAGCATTAGCGAGCGAGACACCACAGGCGACGATGCGAGTCTTAACCTCCGTCTGCGCAGCGACGTAGCGGGTCCTAGATATCACCACTTCGTACGTCGGACCGACTTCTCCACCTACAAGCTGGATTTCATCAGCAATCAATAGGCCGATGTTCTGCACATTTTTGCGCTGTCGCCACCTTCGAGACAGGATATCCCACTAGAAATATCGGTTGAGTGAGATTTACGACATGACTGAAGAAACTAACCTGCGATGGGGTGCAAACAACAACATCACCCTTCTCAAGAAGTCGAAGGTCAGCGCTGGTGTCTCCTGTAAGGCTTACTACCTCTTTGCCGCCCTGCAGGCCGCTGAACTTCCGACGCCACTCTGCAACACGTTGATCGACCATCTCCTGGTAGGGCTCGATACAGACCGCCCTGGGCTGCTCGCGTTTGCTCCAAAGGCGGAGCAGAGCAAATTCAGCACAGATAGTCTTGCCGCTTCCAGTAGGCGCGCCAATAAAGACATTCTCATCAGATGTGTAGAGAGCTTGGAAAACCTGCGTCTGGATCTTGTTGAATGTTTGAATGGTGGATGAGTAGATGCTCTCGAATTCCTTGTTGTGTAGGGCAGACAGCGGGAGTGGCTGGAGATCGAGAAGAGGAGTGGGAGGTGGGAACTTTTCTGGGAGAATCAAGTGTTTGAAGGAGATCGGTAGTCTGGTCTCGGCATGTAACCATCGGTCGGATACAACAGATATGTAGTAGTTCGGGGGGACGGGCTCAAACATCGGAACCGTGATGGTGACGTTATGTTCATCCTCTGCATAGCGCTGGCGTAAAACGAATGAGTCGTGAAAAAGAACAATCTCTCCATCGACGTCTTCAACCATGATGAGGAACGTTTCAGCTGTTCCGTGGGTCTTCTCATCCCATCGGAAGTCAGGAACAATAGACAAGTCGATACGAAGAAGAGAGCGGGTGATAGGCTGCACTTGCGCTTGCAGCTGCAACTTGGGGAAGCTGTGCACCAATCGATGCACGAGCCTTCCGGCGTTTGGAATGCCGATGAGCTCACCAATTTCAGGAGGGTCGAGATCAAAGTAGCGATACCATGGCTAATGAAAATTATCTTAGTACGTCCCTTACTTGAACTGATGCAAACTTACGAATTGTTTGCCCTCTGCTTTTCGGATGACCTCCTGTGGAACACCCTTGAATTGACGAAGCGGTGTCATGGAGCCCCACCTGAAAACCAAACAATCAGTTGATGATCAACGACCTTATTAAAAACTACCAACATTCGTCGCTCGACCATCTTACATAGGTCAAGACATGCACGCGCTGGCACTGCCCACCCTCGCTTCAGGCAAATCTCAAACATAGCACGAAGAATACTGTGACATGTGTGAGTTGGGTAAACTGACTTAAAACAACACATACCGGCCAGCAGATTGCTGAACAAAGACCATATCGGCCACGAGAGCAAAGCCTAATCATCCAATCAGCACAATATGTAGACGGCTGAATCGTTACCAACCGTCAAGTTTGAGTTGCGATATATATGCTTGTAGGAGGACGTTGATCTTCGCTGCAGGTTCATCGACGCCTTCCTTCACAGGAATAGGCACACGTTCTAACAATTTACCAAGCTCAAGCTTCTCCTCTTGACGCACCTACAAAAATGGATATGAATGTCGAGACTCATACTACAAACAGAAAATATGTGACATACCGGCAGAAGTTTGAACTCATTCGAGAGCGCAAACACCCGGAAGAGTTCCAGTGTCGACATGGTTGGCCTAAGATGCTGGTTGTACGTAGCCATCGAATTGTATGTAACATAGTAGTGAGACGCAATACGACCAAGCTCGGTGCTCTGGAAACGACCAGACGCACGTTCGTACTTGATGAGATGACATTTCTCCAGCAGAACGGCGGCAGAATGGGCAATATCAGCACGCTTCTGGATAAGACCATTGTCGTCCTCCTGGTAATCCACGCCAACACCATACAGTCCTGGGGACTTCAGCATGCGGACATAACTGTGGGAAATGTCAGCACTTTTACCGCTTTGGGAACAAGTGAGCTTACAGATAAGTGTACCCCAACCACTGGACGGCCTCATCACGGTTGCGAACTGTTCCAAGAACAATCTCTGCGTTCAAGTTGTCCGCAAGCTTCGACACGAACTGAGATTCGATCGGCAGTTGCTGGTTCAGCAAGCTGAGGTAGTATTGCAGCTCAGCGTGGTTCGTGATGATGATGCCCTCGCCATACGTGTCATATTGCGGACGACCGGCACGACCAAGCATCTGCAACACATCCTGGGAAGAGAGCTCAACCCAGCGGCCTTTCTCCGGATTATAGATCTGCGTGCCCTTGATGATGACGGTGTGTGCCGGGAGGTTCACACCCCATGCGAGCGTTGCTGTGCAGACAAGAACCTGGACTGCACCATCTGCGAAAAGCTCCTCGACAAGATTCCTGTCTTCTCTAGTCATACCGGCGTGGTGAATAGCGAACCCAAACGGCAAGAGGTCGCGCAGATTGCCATCTTTGACATTGCCTGCTTCCTCCGTGAGGATCTCACGCGTCGCTGAGTCGGGACGAACGAACTGCGTTATCGTCTCCTTCTCCATGGCCATGTCGCGGATGAACTTGGCGGTCTTGGCGGTCTCCTTGCGAGAGTGCACGAAGACAAGGGTCTGATTTTTGCCCGCTTGGTCAAGTACCTTCTCGTAGCAAACCTCATTCATGACCTGGAAACGTTTGATAGCCTTCTTCTCTGTGACACCAATGAACTGCTGCTGAAGCGCACATGGACGGTACGAGGCATCAAAATAGAATAGGCCTTTCGATTCGTCCACGCGGAGGAATGTCGCAACATCTTGGTAGTTCGGAAGTGTAGCTGAGAGACCGACCAGGCGAACGTACTCTCCTGTTTGCTCCATCCTCCGTATCGTACGTGCCACAACGCTCTCAAGCACGGGTCCACGCTCATCGTGCAGCAGGTGAATTTCATCAATGATCACGAGCCGAACGAGATTTGTGTAACTCGTGTCGGTGCTCTTGCGCGTGATGACATCCCACTTCTCGGGTGTGGTAACAATGATCTGGGTCTCCGAGATTTGCTGTTTTGTCATTTGAGAGTCTCCTGTGAGCTCGCCGACTTTGATTCCGAAAACGTTCAGCCGCGCGTTGAAGTTTCCAACCATTTCTTGAACAAGAGCCTTCATGGGCGCGATATAAACAATTTTGAAATCGTCAAGGGCAAATTCGCCTGTAGCCTCGTCGCGATATTTTGACAACTCATTGAGGATAGTAAGCATGGCGACGTTGGTCTGCAAGGTCAACTTAGTGCCTGAAAGATGAAAAGTATAACGCAACACCGCTCACCTTACCAGCGCCGGTAGGCGCACAGAGTAAGAGGGGCTCATCCGTCCCGAAGGCAATTGGATAAAGCTTGCTCTGAACTCGATTGAGCTTGGGCACGGTGAATGCCTTTCTTGCCCACTCTGGCAGTGCAGTGACAGGTACAAGCTCTTCCTCGCCACCTTGCTTTTTCTGGGGTGCAGGGACATGAATCTCCTCATACCCCTTGCGTGCCCGCTTGAATGAGCCCTCAGGAAGCTTGCACTTCTTGTTGGACATCAGGTGTCCTCCCTGACTGAATGCCATGCTCTCTAGATCGACTGTGCGCTTTGGTTGCACTGTGGAGCCTGGTGCAAGAGTTGCTGTTTTTGGTACCGCTAGCTTCGTCTCGTCCACATCCATGGCATCATCCTGCGCCTTCTTGGCCTGGCGGTCTCCAGCAAGCTCTCGCAAGATCCAACCAACACCCTTCTCTCGCATAGCAACCTCGACATTGATCCGCTCGTCTGCGTCGCTCCGCATGAGCTTCGTACACCATACTACCACATCCCGATTTTTGAGGAACTTGGTGATTACGTGGAAGCTCTGGAACTCGAACAGCTCCATCAGCTGGTTCTCACAATCGCGCAGGCCTGATTCCGAGCCGAGAATAGAGAGGACAGACGCTGCTTTATCCGCTGCAGTGACTGGATCAGAGTAAACTTCCGATATCTGACGTTGCACCCAGAAGCCATCGATCGCGTGTGGCGAGACGATGTCTTTATCTGTTTTGGCCTTTCCAGTTCCACGGGTTGACGAGCCACCGATGACAAGTTCCTCATCACCTGCTTCCTCAGCAACTTGTGAAGTTTCATCTATTTCGTCTTCCTCTTCGTCACCTTCCTCGTCTGAACCGTCCCGAATCTCGTAGCCTTCTTCGTCTTCATCCTCCTGTTCCTCGTCGTCGAATACGACTGCAACTCCAACTTCATCGTCGATCTCTGCATCCTTGCGCTCCATATCCGGATCTGCCATCGTCTCATCTTCAGCGCCATAGTCGGTGATTTTTTGCGCTCGGGCTACGAGCTGAGAAAACACGTCGCTGGAAATGGGACCCAGTACCTCCTGAACCTCTTTCTTCTTGTCAAAGTCCTTCATAGACTCATTCTTGAGTGTTTCAAGGACGGCGTCAGTTGCACTGCGAACAATGTCCTGTGCTTGGTCGCCCAGCACCTGGTGCACCGTGGATAGCATGACTTCATATACCTCACGGGTTTCGGCAGTACGGGGGCGGTATGAAAGTCCTTCAACATCTTGTGTCGCGTCGATAATGTCCGTGTACCCGAAACCAGCTTCTGCACGTCGCTTCACGACCTTTTCTGGGGCTTCCTGCTTGCCCGCGTCTCCTGCTTTTTTCTTCTTCTTTTCAACATCTTTGGGCGCTTGACGTTGAACGCGTGAGCCCATCTCGCGAGGGTCAATCCGCCCTGCGAGGGAAGTAGGGGCACCATCGGGCTCTCTGTCTCTCCTGGGCAGAGCGGACCTGTCAGCGGTCAAGACAAGGGATGAAATAGCACCATAGTTGTAGCCAGAAAGATCTGGCTTGCCTCCTGGTCTCCCCGACATTGGATGAATTTGGTTAGGGATGGAGAAGGTTGAGAAAATCACGAACAACAATCGACTGTCGTCGTCGTTGACGTTGAAGACAAGCAGAACTAAATTTCCAGTTTGTGTTGAGTAAGCAATTAATTACGTGAACAAGTGGCTGTGTCAACTATCCATCATCAAACCATCCATCATGATATCACCAAGCATAAGTCAGTAAAAAAAAGTTGGTATCTTCAAGAAAATCGGGTAAATTGCCATGATCCACTCCCTGCGTGATCTTCCTCTACCATGACTCCGATTGCGCTAGCCCGAAATTTCGTGTTATCATGCACAACAAGGCACAGGCACGTCCCTCTATGACTTTCAACTGGCAATCTATGCAGTCGCGCCTGTCCTGTTCCGCTGTGGGTAGGTACCACTGTTGTTCCACCCTGGGAGCGCATCACAACCAACTGCGTATTTCTCCAAACCTTTGCTGCCATGGATGCATAAGCTGTGAACCCGTATCCTCTCGTATATGGCTTGTCTCCCACCAAATCATCCTCCGAGTCCTCCAATTTGATCGTGCCGTCGATGTATCCAGTCGCCAGGTTGAGCAACGCCTGAGCTAGCCCAGATCCACCCACGGCTCTATCGACGTCGCACGCAAATCCGACGTGTAGGCCAAATAATAAGTTCCATATGTCTTCGGGGCCGTATGACAGCTTTTGGAGCATGTCGATAACTCCCTTGATGTCTTCCGGTTGTGATTGCCATCTTATAACGCCAGTCGACCGATGCGGAATGCAAACACCAACGGCTCCTCCACGGACAACTGACATCTGAGGAACTTCTACGGAACGCCACTCCGTGATAGCACTGGCAGGTGTTGCTAACACAGTTGCAGGTACGGGTACCATGGACATTCCTTCACATGCGGCGTCTCTGTCGACTAAGTGGCTCCATCTAAGCCAGGAAAAGTCCCCCTTCGAGCTGGCTTTGTCCACAAGGTCAGCGAACACTTTCTCCACCGGAAGCCGATAATCAGGTGTGATTGTCTCTAGACGACACACGCCAAGCAGAGAGTACGCCATGTCGTGAGTGACGGTAGATTGGCGCCTCCATACGCTCGATATAGCTGTCCCGAGCGGCATGTATGCCTTCATCGCGTTCGACATGGAATGAACCGAGTCCCAAAAACTGGATGATTGCCCCAGCAAGTTGTCTTTCTTCTGTGTCGCTGCCCGTCGACTAATCGGGTGAGAGATTTTGAGGACGTCGGAAATGTGAATAGTTTCCTCTTTCTCTCCCACCAAAAACGTTATGCGGTGAAGAACTGCCTCTTGGAACGTCCAGACACGCGTCCACCACCTGCTGCTGAAAAGCTTGTGCAACGCATTGTTTGAGCCTTGGGAAGCGAACATGTACATCCCATGCGTGTCTCCAGCTTGTTCAAGTGCACGGAACCCATCTAAATCTATCATTCCGGTTCCATGCTCCACGACTCTGCTTGCCGTTTGGTCTATCTCCGGTACAAGGCATAACACTGCTGCGGCCCCGCGGTATATATCCGCCATCTTCGCAAGCTCAACCATCTTTACTGGTTCGTTGTCCTGGTCAATGCAGATTGCATCTATCCACAGAGCATATGAGGTGTGTTTCGAGAGTCGGTCGGCGATGTGTAATGCTTGCTCTGTGACACGCCTGCCTTCCCATTTTTTGAAAGAAGGACTGATGTCCCACGCGTAACTGATTGCGATATAAGGCTCAGCAGAAGATGCAGAGTCAACCAGCTTTCCGTCCCGGATGCAGTTCTGGGGTCGCGCATAGGTCGTAGTGGCCTCGACGTTTCTCCTAGGGATTGTCTTCAACTTTGGTTAGCTTCACCACAGGGTTGTGCCATACTCAGCGTTTCTGATAATCTGATGCCATGTCAAGTATGTTGTCTTTCGCTCTGTCACGTTCTTGTAGTCTCTCAAATACGCTCTGCACCTGGGGATGGCGGCATTATGCTCTATCATCTTCCCGCATTGATGGCGCTCGTTTTCGCACTTCCAAATGTTCATTTGAGAAATTTCAGTGGGACAGGTTGGCATGTGCATGGTTTGTAGTGATGCGAGTAGACACGGACGGAAGCTGCGAGGGGCTGCGAGAGACAAATGAGGGACTCAGTCTCAGTATAATAGACTGAGGTGGAACGACGAGGGATGGGGGACTATATACCTGTCTGCGTTAGCGATGACGTAAAATACGAGACCGTTATTGTACGTGTGCGCAGCAAGTGAATGTGAAAGTAAAACGAGATAAGAGTAATAGCGAGACTTGCCGCATGTTATGTCCAAATATCCAACTTGATGTAGTAGCAAGTATTATCGAATCAAGCGCCGGCGGAGTCACTTAATGGTACACAAAGAAGTATTCGAAGAATCGAAGTCCTGCAGAGGATCTCGTGATCAAGAAGTCGCCATATTTGTGTCAAAATTGAGCGCGACTAACAGTTGGGGAAATGAGCGTTTTCATACGAATAGCTTAGAGCGTTAGTACTATATGTAGGGAATACGAAATATAATATTTTGTACAAGTCACGTGTAAGGCATTGTTGCCCACTACTACTGACTAGCTTCAAAGTAGGCTACTGCACCGGTTTCCCAATAACTTCCTTCATCACCCTACTCAAGCGCGCTCTGCGCGAGCGCACTTTCCGGAAGATCGTCACAATGGCAGTTCAGACCACCTCCGATCACCCCAGGAAACTCGCTGGATACGACTTTTACCACCAGATCCTCGGTAGCCCAAAGCTCATCGTTGCGCCGATGGTAGATCAAAGTGAGCTGGTAAGTAGAATCTATGTATATTATCTATTACTTTATGTTTACTTGACTCAGGCCTGGAGAATCCTATCACGCCGATATGGTGCCCAGGTACGTCTCCGATCGCCATCACTTTTTATCCTTGTCATTCACTTGTTGCATCTGCTCAGCTTTGTTACACACCCATGATAAACGCCAAGATGTTTTCTCCCCCTTCTGCACACGCATATCGTGCTCAGGCGTTCAATACTTCCTGTCTCGAAGAAGGCTCAAGTACACACGACCGCCCACTCATTGTTCAATTCTGTGCCAATAATCCCTCACAGCTCCTCACGAGCGCACTCGCTGTACAAGATCACTGTGATGCCATTGATATAAATCTTGGGTGTCCTCAGGATATCGCAAGGAAGGGACACTACGGGAGCTTCTTGATGGACGAGTGGGAGCTGATTCATGACTTGAGTGTGTTTTTATCATTGTTTGATATTAGAATTCTAATTTTCAAGGCTAATGACGTATCCGTCGGAACAGTCAACGTACTTCATGAAAACCTCTCCGTACCCGTTACCGCCAAGTTCCGAATATTTCCCTCCATAGAGAAAACAGTGGCTTACGCCAAAATGCTGGAATCCGCAGGGGCCCAGATCCTCACTTGCCATGGTCGCCTGCGCACACAACGCGGACAAAATACTGGGCTCGCAGACTGGTCACACATCAAAGCCGTGAAAGAGGCAGTACGGGTGCCTGTGTTCGCAAATGGTAACATTTTATTTCATGAAGATGTAGAGAAGTGCCTGAGAGAGACCGGCGTGGATGGGGTGATGAGCGCTGAGGGGCAGTTATATAACCCTGCCTTATTTGCTCCTGCACCATCTGGGAATCCATCATCAACCCTGACAAGTGCACACCCGCCCCATGCGGACCTCGCGCTTGAGTACTTGGCTATCGTCAAGAACCTCAAGACCCCAACATCGACGAGCGCGGTCAAAGGCCATTTGTTTAAAATCATGCATCCCGCTCTGGGCAGGGAGACCGATCTGAGGGAGAGATTAGGACGGATAAGAGGGTCGAATGTCGTTGAGGAGTATATTGAGATTGCGAAGGAGATGAAGCAGCGTATGGAGAGGGATGCTGCGGAGGCGATGAAGAGGAGACAAATGATCGACGATTTGATCACGATCGAGCCTACGACAGGGCTCAGAGTCCTGCCGCATTGGCTCTCCCAACCGTACTTCAGACCGCTCAAGTCTCCAACAGAAGCTTTGAAACGAGCATCTTCACCGATACCCTCTCACGAGGAGGTGAAGCGGGCGAGGCTTTCTGGGCAATCTGCCGTAGGCGATACAGATATCTCTTTGTGATTACTGCATCTTTCAGCGTTCTAGATGTTTGCACACTGTGTAGGTCAAGTCTGGAGTGTCAGTACTTCAGTCCCTAAGATTCGGATGTCGTCGCATGAACAGGTCGCAGGGTTTGCGATTTACGGCTAGAACGCGTGGGATTGAAAGAGAAGGTGACGCTCCGAATCTTTGATGCAATGCGGTGATGCGGACTCGGACATTTCGTATTAATTCGTTTTCGACAGACATGTTTCGTGAAAGAGAGTATACCGGAGTCGCATTCTGAATGCTAACGATACCGCGGAAAGAGCAAGATAACGCCGTATGTACGCCCCTGGAACCGCGGTGCTGCGCGTGCAAAAGTCTCATAACACAGACCTCAAGTGAAGCGTGAAAAGAGTTCGAGTAGAATGCACACGTGTCAACGCGAATTCCGCGGGATCTCGAGCGTATCGGCCACTCGATAGAAAATCAGTTTGAAACACTCAAATGATGGTTAACGGTGCGCAATCATTGTATGTTACATATGACAATATCCACTTATGTGCTTAATTAGGCAAGCCAAACCTCCCGATGAAAGCCTCTGCCACAACGTCCTATCGGCAAGTCGTTATGATAATAGCAATCATCGACAGAGTAACGGACGCACCTCGTCGAATGTGGATTTGAAGCTCTCCCTTGCTAGCAATCTTTGCACATAACCATTGAATTTTGCATACTTGGGGTCCTCCAGACCCTTCAAGAATTTCTTCCTTTCCTCGTCTTTGTAGGAACCAATTCCCTTCTGCACCAACAAGTTCAATCTTGCCCAGAACGGTGCGAATGCAATGTCTGCAATGGTGTACTGGTCGTTAACAGCGTATTTTACCCCCTCAGGTAGAAGGTCCTGAATTGCATCCACGCCGGCCAAGAGAGCGGCATGGGTGCCTTCCGGGTTGCCGTGTAGAAACTTCGTGGAATTGGGATTGAGCTTGATGGACACGATTTCGATGAAGAAACGAGCCTTGGCGCGCAGCACAGGGTCCGCAGGTACGATACCGGAGGAGGGGTACAAATCACCGATAAACTCGTCCAGGATAAGTGACTCTGCCAATTTGGTAGACTCGGGAGAAGCGTTTTCTGGGGGAACATCGGGACCACCATAAGCAATAGCCGGCACCTAGGATTAATCTACTTCAAGATGTGCTCACTTCGCAAGCAAGAGCGTAGCGCATACCTTGCTGGCAGGGTTCACCTTTGGGGCGTACCACTCTGGCTTATTCCCTAGATCGATCTCGTATCTTTTGAATGGAGCACCAGCCTCGGCGAGGGCAATTTCAGTCTGGATTGATTGAGTTATGACGACAGGCACAATTGTCAAGGCTGACAAGCACATACCCTCTGGGCGTAGGGGCATAACTAGTATGTGCATGGGTCAATTTCAGTAGATGGGTTCATAGCGTGATGCAAGTATACAGTACCTTCGAAGTGTAAAGGGTGATCTGTTCGTGAGGCATGGTATGTTAGTCGTCCAAGTGGGAGATACGATGAGTTGGATATAGCTGAGATACTTATATATGGGTCGAGCTGGTGCATGACTAACTGAATGATCTCTGACTCTCTGAGGACTGGTCGGGATATCTATACACGAGGAATATGTGATGAGTCTGACACAATCATGATTAATTGCTTTATCAGCGACAAGAAAAATGCTGCGCCACTGCTGCGACGCATCAGAGAACCTGTGAAGATATCGCAATATATAGGAAAGGTTTTCGTCGCAGTGATCAAGCAGCGGTGATATATGTATATGACTACTGGGGTTCGAATCTGACCTTGCTTGCCTGCATGGTCTCGGATTTTTCCGGCGGTACAGTGACGCTGACACCATTTTCAACGTCCGCGAACACAATAAATGCGCCGCATCGTGAGATTGCGTTGCCTGCTGAGCGCTGAGCACTGATCGGCAAATGGGGTGTCCGTCGAATCTTGCACGGTTTGTGCACGGTAGCCATTAAGTCACTGCGCTTGCGCTTTATTCAAATCGTCGTCACGTACTGCAGCTATGATCTCTTTTATCCAGGGCAGAATACATGGTTTAAAAACTTTAAACAGGATCGGTAATGTCATGACAATACAGCCACATTGATATTGAACGTTTGTTGATATTTATTATTGTTTATTATTGGCACGTCCAGATGCAAGGTGACAAGGTGACGTAAAAGCACCATAGTCAGCATAATCCCAGTAAGAACTCACCAGTTTACTGATGTACCACTGCTGCGGTATCATCTGCCGCGACGTTTCACGAGGACGTGACTCGGAAGCGGGCGAGGCTTTCTGCAATCTGCCGTAGGCGATACAAATATCTCTTTGTGATTACTGCCGCAATCTTTCAGCGTTCTTTTATAGAATAGATGTTTGCACACTGCGTAGGTCAAGCCTGGAGCAGCAGTACTTCAGTCCTTAAGGTCCGGATGTCGTCGCATGAGCAGGTCGCAGGGTTTGCCATTTGCAGTTCAGCTGGAACGCGCGGAATTGACAGAGAAGGTGACGCTCCGAATCTTCGATGCAGAGCGGTGATGCGCATTCGCGCATTTCGTACTAATTTGTTTTGACAGCCATGTTTCGTTGTATTGCGCATCATGTTAGTGAAAGAACAGAACCGGGTGCACACTGACCAGAGTCGCATTCTGAATACTAACGATCCCGCGGAAAGAGCAAGACAACACCATATGTATGCTCCTGGAACCGCGGTGCTGCGCGTGCAAAGGTCTCAGAACACCCAAAGGTAAATTTTTGAGTGTTCTCTATCACGTGAGTCCAAGATTTGGTTCGCTCACCAATGTTTCTCCCCTCATCCTGTAGTAAAAACACACTGAGCCGTTTTGTTGATCATGGTTGGAGGACCCACGTGGACATCACCTCGAGCCTATCGCCCACTCGATATAAAATCAGTGTGAAACACTCAAATGATGGTTAATGGTGCGCAATCGTTGTATGTTACATATGACAATATCCACTTATGTGCTTATTTAGCCAAGCCGAACCTCTTGGTAAAAATCCCTGCCACAACGTCCTATCGGCAAGTGGTTATGATAATAGCAATCATCGGCAGAGTAGCGGACGCACCTCGTGGAATGTGGACTTGAAGCTCTGCCTTGCTAGCAATCTTTGCACATAACCATTAAATTTCGCATACTTAGGGTCCTCCAGAGCCTTCAAGAAGCTCTTCCTTTCCTCATCTTTGTAGGCACCAATTCCCTTCTGCACCAACACGTTTAATCTTGCCCAGAACGGTGCGAATGCAATGTCTGCAATGGTGTACTGATCGTTGACAGCGTATTTTACCCCATCAGGTAGAAGGTCCTGAATGGCATCCACACCGACCAAGAGAGCGGCACGGGTGCCTTCCGGGTTACCGGATGCAAACTTCATGAAATTGGGACTGAACTTGGTGGACACGGTCTCGATGAAGAAACGGGCCTGGGCGCGCTGCACAGGGTCCGCAGGTAAGATACCAGAGGAGGGGTACAAATCACCGATGAACTCGACCAGAATCAGCGATTCTGCCAATTTGGTAGACTCGGGAGAAGCGTTTTCTGGGGGAACATCGGGACCACCATAAGCAATAGCCGGCACCTAGGATTAATCTACTTCAAGATGTGCTCACTTCGCAAGCAAGAGCGTAGCGCATACCTTGCTGGCAGGGTTCACCTTTGGGGCGTACCACTCTGGCTTATTCCCTAGATCGATCTCGTATCTTTTGAATGGAGCACCAGCCTCGGCGAGGGCAATTTCAGTCTGGATTGATTGAGTTATGACGACAGGCACAATTTTCAAGGCTGACAAGCACATACCCTCTGAGCGTAGGGGCATACCTAGTATGTGCATGGGTCAATGTCAGTAGATGGATTCATAGCGTGATGCAAGTATACAGTACCTTCGCGGTGTAAAGGGTGATCTGTTCGTGAGGCATGGTATGTTAGTCGTCCAAGTGGGAGATTCGATGAGTTGGATACACTAGCTGAGATACTTATAATGGGTTGAGCTGGTGCATGACTAACTGAATGATCTCGAGGACTGATCGGGATATCTATAGTACATGAGGAATATGTGATGAATCTGACGCAATCATGATTAGTTGCTTTATCAGCGACAAGAAAAATGCGCCACTAGTAGCTGCGGTATATGCCGCGCCGTTCGGGCTAAATCTATAGACTCGTAACCACGTCTGAGATGTTAAGTGTTTGACGTAGCTATTAAGACTGGTCGTTCTCAGTCGAAAAAGTGTGATCGTGATTGCAGATCTCGAAGAAATTTGGCAGGCGAAGCACGGAGTTTCAATTTTAGCAGGTGCCGGTCGTGGATATCCGAGTTTGTTTCAACTCAGTAGTCGTCACTCGAGAGTAAATTGCTTACTACCACAAAACAATTTCACAGTCTCTAGCCCGATGCCACCTCTTGCCCCTGCTTGAGTACTGTCAGGTGAGTAGTGCGATAGGATACCGTAGAATACGATCCATGATGTGCTATATTAACAGTGTGATGTTACTTGGATAACCAGACGATTAACAGGCGATAACGGCCTCAGTAGTCGATTGAGGTGTCGAGGTGTGAAGAATTCAATGGTACTACTCATGTAGCTGGTACCATTAGACAGGTGACCCATCGATTATGAATAGCTTCGAGCGTGTGTTATTAGTATGGGCGCTTCAATTGCAGTTCGAACGTTCAAGTAGCGGCAGACTGTAACGGTCACTCAGTTGACACCGTCGTAGCTTCACCCTTGTTTCTCGTAAAGATGGTATATTTTATATTGACCATCTCCTTGTTAGCCAAATGCAATTAGTACCATTGGCTAGACAAAGGGCAGACAATGCAAAGCACTCAATTGAATCAACATTTGGCAAGTCGTACCTGCATCACCGATGAAATGAACCCCTCGCTCCTCCTCGCTGGAGGTTCTCTGAAACACACCGTGGCAGATTACTACCTACAACGAAACTCACCCTGAAAGGCCTTCGGTACCTTTTCCGAGTGGTGTCAAGGGTGCAAAGAGTACACCGGAGTCGCATTCCATGAAATTCTTCGTAGTTTGTTTTCTTCTGTCAAAAGGCCTCCGACTATAAATGTTGGTCTAGAGTGTCAACTGTGGGAGAGCATGGAAGCCGCTTACCCACCTGTGGGACTTCCCGTTGCCAGCAGCATGCATGGCGGCCAACCCGTGGACACAATCAGCAAGAACAACGAGATGTCGTGAGACGACACGGTTAAATACTCGAATGTATACCTCGTAAGCTAAGGAGTGCCACTGACCGGAAGGCACACAATTTCGGGGTCTACCTTCTGCGACAGATAGGACAAAACACGCCGATACGGAATGGGTGGCGCACTGGGCACGATGATTAGTTGTGAGGTAAATTTTTGGGTGTTCCCTATCACATGGGTCCAAGATTGTCTCACTCACCAATGTTTCTCCTCTCATCCTGTAGTAAAAGCACACTGAGCGGTTTTATTTATCGTGGCTGGAGGACCCGCGTGGGAATCACCTCGAGCCTATAGGGTCACTCGATAGAGAATCAGTCTGAAACACTCGAATAATGGTTGATGGTACGCAATCGTTGTTATGTTACATTATGATAATTATGTGCTTATTTAGCTAAGCCGAACTTGCTGGTGAAGATCTCTTCCACAACGTCCTATCGACAAGTTATTACGATGGCAGCAATCATCGGCAGAGTAGCAGACGCACCTCGTGGAATGTAGATTTGAAGCTCTGCCTCGCTAGCAATCTTTGCACATAACCATTGAATTTCGTATACTTGGGGTCCTCCAGACCCTTCAAGAATTTCTTCCTTTCCTCATCTTTGTAGGCACCAATTCCCTTCTGCACCAACACGTTCAATCTTGCCCAGAACGGCGCCAATGCGATGTCTGCGATGGTGTACTGGTCGTTGACAGCGTATTTTACCCCGTCAGGTAGAAGGTCCTGAATTGCATCCACGCCAGCCAAGAGTGCGGCATGGGTGCCTTCCGGGTTGCCGGATATAAACTTCATGAAATTGGGACTGAACTTGGTGGACACGACCTCGATGAAGAAACGGGCCTGGGCGCGCTGCACAGGGTCCGCAGGTAAGATACTGGAGGAGGGGTACAAATCACCGATGAACTCGACCAGAATCAGCGATTCTGCCAATTTGATAGACTTGGGAGAAGCGTTTTCTGGGGAAACATCGGGACCACCATAAGCGATAGCCGGCACCTAGGACGAGTCTACTTCAAGATGTGATCACTTCGCAAGCAAGAGTGTAACGCATACCTTGCTGGCAGGGTTCACCTTTGGGGCGTACCACTCTGGCTTATTCCCCAGATCGATTTCGTATCTTTTGAATGGAGCACCAACCTCGGCGAGGGCAATTTCAGTCTGAATTGGTTGAGTTACGACAGGTACAATTGTCAAGGCTGACAAGCACATACCCTCTGGGCGTAGGGGCATGCCTAGTATGTGCATGGGTCAATGTCAGTAGATGGATTCATAGCGTGATGCAAGTATACAGTACCTTCGCAGTGTAAAGGGTGATCTGTTCGTGAGGCATGTCGTCCAAGTGGGAGATTCGATGAGTAGGATATAGCTGAGATACTTATACATGGGTCGAGCTGGCGCATGACTAAATGGTTTCCGAGGACTGGTCGGGATATTAGAATATACGATGAATCTTCGGACGCAATCACGGTTGCTTTACATATTAGTGCTGACTAGCGCTGACTGATCAAACTGGCAACTGCCAATGTGCGGCCTGCGGATGAATTCAGCTTATTAATTGTTTCAAGGATATCCCAGATCCAATATTTCTGACATTGACCTCACCTTGCAGGTTGCGGCGATGTTGACGGGTCGATGAGCGCTAAGAATCGAGACTTGTTCAAGTTTGAATAATAACAAGCGCTGCAGCCTCAGGCTAGACAAAGTTCGGGGACCCCGCATCCTTCAATTGATTTGATACCGCATTGGAACTTGAAGCTAGTTGTGTTCTCTGAGAAGTCTGCCTCACGTCGATGGGACGTTTCTAACTTAATTCTCAGGCACGGTGAAAGCTGGTGAGAGATAATACACCGTGAGACTCGTTTCAATGTGCCATGCTCATCCCCACTTCAAGTCCACTTGCTCTTATCCAATAAAGTACTCTCGTCCATTTACTCTGTATGCCTGCCTGGACAATAATTTCGCCCAAAAACCCAGCGAACGATCCGGAGGGTCATCCAATGCGGATGAACGTATACCGGGCGATGAAAGCTGTCTATCATGTTTTAGACCCATCAAACGAACCGAGTTCCACAATTGAAGTAAAACACATCGCAACCCTCGAATACGCAGTCTCGCAAGAAAAGGCGGGTCCTCCTGAAATATCAAGCCTCGTCATACATCTGCGCCTTTCCGCACAGACTGATACACGCTTTGATGTTGCGCTGCATGACTCGGACATGCAGATCAAAGATAAGGTACAGAACACGTGCATTTCGCTCCCTGGAGAGCTTTCCCCAATTCTGATGGACATCTCCTGGTTTGTTCGCGAGTTCGTCATCAGAAGGTCAGCTATCAAAGTGGAAACCAACTTCGGACTGTAGTTTTGGCCGTAGGATATGGGAACAGATGCAAGAGGAGGTAGGCGTTGCTTTGTATTCATCCACTATCATGATGCAAATCAAGTACTCTAGAAATACCATCAGCGTGTTTCACAGCAAGAGACTGCTGGTGGCACAGATACCAGTAGAATCCGATGCTCTTTATGCCCCGCTGGTCTTATCCGCTGCAAAAGCTGTAAGGTTGTATCGTGCCGGTCGGTCGATTGCCGTGGATCTTCCGAACCCCCACTCATACGGTGCGCTAAGCATTTAGACAATGTATTATGCTTTCCGTGCCTCGAAGAGCAGGGATCCAAGAGAGAGCTAGAGAAATGTCCTGCGTGCAAATCTTGGTGCTGTCCCAAGGATATAAGCGAGTGTATCGGTCATCCCGTTACCATCCCTTCGCTTTCTCGCGCATCCTCTCTTGATCACTTTCAGCGTATGATGACTATCTGCTCCCGATCAGCTAAAGTTCACCCTCTCAAGTACGGTTCTTGCGGCCGATGCAGGCTACGTGGCTGGCGGAGATGCCCAGGTAACTTCTGTTGGTCAAAGCACAATGAGATCTGCCCGCAATGCACCAGTGGTGGTATCACGTGTGCGTGTCAGAAAGTGTGGGCATGTGATGTTTGCGCGGAGCACGATAGCAGCATCTTTATCCGTTGTCCGCGCTGTGACAAGCCGTTCTGCACCTCTTGCACATATATCGATCAATGCAAACGGTGCAACCGTACTACTCTCTGCTATGATTGCGCTGAAGAAACATCGGATGTGGATGACTGCACCGAGGATGCATCTGACGGAGTAGAAATGTTTGCTACACTCGCCGGAACATGCGAAGGCTGCGGGGGGAAGGTGTGTAGTCGCTGCGCGCCGATTAGAGCATCGTGGTTTTCATGCGCGGGGTGCTTGGTGATGAAGAACCGTCGTACTGAACGTGCACATGCCTATTACCGCAACTGATCTGAGCCAACATGATTGTAATTCGCAGGTCGCTCCATGTATATGAGAACAGAACGTTTGATTCCGCGGAAGCAATTCGCGTGACTCTCATGGATGTGCCCCAGCTGAGCTCCACCGTTCCCTGTCAGTGTTATATAATTTGTGTATGATGCACCTCTTGTCATAGCTTGCTGCTGTGTTGCTGGTAATACGCCTCTGCGGCAGTCAGCCCTTTCCATGCTGTCACCTCCTGTGAAGCGCGCATCTTGTACATACCGTATTCTCAGGAAACCTATTCCCTCAAAATTGAACATTTGTTTGCTTCGACATAAGTCTGTTTATCTGCGAAAATTTACGATTACCTAATGTAAACGCTGTAAAGCAGATTCCTCCCAAGATTCCTCCGCTACCCAACAAGGGTATGTCACGGTCACACAACGCCGAGCAACCTGAAGATACCTACGCGCGGCCCCCACGACGGTAGATGCAGCTGCGACAACGGACGGTTGGGCTTAGAAGACGGATGGATAGATGGATTGTATCAGTAGAGTAGTAGGAGACTGTCATACATGATTCCACGGACAATCATTTAATAGCACGAAGTCACGGTCAGAAATTCAGAATGAATGCAAGTGTGAAATCAAAGATTTCAAATGAGGGTGCGAGAACGACAAAGATGCATCAGAGTCGCACCTTGGTTCTGCAGGCCTCCCGTTGTGAATCAACGAGAAGGTGAGTGAAAATTTACAATTATTAGTAGATGTTGAGGAATATCCCGGCAGGCGCGTGCGCCTGCCGGGAAAATTTACAAACTTTACAAACTTTACCGTAAATTTTTCACTGTCCCGCACTTCACTCACTTTACCCACCAGAATTCGCACTTTACTGCACTTTACTCTACCTCACCTGTCCCTCCGCCCTCCCCATCCTACTCAGTTGCCATAAATGGTGACTTAGACAATACGGTCACATGACACATGATGTCTCTTCTCCGTCGCCTCCCATCTTCCTCGACGGTCGTTAACGTTGGCCCCCGTATTGCACACACCCTTCCCCAGTAGCGAAATTTATAGTCTACTAGTCAACAAAGACAATCATCGTGAGTTCCTTTCGCATCGTTCTAATTCAAATTGGTGTTGACATATCGCAGGATGATGAGGTTAGTCAAAGGTACTTATATTCAGGGTGGCTTCAATGACATTCGAGTAGTACCACACCCATAACCGGACCTGCACCTTTTTCAAAATCTACGAAGTTTAATGATCTTCCAGATGATATCAAGAGGACGTTTGAAACTATCGAGTACGCTAATCATAAGTGCTAACATGTCCTAGGACTTACTTCGCATAGCTCGCACATTCAGGGATGTATACAAATAAGCAACGAGCTTGAACAGCGAAAAATGGGGGAAGAGGCGATCAAGGGCCAGGAGTTAATTCGCGAATTGCACAAGGTGCGCCTCATTTTATTGCATATATCCAGTATGTTTGGTTACCGACTTTATTGATCCAGGAGCTGCTTGGTGTATCCTCCGTTATTCAGTCGGACTCTCTCTTCGCCAAGGACCTGAAAGTGAAGACTGAACAAGCAGTTCAAGACACGATTGTCGCAACCAACATCATCGAGGGCTTTAAAAACCCGCATCAGAGCACAGCATATCTCAAGAATCATGCTTCGTTCCCTCTGGAGTATGTGTAGATCATCAATGTGAAGTAACTTGAAAGTGTTGACATGTTGCTGGCTAGATTCTTCACCCGTGTCACGCAAGAGATGCAGGAGCGTCTGCAGTGGTTCAAAAACATTATCGAAGTATGATGCCGTATTTTTGGTAACACCCTGAAGTATTCTAATACATCGAATAGCAAATTGAGCGGAAACTATCCGCATCGGCATCCCAATCTCAAAATACACCCCAAGGTTAGACTTTCCTTCGCTCCACCCTCATCCTCAGCTTACATTTCGCTGTGTTGTCTTGACAAGACATCAAAGACTACCAAAACCTACGATTGACATCACGAGAGCCCATGAAATGTGAGTCATGCTTTCGAAATTGTTTGGTTACAAGGACTCACATAGTCCCGTCATTCCAGCTACACTCTCTACCTACTGAGGATTGTGCTCTGTGCTAGCTAACCTCCTCGCATACGATTGACTTTGGCCGAAGAGATAGAATCGCTGGCATCGTCTCTTTTGTCCTTTGGATTCCCCTGTGTAAGATATCTCTGCCGGGTGTCTCTCGCCACAATATTCAATCGCTTCAGTTCTGCTCATGTGTCACCTTGTAAGTCAGAATTCAGTGTCCTAGATGAAAACCATCTCAGAATTGCTACGTGGCTCAATTTAGGTGCGCGTGATAACATTACATAGATACTCTGAAGGGAACGCGCCCATGTCAAATCCACAATGACTCGGTCTAAAGAGCTTCCTTGCACCTTGAAATCTGTGAATGCCCATCCTGGCACAATTGGAAGTTGCGTACATCGAATATTGATTATTTTTTCACCTGTAGGATATCTAAAACTATTTGTCACAGGCAGAATGGGTACAACACCACGGTCCGAATCTCGACGGTCATTAACGTTGCCCCCCGCATGGTGTGCTACTGTAACACTGCGGTTTTGTGTGATTAGAAGGTACAATCAAACTTTTCAGCATACCTTTGACTGACATTCTCATCTAGAAACACTACTACTATTTGTCATATGATGATACTGCCTTGGATCATTGCCAGAGTCGTCTTTCGTGTAAGTCTTTGTTTACTTGTTCCTCCTTCAAGTTCTACTTGGAACATTCCATCATCTCTTCCCGAGCTGGCAGGCCTTCTGTAGGTGAACCAACTCAGTAGGTTGCGCATGTCCGGACAAGCCTTTTGTAGGTTATCTGGATGTCCAGTGTGTGACGTACTCATACTCTGAGTCCCTTTGCTTTTTGAATCTGACTTGGGGCCGTTTTTTTAATGCTAATATTCATTTCAACCGCTTCAGCAGGAATCCGTTGGCTGGACCCAGTGTCCCATTCTTGGAGGGATGTCCAGCAATAAAGAACTTCTTCAAGGGTGCTTCTGTCACACTCGTCCACCAGTTTCAGACCGCCGCCCTTGCTGTTCTCAAGCAGAACAACGTTCATGCACCGGACCTCCGCCCAGATTCGCCACAGTTCAGCCAGTTGAAGAACTCCTTCAAGAGTGTTTCTGTCACGCTCGTCCACCAGTTTCAGACCGCCGCTCTTGCTGTTCTCAAGCAGAACAACGTTCATGCACTGGACCTCCACCCAGAACTCCTTCAAGGGCGTTTCTGTCATGCTCGTCCACCAGTTTCAGACCGCCACTCTTGCTGTTCTCAAGCAGAACAATGTTTGTGCACTGGACCTCCGCCCAGATTTGCCACAGTTCAGCCAGTTCAAGAACACCTTCAAGGGTGCTTCTGTCACGCTCGTCCACCGGTTTCAGACCACCGCTCTTGCTGTTCTCAAGCAGAACGATGTTCGTGCACTGGACCTCCGCCCAGATTCGCCACAGTTCAGGCAGGGCATTTCTGTCATGCTTGTCCACCGGCCGGGCCTCGAAAATATCCAAGGATTGGTTGCCAATGCTGGAAACTTTGAGTTTGAGAACACGACGGTCAAGGTAGGTTTTCATACGAATCACATCCATAACAGCTTCTCTCAGCGCGAGTGCAGGACTACTTCAAGAAAGCTTGGGGTCGCGGCAGCAGCATCATGGTTCTGTATGCGCTAGTGTTTGGTTTGGCAGATGGTATCCTACGGTACTCACTCTTGTGCTCAGTATGTAGTTGAAATTCAGTGTGATGCTTTACTAGTGTAGTCTACTATGTGTTACGACAGTGCGGGTCAATCAAAATTGAGAGCCAAGTGAATTTTAAAACATGGAGTGACATCATACCCTCTGAAATTTCAGAGCTGTCCCACCAATTACCTCTGTCTTGTGTTTTACCTCCCACATGGCACGATCAAAGAAGGGGGCATCGGACGTCATTCAAAAGAAGCTGAGGCGGAGGAAAGAATCAGCTATCCCGAAGTCAGCTTTGGCTGACATCCAGAAATGCAAGGAACTTGGAATTGAAACGCACCTCCAAGCAAACAAGACCAGGAGCAGCTATGCTGGCCATGTACGCCGGGGACGTGAGTGGCTCGCGAGCCATTTTGATGCACCAAGCTGCTCCGCTGACGAGGGGGACTGCTCAGTGCCCAAAGAGCCTTTGGTACAGCCGGTGGCACTGTCAGTGCCCTCTTTCGTTAGAGACAATCCAGACAGCGATGTGTATGCAGATCCTGCCTTCAAAGATGCATTCGGGTGCACGCCAAACCGATGCTCCGACAAGGCGCTGGCCCTCTTCATGTCCCTGAAGGGGTTCCACGAAAACCTCAGCAAGAACATGGTCGAAAGTATCCGCGCAGCATTCAAAAAGCTCTGGGAGCAAGCGTGAGCAACACCCTGCAGGACCAGTACAGACTGAGAGTACTGACTTGTACCAGGGATGGCGGCACGTTTCGTGGAAAGTGGAGTTTCAATGAGGCGAGACAGCGCTGGGAGGGAAATCCAGCCGACTCAGCGGAAGTTTACGACGTGATGGCATCTGTCAAGCACAAGGCCAGCGCAGAGGGCGGAGATCGAACTCACTCGATGGCAATGACAAAAGACTTCATGGATCGCATGCTCCAATGGCATGAGGCCACATGCCCACTGGAGATCGCACTGCAGGCCATCCAGCTAGTGATGAGCGGCACACTGCCTTCGCAGGTCCAACTGACTCTCGACACAAGGACCCAGCTCACTCGCCATCTTGAACAGGTCACTTTCGATGCTGGCGCATGGACCTTATGGAGCAGGTATTGTCCTGCCTGCTGAAATTGATGTGCGCTCGCTGACTTACCATTTTGGTAGGTGCTTCAAACTCGTGAAACTGCAGCGCAAAGACATCTCGCTCGACACAATCCTGCTGGACACCGTCATGAAAAAGTATCTGGCACGCGAGCCACTGACACTCAGCGACAGCAACACCTATTTCGAAATATTCCTCTCGAACCGAAAAGGATGGCAGAAAAGGGTCGATAAGGGCATCTGCGAGGCAGACCTTAGGTGTGAGTTGATTCAGATTAGCATGAAGTGACGCCCTGCTGATGTAGCAGTGTATGTGCCTCACACCAGCCAACCACTACAAGATATTTCCCCACCCAGACATGCCTTCCTGCGACAGCTTCATCTGGATGTTGCTCTGGATCAAATGGCTCGAGTTTTTTCATTACGGGCGCACACTCGGGCCAAACGACTTCATCTTCCCTTCGATGGGTGCCAATGGCATCATGCAGCCTGGACAGCCTCTCTCCCATGACACTGTGCAAAAGTGGATTGACGAGGCAACGACAGGTGCTGGCATCCTAGGCTGTTTTTCGACTCACTGCTTCCGCCGTGGAGGTGCCCAGTATTGGTTTATGTTCGCACCGGTTGGTCAGCAGTGGTCACTTGCCATGGTTCGATGGTGGGGAGGATGGGCTGATGGTGAACAGGTATGTGCCTTCAATGATCTACTTTTTTCTCGCTCTCACTCGTTCATTCTATTCCCAGCGAAACACGCTCATTCGTTACCTTCTCGACGAACTACACACCTATGAGACTGACTACAGTGATGCCCTCGCTCCTTTCTCCCGCGAAGCTGAATCCTCCCTTGCAGGCGAGCAGGCACTCATGAGGCCAGCATCCACTGAGGAGCTGCGCATGGTTCATGCATCCGTGACCGCAGATGTCAATCGTTTGCGAGTTGACGTCAGTGCAGTCAACGACTCGCTTCGGTCACTCACCAGCATGGTCCAGGCCACTTCAAGTTGCCTGAAGGCTGCTGGACACCTACCTCCAACACAGCTCGAAGAAGATCCCCGCTTCACCCTTCTCCGAGTCTCCGCATCTGGCAGTGCAGAGTCTCCTCAGATTTCAACTCCTCGGCATGTCCATCCACCACCAACACACTCCCGTCCTCTGTCATCTGTCCGCAGGAGCCATGGCCACGCACACATCACTCCAACTACTCGACCACTGCCATCTGCTGCTGCGCACACAGCCTCGACTCAACAACTCCCAAGCAACGGTCTTGTCATTCCACGGCTGCCACTCGTCCGTTCGAACGGGTTGAAGACTCCGAAGGCCGAGTCCTGGAGGGACATCATCACACACTGGCTCGTCGGTGACCCCGACAGAGGGTTGAAGACGCCACTCAAGGACTGGCCGCAGGAGTGGTACCAAGGCCCGAACTGGAAGCTCGCAATGCAGTACCAGAACAGGGCTGTTGTTGCGCGCGAGTTCATCAACCAGTGAGTGCTTCCGGCTGCGATCCACACGTCAGCGCTCACACATTCTTTTGTTCTTTCTTCCTCGTCACCTCCAGTTACCAGTCAGATGAAGCCCTCTTCCTTGCAGCCTACCCAGAAGCCGAGCGGGGACACACCCCACTGCTTGCAGCCGTCAACAAGGCACGGGCTGCACGAGGAGAGCGTGTCCGTCGCAACAAATGACACAGAGGACTCTCACTTCGGAACCATACCAACTACTGCCGCCCACTCGAACGCTCGTAACTTGTAAGTACTATAACCACGAATCACTTCATATTGCAAAGGCCACATGCCAGGACTGTTGATACTGTACATTCCCGCACCTACTTCTCTACCCTAGGTACTTCCTCGCCGTACTCTCTCCTTCCCAGCGCTAGTTAGTTCCCCCAACTCTTTCGTGCTTCTTTCCTCCGAGTCCGTCTTTCCCGCGTGCCTTCTAAGTTCTTGCAAGTTGGTTTCGAATGTCCTGAGGTCCGGGAGGTCCACACCAACGACGAAAATCAGACACAAAGCCTAGTGAGCGAGCGAGCGAGTGAGTGAGCAGGCCTGAACCTGCGCGTCGGCGGCCGTCACGCGCTCCGCTTTTTTCGTACCCATCTGCGTCCATTTGGCGCAATCACGCGTCACGACCGCCGTCACGCAGTGATCCGGCTCGAAAAGGGCAAAGATCGAGACCACGTGAGCGCACGTGGGACTTTTGGCTGAGCGCCACCGTAAATTTCTCGACATAAGTACTTATCTTATGCTAATTATCAGGAGAGCTCAAAGTAGGCTGCCTTTCCGCTGTCGCCTTCGCTTTTGCCGCTGAGTGCAAACATACTTATAAGTAGCAGCAAAGCAAAGCTCAGACTTACGTTGAACACACCGCCCAGCAAGCCCAGACGCTGCCTACACAATCACGCTGGTCTGCGCCAAAGTAGGGCGGACACGAACACTTGCACATCTTAGTGCTTTTGCTTTTTATCCGCCTTCTCTAGGAGTCGAAAGCAGGCCGGTGGTTTGTACAGACATATCAGCGTCCTTGTAGCTACCACGCGCATAATATTATCAGCAGTGTATGTATCGTTGGCGAGTGCTCGCATGATTTTTCGTTCTTGATCAATATAATTTATCTGCAGTCGACTGATTGGTGGCTAAACATCTTGACGTCGTGGTGTCGCTTCATAAAAAAAATGAAACAAGAACTCGACAAAGAAGTATTATGATGAGAGACAGGAACACACACGGCAGGATATCGATTCCAAGTATGATCCTAGTACTGTCTTCAGGCACTGCTGCGAAATTGATAAGTAGAGACGAACAGAGCACTCGAGTTCAATGATCCCATCAGATGAGTCAGAATGAATCGATCAGCATGTTCTTATGTCTCTGTATGTGCAAGGTTGCAGTCGCTTTATCACATACACTTTGATTGAGACTGACGGTGATGAGATTAGAAATACTGAAGCACCTGTGACACATCAGCATGATGTCCAAGGGCATCTCTGATGAAACTAGTTTTCGCTGCAAATCAGCAGCAACATTGCAGGATCGCCCACTCTGCTGTTCAGTGCATTGTTCAGTCGGACAACCATATATTCAGGATCGGTGCTAGGTATAAAATAGGAAGGGAATATAGAATCAAATGGTACGCTTGATATTGCAGCAATAAAATCATTGTTATGCGGAGCTGGAGGGTTTGATGTTAGCAACTGCGAGGACATATGGTAAAGACTAGGAACTCACGCGTCTCCGCAACTCGACCAGCGCGTCCCATGTACCATGCAGCTTAAATCAAGCTCAACACCTCCTCTGGGGATCACCATTGCGGTGTCAGGAGAATAAAACGCGGGGCGCGAAGCAGGAGGTACCCAAAAAAGGAGCTCATGATTGGGTCCCATGATCCACCCATCAGGCTGCAGCAAGAAAAAGGTTGGATTAGAATGATGTCCAGAGGTGGGTTCGAGCAAGTAAGGGGGGTTGGGCAGGGCATGTTTTAGGCAGGGCGAGAAGGAAATGGGGAGATAGTCAAAAGTTTTGGTTGGTGTGATATGAGTCTCCTGAGTGGGAGGTGCGGTACATCGATGGAATGGAGATGCAGAGGAATCCGGTTCTCTTGATTCGAGGAATGGCAGCACTCTCATAAGCCGCACAGTGTTATCACACGAACCAGATGCGATGCGAGTACCATCCGGTGAGAACGAGACTGAAAAAACCGGGCCAGTGTGCCCCTTCAAGGGCTCACCCAATGGCTGTCCCGTCGCTGCATTCCACAGCCACACAGTGTCATCCTCCGAACCAGATGCGATGTGAGTACCATCCGGTGAGAACGAGACTGACTGAACCGCGTCAGTGTGCCCAGTGATTATCGCCTCAACAACTGTCCAATTCAAATCCCAGCCGCGTACCAGACGAAGGCTATTCGGAAACCTAGCCGTGAATTTGGTAGCAATGGTAGAGTTGACAGGTGAGAAGGGGAGTGCTGATAAATACAGATGGGGTGTGCTGTGCAAAATCATCCCGCCAAACACTTGGATGAATCTTCGTACATCCATCGTAGCGGTGATGTTACAGGCATCCGTAACACCTACAGGAGCCCCCGCTCTGCCTACGCCAGCCCCCGCTCTGCTAGACTCCCCACGCGGCAGCACACCGCCTGCACTTAGAAAGACAGCGGTCTGGACCGCTGTGACACCGCCCCTGGCCTAGACAGCCTTGTACCTGATCCATGGAGGCTGTACACCTCATGGTCACCCTAGATCAGCGCATGTATACCTCATGCCGCTTCATGTAGATCCGGAGCGCTTCCTAGCGCCTCATGCATATGCGCAGTCGCACTTGGCGCTGCATGCTTGATCAGAGGTTAAGCCTCATGTACCTTATCTGAACCTCATGTCTTGTTATCATAGATCCTAGATATACTATAGATTACAGACTGAGCTTGAACACTTACATGTAGCACATATAAGTAGACAGATTATTGTACTTAGACTGTACTTTAATCTACTAGGTTCATCCCAGAACTTCCTCAGCTAAGCCTCACAGCTCAGCTGTCTAAGACCACACTTCTAAGTCACTCCCCGCTTCTTAGCTGTATCCGCTAGCCCTGTATCTCAATGAGCGCCGTCTTACCGAGATCACCGGAGAAACCCTTGATGTTCCGTCAAGCCAAGAACCACCCTTAGCTTCAGTAGGCTCACTCGAGCCATCGCTAAGAAGACCTATCCTAGTTTGCACACGCCGACCAACGGTCAGCGTAACAGGTGAAGGTTCAACGATACAGCGAGGCACAAACAATGCTCCTGACTGTATCTATAAATGTTGTAAGGTCGCGCATTGCCTAGTCTGCTATACTTGAGACGACAAGTGCGTTCGACCCTAAAGGGGAAGCGAGTGCAGCAAGGATCTAGTAGTAGGCGCCAAAGGCGCTACTGGTTGGCGAATGCGAAGTGCAGGAAAGTGCAGGTACGCGCAAGGCGCGAGAATGCGCGAAGCGCGGGAATGCTGCGCCTCATGTAGGAATAGCTGTAGGAAGCATACAGAGTGATGCTACAAGTTCGTGCTGTATACTCCTTGGTGAAAACTGCAATATTGCACAAGGAGAGGCATGAGTCTCTACATCTCCCAGGGACTTAAATTCTGAGTGTCCCCACTCAGCGTGTGTGTGGTGAGGATCTCGAGTGATAGTATGTGAGTATGATGCTTGGGTTGTTGGGCGATGAATGCGCACGCGTAGGAATGTATCACATGATATGCACGAAGCGCGGGAATGCGCAGGTGCACATGAGGCACAAAGGTGCGGGAAAGTGTGTGCGCATATGTGCTCGAGGCGTGGGAATGCAACATAGCATGGCAAATTGCAAGGGTGACTCTGGTGTGAATAATGCACCATGGGTGTGAGGCGATGATGTGAGAGTGATATGGCTGTGGTGTGCAAAGCGTGGGCGAGGCGTGCGCGTATGGTGTGAAGCGTGGGCAAGTGCGCGTGCACAAGGCGCGAGAACATGCGTGAGTGTCGCATGCGCTGCATTCTGTGGGAACGCAAGGGGCTGTTGCACAATGATCTCTGAGTCCAATATGCATGCGTGAGCATGATGTGAAGTGGCGCGGTCCAAGAGCGATCCAATCCATGTCCAAACCAAGTCCTGCTAGGTGCGCTAAATATTAGGTGCTAAAGGTTTGAACAGCATGAGTAAAACTATATGCGAAAATATGAAGAGAAAACAGTAAACTTTGTGGATGTCCTATCCGGCTTGTCTTCTTCGTGCGGCTGTCGACATCTACATCTTCCTATGAGCAAGGCGTGGGAAGCGCGTGCGCACGTGAGGCGCATGGGTGCGGGAAGATTGCGCACATATCTGCGCGTTCTAAGGTAAAAAGAGCATGGTGCCACGTCATGCGTGCGAAGAGAAAATAATATCCTATTGAGCTAGGCGGGCACGATCTAAGGTTGTTTTGTTGTTTTTCTTCTATATTCTTCTAGGCAATCCCTATATGCATATATATCTGTGTGTTATTAGTCCTTTGGACGGCGGTATAATGAGAGAAAAATAAAAATGAAAGAGCACTGGATGAAACCCAGGGTAAAATGAACAGTATCCTATGAAACAGTGTTGTTATGTGTCTTTTCTTTGATGTGCAGCTGAAGCGCTTGAAGTGCGTGGTGTGTGTGGCATAGGCGAGGGTCAGAAGGCGCAAGGCTGGTGCGCTTGGGGTGCTTGGTTCCTCTTCATCAAGCCTTTTTGATTGCGACTCCAAGGCGGGCTAGTAACTGGCAGAATAAATTCCTGCACAACGCGCTGCAGGTTGAAGGCGCGCCAATGGGAGGCGCTGCAAGGGATGTAGAGGTGCTCTACAAGTTGATAGGATGCGCGTGATGTACGCGCCTTGAGGCGATTTTGTGTGAATTTGATTATATTGGCCGAACACGCGAGGAACGGCCATTTCTCTGCAAATGTGTTAGTGAGAGACATATATAGTTTGGAATTAGGTACAAATGTTGTGCGAATGGGCTGTAAGGGTGGTTTATAAAGGCGCAATAGGCGCATAGGTGAAAGAGAATAGTGCATGTCAGGGTGTGCAGGACCAAATTTGACATGGTAAGCAAGAATGTGAAGAATGCGAATAAATGTGGAAAGTGTTAAAGGTGATGATGGGGAAATTAGGCGCATATGTATGTGTCAGGCATGCGCCTAAGTCACGCCTGGATGGCTGATTGGAATATATTTCGTGTTGAATGACATAAAAGTGATTTAAAAGGGGAGAGACAATAGAAGTGCGATAGTGTGAAGACTCTGCTAAAATTATGAATGCGCGAGGCGCGGGAATTACCGCGCGATGCACGCGATCATGGCGCATGAACAAGGGGTGGTGCGAAGATGAAATTAAAGTGTTTGGAATTCTCATATAGCTCCTTAAGAGCTTTAAACATGAAAGGGACAAAAAATGTGAAATGAGATGAGGGAAACTATACAATGCCTCTAGGCACGCGCATTGCGCGTTCTCAGGCGCAATATGGTGCGCCTGAGTCACCCCAGGGTTGCCTGAGACATGCTCTGCTTGGTGGTTAGGCAGCATGATGCACGGATGTTTTACCGGCAAGCGATAGTCACTGGAAGCAAAAAGCATGACATGCGCATGATCGTTAGTGACAGATGGAATTACCAGAGACAAACTCTGGTTGGCGTGAGGTGTTACTTGAGCCTCTGATGCGGTAGAAGGCTCCTCTATAGGCGCACTAAGGTGCAATAGATGTTTAGGGTCATCCCTGACCTCTGGCGATGTGAACGGCGATAGCGGTGACGGTGAAGGCGCGATTGGCAGGATTTCTTCCTTAGGCGAGTGTATTTTGAGCGGTGGCATAATAACTTCCATAATGGGCGCGTTATTGTGCAATAGATGTTTAGAGTCATCCCTGACTATGGGCGATGCGATTGATGCTGATATGGGCAGCAAATGAGAATTGTCAGTGTGCAAAACAGGTGAAGAAAGAGATGATTATGGGGGCAAAGAGGCACCTGCAGTGCGCTTCTGGTTGCGCTTTGCCGGCGCGCACTCGAGTTCATGATCTAAAATGATGCAGTCTGGTATAGCTTTGTGTGCTGGCACAGTTGATGGTTCAGGTGAGCATGAATTGCGCGAAGGCATGGGAAAATCGTGCGTGCGAGGTGCGGGAATAGGAACTGGTGGCCTTTTGTCAAGTACAACATCTGAGGATGCGCGATAGAAGAGTCCAGCTGTCACACTAGCGCTAGTAGATGTATCCTGCGTTGCACGGCTCATGTAGTATTGATCTTTGCGCTTAGTTACCATGGCTTGCACCGGTGCTTGCGCTGGCGTGGTCGCTGGGACTAAGTTTCCAAATGGCACTACCACTGGCGCGTTAACTGGCGTGCTTGGCACAGGAAAAGCGCGCGCAGGTAATAGGAACTGTGCAGCTGCAAAGACGTCCATGAACGGATATGGGTCATGTGGATAGTGGTCGGGGAACTTGATCATAAGGCACAAGCAAATTTGCACCTGAGCATCTCTAGGGATTCCTTCCATGAATAAGCAGTTGTGTTCAGCCTTTCCAATACGGTCTTCATCCATAAGTGGCTGCATAACCTTCCTGAATGCACGCAAGTAATTGCTTGGTTCAGTGCAAGAGGGCATTGGTTTGTTAGCGTATTCTCGCGCAATGGCACGTAAGTCCACGAGTGCGTAGCGTCTCTTGCCATCCCATCCAGAATACATTACTTTAACTTCTGCCATGAATGCATCATAATCACTTACTGCCGCTTCAGGCATGCCTCCCCATAGTTCTCGATCATCGTGTCCAAGGTAGCGAATAATACCTTTGATGCAGTCGAGCCCTTGGAGTCCTGCTTCATCAGCGAGCTGCTCATATGCGTCAATGAAATCGGCAAGGTTGTCTGTAGTGCTGTCGAATTTGGGTGTGTTTGTCATGCCACGGATGGGCATTCTATAAGGCATTGAAGCGTGAGAAAGGCGCGCGCGCTAGTGCTGCCGTGGTCCGGTTCGGTCTGGTTCAGAGGGTCCTGGACGAGAACCGAGAACCGGACCGTGGTCCGGTTCTGCAAAATCTTCAAACCCCGAACCGGACCACAGAGAACCGTTCTCTGTGGTCCGGTTTGGTTTTTTTCTGGTCTGAACTCGAACCGAACCCGAAAATTTTCAGTGGTGAGCGTGAAAAAAAAATCATTGAAAGACTAGTTTACACATCAAGTAGCTACTCCAATGACATGGCTACATATGACTGTAGCCACTGATTCAAGAGCTAACTGATTCGATCTATACAAATGGTGAGAATGAAATAAAACACAATAACAACCAATGCTTACCGTCGATGTTAGTGGGTAATGTGAACCTGCGGCGTCTGATCCAGACAAGCAATTTGAAGTAAGCTGCCTTGTAAGGCATGCATCAGTGAGAGTGTTTGCCAGAATTGAAATCATTTTACCTCCGTCGTCAGCGAAGGAAGACATTCAGGACAATGAGAGAGGTACATGCGGTTTGAGTTGCGCCTCCATTCTCAGATGTTGCCATCACCTTTTTTTATACACAGAACAGGGAGAAAACACCTGCACGTCTCGAGTGAGAGGTGGCGGGTGAGAGACAGCAGGGTGAGAGACAGTGGGTGAGATACAGCTAGCACGCCGAAGAGAGATAGTATCACGGCCACCGGAAAAAATGTGTTCGACAGCAACAGCTGAGCCCGGAATAGTGAGAATATCACGAGCCAGACGTGAGAGGTCATTGAGGTATGTTGGGAGTGGGCAGCGCACCTTGTTCGTCTCCTCCACAACTTTCTTTCTCCCATTCCTCTTCTCCTTTCTCTTTCCCCCGGTGTCTTCCTTTCTCCTTCACCAAAGTGTCATCCGCATTCGCCTTAGCCACGCCAGCATTTGCTGGCGTGTGCTGGGCGCATGCGCTAGACACTGGTTGTTGCTGGAGTGGGGTAGTGGTTGCAGCAAGTGGTGGTGGTGGTGGTGGCGGCACGGTTGACTCAATCAGTAAATAAAATGAAAACGGATATACAAATAACTACCTTGAGGACAGAGTCTTGAGAGTTGATTGATTAGTACTAATCTTCAAAAAGGCTAAAAGTAGCCTAATTAACCAATAGTGCAACTCCTGAAGACGACACTTTGACGTCGACATAGAGACTGACGTCATCGTAGTTGAAGTCGAAGTCGAAGTCGAAGTCGAAGTTGACAATGGGTTCGGGGTTCGGAATGGTTCGGGAAGGTCGAACCAGAACTGGACCATTTGGGAAGATCTAGAACCGAGAACTGTTTTCCGGTCCGGTTCTGGCTGGCGCGAGAACCATGGACCGAACCGCGGAGAACCGGACCAAAAGTCCGGTTCGAACCATGGTTCTGGACCGGACCGCAGCAGCACTAGCGTGCGCGAGGCGCCAGAATGCGTGACTAAAAATGGTTAGCTTTGTGAAACTGCAAAGAGATTGACCTATATGTGCTAAATGGCGCTAGACACGAAGATGTGCAGAACTAGATCTTGCTGACTGTTCCCCTCACAGTGGGCTCCAGTTGAAGGTTCAACGATACAGCAAGGCACGAACAATGCTCCTGACTGTATCTATAAATGTTGTAAGGTCACGCGTTGCCTAGTCTGCTATACTTGAGACGACAAGTGCGTTCAACCCTAAAGGGGAAAGCGAGTGCAGCAAGGATCTAGTAGTAGGCGCCGAAGGCGCTACTGGTTGGCGAATGCGAAGCGCAGGAAAGCGCAAGGCACGAGAATGCGCAAAGCACAGGAATTACTGCAATATTGCACAAGGAGAGGCATGAGTCTCTACAGCAGATTGCAAATCTTCATATCCAGAATGGCCCTGTATTTATGTATGAGTTGGTGGTCCAACCCTGCCTCATAGGCATGTGCTCACCTTCAGCCACTTGGCAACAGGTAGAAGCACAGCACCTGCACCGCTGATTGCATTGAGAAGTCCGAGTGCTTCGATCCAGAACATCAATCGCTCGTCGCCGAAGAGTGATCTTATTTCCTTTGCGAGCTCATCGTCAAAGTCCGTTTCCTGGACATGCGTAGCCCAATATCGACAGGAATAGGACAGATGTGGGGAAATGGATGTTTTCACTCGTTCAGACAGCCCTGTGTCTTGGGAATTAGGGAGGTACGACGACTTCAAATCACAAATATTGAAGCTAAGGCCATCTTTCATCACTCGTAGCGACGCAAATGCAAGGTCGCGTCGTTGCCCCTTCGTTCTCTCGACGAAGAAGTTTCCACTGGATGATTCGTCCGTCAGGAATTCTTGGAATGTCGCATGAAGGGGTCGGATGGGGGTATATGAGTCGGTGGTGCCGCTGAGGAGGGATCCCATGTGTTTGATCACTAGATCTACTTCATAATGGTCGTGGTCCTCTGGAAAATGCTGCCGCATAGCATTCAGTGAAGCTAAAGGGAGAGGTTCGGCTGTGGCAAGTATTTGTCCCATCACAGAACGGAATCTCGCTATTGCTTGCTTGTGGGCTGTTGTATTCTTATCTTTCGGCATGAGTTCTGTTAAGATGAGCCGATACATATCATACAACAAGTTCTTCCGCTCCCCCGGATTGCGGTTCGTGACGGCATCGAAGCGGTTCATTGAAGATGAACCGAACTCGGGTTCCCTGATGTAGTTGCATGCGAGACGTGCCCACTCAAAGAGTCCGTCAGATTTCGCAGCGAGTGTTGCAAGATGGTCGTCCTGAAATTCCGATAGCTCTTTCAGCTCCTCGGATACGAAAGCGTGAATGTCGCGCTCCGCGACTTCTGGTGCAATACTGTCCATGGAGAACCGCAGAATATGATCAGCGCCTTCAAACCCCTTTTCGATGTCGGGAAGCGGGCGAGAGGTGACGAGAATCCGAAAGTTGGAAGGGAGTTCGTTGATTTGGGGAACCTTTTTGTTCTGAAGTTTACCGGCAAGTATGCGGAGAAGGTCCTGCCGCGTCTCTACTCCGCCGCTCTCGTCCAGCGCATCGATTACAATCAAGACAGGCCCCACGCTTGACCCAGGGAACTTCTTCAGCGGTCCCATGAGAAGCTCGCGCCATTGCTGCATAATGTCCGTGGTATTCTTGAGCGAAATGTCATTCCCGACTAACGTTCGTTTCATCCCCGGATCACGATCAGCAAGATCACGCGCGATGGTGGAGAAAATCTTTTCGTGGCGACGATCTCCTTCTCTGTGCCGATCAAAACAAAAACATGAACCGAGGCCTCCGGTTTCCTTGAACCAGTTGGCAATCGTGTGTGCGATGGCTGATTTGCCCTTGCCTGCAGGACCGGATAACCACATTACACGTGGAGCGGAATCTTCGTTGTTGTTGATCCACTTGGTGATTTGGGAGAGAACGTCCGTGCGAGTCCCTGACAGACATTGCTTCCCAGTGACTACGCCTGCGCCTCCTGCATAAACCATGCCGCTGAGATCGAGTGTTTCACCTTTGAGGGCATGAGTCAATGCAAAGACAAAAGCGTGTCAGACTCCTTACCCGTACGTTGGACGAAGACTGCCACATCTCGATCGACTTGGTCCCGGAATTGCTGCATAAGGTCGTCCAAAGTCTTGCTGTACTGTTTGATGACGTCGTCAGTTTCCGACAGAACGTTTTTCCCGAGTCTCTTCCCTACGATAATACTATAAGATTCATGCACGAAGTGCGATAGCTTGGTGACCCACAAAAGCTCTTTGTTTCCGAGTAGTCCCTGATGAAACGGGCGCACTCATGAGTCTGCTGAACGATCTTTCCAACGATACCACGCATCGATTCAATTTTTTCAAGACTGTCATCTTGAGTCATGAAGTGGTAAACTTCAGCCAATTTTTGGAGAAGACTAATAATCGATTGGTCGCGCTCTCCCTGCGCAATTATAATGATGAAATTAGAACTTCTGAGGAGGAAACTGGACTCTAGGAGAAACTGCACATACTTTGGATGCAGTAGATAGCACACCCAGCGCCATCTTTGCGTATGGATGTATCTATACGACTTGATTAGTTCGCTTCCAATAGACAAGAATAGCACTTACATCCCCGATCTTCTCGAGGACACCATCGATAATCTTCAGGGGTTGGAGATACTTCGTCTCAAAATTATTCGTGGCAGCGGCAAGACCCCCTGGGACATTGTTGGCGGCCGATGCCATAGAAGTCGCATGTTTCCCGAGTAATCCCATGCTTTGTGTACTACCACAGGCACCCTGAAGTTCAGCATCAACTAATTGGGGATCAGGACCTTCCTCCTCGCCAGAAGGATTGGCCTGGACCTGCGGTGTCACCAAAATTAGAGAGGAAAGTCAAAGCATGTGACGAAAATACCTGGGGAGCAGGCTCTTCGGACAGCCCATGGTTCACGGAGTCACTTGGAATCTCAGATGTGGTGGGATGCTTGTTGTCGTTGGATGACTAGAAACGCCTGTAAGAAAACCGAAAGACTAGAATAGTAAGTTCGAGCACTTACGTCAACTTTCTGACTTGATGAAGCCCCTTCCGTTTCGACGTTCTGGACCACAGTGGTTGAAGCATCTCGAAGGTCTACGTTCTGGTTTGCAGGAATGCGGTTGCGGGAAGACTTGAAGGGTTTCTGCACAATGTCAGCCATATTCAGAATCAGGAAACCCAGCAGTCCACTTACAGAATGTATCTTGGTCACGCGTCTCACAAATTTCCGAATACCCTGCTTGACTCCACTACGAGGTTGGCTCTGGACGACGAAAGCGTCAGAAGCAGGGATGAATTGCATGAGCGCTCATCCACGTCGAGTAAGGCCTTGAGACCACATACCGGGTTTTCACCAACGGGTGCCCCGCCAGGATCTGGCCTATGGTCTCTACTCATCATGAGTAGTTGATTACTGTAAGTGAGGTGAGGGTGCAAGAAGTAGGTGGGAGAAAAGAGAGAACCTCAGGCATGAGCTGAATACCCTTGACCAAAGCATGGCCAACACGTTGACTGGCTTCTTGAGGCGCTAATCACGATTAATCGGCCATAGCCCATTGCCGAAGGGAGAATAAAGCCTTGAAGGGGCAATGACATCAATCTGCATAATCATTCAGCACGCTTGCTGATGCACTGGGAGAAGCGAGATAGATGGTTAGTTGTTGTGGGAAATAGTTTTAAGGTCGTGACTGAGTTTATTGGGGAATGCGTTGACGAAGAGTTTGGAGAGGGAGATGCAAGACTTTCGATAGGCTTTTCCGTGTAGGGCCGTTCAGGTTTTATAGGCATTGAGCAATAAAAGGGTATCAGTATCTACAAAAGTACATGGGCTTTACATACGGAAGTGAGCAGCAACTAGGCATACAAGGGGAAGGTGCATCGGCGCGAGTGTCATCGAATGGTTGTTGCAGTATGAAAGGAGTGGTGAAAATAACATTAAAGCAGGTACGAAAAGAGTAAGATGAGGGAGGCAGTGGTAGCAATGAAATATATACAAAGGCGGAGAGAAGTGAAGTGTGAAAGAATGGAGTAGGAACGAAAAGACAGACCGTCCAGTAGTGCGTACTATGTTGCGATGGTTGAAGTGTTAGTCCAAGCGAGCAAGCCTGGTCCAGCGCCACAGCCATAGGCTTCCTTACATAGTCGAGGAGGGGGAGAAACAGTTGTTGTAGAAGTCGAGAAGGGAACGAAATGGCCGTTGTTGTGGGATGTAGTCGAGATAAATGTCGTTGTGGGAGACAGTCAGATCTAATTCACTGAAAGGGAAGGGCAACATTCTAAGCGTGAGTTATAACGTGGGGACTCAGCTTGTACCTTTGTGAGGAAATTCACCGGGTCCTGCCTTGACTAAATATAACGTCAAACACGGGGAGGTCACATGTTCACTATGTAGTACTTGTTACGTAGATCCGGGGACGTTTCTAGATTCTTAGAACTGGTGAAAGATACAGGCCGTGAGACTCGTTTCAACGTGTCATGCTCATCTCCATTTCACATCCACTTCAAGTTCCTCTTATCCAATAAAGTACTCTGGTCCTCTACTCTACATGCCTGCCTGGACAATAATTTCGCCAGAAAACCCAGTGAACGATCCGGAGCGTCATCCAATGTGGATGAACGTATACCGTGTGATGAAGGCTGTCTATCATGTTTTAGACACATCAAACGAACCGAGTTCCACGATTGATGAAGTAAAGCACATCGCAACCCTCGAATACGCACTCTCGCAAGAAAAGGAGGGTCCTCCTGAAATATCAAGCCTCGTCATCCATCTGCGCCTTTCCTCACAGACTGATGCACGCTTTGATGTTGCGCTGCATGACTCGGACATGCAGATCAAAGATAAGGTACAGAACACGTGCATTTCGCTCCCTGGAGAGCTTGCCCCGGTTCTGATGGATATCTCCTGGTTCGTTCGCGAGTTCGTCATCAGGAGGTCAGCTACTATCGAGTGGACACCAGATTGGGACTGCAGTTTTGGCCGTAGGATGATATGGGACCAGATGCAAAAGGAGGTAGGCGTTGCTTTGTATTCATCCACTATCATAATACAAATCAAGTACTCTAGAAATACCATCAGCGTGTTTCACAGCAAGAGACTGCTGGTGGCACAGACACCAGTAGAATCGGATGCTCTTCATGCCCCATCGGTCGCTGCAAAAACTGTAGGGTTCTATCGTGCCGGTCGGCCAATTGCTGTGAATCTTCCGAACCCCCAATCGTATGGTGCGCTAGGCATGAAAACAATGTTTTATGCCTTCCGTGCCTCGAAGAGCAGGGGTCCAAGAGAGAGCTGGAGAAATGTCCTGCGTGCAAATCTTGGTGCTGTTCCAAGGATATAAGAAAGTGTATCGGTCATCCCATTAACATCCCTTCGGTTTCTCGCGCATCCTGTCTTAATTACCTTCAGCATATGATGACTATCTTCTCCCAACCAGCTAAAGTTCACCCTCCCAAGTACCGTTCTTGCGGCCAATGCAAGCTACTGGGCTGGCGGAGATGCCCAGGTCGCTTATGTTGGTCAAAGCGCAATGCGATCTGCCCGGAATGCACCAGTGGTGGTATCACATGTGCATGTCAGAAAGTGTGGGCATGTGATGTCTGTGCGGAGCACGATAGCAGCATTTTTATACGTTGTCCGCGCTGTGACAGGCCATTCTGCACCTCTTGCACATATATCGACCGATGCAGACGATGCTCCCGTGCTACCCTCTGCTATGACTGTGCTGAAGAAACGTCGGATGTGGATGAATGTGCTAAAGAAGCGTCGGATGTGTGTGACTGTGCTAAAGAAACGTTGTATGTGGATGACAGCACCGAGGATGAATATGACGGGGTAGTAGAAAAGTTTGCTACACTCTCCGGAACATGCGGAAGCTGCGGGGAGAAGGTGTGTAGTCGCTGCGCGCCAAAAGCCTCCGAGTGGTTTTCATGCGCGGGGTGCCAGAAGAACCGTTACAGTCGTACGGGACGTGCACATGCTAGGAACGTGCCAACCAACCTGGCATATACTATCACGGATGCTCAAGCTTCAAGTGGTGTAGTCAATGTATAGAAGTTCTACATGCGGGTCTCCATCATGACATCCATCGAATGATCTGTCACACGTCCGACACGGGCCATGGATGTCTCAAATCAACGCCTTTCAACTCGTCTCCCATAAGATATCATGTCTCTGGGTGACGACCTTGGTAAACAAGGTAACATTCATTTCTTTATGAGGTCGAGAGAATCTGACACTACAAGACCCACTACACAATGCAGCGTTAACATTCATGCATTGTTACAAATGACCCGAGAAGCACGAAAAAATTACTGGCAGCAATCTTGCAGATGTTACAAGTGCCATTGGCGGGGTCATGCCCAATACCTATATCCGTGTTGCCAACTCGTAAGGAAATTGGTGAGTCAAGAAGGAGTGAGCTAACCCGATGACTCGGAGTTTCTCGAAGCCGATAAGGCTGAAATGAGACAGGCCTTTCCATGTCTTGCCAATCTGAGGGTCACGCGACGCTCCAGAGGGCTTGTCTATCAAAAAGACCCAATATTTGAAGATGATCACTGCAAGTGCCAGTGGAACAGAAGGTGAACTTACGCTGATCACAGTACCGACTATGATTTGTATGATGTGGTATGATGTTGAGAATCACAGTGATAACAAGATCAGTCTGGATTACAACTGCCTTCATGCAGGTGGACTGATCAGATTATTTATATGGCAACGGAGTGGGGCACGCCACACCTCGACAGTGCCAATGTTTCTGCCGTGCGCCACTCGAAGGTATTCCCGTCGCCATAGGTTCCTATCTCATGGGTGACTCAGTAGTACTCATCCTTGAGTACGGCTGGGAACGTTGACCCACACTGACCAACGTATTTGCCATCAAGTACTGATGCGCCCTGCACATCAATCACTGAGCGCTGGTCCCCGAACCATTTTGGATCGCTCAGTGGGAATTGCACAAGCTCGAGTCATTTTCTTATTGGACGTGAGACTCTGCCAATAGCGATTATGAGCTGCTTCGACTCGCCACAACTATTTTGATGCGTGATTGATTGATATCATAGATGTCTTCGACTTCGACCGCCCATTTGTATGTCAATTGTACTGGAAAAGTATTATCATAGCTCTGAGTTGGTAATGAGTCATTTCAATTCCTCACCAATATGCTCAGCAAAGAAATGCCTCAATTCGAGACCAGAAAAAATGAAGAGCGGCCACGTTACTGCTTCTGTACTTGTAGAGTGCCAATTCACGATAAGGTCCGTTACAACACCAAATAGCAGGTAGGATTACAATGTACGACGGGGAGGTCTCAGCTAGTGCAGGACTTGATTGTCCAATAAAACCTGAAGAGCATGTTCGGACTGATACATCCGCAAAGCATCAGGACGCCATGTCTCCCACTCCCAACATTCGTCTCCCAACAGCTGAAACAGTCCCTTCATATGTGGCTTGCATGCCTCGGGACGATCACCATTGTCAAGGATGAACGAGATTCGGTGATAGGCATGTCCATGACGAATACACAACGCCATATCTGACCGACCAAGCGAGTCGAATATCCTCGCGAGTTCCTCTTCATCCTGTGACAGCAGGTTATTACCATCATCGAATTCAAGTGGCAATAGCATCAGAGGGGCAGCAAACGCGAATGATTTCGCGACAACTTTTGACCACTCCCAATCAATGATGCCAATGACATCAAGTTGGTCGTTGACGAGTATGTGGTCACCTTTGTCATCTTGATGGCGCAAACAAAAAATTTCACTGTTCATCGATTCGGCTGACATGATGCGAGGATAGGCATCCAGTAGAGTGCGATATATGAGGTAGGATGTCACAGGATCACTGACAGCCCACTGAGAAGATTCGATGAGGCGAAGATAACAACCAATTGTGTGATCTAGGTGTCGACGAAGGCTGGTGAACGGCCCCAGTAGGTTAAGTTTCTGGGAATAATTCGGTTCAAATATCACGCGATCCGCAAATGCGCCGATAGACGCATGCGGCTGAATAATAGAACCGGATTGTCGAAACGAATGATGATCTAGTGTGATGAAAATGTTGGCTAGTTGATGGAGTACCCGACGACGCTGGTCGGGACCTAAATCGTACCATCTAAGCGGGGAAGCTTGCAGCTTATCCATCAGGATATAGTTGACGCCGACACCGTTTGAATCAGCTGTTATGCCATATCCGTGAACGACAGGAGTTGGCACTCCAATGCGGTTAAGATACACCAATGTTGCGAATTCACTGAGCAAAATGTGGTTTTGCACAGCTGGGGGAGGTGTGACTGCAGTTGTTCGTTGAATACGAGCGAGCCAGACGACATTATCATCAAATAAGATATCGAGATGAACGTTCATTCCCCCCATCATCTTTGAAAGCTTAGGGCGGTTGGCTGTGGCTGCGACGAGAGCTGGAATGGTGCACGGGATATCATTACGAAGAGATGACGCAACGTTCGCTAGCTGAATGGGATTGATGCGCTGTTGAAGCGCCACGAGTTCAAAAGTTTCTGTCTTCACGAAGGCTTTGCAAAAAGCATCCCAGTCCTAAGATTCATTGATTGAGCAAGAAAATGAAAGAGTGGCTTGGACTAACATCTTCGCTCTTGGGGCAATCGTGAAAAGGAGGACTTCGGTGTTTTGAACAAAGGCGACGGTGACAGCAACCCATAGCGATGCTGTACCTCACTGGTGCATTATGGCAGTCAAGAATATCGCAAGTGAGCATCTTTGAAGCGAACTACTTCCCATAGTAATTTCAATGAAGTTGAGGCTCTGGAACAGTTACACCGATCGGAGTTTCGATGAGTCAGATGTAACAGATGCATTCCCTTGCCAAGGCGCTTCTCGGTACCTGTAATTACTACCAAAGACTGCAATCACAGCCACGCGTGGGTTGCACATCCATGACGCCTTTGTGATCAGCAACTTACACGGACTTTTGAGGTTCTCCTTCCCCGCGTCGTGTATCTATCAATCATGCCATTGATGATCATCCTGTTAACGCCTTGTCGCGCACGCTTCGTGACTCATCTAACTTGAAAATGACTGACATTTTTGCAGAGCTACACCGCCAATACGTCAGTCAATCTGAAGTAGAAGATGCTATTCGACTAGCCATCCATGCCCAACTGGAGAACACTCCATTTCGTCTAATCAACACCTCTACTGGAGGTTTGTGCAATCAAAATGCGCAGATCAACGCATTTACGGAGAGTAAAGAGTATAAAGAGCTTTTACATTCATCAGTGATACACGTGCCCCTCCAAACGCAGTCCATCAAAGAAGCGGCCGCGCAGTACTTCGGATGGGTCATGTTATCGCACAAGTGGGAAACCCAGGAGCCAACGCTGTACGACATTCAGCACAAGACCATATACGATCTGGACCCGGCTGGAACCGTAGTGAAGTTACAGAAATTCTGCGAAGCTGCTCGCGATGCGGGACATCGTTGGGCGTGGAGCGATACACGCTGCATCGACCGGCTCGATACTGTTGAGCTCCATATTTCAGACCACTCCATGTTCATCTGGTATCACCGCTCAGCGCTCACCATTGTCTACCTATCGGATGTTCCTTCTTCATCAAAGTCGGGCGCGCTCACAAACAGTGCTTGGAACACGCGAGCATGGAGTATTCATGATCGTAAGGAGAGTGACTATGATCGATGATTCTATGGATGGATGGGGACACAAGGTATATCGATGATAAGGCTCGGATACGACGCTTGGATGTTCGATTATGGCGGATAAAGTCCAACTCCATACTGAATGGACGCATGATGAATCAGAAGAGTGGGATGATCAGATAGGCTAGATAAGGCTTTGATCGGATACATCAGATACACAAACTTGAAGGGAGAGCAGGTAAGCATACTTGTCGAGAGTATCTGTCAAATGCACCAGGAATCAGATCCCCGATTTGCTACCACTTCGAGTTTTTGCGGCTGGCTCTGTTTCATTTATTCGAGTTTACTTAAATCCAGCGAATTCTCAGTGACACGATACGACAGAGTCTTGCTCGGGACTTACATGGTTGACTCAGGGTGTGCATAGGAAGCTATTGGATAGTCTTTAAATGGACTCGTCGCTGATGGCCCTTCTCCACGCTGTCGATCTTCGATGGCGTCCATGAGTCAATCGAGCCCTTTATGCTGAATGACTGAGGGTCGTAAATGAGAGTGGAACAAGCCAGACGTATGCCCACCCCGATATCATCCATCTGGGCAGTAGGGAAGTAGTAATGAGTCGTGCGTGAAGGGTGAAGGTCGGCTGTCAATGTCCTCAGCAACTATTGGTAGGGATTGTTGTGATTGGGCGTCACACCAGATCGAGGTCCATTCTGTTTTGGGTGCTACTGGCACAATCAATCGTTGAACGACGTCTATTCAAACATGATTCGACGATATCGAGCATGACAGTTTAGAACAGACTTACGAGATGAGTATATGCCTCTGTCAAGAATGAATGCGCATGGCAAGGAGATGAAAAGTGCTGAGAGGAGAGTAGAGATGGGAAGCGGGCGTCAGGTCAGGACTCGGAAGGTATCAAACGCTCCTGGAAAAGTATCAGTAAGGCGCTGACTACAATATTTTGATATACATACTTTGATCAGATCACATCGACTCTGTCATGTCACTACCTGAGCAAAGCAAAAGAAGAAGTGGCAGCGAGTCGTGAAACCTTAGACGGCTGATACTGTGTCAGATCGGCACGCGGACTATCTGTGCTGGGCGAGGAGTAAAGCACACCCGACAAAGTATCACTGATGCATCAGTTATCTGTAGACAAAAAAATGTGTGGAATCATTGATGGAAGATGGTTACCTTGTGGCCTGTGTTGATGGTTACCTTGTGTTGATGGTCTAGATTGAGTCTCGAGGCATGTGTGAATGATGAACGCAAAGTGAGGCAGGGATAGCGGCTGTCACAGAAGACGACACCACCGTCCCAAGTAAACACAGTTCATGCAGGGATTAATATTTAATGACGGCAGAGAGTCGGCCCAGGTTTGATTGTGCAGATGTAAGTAATTTTTTACAAGATGATGAAGGCGCAGACGGCGTTCAAGTTGCTGTCGACATCGTAAAAAAGACGCTCTAAAGGTCTCTAAATTGGGTCGTATAATGGACTATCAGATCGGAAATTGAGTTGGAGCTATGCCAAATAACGGAACGTATGATACTTACACGTGGATTTGAATCTGGTGAGGCCGAGTCGGTGCAAACTTGCAAATGGAGATTGAGTGGTATTCTTGATATTAAGACCGGGTACTGGTTAGAGAACGTTCTGGATATTGAAAGATGGAACGTTGTAGTACCCGCGAGGAGGAGGGTAAATTAATTAGTTTGTGGAGTAGGTGAACTGGTATCATAAGAGAAAAGTGCGCAAATGAACACCCTCACCGCCCGCGTGAGAAGATTCAGGCAGTACTTCCAGTAGTGCAAATCAAATTCTACTTTCAAATAGGCCGATCACCATCATGCCGATTTTGGTAAAACAAGCTGACCGCTGGTACTTATATGAATGCTAGATCGTCATACACACCCAACATCCCCCATCGACATCCTCGAATATGACTGTAGTCTCAAATAATCCCAGTTGGTGGCCCTTCATCAATTTCACCGTTTTGTACAGCTATTGGATGGGTTCGCCATATCAGTTGGTTGTGTCTTGATTTTATATTGACTTGTGGCTTCGCAGTTGCCGCAGCCTCCGTGGTGGTATACGATTGGGGTGAGCAGCACAGTGTCCTGAAATTGCTGATATTCTCATGATATTTTCAGTATTAACACTCGCACAAGAGGTAGGTTGATGCTATTGCCGCCGGAGCACCCAACTTGCTGACAATGGTGTCGTAGATTGACCTCGTTTGGGTGAGTCAGAGTTCCATATCATAACAAAAACAATGCATTTATGACAGACGCAACGCTGGTCTCTCATGACCGTGCTGTACCTAGTTGTTCGTGCCTCATGTTATACCATGGCATGGTTCGTGGTTGTGCTGACTCCGAAATGTTCTAGACACGCTATGTTGGAATACCATTTTCTGTGTATGTTAATCAAGGCCAAGAAGTAGTTGGTGTACTGATAGCCCATCTTTCAGTGCTAGGATTCTGGGTATGTCTCATATGCACCGTGTTCGATTCTTCTAACCGGCGGCACACAGGAACCACCACGTTGGTCCCGTTGACAGATGCAGTGAGTATTCCTCGATCATTTCATTCCTATCCAATGAATACATTTATTTGTAGGGGTGAGTGCGATTTGACTATTGGACTCGGCTCCACATAATGACTCAATAGGTGTGAGTCGGAGAATTTTATCCTAGTACAAGAGTGACCGCTAATCGGGTGTTTCAGGCAATATCATAGTCTATGCAATAAATGGGGCATCTGTGGTCATAACTGCCATGTTGGACGGTGAGTTGCCCAGCTGCGATACCTCAGTGATACCGACTCGACTGAAATATGATCCAAGTCATCATGATTGCTCGTTTGCATGCCATGTATCAGAGATCTAGGAGGATGCTTATCTTCCTTGTTATCATCTTCCTAGCTGTAAACATCGCCTGCGGAGCAATCGCGATCACAGAACTCAAGTATCATTTCGTATCGGGTAAGCTTTAGTTGTTGAATTGAAGAACACAGCTCATTGGACAAATACCAGAGGAATTCATACTCTCTGGTATTCATACGTGCTCTGTCGTATTTGAGGGGGATTCCAAGCTTCTGGTGTCAATGGTCTGGATGCTCAACACTGTTTGGGAGGTCCTCGCACTGTGTCTTTCAGTCTGGATCGCTGCAAAGCACTTCCGTGACCTGCGACGACTCAGCCCATTGACGGGATCGACCATCGGGGACTGTTTCAGAGTGCTGATGGAATCTCACGTGCTTTATTTTGCAAGGTGAGCTTGTAATGCGAATGTGCTTATGGTCTTCTGCTCAAGTTTCGCATGTGCTAGCTTTGCCGGTGTCTCATGCCTCCAGCTTGTTACTCTCTCTCCAGAGTTCCAGGTGCGCCAACATGTCACTGACATCTACATGTAACTACTGCTCATCATTTCTGTAGAATGCGAATCCTGTAGCAGCTGCGATACTCAATGCTAGTATGGCAATTTTATTACCCGTGCAGATGTTTGTGCTGGGACCACGCCTCATCCTTAGCGTTCGACAATATCACGCCAAACTCGTGGCTGAATCCGACGCAGAAACTAGCATGAATTCAATTGTCTTCCAGGAGCGTGTGTATGTACCAACTAGCAGTACTGTGTAGGAATTGGTTGCCGAGTGTTCCACATGGAGGAGATATTTGGTCGAGGATCCGTCGTAGTTATTTTGGTTATGACGTCTCAAAGTATATTTTAGACGAGGTTTATGTAGACAAAACCCATTTCTTGTATCACTACTTGAAGTCGGGGATCTGCCCGCCCACACTCGTACCGGGCGGCAAGCTGCAATTACCCGGCACATCTAGCAATGAACCCGCCCAGACCGCTGATTCTACGTGTTTGCGGAATTCCTTTGTCTGAGATGACTGTAGTTCATCGTTGCTCAGATGCGCTTGTATCCATCTAGGCCACAGAGGAGGAACAGGAATAAATCGCGCGGACTCATGGTTCCTCTATCGCGAATGAACATAGCAAGAAGATGAGGTGTGCTGAGCCGGGACTCGGAGTAGAGTCGGAGCTGACTGTTAATGCCATGAACCACAACATTCCGACGTTGCATCCATACATACGTTGATCGGAGCCGCGCCATCGCCCATGTGAGTGCAAATCGTGCGTCAGGTTTGTGTCCTTGCAATAATCTGTTTGAGCCCATCGTGCGACGCACTGCCACGGATAGCAGAGTAAAGTATCGATCGAGATACATACATGCATATATCCACCATCTGGACCGAGCGAACGGAAAGCGAGGCAACTGTAAAGTAGAAGCTTTAGCGTGTTTGAGCCATGCATGTTGCCATCTCTATCCGAAGACGAAATACAGAATTCAATCTTCACGCTGCGAAACAATATCGTGGCTGTGGAGTCGGCTTCGAAACTGTATACCACTCTTGAGAACCTCGGCCAACCTCGTTTCGCAAACGCCAGACTGCAATTGCCTTGCCTTGCATTTCCTCTCACAGAAGTCGAGCGGAGGCCTGGTGGAGACGGGGACAAATGTTTCACATGAAGTCAAGGCAGACGGGCTACAAGACCTGGTGGTCACAACAGAATACAACCTTGTTCAGTTCTCGCCTGCAAGGCGTACTCTGCAGACATTCCTGCTCATCCATCCGTGCAATCGGCATGATCTCGAGGACTTTACAGATGAGTCGCAGAGCGTAGATGATTGGTCTGCTGAGCCTGGAGATGATGAGCTGGTTACCAAAGGGTTGAGGTTGCTCGTTCGCCTTGCTCATCCTTTTGGCGCACTTTTGCTAGCGCAACAGCGTGGTTGGGAGTATAAGAGAATTGCTTCGGATAACAATATCATCGCACAAGTGAGGGACATGACTTCTGTTGTTGATGACATGATGAATGTCAGGATGCTGGAGATATTGTAGCTGCGAAGCACGGGTCATCAACATTTCGACATGAATAGCATCTGCATCGTATCAATCTCGATATCGTATTATATATTGTCTCGTATACAAACAAGCTGATCCCAGAGTTAGACGTTAGGGAAGGAGAGAAAGCTCCGGTGCAAGCGCTTCCTGGAACTGTACATTCATTCGGTCTTCCTAGCGCGCAAATTTGAAGTGCGACGTTGATGTCAAAACTCGGCAGTTTGCCAACAGTCCACGAGGTCTGAATGGGTGCGAGACCGTGCTGAGATACTGCAAGGGAAGATCGCAGGACAGCTGAAGTAACGAAGCTGTTAGTGACAAGAGGGTAGAACGACACGAGGGAGTCAAGTACCGAACCACTCCCGTGGTGAACGTGGGAGTAAAGCTGATCAATTTGCCCTGGTCATCTTTGGCAGAAGAAATATCCAATGTGGCCAACATAGTCACAATGGCAGACCACACAGAGGCATCAGCGGTATACCTCCCTGAGTAAAGTCTATCTGTCAACAAATTTCTTATAGAGTCAAAGTAACTTAACGAACCAGGACATGCACGCCGGCCAAAGCCGAAGGTGTATTGTGCGGGGTCATCACCTGTTAACGCGCCATCAACGTCGATAAACCTCTCTGGTATAAAGCGAGATGCGTCGGGGTACCGCTTTTCATCCCGTGTAATGCTCCTAAAATCAAGTCAGTGTTACAAAAGGCTGGGAGGAACATATCGGACCATGTGTTGTACGTGATGATTGTGCCTGATGTACGGTATTATAAATAATCATTGTATTGATGGGACAACAACAGCGGACCTTTTGGAATGAAATAGCCTTCGTATATGTCATCACTCGAGGTGGCATGTGGTATGCCTATGAGATTATCTTCAGTACAGGCCAGATCACTTGGCAGGGAAGAATACCAAGGGGTCCAATGGGCTGCCATCGGAAAGTCTCTCGCACAAGTGCATCAATGTAGGGTAATGATGCTCTGTCCTCGAACGTTGGCAGCCGTTCTCTTCCAACCACTGAGTCGATTTCCGCTTGTGCGCGTTTCTGAACATCTGGATACAATACCATGGCCAAAACAAAGACCATCAAGATTGCCGAAGTCTGTAACGAGGATAAGGAGCGGATGACATGATGGAATTACCCACATACCGTCTCATATGAACCTGTGTAATATGGGTTTATGTCGAGAGCATAACGTTGCTTGTACAAAAGCTTACTTACCCATAGTAGCAGTAGTAGCTGCTTTCTTTAAGGTACTCTCGAATGCAGGATTGGATACCTCCTCTTGCGTTTCCATCCGTCGCAAATTTTCTGCAACCATCGAAGATCGAACGAGGATCGAACTGTCTGCCTTGGCAAGGGTCGAACCAATGTCTGGATCCAAGGGAAAAATAAAGGTGACCTACCATGTGCTGTTGCACATATCGAAATGGTGCGTTGGCCATTTCATTGATGCGCTCGGTCGAAGATTGAGCAGTACGCTTGATCGATGATCCCCAACACCAGTCAGGTAACTTTAGCACTACATTCCACAAAAGTGCATGTCATGTTAACGTTCTCTCAGCTAGGAGAGTTGAGTTCTCACAGAAAGGGAAGGTCTTAAGCATCAATGCTCTTTCTGGGGTTAACACGGCCAGGCCCGGGATCAGTGCCTTTACCACGTTCTGCACAAGAGGATCATCACGAGCACTGGCATCGTGGCCATATACAGTTGACATCACAACAGATAACGAGAATCTGTAAACAGGTAAATAAACGTTCAATCTATAAAGATAATTTACTGACGTTGCGAAGTGGTCATGATAATGTTGAGGGTCATTGACTAGGTTGTTGACCATCTCATGAGCACGCCTGATCTGGATTGGGAGGAATTTCACTGCAGACTCGGAACGGAAAGTTTGGTGGAAGAGTCGTCGGCAGAGACGCCATTCATCACCGTAACCCATGAAACCAAAGTTGATTGACAAACCATACCTGCAAGGGCCTCAGACTAGTTGAATAGAAGAATACTCAAAGAACGCACGGCTCGAGTGTGGCTAGGTAAGGCCGATCAGAGTAAATCCGAGAACGCTTGTCCAGTAAGGCTTCTGCAGTGTGCTGAGAATTGACCACGACCATTTTCTCGTCTATGATTTGCACGAAGACCAAGTCCCCTGATACAATGGTCTGCAGTGCATATACCCTATACTATTTGTTCACGTACCATACGCAGCACCCCATTCGGTGTAAGTCAGCCAAGGCTCCTGAGCGTCAATGGATAAGACGTTCCCTAACAGTGGGAGCGGCACTGGGCCAGGGGGAAGAGAAGGACTATTCTGTCGCTTCGTGATGAACCGCCCCAGTACCTTGACGGCGACAAAGGAAAGAGAAATGCCGGCGATGATAGCAAAGTGACCGTCAACTGCAGGAGCCATGATTTGAGGGGTGGGTTAGCAAATCATATATCATGCAATCGACCTTATGACCATGGGGAATTAGTAAATCGCCGTCGATTATGTTGTGTCTCCTATCGCTATGTGTATATTGCTTCCGGCTCTTATAGGCTTGTAGCAGTGCCGCAGCAGCAGATGCATCTAGCTGGATGGGGTAACTATCGGACCGCTCATCGCAAATGTTGTGTTATCGGGTGAATAAATCACCCACAGAGACATCTCCAGGGCTGTGTCTCTGGTCTTTACATCCCACATTCCGAAGTGAGTCATATTATGCGCCGTCCGCCAGGTAGGTGCATAACACCTTGTACCCAATCGACTCTTGCTCACGGGTCGGGGAAGACATGATCAGCGTTCGATTGCTACAACATATCTTGACTATGCTTGCGAGCGAAGCCCACAAAAATAGTGGAATGAAAGGGCTTGTATGGCAGGGATTGCTGGTGAGTCTACAGGCCCATCTTTTGAGATAGTGGCGCGCATAACGCGTTGCTCACGAAACAACCTACATGCAGGAATTCAATATTCAATTCTGACTCACAAGATAGCTTCGGTGCTATATATCTGGCAGTTCCTCCGGTGTTATTTGAGTATTCAAATATCTTTGCGAATACAAAGTTTCCGACGGCGAGGCGGAGGCAGAGTGACATTACGATGAAGGCGCCTGGGCTTTGCAATTCGACTGGCTGTGATGTTGCTGTATTCATTTCAGCTTGTCATGTTCTGGCCGCCGAGCAACAACCAGTGCCTGGACAGAGACCATTGTCCACAACAGTTGGAAGCGCATGCAAAGACATACCTTTCTGTCCTGTACCGTAACAACTTCAATAATATGAGGACGACAATGAGAGAAGGTAGACCGCCTTGAGCATTGCTGGAATTCGGTTGCTCTATCGGTATTGGAGCGAGTGTGGTTGAAGAGCGATGAAAAGTCGCCGACGGGCGCACGTGGTTTCACAGAGGAGAGGGAGTACGGTGTGGGCTATGTGTAGAACAACGAGGATGGGTCTGCTTGCTGAAAAGCACTGAGCGCAGAGGTCAGACCAAAAACTGGTCAAGAAATGCAGACGACTCAACCATCGAAAAAGCCTGGCAGTACTCGGCTGCAATCACTGAGCTTGGCTAGACCGTGTAGCGTCACTGAGATGTCGATGTCAGAACGGTTGAAAAGATCAAGAACTTGTCACGTACATTCATTAACAACTTTTCAGCTATGTAGGACCTGCAACTTGAAGTGGGGATTAGTTTGAAAAGCCATATGATACAAGGGATCGCGATGTAGTATCAGTACGTCACATTCGCAACCAGTGACTGTGTAATCTGGTTCACACGAAAACAATGACAGGTCACACATGTCATTATTACGGTCTGCATAACCAGCTTGGGGGCAGGGTGGCCGATGATTTGTGCAGTAGCAAGCTATTACTGCGGCAGACATGATCATAGCGGGTAAATAGTATAGTAGTAAGTGCATAACCAGCCTGAGTGATACATTGTCTTACTCACTGACGGTTCTTCAGCATCTATTTTTGGTTTTATTGAAGTTTCCAATGCTACGTCCTTCATTGAGACGGGTCAGGGTAAATGCCTTGCAGATGAGAGCAGAGGGGGGCTGCGGCTGGAGGTGACCTTCTTGTGTATAACGCTCTCCCACCATCATCGTGAACAAAGGAATCGATGTTTTCGAACCAACTGCTCAGATTTATGAGATATTCAATGACGTTTGTTCGGGTTATTGCATAAGTATGAAGGACCTTTAGCTTAGTAATCCTTCAATTCCAAACGCCGCTCCAAGTCAAGGCTCCACTCTTGTATGCTTGGTATATGCAGGTGCTCGCATCTTTCAACCGTATCTAGTCGAGACTAGTTGCCCATCTCACCTTGTTAAGATATTTATGAGCCACGAGATGAAACCTAACGCAGGGTTTTTGTCTATTCCTAGAGAACTACAGCTCAACATTTTGAGCTCTCTTTCTTGCCAAGATATCCTTCGTTGTACATCCGTGAGCCCAATTTATGATTGTGGTCATGCTATTGTTGTCCTATATGGACTTTTATACTTACGATAATCGTCTTGCAGGTATCTAAGGCCCTTTGCCAGATGTACATGTCCTCTTCCGAGCTTCAGTACATCGTTGAACTCAGTGGCCAACGGTTGCTCCATATTTCCAATACGGACAATGTTAGCATCCCTGTTTCCAAGCGCCTACAACTCTTGAGGGACAAAGCTCACGCATGGTTCAAAGTCGACCCCCACTCTTTCGAAACAGTCTCTCTACCAAAGAACATGCACTCTAACAAGCAGTTTGTCGCAGATGGGCATATCTACTTGTGGGATCAAGAAGAAGACATGGCTACAATCATTCCGATACTGCCAAAGTCCTCACAAAAAACAGTCAAGCGCAACTGGTCTCCAGGAACATTATTTTCAGTTCCTGACTCAGGCCACCTCGATGTGTTCATGGATCCAGCACAAAACCTGATCGCCACCGCGTATTCCGTCATTGATGCTACACTCGAATCGAACGACGAGACACTCTACATCGACCTTGGAGTCCTGGATAAGGATGGCATTCATCCCCAAGCTGCTGGACGGACATTGTTTTTGTCGATGCTGCCCGCGTCCAAGGACAAATGCTTTGTTACAGAAAGTGCCAAGCTCAAGGGATTTGGGAGGCATATTGCTTTGCGGCGCTCCTTTGCGCATCCATTCGATGAGATGTGGCAGCTGCATATTTGGGACTGGCAACACTCAGCGACATCTAATGTAAGTCATAGCCAGAAAACATTTGAAAGACTCGACGGCTGAGTGCTGATTCGCCATCTAGAGCGTCCTCAGTGGCACGAATTTCTTACCAAGCCCGATTGATTTTTGCTTTCTCGGAAACAATAGGTTGCTCGTTGCCGCCGACCGTTTGATGCTCTATTCGATCGAGGATATGTCCCAGACGCCACAATTGCTGGCGTGCTTCCTGATGCCGGTCCTATCTCTGTATATACAGTGCTTCCTTCCGATGGATCATATCGATAGCTCCCCACAGCTACAAGCCCAACAAGCCATGTACACTTCAGATCCCCAAAACCAGCTTCTATGCATCACCACGGGAGCGGGTCAGACCTTCGTCATTTCCACGAGGATTTTCTTCAACCTTAAAGGAATAGCAGCAGCAACGCCAGTTCCGTGGGAACGCTGGGGCCCTTCAAATACTCGTATTTTCGAGCTCTCAGGTGAATCCAGAGTTCACGTTAGCGGGAATCGAGTCTTGCAAGCATTGTCAGTCGGCACGTCAGCCTCAGGTGACGCGGAGTATATATTACACATTTTGGACTTCAGCCCGCTAGCTGTGACGAACAGGCGGGGTCTGGGACGAGTGGTGAAAGAACCATCTACGATACCAAAATTCGTCGAATGGACTGGCAGGCCTGTGAAGAACTTGATAACGTCCCTGCCTTATGTCGAGGTCATATTGGACCGAAAGTTCGAATCCGGCGAGTTAGCAGACGTGTGGGTTGAAAAGGATAGAATTTATTTGCTCAACACAAAGTTTGATCATGAAGTGGTAGGTTCAGCACATTACGCAATAGAATATAACGAGCTTGAAGTCACTGATATTTAGAGTAGAGTTATATATGTAGTTGCTCCGCCATACGACATATGTACTGTACATAATTAAGTACACTGGCTTACTAGAATTCTATATAAATACTCTATGCGATGCTCCTTCAGTCTCACTGCCTTTCAGAAGAGAAAGTTGTTCAAGAGGGATGCTGCTGGCAGCTGGTCGATAGATTACTTCCACTCCCCACAAAATAAGCGAACAGAGCGGACGCCTAATAGCGAAGCGACAGCGACTAGATAAGCGCTCAAACATGTGAAAATAAATTGAAATACCTCCTGCAATGACCATGGTCGAGTTCGATTTGCCGCTATGCCGGAACCATTTTTAATGTCGATCATTTTTTTTATACCCCAGTTTTATTCTACCAAGTACTGCGGTCTCTCAGGGAGGACTTTATCTTTCCCACGCACGATAACGGTACGTTTGTTGCACTACCGTGGGAGTCCTGCTGATGTGATTCCCCACAAGACCGCATCTGCGTGCGCCCTGTATCATCAACCCTTCGCATCTATTCTGGGCTCACGCGTATGCTCCACCCATCCCGCACTAAGGAATCCTCAATCAGCATCACGGGCCTGGCCGCCTGGGTTCTCAATGGGCTCTGCTTCCTCGTCTCTTCCTCAAGCACCAGGTCGCGTCGCGAAAGTCCGCGAACGTCGTAAGGGCCAGAGCATATTTCAGTTTTCTTGACTTTACAAGAAAAACTAAAATATGCTCTTTCCATCTTATTGAGGTCGCACTCTCAAACCTTCGGACAGTTCTGGGAAGTACGACGATTCAATGTGTTTCCCGTCACGTACCAGAGAGCTTTTTTTTTACTTCTGGACGGTGGATAGATGGGCAAGGTTGGATAAATTGAGCTTAAATCGTCTCTCGCAGGTCCATCATCCTCTAAAGCAGTCTCTGCTCCATTTCATAGGTGTTCCGTTTTCTTCTTCTAGTATCGACAAGTTCATCAGCATCACACCCTGGCCCCTGCGAACTCGCGTGATTCCATCTGATGCCCTCAGGCTGTCGATCTGACTCGGAGTTGATAGATAACAACTTCTCCTTGGCGATATTGTCCTATAAAGCCAGAAGAGAAAGTTGTTCAAGAGGGATGCTGCTGGCAGTCGATGGATTACTTACAAAATAAGCGAATAGAGCGGACGCCCATAGAAGCGACAGCGACCAGATAAGCGCTCAAACAAGTGAAAATAAATTGAAAATGAAATACTTACCTCCTGTAAATTATATAATAATTTGCACCTAATGCCTCTTTCTGCTGCAGTGTTCACTGGTATTACGCGTCTGCGGCACTCGACCCCTTCCATTCTATCGTCTCCTTTCAAGTGCCCATTATGCACATACCATATTGTCAGGAAACTCGTTCCCTCAAAATTGAACACTTGTTTACTTCGACTATTGGATTCTGAATTTGATTGCCAGCGCTGGTGGTTTGTTACTTTGTATACTCTTCAGTTTCATCTTCATGATCAGCCAAGGGCTAAATGCATCCTAGTTACCTAGCACTGTCCATTTGGGCACTGTCATGCCGTTCAGGCTAGCCAATTGAGTATCCATGTCGTGGCGTTACAGTAGTATCGTGCGGTGTAAGCTGGAGAATCTTCTTCGTTCAGAGTTCTAAGTTTATACATCCGCGTACTAGTAGGATATACTCACCCTCTACTATCTGCCCGTATACCGACATGGCTTCAGAGGACCTTCACTCAATTTCCACCGATTGGCTCAAAAGCCTAGAGGTCGCATCGTCCACTGGAGACACTGTGTCATTTGTGAACCATTTCCTTCCGGACGGGTGGTTCAGAGGTCAGTGCTTGTCCAAGCAAGTGAGGCGCACTAGCTTATAAGTACCCTCAGATCTCCTATGTTTTTCTTGGAATCACAGAACACTATCAGGTCTAGAAAAAATACGCGAATTTCTCTCGCAGGTTGTTGACGGAAAGTCGCGACTTGAGTATTCTAGTCTCCGTGACTTCAAGATAGACGATCACACTATCAATGCGCCTTCACCATTCAAGTTACCAGGCATCGAAGGAGTACAAGGTGCTTTCACCTTTAGTATTACGAATCCGGCTGCGCTCGGACGAGGTTTCTTCCGTCTGATGCAGGATGCCGATAAGAAGTGGAAGGCTTTAACTCTTTTCACAAACATGCAGGACCTCGTCGGGCACAAAGAGTCTCCCCCAAACCAACACGGTTTATATGAGGATCGCGAAATAACTTGGGAGGAGGATGTTGACGCAAAATGCCGTGCTATCGAGGCGGATCCCACTGTTTTAATCGGTGTGCCGTTTCTTTTATGAATCGTAGTGTTTTGACGAGTTATAAAAAGTTGGTGGTGGTCAATCTGGCCTTATGTGTGCTGCGCGGCTACGTATGTTGGGGATCCGTGCACTTATAATCGAGAAAGATGCGCGTGTCGGAGACTGCTGGAGGCAACGGTATGCATGAACGATAGTATATCTATATCTTCGTTATTAAATAATGCAAAACACAGGTACCCCAATCTTACGTTGCATACTCCCGCGTCTCAAAGCTCCAGTACGTCTTATTATCTCTTCACAGGCTTGGTGCTAATGAATATACAGTACTTTACAGTCCCTATCCGTAAGTGCTTCCCACGGTCCAAAGGTATCGCATATCTGAACAATGTTAGGATAAACTTCCCAAAGTACATTCCTAAGGGGAAATTGGCCGATTTCCTGGAGTCATACGCTGTTAATCAGGAATTGTGGACCTGGCTCTCCAGTACCATAACCTCAATTCCAACATATGAGTCATTATCCGCAAGATGGACTGTAGAAGTACAGCATGGAGATCAGAAAGTGATCCTCAATCCAAAGCACTTGATCCTCGCCACAGGAAGCGGGAGCCCTCACATTCCTACCTGGAGTGGAATAGATGAATTCCAAGGAGCCTTGTATCATTCTGACTTCCATAAGGATGCGGAGCAGTTCCGAGGCAAACGTGTCATCGTTGTGGGTGCGGTAAGTCGTATCTGTGCACTTTTATACTGCGTGCGTACTCACGAGACCGTTAGGGCAATGCTAGCGCGGATATATGTCAAGATTTCGTAGCACACGGTGCCGCTGAGGTACGTCTATGGATTGGAATACACTAAAGTCATATTTTCATAAGAAGGAAAAAGGTAACGTTGGTCCAAAGAAGCGCCACATGTGTTGTATCCTCTGCTGCCATGGAGAAAACTCGCTTCAAGTCACTTTACCCCAATAGCACCCCTATCGAGGAACTGGATTTCCGCGGCAATTCAATGCCTCTAGCCTTCCTCCTGCAACTGACAAAATCAGGTGGGATCCGACACATGAAGATGTTGGATCAGGAACTCCACGACGGTCTGCGCCAGGCTGGATTCAACTTAACTTGGGAAGTTTCACCCGGTAGTGGCGAGGTTGGGATAGAAGGATTTTTGTTTAGCCGTCTTGGATCAGGAACTAGTGCGTTTAGATTGGTTCCCGAGACGGGCGACATTGCAATTAATACACAGTGCTTGACATTGGCTGTGGTAAGCTAATCATCGAAGGCAGAGTCAAGGTATGACTTGTATCTATTTTCTGAGGGGCTGTAGCTGACGGTCGCGATATGCGTGTAGGTAAAGCAAGGCCAAGACATTAGTCACTTCGACAAAGACGGGATCACGTTTAAAGACGGCTCTAAGCTTTCAGCAGACGTTATCGTCCTAGCGTATGGTCTGACTGGTAGTTTCTCGTCGATCCTTCTCACGCACGTTGCAGTACAGGAAATGAACCCATCATGAAGACCGCAAGAGCTCTTCTTGGCAAAGAGATTACCGATCAACTTCTTCCGCCTGAGGTGTGGGGCCTTGACTCGGAGGGAGAACTTAATCAGGCATACCGGCCCTCTGGACATCCGGGACTTTGGTTCGCTGTGGGTCCATTTGGAGCCGCGCGTTTCTTCAGTAAACACCTGGTAAGCTCCACCTTTCTCTGCTGGTCTATATATATTTGACAAATACTATGATACAGGGTCTTCAGATATTGGCACGAGAGCTCGGTATAGCGTGACGAAGGGAGGACTGCCATTGTACACAATATATTGCAGGTCAGAATAATAGATACTGAAATTCTCACTACCATGGAACAATGAGAGAAGACCAGTCATGCAAAACAAGAGCTCTCTCTGTGCCAATCTGTCGCGTGATTTCATTCTGGCGACTGATACCCAAGACTTGAAATTCGCTAAGGAGTTGGCCGTCAAGGACATTTTTCGACAAAGGCTTGGACACGGCGTCATTTCGCACAATTCTAACAGAGTTATCAGTGAAGAACTCAGCGCAAACACAGAAATACTCACCGATGGGCTTTTGGATTCAATCCAGCAGTGTGCTGCACATTTCGTGCCAGCTGCCCTTGCAAAAGTTGTAGTCGTTTGAAAACAGCTTCATCTACAGGTGTGAGGGTTGATAGGGATCCGTCCGTAAATCCTGCCAATCGAATAAGATACATCATCGATGCAGATAGAATACAAGCCTCACCAGACACCAGTTTTGCTTGAGGAATGAGTTGTTCGTCTTTCGTGCGCCGAGCAATCATGATGGTCGAACGGCACTCTTTATGACCGTGGAACTCTGTGTGGCACAATAAATGTTGACCTCCTCTAGACTCGAGATCTTTCAATCAAAAACCAAAATTCTCAGATTACAGTTTCATCGTGCTCTGACCAAGGTAACTCACCGGAAGGGTCATATGCAAATAGCCTTAGGACCCCTTCTTCGTCTTCGCTAGCGATGGCCAGATCTCCCCCGGCAAAGAAGAAGTCCACAGTTGTGGCATGCCTCTTTCGCACGTCCTTTGCGAGTGTGACGAGTTTATACGGATCCTCCTACGAAACGCTTGTTCAGAAGAGAACACAGAATAGATGCAAACGTCGTACTTGGAAAGCCACCAACCAGACGCTCTTCACAGCATCCCCGATCAAGAGAAGATTCTTCATCGAGCGGAGTGATGTAACGTAGACGCCAACATCTAGGAAGGCAACGCCGACTAAGCGTTCATCCAGATCAAGAGCGCGAACAAAAATCTGCAGGGATTATCAACGCAACATTGCATACAGAGCCGTCTAATTACCTTCTGGCCCATAGATGACACAAGATAACCATTTATGCCGCAAACAGCTGTCACGGGGCCTTTCGCGTCGTCCCTCACTCGCAGCTTTAATTTGTACCATCTTTTTGGTGTCCAATTAGGATCGGAAACGACTTCAACAACCTCGAAAATGTATGTCTAGTTTCATAAATAAATTGGCCGAAGAATATGGTAGATGGCAAAACATACCGCTCCCTTTACAGCCAAATCTTCTCCTCGGTTGATCGTCGTTCCCACAGCAATAAAATTCTTGCTTCCACTTTCCGTGCTTGTTGTTTCAAGAGAGACACAAGTCAGGGTGTTGACAAATTCGTTGGATGCAAATTCGTAACTGGCAAATACATCAATGTCGCTGTCGGTTGCAATCAAGAACAAACGCACCCATCCATTGTAACCCAATGTTCCGGCGAAATCAGCTCGAGCGTCGAGCAGTCAGCATGAGGGAAGGAAACACCGTTCCCTGAATAATTGTCAGACAAAGATACCTCGGACATGAGACCGGAACGCAAACCATCAGGCTCCCAAATAATGTTACCGTCTTCGTCATAGGAAGCAAATCGAGCTTGTAATGAGGAAGCGGCCACTATCAATGAAGCCGAATGTTCGAATATAACGTTAGAGTACGTGCGAGACCGAGGAATGCTGCGGTACGGTAGACAACTGTCAAGTTGGACTTCTGGAGCCCATTCAAGGAGAGTTGGACCCTAAATGCATGAATGAGTGAGTGTCTTGACTTTTCAGCGTACCGCACACAAACCTCGTCAGAATACAGGAGAAAATCTCCCTTGGACTCCCAAAGAGAACATGCAGTGAATGCGTAAACGACAGTATGTCCCGAGGGTACCACCCTTAATCCACCCTTATCAGTAGCTATGATCCAGCATGGCCTATCGCCCGTGAAGAAAACGCCGGCAAGGGTACACTCCATGTTTGGGGAAGTCATAAATGGAACAAATGTCCGCGAGATTCTCTTATGCTCTGCAAGCACAGTCTTCTCCGTTTCCTCAACTCTCTGGATTTCAAAGGTTTTCGACACGACTTTGTGGAACTTGACCTTCAAAAATGCAGTCCGTGGGTTAGGTAAAGGAGGATCTGCTTGTTTTTCGGTGGGAGCAGGCGCCGGCAAGGCTTCATAAATGGCCATATTTCCCGAACGTGAGAAAACCTGTCGCAAATCTTAATAGATGGACCACAAGACTGTTTGTTACTTACAAACAGATGAGGAACCAAAGACGTTTCGCCTAATGGTGCCACGAGAATTTGATCGATGTCAAGATCCTGAGGCTTTCTGGGGGGGTCTTGTGGCAAAGACAGTGCAGCAGGAGAGCAAGAATCCACTAATATATTCTCCAACGTAGAGATAGCAGTGGTCGAGAATACAAGAGTCAACTTTGGTAGTGACCAGATCTATAGAACTCGATATTAGCTAGCTTCATCCCAAAAAGTCAATGTGAGGCTGACCTCCATGACGCCCTGTGGTCGCACGAGCACGAGCCATTGACTTCTGTTGCCAGCTGTTACAGCCGCCTGTAGTGTAGACGTATTCTTATCTGCATGTGCTGCTGCAGGGGTAGTCTCGCTCGCCTCTATGTCGAAGAGACCGATAGTATCTGTGAAAAAACAGCCTGCAATATAGCGAGATGTCTACATTGAAGCAGTAAATAGTGTGGAACAAGGTAAGCGAAATCAGAAATACCTTGTCGCCCATTGGAGACATATCTTTGCGTCGAATCTTTCCTCGCTCCGTTTCACCAATAAAAAGACCGATAGACTCGTCTTCTCGCAGGATAAGTACAAAGGGATCACAAATACTGCATGATTTAATTTTTGCACGAGGCAAACTACCGTCCATATCTTTGATAACTTGTCTTTCATTACCGTCTTTATTCCACCTCATTAGTCACCAATGCACAAAGTTTGTAGGAATATCGTACCGGGTTCCAGCACACGGATAGAATTCGTCATGACATGCAATATAGTGGTGCGCTGGAAGAATGGAGCTGCGCTTATAGTTGTCCCAGGTATGCGAGTGGGAATAGCGACATCGGTCTTTGCGGTTCGGGTTGCTATCTGCGAGGGTTTAGCGAATAAAACATACCAAAAAAAGATTACCTACCCGCGAAACACCTGGTGTAGGATTAGCGTCTGTGCTAATTATTATCGTGTCAATTTCAGCTGAAAATGGGCCCATAGACTTCTCATAAGAGAGACCATTGACACGTTGGGACTGGCGAACGGGAAGAGACCAGATTCCTCGTGCTCCTCCAAGTACATGCAGTTTCCGCTTAGTGCGCGTCGGAAGGTCACGCTGTGCTTAATTGTTAGTTGAAGTAGCAGTCTGTAAGATCATATCAACTCGCTTGGAAAAGGGTGAATCCGCCTAAATGACCTGCTCCTGTGGCAGCAACAAGTTCCGGAACAAAACGTTCCTAAAAAAGATTGAGCAGAGTCTGACCAATCAAAAGTCATATACTTACTCCGTTCTTAGCAAGAGAGAATGTCATATCAGCGATTGGGCCATATGCAGGTAACGAGTCGCACAATGAAAGGTGAATTATGGAACGAGTCTTTGTCGTAGCACTAGCTCCCGATGCTGCTCCAACTGCCATCTGTGTGGCTGTCTGTGAATCGCCGTATAGATCTGTGGCGCATGAGTAGAGTTTCAAAACCGCGTGGAAATGCAACCAACCATCGTCATCGTCTAAATCCATACTATCAGAAAAATTCAAAGTGGTGGAAATGCCAGTTTGCTGCGCAGGAAGCTCGAGAGGTACCTCTTCTCTAGCGGTCTTCATCAATACCGACGGTCCAACCATGCTGCCTACGAAAAGCAGGTCGTCATTTAGTAGTCTGGCGACAGCTGGTATGGTTGTCTGAGCAATAACGGGTAATAGCACTAGTTTGGATACAGTCCTCCCGTCAAGGATAATCTCGATGGGGTGTATCATGCCATCCCTTCGAATAACAAAGAAAGTCTTTTCATCGACAAACACGAGCCGACTACCTTCGAGATACAGGCCAAGGTCTTTGTCTGCCGGAGGCATTGGCATATCACTGACGCGTGTAGCCCAGCCATTGACAGGAAGGGACACACGGCGAGCTGCTTGATCGACATAAATGATGGAATTGCTTGTGAGGACGATGACACCTCCAAGTGAAGTTGCGCAGGGGAGGAGAGACACGCTGTCGTAAGGGAGACCGTCGACAGCCGTGATAATGGGGTAATTTCGACTCATGAGATCCAAGGTGAATATATAGAGGCGAGCCGTGTCACGGTACTCTTTGAGACGACTATATGGAACGTGTCATTGTGTGAAAATTAAGCAAAGCATGCCACGTACCCAGCCCACGTCTGCTCAGATTGGCAAAGCACCGCGACCGTTGGATTGTTGTATCCAGGGAGGAAAACAAAATCGATGACGTTCCGAATGCGTTCATCGACATCGTTGACGAGGTCTAGCACGAAACTTGGAGAGTATGGTACGTCCCTGTTGGTTGTTCGAATTTGTATCGAGCCGGAAGTGGGGGAATTCAGAAGAATGCATACCTTGTATGGTTTTGTTCCTGTTCCATTACATCGAGTTCTGCTTGAGTCTGAAAGAACGGAAGAATAGCGAATGCGTCCTTTGGAAGAGATAGTGCTGCACACCGGGACAAGGGGTCTGCACGCAATTCTGTTCTGAAAAGGGGACTATCCAATGAAACCTGAAAACTGGTCACATATACGCGCATCAATGAAGACAAACACCAACCATCTGAGGCGCTCGCTCATACGTATGTATTGAAACGGTGACAAGATCGTGTGCAGCGTCCGACCACTCAAGAAGAGCTATCTGTAATTACGATCAAGAACCGCTATGAGACGCAGAATACATGCCATCATACCTTGGCGTCCTTGAAGGACACTAATAAACGATCTAGTTGGTCGTCATAAGTTGACATAATGCGCACGCTCTCCATGCCAGTGACAGTGCCATGCAGAGTATGCTCTCGCACAAAGTGAAAGCGTGACACCATTGAAGGATCTTTCTTTGCAGTAGCCTGTAATGCAACTAAGCTACCCTCCCCAAATTCAGGCTAGGTATTCACCTTTACAGAGCCCATATTGACCCACCCTTCTCCACCCTCATCCATCTCCACTTCGCCTTCCACAGCCTCAGTGCCTTTTCGTACATGAGCCCTTCGCTCTCGCTCATTTTCAATGTAAGTTGAGATTTGCGGAGGTTGCTCCCACACTTCGAAAATGCGCAAGAGGTTGGATCTTGAAACAACAACATTGGTAAGAACGCGTGGTAGCTTTTCTTGGCTGGAAGATCCAGTGATAGTTGAGGGCGTTAGTTTGAGTGTCGTTGCGAACTCAACACCACTAGGGGGGAGTATGTCGTGTCTCAAGGCATGCATTTCTCCCTCAGCGACAAGTGCACCCCGGTCTGATCAAAATTGTGAATTTGTTTGTTTCTAAAGGTCTTGCCAAACAACCTCTTTTAATTGATTATGTAACTAGGAAATCGATGCACTCGGCCACTCCGCTTTCATGGCAGCCGCTTACCCCGAATATGTTGCGTGCTTTGAGGCCAGTCCACGGGCATTCTTTTCTGGCGAGCCCCCTGCCGGCCAGCTTCTTTTTGCACTCCCAGAGGTTGCGAACTTCACTGCTTCCTTGTTCGCCAACATCGCAAAGACCCTCCCTTCGCACTATTTCAGAGAATCAGCACCGGCGGCGATGAAATTAACAAGAACTGTTACGCCGATGACTACCCCACGCAACAGCAGCTTAAGAGGACTGGCATGACGCTGACGGTGCTCTTGACACGTTCACACAGACCACTCATGGTGCACTGACTGCCCAGGGAAAGACGTGTATATATAAGCCCAGTATCTTGACTGGAATTCTGAAAATAGCAGGTACCAACACCCGTCCCACGCAGGCAATATTTTTCTAATATATATAAGCACAGGAGTGATCACAGGTACCTCACTCATCACCGTGGCTCTCCTAAGTTCTCTCCTTTTCCAAGCATCTAACATATCATAGCGCTTGATCCCACGGAAACAATTCGCGTCTACCCCACATGCATGCTCCACCTGAGTGCCACCTGCAATCTTTGTGTCTCCTACATCTACTACTGTAATTCACGATAGAAAACGTCCGAAGGCGATCGGAACGCTTGTATAATTATAATACTCAGTAGTTTCTTATGAAGCAATGCTTGTGATTCTCGATGCCACAGCTGGGACCCGTTCAATTTGATCTATTTGAGTAACTTCGCCGGTCTTTACTGCTATCCCAACAGAACAACCTTCTGCTCCCCTGTCGAGTTCCGCCAAGCATGTTCAAATATAACCCCAACCCCAACTCGCTCCATGCGTTTTTCATCCTGCATCTTCTGCACCGCCATCACATACAACATGCATCCGAAATATCGTTTCCCCAGTGTGTCCTCATCGTACAACCCTTTGGTTTGATTTGTGCGAAACAGAACAATAAATTCACATGAAGTCGGTGAATGGGTGGAACGCGGAAGGATGACGCGCCCTACTAACGTTGATGGTCGAGGAACGTCAGATAGTATGGAATATGTGGCGTAGTTAGCCTTGGGATCAGCACCGGCGACATCGTCCGCTTTCGTAACGTTGAAATGAGCTGAACGAGTTCTGAATACTAACGTCCCAGGTTGCAGGGGCGCATTCTCTGTAATCAGAGTTTGTGTATCGATATCGCCTTTCGGGATGATGTATGGACTGGAGTTTGCTTCTTCAACAGATCCTGCCATCCGACCAGTACGTCTAACATCCTGGGGAACAAGCTGACCATCACCATCTACCATGTGCCATTGCTCCACCAGCGACTGGGTTATACACGGAGAAACGCCCCCATTCTGTGCATCGACGAACAAGCTCACTTCGCTATACTGGACAGCACCCCGCCACGCAGCCCATGACCAGGATGGCCATAGCGTCATATTTCCATCCCCAGTCGCGCGCCGCACACATGATGCATTGGGCGTTGGCTGCCACACTAACGCAAGTTCTAGGTCAACGATGGGCATCCCAAAACGGAACGCTCGACCAGGGTTACCACCAGCGAGCTTGAACCCCTTGGCCATAGCATTGATGAGCGCCGTAACAGCGTTCACGATGTCTGACTCCATAGTAAGCCTGCGTCGCGTATACTTTCCGATGATGCTCATGTAGTGGCTCATATATGCAGAGCTCGTCCCCTGCAGTGGAGCACGCGCGAACGTGAAACTACCTGTACCGCCGTACTTCAGGGGGTGCGATGCCCAGGGGAGGTTGATACGCTCTGCAATCACATCTTCGCTCCATATATCCTTTCCGCATTCAAAGTGCACGTGATGGGGGGTCAAGAAGATGCGGCGGCGCGAGAGCATGACTTCTTGATATGTCCAGCCACGTGTGTCCCATGCAGAACTTGCTATGGCCTCACAGGGGAGAATGAGGGGGACGGCGAGGTGAAGACCTTGTATTTTAGCTATTTGTTGTTTGGGATCCCTGGTCCCTGGGCGGATGCCTGGGAGAGGATCATGCGCGGAGGTGCCGCCCGCAGCGAAGATTGTGAACGCGGAGCTGCCGTAGATAAGCTCCATCACACCGATCTGCACTGTTTTGTCCTTAGGGTCATCCTGCACAATACACAACGCGTCAATCCAAAGGTATCGCTCGCCGAGCTGACGGACGAGTTGGATGGTGTCTAAGATCGTGGATGGTAGCACTGATACATCAAGGCCGCCTTGTGCTCTGCGCTGCTTGATATTTGCCCGTGTCGTCCAGTACTCTTCTCCCGTACCTCCCCAGAGGTAGCTAAGAGCGACGAAACGGCAGGATGGCGGAGCGCGAACCACAGCCATTCGAGTTACATCCACGACTCTCACACTCTTCGGAAGAACATCTCCAGTGCCCCTCCACCATACTGTTTCACACAGCTCCCCATGCTCGTGTTCACAGATGTGGATCCATCTCTTCAACAGGGCGATATCAACATTCTGACCAACCCTCCTGCCATGAAGTTCTTTCGTCCTCCCAACTTTGGAAGCATCTTCTCCCAGGAGCTGGATTTCCAGCAAGAGGTTTGACCGCGCGGCGACCATGGCAGCTGTGACATCCCGAGGTCTATCAAAAGTCTGAATATGCAGCCGATGACAGATATTCATGAGTGCAGGAGAGATATAACTTGGAATGTTCGGATACCCGCACTCCATTGTATGCAGCGCACAGGTAATATCAGAAATGTCGATATCAGGCAGCTTATCCAGGTTCCACGCGCGACGGATGACAATAGCTATGAGGTTGCACAGTCCGCATTGGTTGGATTTATTGAGGATGTCTGTGAGATTACCAATGGGGATTGCGTGTTCTCGTGGGACGCCGTCGTGAAGGATTGCATGGAGGTCGAGGGATGAGCATGTTGAGCAGAGGGGTGCGTCGTTTTCTGGTGGGATTTCTGGGGTATGGTTGCTTGGAATAGGATGCGAGATGGAGTCTTTCGTGCGAATCTTTCGTCAGCGCCTGTGCGAGCAGAACATGGGAAGACGGAGACCCAGCAAGGGAACACTGTCTGTGCCTGTATTGTTATCGCTCGATGATATCAATGTCCTCGCCAAGAAAGCCACCCTGAATCCTCGAAGGTACCACTCACCTTGAGTAAACGGAGCTTGCACGATGGATGCTGTAGACTCTTGGACCTGTCAATAGACCTGTGGGCTCCGATCCAGGGTCGTGGTTCTTCAATTTGAGGTATAATATGTAAATGTAATTCTGGGACAGCGTTTCAGCTAGATATTAGTGGCCTTCTACAAGCAGCACATAGACCAATATTTGAAGACAGTCATTACTTACATTACCATTGGGAAAGCCGTACTAATGCGTGCCGCAGTTGGTCCGGGCTGGTGAACATGATGCATGGTCGTGGCCAAGCGGTGGCTGTGACGTATATATTCAACATCTTACTCAATCGCAACTTGGACGGCCTAGCTAGTACTACTTGCTTTTCATTCTCTTCGAAAGTCTTTGTGAGTATCACCTGTGCTTCACTAGGAGTAAAGAGACCTAAGAAGTTTACGATCTCAGCGCTCAGCATACACGCATTTCACTTGTACTTCTGTGAGTGCCCAAAGGGCCTCATTCATCCAGCGCAACGCCACTCATGAAATGTGCATGTACAGAGTTCAGCGCTCAGTCTTGTAGATTTATAAAAACCGCATAGAACGTTTGAGTCCTGACTCTACCGTACCAGTGATCAATGCATCAGGCTTTACTTGTTCCTGAAATTCTTCTAGAGATATTCGCCTATGTGAATACAATACCATCTACATCGACCCAGAAATTGCTTGCAGCGCTTGCAAGGACATGCAAAATCTTCCATGGGCCTGCGATGGATTTGCTGTGGACTGATCAATCCATGGGTTAGAACCACTGCTAGGCTGTGTAACAAGGTTGCATCCACTGATATATCGTAGGGGTACAAGGGTCAGTGCACGACTTCATTACGCTTTGTTCGTTTATTTTCGGCTGACCCTTCTTCCGGCGCTGGTTTATTTCCTCGTCTGCACCATACATTTTCTCTCTTCAGCAGAGACCTAAACCTGCTCATGTCTAGTGTCGCGTACCAGACAAGGGGGGAAGCGCTGCGCCATATTCATGGTAGACTTTTTTTTTGAGTCCTTGTTTATTGTCCGTGGGCGAAGCCCTATGACAGACATCTATGGTACTCTATGTTCATTTTCGGCATGGGAGTCCTGTAAAATCCTGATCCAGGCTTTCGCGAGGGCGATCAATGCCGTCTTAAGGCGATTGGGGGAAGTAGATGGCTAAGCACTTATCGCATCTGTTGGGTTCGCTTCTACATCTTTGGGGGGCACCGAAGGTATTTTTCAGGCATTTCGTGCGAGCGATGTACTTGAGAACTGACTTAACGCTTTTCCCGTCGTTCAGGAGGCCTTTTAGGCTTTGCGCTCGCATTCCCAGCTCGGCCTTCAAGGATGCTCTGTGTCTTGCGTATGCCGGGCATGATAATACGAAATGATGTACTGATTCCTCTCGTTCTTCGCAGGCCGGACATATCGGAGGGGGGGGGGGGGGGGTTGATCTCGATATTCTGTGGAGGTATTTGTTCAGGGGGAGGGGGGATATGTCTGTGCGAAGTTGGACGAGCAGAGATGGTAGACTTGTAAGTTGAAACCTTAGTCTGGAACACTGATCGGGGCACCGCGTTCCATGTTCATGCTGGACGCCAGGCTGCTAAATTTTGAAGAGATGCGTCAGCTTTATTTCAGTTCTAAGGAACACTGCACTTTCGTTAGTCACACGCGGCTTCACTGAGGACATGTAGGAAATGTCCAATCTGTATCAAGTTTGCGCAGACTCTGCCAAAGTCTGGTGGTCGGAAAGTTCCGAGCGTTCAATTTGAGGTCTGTCTGCATTACCGTAACCACTCTGCCGTCTATGTCACATCATGTCAATATCGTCATTTTTGTCAGACTCCAAACCATCGGCGGTGTGTAGAGTCTCGTGTTAGTACATTCCGAATACAATACATTTTTTAAACCCCGCACCTCAATTCAAACACCGCAACTTTTGGACTCTACACACCTAGCCGACTGGCACAACTTGTTGTGGCGTCAAGTTTGCCACTGTTTGAATTCCTTCCGAACGATGGATCAAGCCGTCAGGTACACCGGGAAGCTTATTAGTACAACGGCAGGTGTGACAAGGTAATATTTAGATTATATTTATATTATATATATTCATATTATATAATTATATTTCTAAATAACCAGTACAGCAGAATCATGCACAACATCGTGCAAAACATGAGGTGAGGAGTACAAAATGAATACAGTACCACTCCAGAGTCCACTGTGCACCCCCAGAATGAGCCTCGAACTTCGACTGACGAATGTCCTGCGGTGCCTGCAGCAAAACAACCTGTCGGCAGCGGGATTCGTCAGTGCAATATTGGACAGCAGATATACCGCTCACGCTGCCAGCCAAGACTCGCTGACAATGAACGCAGCTCACATTTGTGCGCAGTTATACGATAATGAGAACTCACATACATCGGTTTTTTCCTGGGCAGCAGGAACACTACGCAGAGAGCTGTGTAAGGAGGTTGCTGAGCTATCGCTCGAGCACCACGGCCTCCACTTCAAGGCCACCTCCGCGACTGTGGAGCAGCTGGAAACGACTTTTATGAGTCAGCTCGCCGTAACGATGCAAGGAGTTGCTCCAAACGTTTGGAACCTTGTCTCAGCTTTACTCGACAGCAGAGAATACCGCCGTCGAAAAATGCCGCACCCTGCTGGCCACGTTCCAGCACCCGAAGATACCCCTTCACAGAATGAGATGGACTTGGGCGAGTTGGGTGGAGATGAGCCACATTTTGAAGACGATGATGACGGGGATGAAGAGGACGATGGGGAGTTTGACAAACGATCCAAGGAAACGGCAGCGTCGTGCGGGTGAAAGGAATGTAGCGCTACAACACATCGTGAGCGAGTTTCGATCTCCGGTACCTAAGTGCGGCCGCTAACTGTAACTAGAAAACAATAGTGATAATCAGCATATGCCTGCAAAATACGAACGAAAGATGCAACTGCTTACAGGGCTGGATGGGCTTTTTCATGAAGTCAACAGGCGTCCCTGAGAAGGTCATTGAGGTCATGGCACACGCAGGGCTATCCGTCAGCCTGTCCACCATATATAACATGGTGACATCTATTTCGAAGGAGATCAGCCGTGACATCAAAAGGGAAGTCCGCACGCTCCGTGCAGCATTCGCATACGACAATTTTGATATCGCCTTCAACGTTGCCCAGCCAACACTCGAAAACCGCTCCTCCTTTGTCAGTGCAACATCCGCCACTGTGATTCCACTATATGGTGTTGATGAAAGTAACGAGGAGGCGTTGCGGAGCTCGGCAAAGTTGTGGGCCTCTGATCCAAAGAATCCGTCACCATCATTATTCCCGCTGATGAACGAAAGCAGAAGCTTTTTAATGCTTCACAAAAAGGACACCTACAATCGGCAAACGAATCCAACACAGCTGAGTGGACGAGAGGAGGCTTTTGCATGGCATATTCGCGCCATCCTTGTCCAACACAATCAAAACTTCAAGCACTTTGCAGACAAACTTGATGAGCCTGAAACCATCCAGAGGATACCTATACACAAGACCAATCAGATTCCCTGCCGCTCGATGAATATCAAGCAGTCTACCACAGACGGAAACGTTGAAGTCTTGGAGAACTTGTTTCACCAGGGAGGTATCGGGGACAAGAGCGAGGTCAACTTCGATGCAGAACACGATGTTGACATGACAGAACATGTAATTCTGGTTCATGGAGACCTATTAACAAAGGAGCGTGTCGACAGCGTGCGGAACAGCCGAAAAATCGAGCACACACCGAAAAATCGTCTCCAGTACGTTGTATTCCTCCCAGGACTCTTTCACTACAAGATGGCGTGTGCGGATGCATTGTGGCGCACGTACATTCATCCAAAGGAAGGGCGCGAGGATGAGAATAGCCTCTATCAGCACATTGGGATCCTTCGACCTGATGAAACAGGAAAGATGGTCAGTAAACCTGGATTTCGGCGTGTCCACGATGTTGTTCACCACGACATCTGGGCATCAATGCTTGACTGCTGGCGTCTTGAAGCAGAGAGCCGAAATACTGAATGGTCGACATTGGAAAGATTCGCCACGTCAAAGCCAGTCTGGGAAGATATAATCAATATGTCCCGTGTCATCGTGAAAAAGTTCATTGCGACGACCCAAGATCTGGACGCAGCACGGGAACAGCCACCACTACAACGAGACAAGCGTTTCGAGAACCAGACCCTGCGTAATCGTGACGAGCTCTTGTACGTTGACCTTTGTCAAGCCATGAACACCGGAGATATCGGTTGTGTCGAAGCATCGTTTCTCCCTTGGATTCATATGTTCAAAGCTACTGGAAAGCATAAATATGCGTCACAGATGTCAAGGTTCCTGACGAACCTTCAATTCAATTATCCAGCGGCTTTGAGGTGAGGAATTCTGTCTTGCTGAGAATAGAGGTCATCAATATATTTGACACAGTAATATAGTGCGGATGAACTTACTATGCAACCCAACCGGCAAGCCATTTGCTTTTCGTGCAGTTGACTGGGTTGTCGAGCGCAACAATTTGTATACAAAGGTTAGCGAACGTAACGGTCGATGTCAAGAAACCAAAAGTAATGATTGACAGGTCATATTTCGTGGCGGCGGTCCAAACGGCACACTGGATCACATCATCAAAGAATCGCCTCTCATTGAAGTATACCGAAACTGCCACGTAACGATGGAAAACGCATTCCATCTTCAGCACCGCACAATCCGACACGCTGCACCTGACATGACGAAGACAATTCAGAAATTGGCAGCGCGAATCAAACAAAAAAACCCACATACCAAGAAGGAAGGCCGAAGTGCGCTACATTCGATCCCAGATCAAATCGCTGTGGGTATGGCACTGATACAAGAGCAAAAGGTAGTCAGCGAAGAAGATGCAGGGACGTTTGAACTAGATGCAGATGATTTTATTGACTGACCTTACAGTACTAGGTCCTGCCGCTGGCTCGTTCTCTGCGTTCGAGTTCTTTGTGCGAGATGATTTTGGTTTCGGGATGTACTTCGGACAGAGTCTATTAGAAGCTATTGGTGTGTTGATTAAGGTTGGCAAGTAGTGTCAAGAGCACGTACCTATGTGAAGATTACTCCCACATGCTCTGCATTTCCGCGCTGCTCGCTGCTTAGCGCTGCTACCAGCTATATCAGTGGTGGACGTTGTGGGTTGTGCGTGAGAGGCTGGCATTGGTATAGCGGGGTGAGGCTGGTTTATCGTTATCGAGGATCCAAGGACTGCCAATGGCGCAGGAAGTGGTGGATGCACTGACGGTGGTGGTGGTGGTGGTGGTGGTGGTGGTGGTGGAGGAGGAGGAGGAGGAGGAAAGAATGACTTGATAAGCTCGATGATTTGTTGGCCATATTCTAGGGAATAGCACCAGCCGGTTTGCTCTAGCAATGATGCGGGGGAGGTTAGCTTTGCGTAGTGAGCAAGGTCAATAATGCGGTTGAGAGTTTTGTTTGACATAATAAGCTGCGGGCCGAAAAAAATGTCCCCATCGAGATCTTCTTCAACCATCTTAAAATCTCTCCATTGAAGTAGCGCAGCTCGTAGATCGCGTTCTCTGTTGGTCATTTCGTATGGTTTGCACTTGTATTTAGGTTTTGCACGAGTTGACAGAAAGGTTTGTAGCGGAAGGATGTGTGATGTGATTAGCGCGGGAGTACATATGTCACAGCAGTCACCAGACGGTGCCTCACTGCATCGTTCACAGCATACTGCTTGGTCTGGATTTAGAGCTGTGAGTCAATTTAATTTGTGTTTAAAAACTGCTTACTTTTTGGATTATTGAAGTATTCGTTAGCCACCCGACGTCGACAGAATCCACGATGCCTCGCGTTGATAAAGGCGTACATTGCGAAGCGCTCACAGGCAGTGTTATCAAGATTATCGGGGATGAGCTGCACGTGAGCTGATGGGATTACGGTCGTTTCTGATGGACGAGACGATGACGGCAACGAGCCCGAGCCAACGGCGTGTAAATCCTCCTGTAAGCCCTCTCTCCCATGACCATCATGATCTCTGAAGCCATCATCACCTCCCTCAAACTCACTGTCAACATCTTCCTCTCTACTATCATTCTCGACGCCTGCTCGTGAGTTTGATCCCTTTTTCTTTTTATTTTGCCGACTATCTTCCTCAACCGCGGGCCTCTTGCGCTTCCCTTTGTAGGTATCAAAGTATATTGGCTCAACAAGATAAATTCCCACCGCCGTTAGCGAGGGATCTCTGGCGCCACGACCAAGCCTTTGCATGAGAGCGCACAGTGAGGAAGTGTAACCCCATTGTACAATGATTTTAATATCACGCAGGTCGAGTCCCTTTTTTTCAAGTTGAGTACATTAGTGCGCGCATTAAGACTAATGTGATAGTCACTGACCATTCCTGCTGCGTCGGTGCAGCAAATTCCCCACAGTTCACCTGCTTGAAGCTGGTTCATCACATCGACGCGGAATTCCATCGACATCCCAGAATGAAACCAGACGATCTTTCCCTGCCGATGTCCAGGCACATCTGACCGCAAGCGGTTGCAAGTCATCTCTGCCGAAATCCGAGAATTCGTGAAGATCATGAACTTTGGCGGTGGATTCACGTCTCCGAGCCTCATATCCAAGACTCGGGTTAGATCATGCATGGTATTACGCGGGAACTTCATCTCTTCAACAATAATGCTGATGTTCGGACGGTTGTTAGACCTGGTGACCCTCGCAACATTATGTGAGCGGATGCGGAGCGTTGAAGTGACATCGGCCAAAATGTGAGGTGGCATGGTTGCCGATACGACATGAACTGATACATGGTCCGGCAAATACCATCTAATGTTCCCCAGCTGACTGTATAGCGGCCTGAAGTCCGCGCCCCATTCACTTATGCAGTGCCCTTCGTCGAACGTTATATTGAATATCTTCTCAGTGAACTTCTTCGACTTCCATAACGCCTGAAAACGTGAGTCGCTGAGTAACCGTTCTGGGCTGACCGTAATGACGCGATATTTAAGCTTCTCAATGTCCTGCGCAACATTAATGATGAAGAGATTATCAGAATTTTGTTACATACCTTGAATGCCTGATCCGAGGCAGTCTCTTTACACAGATTGATGGCGGGGAAACCCAATGCCTCTGCCTCCTTTTGATTCTTTTCTCCTAATATATTCAGCGGCGTCACGATAATGATAATCCCACCTGCGTTAAATAGGAGAGGAATCCAAAATGTCAATGTTTTTCCGGAGCCGGTTGGGGAGATCGTGATAACATCCTTGCTGTTGAGCTGATATTGAGCTGCCTGAAGCTGCCAGGTGCAGGGAGACAAGCCAAACTTCTCTTGGACAGTTTGCTTCATGTTCGCGAAGCTTGGGACATCGAAACGACGAGGAGACATTCTGAGTATGGTAAATGTTAACACTTAACAGAAATGAATCCAAAATGGGATTGCATCAGTCACGTCACGCAAATTGACCTCCAGGGTGCCGTCTGTCCGGTGTACCTGACGGCTTGATCCATCGTTCGGAAGGAATTCAAACAGTGGCAAACTTGACGCCACAACAAGTTGTGCCAGTCGGCTAGGTGTGTAGAGTCCAAAAGTTGCGGTGTTTGAATTGAGGTGCGGGGTTTAAAAAATGTATTGTATTCGGAATGTACTAACACGAGACTCTACACACCGCCGATGGTTTGGAGTCTGCATTTTTGTCAGCTTGCCGTCACGACTCTGGTCACCTGCAGGGAGGACATAGCAGCCGTAGACCGGGAGCTGCGGGCAATGGCATTATGTGGTAAAGATCCTGATGGCGGGTAGGCAGGATATAGTGACATCGTGCGGTGGCCTTGACAGACTTCCCGACACTTTCTGAATCTGAGAAACTCACTGGCCAGGGCAGGACACCCGTTTGCATAGATCTCACACAGACCGGCCAAAATTCGCACTTTCTGGCTTCCCTGGACTAAACATTCAAGTTTTCCTCAGCGCCACTTTACCTAAGACTATCATATGTTGAAGACTCAGTGCGCGTTTATTTTTCTCATTGTATGGTACACGGCGCAAGGGCTACTTCAAGGATCCAGAACTGCGCGGAAGCGCTAGATGGGATCGTTCTCAAGGCCACGAGATCAACTAGGAATATATGGGCGAGACCATGGGACAAGAAGGGTTTCCTGCGAGGGATCAAATATTTGATTGTCCGACATCAATGCATCACCCAAGATACACAGCAACGTTGTCCATTAACAGTAATATGTCATGCATGTAGCACAGGGATCTAAACGGGGGTAACGATGGTGTGTACCTATAGGAGAACAAAAGAATATTAGAGAACTGCGACTGAGTCATGAATTTGACTTCTTTTCTTTGTGTGGAACATGGCGCGAGCGTCGTACTCCGCTCTACAATCCCAAAATCAAAATTCTTAGAAGAACTTCTGTTGATCATTACCGAGAGCAAGATGTATGTGCACGTAGATAGTGGAGTTCCTTTCAGCATGCAAAAACATGACCTCCCTGGCGCGCGGCAGCCCATCTGAATTGACAGTACTAGAGTATTACATTATGCATATGGATCTCTAATATTAATGACTGGACTTGACTGAAATCGATTTCAAGAACTCAGAGAAATAAGTCAGGGTCACGTGCGTGAGTTGATGGGAACGCGTCGTCGGAGTCACGAATTAACCTGCAAGTCCACAACCGCCACATCTACATCAGATTAATGATCGATGGTCCATCACATTTGCGCCACATTCGTCGACCGGATATAAGGCAAGCAGAAAGCAGACGTTTTCCTTGTCCTCTTACTTTTCTCTCCCTCAACTAGCTCTGCTCACAACACTCAGTCAGCGCAATCATTGAACACCTAGCGTCATGTCCCCTGCTGGCGAGACAGGCACATCGTCTACTCCGCCACGCGCTAATGCATCAAATCAAGGTGGTAGTAAACTAGAGTCTACCCCAAACAGCCGTGGGGCTTCGGTCGTCAGCGAGAACATCAGCTTGGTCGGTGTCCAGTACGTACCTTTCTTGTTCTTATGGAGTAGCACCTGACGTTCCCATCAAGGGTTAAGGAGGTCCGGCCGTGGATTCAGCGGGACATCGAGCAGGCCAAGCAGTGCAAGGTAGATGCCATGCTGCAAGCCCTCCTACAGCGCGCATCCTGCGCGCCGGAGACGAAACAGCCCGAGCTCCTGCAAAAGTGCCTGAAGGGAGTTCTTCCGGTTTGCAATGGACAGGTCTCCGCTGGTGGCATATCGTCTTCGGGCATCGGGACAGCGCTGAAAGAATAGTGAGTGCTCCTTCGCCGATCGGACTTTTGTTGCGTTTACGATGATCGCAAAGCGTATCTCCTGGAGTAGAAAACAACCTCTACGGCCCTTTTATTGAGGCCACGAACATCGCACTCGCTTGTCTTGATGAGATCAAGGTCGACGGAATGGGTGTTCCTGTTACCACCGTGGACATGATCTGTCAACAAAACGATATGCCCATGTACCAAACCCACCAGAAGCTGAAATCAACTCGGAAGCCAGACGCTTTGATACTTCCCTTAAACAGTGCATGCGCCCCATTTAAGGATGAGAAGGGCGGAAAGAAGAGTAAACAGAAGAGCAAACAGAAAGACAACGAGAAGGGTAACACGAAGTACGACGAGAAGCACGATACAAAGCGCAAGGCTCATATGGTCAAGGATGCAAAGGAAAAGCCGCCAACGCCATTCCTCTGGGCAGATGTCCTAGCTTGCATCGAGTTCAAGAGAAAGACAAAAGGGATTAAAGCACCACCCTCTGCGTATACAGCGGCAGACTATGTCCCTACCAAACCAGAATATCTGCCGGTGGATCATCTTAAGGCTCAATCCCCTGCGCCAGACCCTTCGCAGACCCCAGCAACACAACCTGCGTCCGACACTGCACGTAAGCGATTTCATTTTTGATTCCAAAATCAAACTAAATTAGCCTAGCAGCAGTTAGATCTTCTGGCTTTGCTGCTGCACAGACTTCCAAGGGCGGGTCCAGCTCCAAGCGCAAAGCCGCAGACACTTTGCAATCCGCCGCAAAAAAACCAAAGGTCAACCCCGACGAGCCAGATGTGACGGTCCAGACTGGTCTGTACGCTGCCGAAATGTTTGCGGCTAATCTTGCCGTTCATCATCTGATCAATTTTATTATCATCGGTGGGTTCGTTCATCTGTCGACATTGGTCGCGCTCTTACCACCGCTTTTTAGACGATGTGATCTGGACCTGGTATTATGATCGCCAGGGCACCGTTCAAAGCTCTGGCATCAACTTCATTCAAGACCTCCCGCGATTCATGGTTCTGCTGTATGCGTTACAACGCTTCAAGGTTCACGATTGGGGCCGAGACAAGGACTTTCTCCCAGTTGAAGTTGAGGGAAAACAATGCCACGAATTCAAAATCAAGGACGAAGATCTTGGAACAGTGGATCTGCTGCTTCATAGCAGCCACGATGATAGAGTGACGCACTACGGGCTACAAGGACGGGCCACCAATGTGGTCCCTGTCACTAGCGAAGCGCTCACTAAGAAATACGGCAATTTACAGGATGGGATGGTTGCCAAGATATTTTGGGGAGAGGCGGATCGTACTAGCGAACCGGAGATCCTGAAAAAGGTCGAGGAGATCGCTAAGAGGCACGCAACTGTCCAAGGCCATGTTCCTCAGCTGCTCTGGCACCACGCATTCACGAATCCCACGTCCGCCATCCGAGAAGCGCTCGGCGTTCTGGAACCTACCACGGGCAGTCGCGTGCTCTATATTCTCGTATTCCGTAAGCTCAAGCCAATCACGGAGCTCCATGACAACGAGCTTTTCGACGTGTGGTACCAGTGTATTTTATGTACGTGTTTTAGACTCATTTATGAAGCTCTTCGTTGATATTATCTGCAGGTCATCTCACTCTGTGGAAGGAAGGGGTCTATCATCGTGATGTTAGCCCTGGTAACTTGATGTGGTACCGGAAAGACGGGAAGCTGTTCGGTGTCTTAAATGACTACGATCTATCTTCATTGGCGGATGACCCGGGTCCGCGGGGCAATGAGCGTACGGGCACGGTACCGTTTATGGCCCTCGATCTTCTCACCGAACAGGCTCAACGAGGCGAAGTCAAACACTTATATCGCCATGATCTGGAGTCGTTTGTGTGGGTTTTTACCTGGATTTCCCTGCGTTACGACAACGGAAAGCTTCTACCTGGATCGCACCCCATTGATGCATGGGCAACTTTCGACGCTGTGACGTGTGGCGAGAAGAAGCAGGCATTCTTGAATTATCTCCAACATTTCAGACCCTCTCACAAGAAGTCAGTCATTTGGCGTTTTATTGTAGCTTGTTTCCATGTGCTTGACACAGAAGCTTACAATCGACGTAAACAATGGCGAGAATTGCTTATCCAGGCAGACGACTCAGACGAGGAGACCGACGATGAGGAATCAGCATCAAATATGGATGATTTGCTAGGCAAATTCACAGGCAACATAGCCTGGGTTAAGCTCAGCAACGCTTTCCGTTCACAGTGATTTTCTTTAGTTGTTACATACTGCTTTCCGCATTTCGCTACCTGCGTCAGTTACTCATGGAATAGATAGACTCTGGGTATCCTTTGTGTCGCCGTCGTCCCAAACTGGTCATATATCTCGAACCTTTATGTAAGCTTTACCTGGACCGGCTACACAGGGAAGTGACACATACCTTATTTTTCTCCATTCCATCCTCAGACATTGATATTTCAGCAAGCTATCTCTTTGGACCAGGATGTTTCTGTCCGTACCGTGGTACGTTGCCCATGTTGCCAAAAGATTTACTGCGTCCGAGATTCCGAATCGTAGTTCACACTAATACCGTATCGACGTGCTCTCATTCTGAGATCACGGCGCGCGGCCCTCACTGCGACTCAAGCAAGAAATCGCAAAATGCCATATTCCTTGCACGTTCAGAAATCTCTCATCTGCGGCAGCCCGAAAAGCACTTGGCGTTCCAGATTCCAGAACAACTAAGGGTAGCGCATGCTCTATATCCTCGTTGCGGTATTCGCAGTTCTGACCTATCACGGAAATTCATGGTCAAAACCTTTGCAACGTGTAGCATCAATTCGTGTTACGTATGTGGTTCATTGCGTCCAGTATGCGACTACATGTTAAATTGCGTTGCAGACCACTATGATATCTGGAACGGAGGGGTCTGACATCGAGATGTCAGCCCTGATAACATGATAGATTACTGAACAAAAGTTGAAAACAACATTTTGTTGGGCATCTTCAGTGACTATGATCTGTTGACTGCGGCGGGCGAGCGCAATGAGCGCACGGGCACAGTGCCATTTGCGGCCCTCAATCTATCACTCCAGAGAGCCAAAGAGGTCAAGTCAATCACATCCATCGTCACAATCTCGAGTCATTCGTCTGCATTTTTACCGTGTTCTCCCTGTGTTACTAGGATGACATTCTCTAGTCGACGTCAACGGAGTCTCACCTCCTCCATCTATGATAACTGCAGGTGCTGTCGCATATAGCCGCAAGAAAGCATCAGTTTTGAATGACTTTTTGACATCAAATGTCGTTCAGGCTGCATCCATAGATCTAACCCCGGAAGTCGGTGGTGGAGTGCTCGCATGGTGCACTGATTGCCCAGGGAGGCGGCCAAGACGCCTATCGTGTGGGAAGGTATGCGTTGCCCTTTATTTGAATGACAGTATCAAATGAAGATGGTCGGTCATTCAGAAATGGCTCTCGACTGGAATATTCCACTCTCAAACGAGACTACTGTGATGTAAGTATGATACTTATCATGATCTGACTCCGCTGATTCGTCTGTGTTGAAATGGTTTGGATTTCTTCTGCAGATGCTGCAGCAGTGGTAGAAAAGGGTTTCAGGATCATCCAAGCACCATTAAATTACTTCTACTTGGTCAGTTGACGAGTTTTTCTACAGAACACGATGTCCTTATTATTCCAGTCTTCTGGTGCTGGTGAGTGGCCCAACTGGGTTAGTCTTCATATTGTCGAATGTACTCGATCTGACCAGGCATCCCTTGGGAGAACAGAAGTAGCGGTCCTTTCAGAACCTGGTCCGAGGTAAGTATGAATGTCGAAGATGGCCACGCATCTCACAATGTTTCGTTAGGCATATACCTTTGATCCGTTGGCAAACTTGACCGAGGCGCAGTACGAACTTGTTCTCGGAGGCAAACACGATCTAGTCTCGAGGTTAAATCGATCTTTCTGAGCAATCTGCAGGCGAGAAAATTCTATGGAGTGAACAGTCTGGTCCCCAAAATATCGACCCGATCGTGTGGCAACGCGCTGCATCATCAGCAGAAATTTTCTGGAATGGGAAGCAGCCCACTGGCGCTGCACTCAACGTCACCGAAGCACTTCCTCGTTTGCATGCAAGTAGTTCTTCTTGATGTGGAAGTACTTAATGATACAGGACGTCAGGTACAGGATGGTACAGCGCGGCGTCAATGCCATCCATCCCACTCCAGCCGCAGTGGTGTGCGTTTCGACTGGACGCATGCGATATGTACGCTTGATTCAGAACTTGATCCGAACTCTAGGTCTTTTCACAATTGGTTTTGGTGTTATTGAGTCTGCACCGTTGCTTGCAAGATGTGTACAGCTCTCGTTCACCAAAAACTAACTTATATCGAGAAATTTGTGCCTCGGCTCTGCAAGAAGTCACGCGGCAAAATGGAAGTTGACGAAATGTTCGAGTGATGAATGCATTGAACGATGATTAATGATTCATGAAGTATCCACATTTTTATGGCTTGTTTTTGGCAATGAATTGTATCCATAGTACTATAGCTACGTGTATATAGCCCACATCGATATCTTGACTGGAATTCTGAAAATAGCAGGTAACAACACCCGTCCCACGCAGGCAATATTTTTAGATTTACATAAAACCTAGAACGTTTGAGTCCTCAGTGACTCCTGACTAGTCCTACCGTACCAGTGATGCATCAGGCTTTACTTGTTCCTGAAATTCTTCTAGAAATATTCGCCTATGTGAATACAAAACCATCTACATCGACCCAGAAATTGCTTGCAGCGCTTGCAAGGACATGCAAAATCTTCCATGAGCCCGCGATGGATTTGCTGTGGACTGAAATCCATGGGTTAGAACCATTGCTAGGCTGTGTAACAAGGTTACATCCACTGATATATCGTAGTGGTACAAGGGTCAGTGCACGACTTCATTACGCTCTGTTCGTTTATTTTCGGCTGACCGAGCGTCCGCATAACAGCTGCAGTCGGACGAGCGTATTTTCTGGGCGAAAGGCGTCAAGCCACTATCTGCCCATGAGGCCCGTCAATTTCTGCGTCACTCCTCCCGTATACGCACATTGAACATACGAGGTGCCCATTCCCACCTTCTCTCTATCATTCCCGCCGAGGCATGCGTATTTCCGAGGCTGAGGTCGTTAAGTCTTTCAACCGCATATTTGAACCTCTTTCTGCCTCACACGTTTCACCAATGTCATCTATTGACTGTCGACGAGGGTCTGAAATCTTTCGTGACACGTTGCATTGCTTTGGAGCATTTGTACATCTACACCGACTTCTTCTATAACAGCACAAGTCAGCGGTCCCTGCTATCCGATAGGATTCGTTGGTGCACGCGGCTTGTAACTCTGTCTTGTCCAACGCTCGATTTGGCAACATGGAAGCATCTCTCCTGCCTCCCTACTCTTCTTAAATTGGAAATTGATCAGTCACGGTGGTACGGTGATCCTCCTTCGCCATCAGAACAGGATATCATGAATATATCACCATTCCTTAATATCACAACTCTTTCCTTTGGACGGCTGTTCTATGTTGTAGACATCATCATGGTCATGCAACACTCACAATTTCCCTCGCTGAAAGAGTTCAGGTTTGAAGCCGACCATCTGTCTTCAGAAGAGGCCGAGGAACTCTTTCATGCTCTGTCCCGCTGTAAAGCGTGTCGGACTCTAGAAGAAATCATCATTTGTTCTCCTGATGACTGTGGCCTTGCACCCATAAACAACGAGCCTTTGAAATCAATTCCACATTTCCTTTGCTTTACACAGCTTCGAACCCTGCGGCTCATGTTTTGCAATCCCTACATCTACCTGGACAATGACATTCTCTTGCAAGCTATGTCTAGTTGGCCGCACATCCGCACTCTGGAAATCAACTACTTAGACGGCCATCTTTCTTCTTCCGAAGTCTCCCTCCATGGATTATTCACAGCGCTCAGTCTATGTCCACAATTGCATACACTACGCATTCCAATCAATATTCCAAATATCGACGTTTATCCTGATGCTGAGCCAATACAACATACCTCCCTACGAACTTTGGAACTTTTGGATATATCCCAGTCTCAAATAGAAGATGCTGAAACTCTCGCTCGCATCATTTCCGCCTGGCTCCCTTGTGTCGACGAAGTTGAAAGCATGGATGGGAGTTGGGATGAAGTCAACAAGCATCTCAAATCTTCGACAGCGGCTACTGCGCTGTATGTCGCGGGAGCCTCCTAGAATAGTTAAGTTTGGAATACCTTCACGTCTGGGAATGTTGTTACACACCTTTGAGTTCTTTCGTTCCTTCGTTGTCGTTATCGTCGCCGTCGACTGTAGTTATAAACTGTATTACCTCAACATACTTAATCGCCAAAAATCCACCGGTTCACTGATTAGTATGATTTCCAACACGATTATTGGCGTCAGGTGGGGGTCAATTCATCTTCTGGCAGTCTGACTGCTTTCTTCATCATATATTATTCAAGCGATCCGATCACCTTCGGACGTTTCCTATCGTCAATTACGGTAAAAACCGTTTTCTCTCCTCCAAAGTGTAAGGAGTAGCATTTTGGATGCCTACTACGCCGTGAACACTGAAAAGAGCACGCAGAGGCCATGATGGTAGACGAATAGGAGAGAAAAGGGCGGCTGAAGGAGACACCAGGATCGGGAGCGCAGGAGCAATATGTTAGATAAGGATGGATGCTCGGCGCTCGAGTCTCAAGTCTGAGTCCAGAAGCAAAATTTATCTTCACAGATGGTCATATTGGACCGCATAAATCGGTGCACACAACTTGAATTATTTCCGCTCCCTGATCCCACTCTTCCCCCTCTGTTCACCTTGGATTGCTTTCTCCCTTTCCCTTGCTTCCCTGATCATCTCACCTTCCTGTCTCCACTCTTTACGCTCAAATGCATCCCACTGTTCACGAGCATCTACCCAACGTTCTTGTACATCCCCCACGCTACCTGCCATTGGGCCTGCAGCAGATGAGAACAATGAAAAGGTGTTGGGCCTCATCGATGTAGGGACGGACGAAGCTTCAAGTGTCCCTTCTGGTGCCGGGGCGTCGTGTGGTGGTACGAATACGTATCCTGTAGCTCTATCGATAGCGCGTGTTAAGTGGAGCATAGAGGCTTTATCCTGCGCGAAAAAGTAAGTCAATATTGGGACTGCGTAGCAAGAAATCCCATCACATACCTCTACGGCTAACGTTTCGAATTCTACAAGTCCGTAGTCCTCGATTACAGAGCACAGTTCCTTGGTGAGAGCAGTGTACCGCGGTGATGAAGTGTTTAGTGCGTTCTCCAAATAGGAAAGATCCTGAACCTCCGTGTAAAAATTGAGACTGAAATCTGCAAGAAAGGTAAGTGACGCTGGTATGTTGCATGGTCACCAATACGCACCCAGGTCTCCATATTGAGCTATCAAATCAACCTTTGACAAAACATTGACATGTGGCAGTTCCAAGTGTAGCATAGTTCGGAGGGACAGGAGAAGTACGGAAACATATTTTGCGGCATCGGTCACATAGTGCGCATCACAGAGATGAACGGCAGCTAGCTAGCGTTGTTCAATGAATCCTGACAGAACCAACATAATAGAACGTACCCTAAACCCGATCTTCGTCAATCGTTGCACTATGTATCTCAGCGCCTCGTGATGTGTGCTGAGCTCGACCTGACCGGGTATGTCGAATAGTACATATCCGTCGGATCCCAGCTCTTGCAGCCGTGCCTCGAGCCAATCGAAGTTGGCGTATAGGTACTCCATACAGAATAGGATGCCTCCGTTGGGGCCAAGGCCGTGCTCGTCCATGACATCCTGGAGGGTGATTAAAGAAGTTATATTGATGGCACATGGATAAGGTATGTTGTCGTTAGCTGGGTCAAGGTTGACAATGGATATTGGGCGATTCAAAGCAGTAAATAACTGGTACTTTCCATGGCAGTAGGTCGATTTACCGCTTCCTGGCGCTCCACACACTACTTCACCAAATGGCATAGTAGGAAAGTATAAGGGACCATGTGATCATGATCATGATGCGGTCAAAAGTTCTATGTTTATGTGTATTTTGAGGCGTTCCTGACTTGGGGTTGGCCTGCAGCAATCACGTTCTCTACCAAATCATCCGTGGGAAAGCCAACCCGTGGACTATCAGGCTGGTGTCTGCTTCGATTGTATTTAAGCGTCGCGTTCTAGCCTCTCGTCCTGCTTTTCACCCTCATTTGTTTTTTGAGCCGGTTGTTATCTATCTCATCGCTTCATCGTAGGCTCTCTGTTGACATGTCAAGTCCTTGACGCACAGATTTGCAGCCCTCGAATGTTCGCGATGAATGAGATCCACAGAAATCCGTACCAACGTGTTGAGATATAGCCTGTCGCAAATCTTCCATAGGGGTTCCGACTATATGTTTCCCATAGTGTAGTGATTTAAGCTCGTGACGTACACCACAAAAAATAAGCGCCGGTATTATCTTTGGTTCTTTTCTCGTGTTTAAAACATCGCGTCGAAGTTCGACACAGAACGAGTCCGAGGAAAACGGTGTACCTTGACAGGGTCCTCATACTGTAGTTGACATGAGCGCAGAACATGAGCTTCGTTATCAAAATTTGACACCCACCACCCAGAATGGTATATCTGATACGACAACCTCTGCACCCTTCATTCTACATTTCGCCTTCAATATCTCATAATCTCCAACCAGCTGCTCTGCGTTCTTGTCACACGTCAGGACTTTAAGGCTTGGGAGCGCATCCACTGCTTCGATGATAGGCTGGAGCGTGTTGCGGTAAACGTGATTGGGATTTCTGAAAGAAAGGTGTTCGATAGTGGGCGGAAGGTCGGGTGCTAGTGGAAAATGTGTGGGCACATGGTAAATTACTAGCTCTTCGAGAGCAGTGCACATACGGAGCAGAGCAGCAGAATAGATATTGTAGTACCCGAGACGGAGGGAACGAAGTCGCGGCGCGTGCAAAGAAAGAATACTTCGATGCGTGGGTCCTGGTATATCTCGCAGCTCTAGGATACGGAGGGAGTCGGTGGATGATTCAAGCAACCAGGTTAAAACATCTGGTGTTGGAAACCTCGACAGGGCAAGCTCATACAAGCAGACCTCTGCACCAGGTCGGTGTGCCAACTCGTCAGCGTCGGTATTCATCCGCAGAACCGGCGTAGTGGGAGTGCGCCATGGCCACGCCGCAATCTCCTTTTCAATTTTGAGAAATTGGATGTTATTCCATATCTTGAGCAATTGGAAAAGGATGGGCGATTGAAGTCCACACTGCACCAATGTAAGCGCTTTTAATTTCCTCCCTACATCTCCCAGCTTCTTTAGTATCTCCTCCTCGAATTCGTGTAATCCGGTGATGCTCAGCGCGAGCTCGTACAACTGAGGGCAAGCTTGCAGAAGGATTACAAAGTCATCCGCACTGCATCCCCCTTTCGAAGTTTCCCCAATCGATATTTCAAGGATTCGTACGCATTCACCTAAGGCTTTCCCCCGGCCTGGCGAAGAGAGTAGTGCTGCACGAAATATGGGGATATTGTGTTGCTCAAGTTTTGTGGCGCAACGAAAGAGTAAGGTTTGTGCAGGTCCTGACCAGGTCTTGCACACCAGCGCAGCAGCTTTGAGGAGGGTATAGTTTGGGTTGCGTAGCGAGGTGTAGTACCCGTGTTCTAAGATGCATAAGACAAGTTCAGGAGGAACGAAAGACATCTGGAGAGTTTATCAGCTGAGATCTGAATTGCTAGACTCCGATCTGCAGTACGTCACCACCACTTGTTTTCAATTGTTCGAATCAGATATTTATGCGATGATTGGATTGCAGGTTTCTGGATATATGTGATGGTGATGGACCAGTATTGCTTGTCGCAGGGGCCAGTTAGAGGTTCAACGTTCAGAGTCGTCGAACTCGCAGTCAATAATACCCGGTTATCCGCCGTACAGTCATCCGATTTAAAGGCACAACTTATCTGACGTACTGCAGCGTCTGGCCCAAGCCTCCTTGCATGTCGCAACAATAAGGATGATTTGGTTCCAACTTGCATGTTCACAAGTTTCAGCGCAAAAGGATAAGAAACCATCCAGCTTGGAGTTACCTATACCACTTATTACCACTAACACTCAGGAAACTTAACATTACTGAATCAACAATTTCCGACACCATCAATCTAAATAGTCCTGTGGATAGTAAAACAACACATTTCAAGCTGACTCGTAACAAACTTTTACATGCGAATAATGAGCTGCTTGATCGCCGACATCCACAAGCCAATGTCGTCTGTCTGTGAGCCACGAGTGAGAAGGTCGACATGTATAGACAATGCAGCATCTCGGTCATGCGCCTCCATGGCTGTCAAGCAACCCTCGAATCAGGATTGCTCAAGCATATTGATGGGGAACACGTACCTCTGGCCAAAACAAGCAACTGGTCAACGACAGGCTTGGATAACGTTTCACAATTCAAAGCATCAAATAGAGGATTGATTCGGCGCTCAAGGTCATCGGCCATTCGTCTTTGTTGGGGCTATGGAACATTGTCAACAGAAGACCTTCAATCACAGAAGACAATCACGTACTTGCGTCGTCTGCTTCATCCGTGTGAGTTGCTCGTTGATGATATTGAAGATGGGCAACGCAGACTCGGGGATATGAGCCCGGTCTCCAGGGGCTAGAATTACTAATCAATTACGTGTCTGCTGCATCATTGAGAAGACGTACGATATTTTGGTGGCGGTGGACCTTGTCGAGAACGTGGAGGCTGCGTGTTGCTGGTACCTCCGGCTGATGCAACTCCAGGAGGTCCCTGCTGAGGAGGTAGACCGGCAAGCGGATGTGGTGCGGGAGGCACTCGCAGTGGACCCTGAGGAATTCCACGGGGCTGCTGCTGCTGCTGGACTTGGCCAGGAGGAAGTGCGTATGGACCTGGTGGTGGTTGCTGAGCTTGGCCGGAAGAAGGTGCATAGGGACCTGGCGGCGGTGCCAGAGGACCAGCCTGTCCTGGTGGAGGTGCTGCGTATGGTCCAGGCGGGCCGAGTGGCTGTCCAGGGCCACGTAGAGGACCAGGTGGTGGAGTAGCACGCGCGTACGGCCCAGGAGGCTGCAACTGAGCGGGCTGCATGGACGGCGAGTATGGACCAGGAACAGAAGGAAGAGGAGCATGCTGTTGGGCGGGAGACATCAACCGATTTGAGGGTGGTTGCATGCCCTGTGGATGAGCAGGAGGCCCAGAGGGAGGTCGAGTCTGAGAGGGAGGTGGTGGGTGCATCATCCGCTGTGCCACCCGACTTTGCACACTTGTTGGTCGTGGCGGAGGGGGAAGAGGAGCGTTCTGACCATGTCCACCCGCATGTGGGGAGCCAAGTGCAGGAGGGGACGCAATTCTGGGAGAAGGAGCATTGGGGAAGGGAGACACTATAGCCAGGGGCTTCTGAAGATTCAGTGAAGATGAGGCGCGACGATCATTGGTCACAACGGGAGCATCATTCCAGCCACCGTTTGGCATACGTTTCGGTGGTGCAGAAGGTATAGGACCACGGGACGGTGGCAAATGTTGGTGTTGGGCTTGGGCTGACTGTGGAACTGAAGTGGGGTGGATCGGCCTGGTAGCAGCGGGTACAGCATATGGATCGTAGGATGGCTGAGAGATGGATTGAACAGGCGCATATGTCTGAGCAGGGACAGGTGGCGGGTAGCTGGCGTAGCCAAATGATGCGGGGGGGATAGTAGACGTAAGGTCCGATTGAATGGCAGCACGGCTGGTGCCTGCTGCAGGAGCAACTGGGTTCACCTTGCGCTCTCCAGAAGCAATCAATAGACGCTCCCTGATTCCTGCACAGTCCAATGCAGACCCTATGTAATCTGTCGGCGTTAACTTCAAAAAGGTAACAGCCTCCTTCACCAAACCCTGAGTACTGAGCACGTCTGCATACTCAAAGTATCGATCGTACAACGCGGCGAGTTTGTACGTCTTGGCACCGGCGTCTTCACCTGGTACCTGTGCCAGATCGCCGTCCACATACTTGGTAGCATCGCGGAATACGGTCACCTTCTCTATGAAAGTGTGTAAAGCGAAGGCATGGGCTGCATACCGCGAATTGTTCAGTTGATCTTGATCATCCAATAACAAAATCTCCTCTTCGGCGAGCTCCTCGATCCAGATGTTTAAGAGTCTCTCCAGCTTTCCTGCAGCTAGATATGTCAAAGTCGCCGTCTTCCTCAACTCAAGGGAATCGTCCTCGTTCTCTGCACTGCCTTCATGCATCAGACTGCTCTGGAATTCCAGCCTACTCCCAAGTTGCTCCGCAAGGTTCGAAAACTCCTCCTGGCTCGCAAAGGTACACAGCACCACAAATATCTCCTGCCATTCTCGCAGATCGGCATTCTGTACGATGTCCGAGAGATCATTGGTAACAATGCTCTGGAATAAACGAAGATAGGGATATGAGGTGGTACGCCGTTCGAAGTAAGCCTTCTGGGTGCGTTGAAGAAGATCTTCGCCACCCTTGATCGCGAGTAAGATAGCGTCCGCATAGCGTTCGGCAGAAAGACACAACGAAACAGCAGACTCGAAGTCGCCGAGCACCAGTGCTTTCGTCACCAGCCCATCCGTCTCACTCTCGTCGGAGGGGTAGATCTTGAACGTGTTCTTCAGGTTCTCACTTGCTATACTCGAGGGACCAGACCCAATGGTAGCAGCGACACTTGAATCAAGACCGTAGTTATGATGAGGCACCTCGAGTTCGGGCGCAGCACCAATTGTGCTGAAGAAGTCAGCACCCGCATCCATCTGGGGTGTACCAAGGGCACCTTCATCACCAAAGAGACTTGGAGCAGTAGTCGTGGATTCACCATCTGTGACCTGGACGGCGTCGGATGCAACGCTGGCGCTTACCTCCGAAGGCGTCTTTTCGACACCCATTGTCGACAAATCCTCTTCACTGCCATCGTATTGTGCTTCTGGTTCTGCAAAGGACACCACTGGCTCGTGGGGTTTCGCTAGGTCCGCGCCAGCTTCATCCACGCTATAGCTGGACGTGTTGACTGATACAACTTCCTTCAGCTTCGCAACCGCTTCCTCGACACGCCCCTTGATCTCCTCTTTAGAGTAACCTAACAGCGTGACAAGTTCGTCCCTCGAATTCGCACGGAACAAACTAAGGAGGGCCTTCCAGCCATCTTCACCAGCTTTCTCCAGGCGTACTCGCTCTTCTGCGAATGTGCTCAAGGTATTGGTCTCCACAGCTTGTTGTAACTTTTGCGCCCGGTCGACAATATCTGTCTCTGTGATAACTTTTCGGATGTGCACTACGCTGCTCTGGTTTTTCCCTGAGGCTGCAGGTAAATTACCAACGCTGACGAGCTGCCCGCCGAACCCAAACGAACAGGAAGATGGGCGGCGAAGCCACTTGGGTGGTTGTTTAAGACTGAGCGTCGGAGCCGTGGTACGGGAGTAACCTGGCACGTCAAACACATCTGCACCATCGAGTTTTGGGGTCACAGGGGGGACTGTAGCATCATTTGTAGACTGGATAGAGTGAATCCCAACCGTGCCATCGAAGAAAGCGGTAGCCAGAAGATCAGGATTTCGTGGGCACCATTCCACTTGGAAAGCCCAATTACCCGCAGAAGGAAGCTAGTTAAAGACAAAGTTAGAACATTAGACTTCAATAAATCGAGCCATACCTCGCCGATGATCTCAGATGTCTGCGGGTTCCAACACAGGGCGCGGTTGTCCTTTCCACACGAAAGCAAGAGGTCTGCATCATGCTTGCACCACGAGAGCGACAAAACACCCTTCTCGTGCCCCGTAAGGATCTGAGAACAACACGGGGCACATTAACAGTGAACGAATGGATATATTAAAAGCGTACTTTTTCCGGTGCGCGTGCGTTTCGAAGATCCCAAACCATGATGACGGGAGACAAGTCATCCTCGGAAGCTGTAACAAGACGAGTTGCCTGAATTGAAATCCCAATTAGTTCCCGTGGCATAACTGTTAGAATTGTGAGCGCCTACATTGTCAGGGTGCCACGCAATCGCACTCATGCCGCGTCTGCCGCCAACGGCCATTCCACTACCAACGCCACTTTGGCCTGCAAGCGTGCCCGCACCACCGCCGTAAGCAAGGGCGACTACCTCACGTTTCCCTCGCAGATCCCATACTACAGTATAGCCCGTACTGCTAGCGCCTGCAAGCACGTATTGTACTTGTTGGTTCCAAGCAACAGAAGTGATTTCATCAAGCTTTGTGCTCCTCGTGCCCGGCGTAGGAGAGTACGGCTTCGACGGGTCATTGAGATCCCAGATATAAACCTATATTGCGACAAACGTGTTAGGGGGAGAATGATTTGCGATTTGCAGAGGAGAGTCTGCGCACCTCGCCGTTGATGGCACCAGAAGCCAGAAGGTTTGTTTGTATGGGGTTGAAATCAAGGCCACGGACAGGACCAGTATGACTGGTGTTGCGAAGGATCAAAGATTCACAGACGCTGGGTACGCTAGTCAGCTGATGAAACCTCGTAAGAAAATGTACGTACTCGGCATTATCAATAATTTTTGCTGGGTCCCACAGGGCAAGTTCGCCGTTCTCCATACCAGCTGCAATGACCCCACGTGAGCGGTCTCTATGCACTTGACCCCATGCAAGACGGTTGAACCTATGACGATCATTTTCATGGACTTCTATTGTTGCACGCGACTAGCACGCTCACCTTGAGCTGTCGGTGACCGCGCCCTTTGGGGCAGGCAAACCATCTCCTCCGAGATCATATTCGTTCTTGTCCATGAAATCAGGTTGCCATATCTCGAGCTGAGATTCATTCGAAAAAGACTCGTCGAGTGCGCCAGCAACCGAGCCAGTCGCAATGAGGGGGAGCGACGCGGTCGGTGACCACGCAAAAGTGGACGTCCTGTAGATTTCTTTAAGCTTCATGACGGATGTTTGGGTCAAGCCCTTCAAGACGTGTCAATATCTACGAAAACTTGTCCGCAGTTTTCGTACAAAGTCTACTAAACGTGGTTCGTTATCTACCAAATATGTATATAACAGTTTGTGCTAAATTTGTCACCCTGGTAACTATTCTGGTATTTGCACTCTTCGACCTGTAGTGCCTCGGACAATTCAGAATAACATTGACCAACACCATGATGGACACTACTTCCTGTACTTCCGAGAAAAGTTTCAACTCGTGGAGGATGATGCTGTACTTGCGACAACATCATACTTTCCTCAGGACTTTGGCTTGTCAAATATGTACACCTATTGGTGTACTAGTTGGGACAAAACCAACCACTCTCCCGAAAGTCACTGTTATCATACACGGAATTTATACTGCCTCACGTCACCCTTGCACTCCGTAGTCAACGGATAACCACTTCGCTGTGCATCGAACATGCCCAAGACTGAACGCCTTCGTCTGCCATGCTCCGGCTTGACCAATACGAGCTGTGGAATACGAGGTGTGGGCAGTTTGCAGAGGCTTTCTATTGATAATTTCATCATGTCAGTCTTCTATCGCGCTAACTTGCATTCTAAGCCATCTTGATCGGCACTCTGCGATGCCGGCTCATTTGTTCGATCGCGAGGAGATTGACTGAGATGCTGTGTATTTTCGCTCTGATTCGTCGGAAATGTCGCCCTTTGACCCTGTAGTGGCTCTGTTAGGTCCTGCCCTGTTTCAAAATTTCATTGGTGATTAGTGAAGACGGTGAGAACTATGGAGAAGTTCGGCAGTATTCGCTTAATCGACACCGAAGTCTCCGCAAGCTCAGAACGTTCACGTTTGTCTCCTCCTTCGCTTCGTTTCCATAGTATGGTGATTTCCTCAGTCATGTTTAATCAATCATTGATTTGACGTCTTACTTCAAAGTCACGCTTTACTCAATATGACGATCAACTCCCCGACACGCTGGCCTCTACCCTGGCACTGAAATCATGACAATAAGGTTTGCACGCTCTCAAGCTCCGGAGCAAGGCAAAGTCATGAGCAAGGCAAGGTCCTCATGAGAGGACATGACTCCAAGAGCGCCGTACATCTGTTGACTTCCACTTTCATACGAGCGTCAAGGATAGTTGAACCTGCTTTTGCTTTTGGCCAGACTGCCGCTCAATCACTGGCCAGCCTGTATTCGCCAACTATATGCTTACACTCACACTATGTATTGCCCATCGTCCACAGGTAAACTGGATCTCATTTCTCGCGTACGCATCAGACCGCGTGTTTTACAACCTGTTTGTCTCGTGTACAATGCCTCATGGTCGCCAATAGTCCTCTTATGTGTTTCCCGGTTTAAAAGCTGCGTTCACAAATCACCCATGTAAGAGCCTCACCCGCTCACAATGTTTGCTTCCTCCTTCAATCCCGCTGTCCGACCTCCCACCCGTTGTGGAGCAGCCAAAGTACGAGATGTGTTTGTTACCCATATGCCTCACGCTGATCACGTTGTGCTGTGCAGAATTATTTCCTCCCGGTCCCGTCGGGCTTCTCTCTCCAGGTTTTCAAGGCCCCGACGATGTCTGCACGTCCGTATGCAGCGAAAGTGGACTTAGACTACCGTCCTATGGCACGGGCGGACTCTCAGTCGAGACAACAGTCCGGACACGTTCCTCGCCAGCAGGAACCCACGAGGAAGCTATTAAAGGCTCCTCCGCCTGAGGAGACAGGCTTTGCTAAGCGATCGTACGAGCACAAGCCAAGCTCCGGGAGATACGCTATTCACGCCGGACCTGTGCCCGACACATACATTTATGAGCGCTCAATATCGTCCAAGGTTCCATACCCCTACTCGCCTTCTGACGTAACGAGCGAATGCGACTCTATATTCTCAGTGAACACACAGATCTCTTCCGGCTCATCGAGCAGCAGCAGCGTCACGGATAGCCCCCCAAACACGCGGATGCTTCAGATCAGAGCTGCTTCACCGAGCTCTGAGCAAACACATTCGCGTTCACCCCATTCGTACCACCCCAGGGGTATGTCGACTTTCCCACAAGGGCATTCATGCCCTTCATGTGGTGAGGCGAGTTCTCCGCCAAGAACTTCATCTATGGCTGGCAATAAGGGGAACTACGCCCCTTATCCTTCACGTCCACTCCCCACACCCCCAGTGAGCGCTAGAGTACGTAAGGACAGCATTCTCCTAGCAAGCGAGCGCTCTATTATGTCATATGACACCCGTCAGCACTCGACATCACTCAAGCATGGTGAACGCGTGCCATTCCTGGCTCCACCGGTAGTTGAGCAAGGGAGAAATAATATGGGAATGCAGCTGTCGCGCTCATCGTCCCTCAAGGGAAACCTCTCCATTAGTATCCCACCACCTCCGGGTTTGGATTTGGTCCCTGGTGGTCATTACGAGTACCCTCCTGTTCAGGGACCCGTACAGGACACTGAACCAAATTTCCGACCGCCTAGCGCACCGCATCGCCGGAATTTTGATGGCGATCACATCCAAACCTTGCAACAGCAGCCGGGGTGCCTCGCACGGTCTGTGCGGTGGTGCGATGATTTGATATGTCCATCGCCTATATTCCCGAATCAGAGAAGGAAGGGATGGTTTAATCGCAGAGGGTGTGTCGCACTTTGTTGATGTGTATGAAGGCTAACCCGTAATTCTTTAGAGACCAGCTCTGGCGAAACGATGGTTCCTACCGGGCACCAGCACCAGGAGACGCGTACCCTCCTGACCTTGAGGGCTATCCAGAGCCCGGAGGGGGATGGCAGAACGAGGAAGGAACTCGCATTGACATCAATCATCGTTTGATACCCAAACCTCCGCTGCGCTCTGTATTGAAGCCAACGAATTATAAGTGTCAGGATGGTATTATTGCTGGTTACCTCACCGCTGTCCCCTCGCCGACATCTGACGACGAGTGACAATCGGATGCATCACGAGTCCGCTTCCCCACTTCATCATTATCTAGCACGCACGCACGCACTCTCCAATCAACTTTTCGCTTTCGATGTTTTATTCGTTCAGGTGTTCTCCGCCACATTTTATCGGAGCTGGTATACTGTCTCTAGCATTATGACGGTGATAAGTTACATCCTTGCATGTTTGTACATTAGTCTGATGAGAGAGATATGACCTCATATTCATCCCCGCTCGTCCTTGTATTTAATCTGGCGGGAATTCCCTTCGCCTGCCTTTCACTCTTTCGCCGTTTCTTGGTTGGTTGAGGCGGCCTAAGCGAGTAAGCCCAATCTGCATCGTCATCATCGTCATCATCCGACTCCTCGGCATCAACCATCTTTATCTGGCTCGTAAAATCTTCTCCGTCAATTTCGTCTGGGTCCGATACATCTTCATATACCCTTTTCTTTCTTGGTTGGGCTGGTTTCCGAATTCGTGACGGGCCAGCAGCGGTGCTGTCTTGAAGATCCAGCATATCAGGAGATTGCCCGTTAATAGCAGCCTTCTTGCTCTTTACTTTACGCCCATGTCTCCTGAAGGAGCATTGGATTCTGGGCCCGCCTCCGTTAACGATATCTTCGCGAGCGAAGCGGGTGAGCCGGAGCGCTTGATTACCGGGTGCGACGTAAACATTCACAGTGTATGCCGTGGACGAAAAGACCTCCTCGAGGTACCGCAACACAAGCATCTGCACAATTAGCGACTCCATATCCTTTCACATCAGATCAGATCAGATCAAACTCGACATGGGAAATAAGAACTCACGTCTTTTGACAGCCTCACTTTACCCCCAGCCACAGAATCATAATCAATCTGTATCTTCTCTTTAGCATTCCGGCGCTTTCCGCCGCCACCAGTTTCGAATGAACCACCACCCAAACCGCGCGCCAGGTCACTGAGGCCAGAAATAGTCAACCGCCCGCCGCTACCTTCTACAGCTTCGAGTATCTTTAGAATCTGCCACGTTTCAACTGTAGCGTCCTTGTGTTCCACGTTGGCAGGAAGTCTTGTGCAGTTATCGCAATGGCCACATCGGTCCATTGCATCTGATTCGTTCGTGGTCCATGAGGCCATAGAGAGATCGGATGATTCCGAAAAGTATCTATAACGATCGCCGGACGTTCTTGTGACACAAGCACGGATTAGGCTTACCTTGCAAATAAGATCTTGCGGCATTCTTGCATATCTTGCGCGAAACGTAATATATCATGCACTAAGGGGGACATGGGGTAGTCTTTCATGATGGTTCATATTCAAATATGGAGATGACTCACATTTCACCATGCCGTCCTGATCACTGCAAGTAATGGAAGCCTGACGAGTAGCATCCTGTGGACGATAGTACAACACGCAGTCTGCATCTTGGCCATCTCGCCCAGCACGCCCAGACTCCTGATAATACCCGTCGAGAGACTTCTGTGAAATGGCGAGCACTCGGTGAATACGCAGAACACTGCTTTGAGGCTTCACGAACCGATATCTTGGGTGCCATTTTAGCAACTGAATTGCAGAAAACACCTGAAATGAAAGACGCACTGTATGGTGGAGCACGAATCTAACATTGCCCTTGTCAATCCCTAGGCCAAAAGCTACCCCAGAGGTCATCAAGACCCGAAGTCCATGTGATGTGACACATGAGGCGGACCTATTGTAGCGCAAACTACCTGAACTTTCCCTTCCCTCCATTGCATGTGAAGCCTTTCTTTCTGCTCATCCTCGACATTCGCGTGGTAGACGCCTGTTTTGATGCGGTCGTTGCTCACCGCTTGGATGCTTTCAGCAACCGATTCTGCATCCTTCAAAAATGTGAAGTCGATCTCCGCGATGGCTTGGATCAAAATACCTTTCTTGTGAGGCAATATATGATACCACTATCATTTCTGTGATTTTGCATAATGTAGTCCGACATTGTCACAATGAGCTCTTTTGCTGAAGATGGTTTTGGCAAGACAATGTAATGCAGATTTTTGCGGTACAGAGGAGCAGAAAAATACACTGTACCATCTGGTGGGGCAGCTGTGCGCAATGTCATATCGCTTTAGTTGTTCGCACATTCAAAAAAAAACATGCACACCTTTCCCATCTATCACCGGTTTCATTTTGAGAATCTTGAGAATATCTTGGAGGACTCTCGGAGGGCAGGTTGCAGACAATGCGAGAATGGGCACATGAGGAAAGAACTGGCGAAGGATGCTCAGTTTTTTGTAGTCTGGGCTGATGCGCGATCGGTGAGATGGTTGTATGTCTGTAGGAGCGAAAAATGTACCGAAAATCGTGACCCATTTGAGAAGCGCAGTGAGCTTCATCGATAACGATCCGAGCTTGTGCAAACTAATTATATGATTTCAATATTACGGGCTCGGAGCCTACCAAGCTTTCCACCTTCCACAAGCTTGCGCAGAAGAGACATAAATGTCTTGCTTTTAGCTATTTTCTCTGGCTGATCATAAATCAGTACAAGATCGTTTTTTCGGTTGCTGTATTACCGTGACGTAGCATAATTTAATGTCCCGACCTTGATGTCCATGCGCTCGAGACGATGCCATGGATGTTAGTCTCTGCTGAATCTCGTTAAGTAAGGGACGTGGAGTTCCCCCTGTTAACATTACAGCTTCCACTGAAAGGACCTCAATATCGAAGACAAGAAATTTCAGATAAAAGCAAATATACCTCCTGACTCTCTCAGGTGTAGAATCTGATCCGTCATCAGGGAAATAAGGGGAGATATCACAAGTGTACACCCTGGTGTCAGGAGAGCAGGAAGTTGATAGGTTAATGACTTGCCACCTCCTGCAACAGTACGTTAGCAACGGGTAAAAGACGTCGTCCATCGTCCTACCGGTGGGCATGACACACACAATATCTCGGCCATCCATATTGGCATTGCAGACTCTGTTAATGGACTTTTAAGATTCAGAAAGCAAGTCGGACACCGCACTGACCCTTCCTGGCACAGCCGAAAGTCACCAATATTGAAAACCTTCTTCATGGTCAGCTGCAGCTGTGTTGACCAGTCGAAGCTAACAGTGTAGTCGACTGTAGCTGTTTTGCCCTTACCCTTAGTCCGGACAGCGTCATTGAGCCCCCTTGATGGTTGCACAAGGTTGATACGGCTGCGTTCTCGAGTGAGGTCGTCTTTTTCAGCAATTAAGGTCCCCCGTAGAGCAGTCAACTTTTTTATCTGCTCGTCTATCCCTTGTATTTCAACCTCTAGAGAAGACAATCGGGTGTTGACATCATGTTTTTGAAGATACGACGGCGTCTTCGCAGATTGAGATGGATGTGCAACATTAATAGGCACAATGGGACGTTGATCCATGAGCGTCATCTCAAGAATATCTTCCATCTGCGAAGGTAAACGTCAACGAAGACTACCGGAAATTGAATCCTAGTACCCACGTCATCTGATCCGACATGATCTGAAAGGTAGCTCGACTTATTGCGATTCATGTATCGTCGTGAAATGCTCCGTACTTTTCCTGTGTCTATATAAAGCCAGCCCAAGGCTCGGTCACGGTCGCGACGGAGACTCTGAGTAGTGGTGCACACTAGGCACGGGTGATGTCAAGGCAGTGAAAACAGACGCAAGCGGCACGTGAAGCGGACGCGACGCGTCTAGATCATTGTGACATGTGACAACTGATTCCGAATCAGAGTCAAGCCCAGTGGGGCCCCAGCGCTCAGCTGCCAGTGGCAGCCCGTTTGTATACGGTAGTGCCAACATTCCATTAGATCTCTGTAAGTCATCAGTCGCTTCAGTGAAGTTGCTGAGCGCTGAATATTGAATCATGGCACAGTGAAGCTTGTCTAAACAATAAAAATCACAACTGTTGGCTGCATACATGGTTTCGTAACTTTCGTTGAGAGTCATTGGCAAAATTCACAGCAGACTCCCAGAACTCCGCTCAGCTGAGTCAGTTTCTCCGAGCCCGCGGCTGAATTATTGCTGCCGCATCAGCCTTGTCTAATTTAGTCGTGCGTCTTTATTTCTGCCTAGACTTTGCTCTTGGTATCGGTTTTCCCGGCATCAATCTTATCAATGCTTTGTATTTGACGCTTACCAAGTCGACTTTTCCAGATTGTATTTTCTCGTCCACGCTGTGAATCTAATCTCCCCTCCAATAGGATCAGCGACATTCAAACGGATCGACGGCCAGCTTCTACATAATACACATCCTTTGGTTATCGGACTGTCATTCCTTTTACGTTTATAGTGACATGGACATGAAGCTTATACGTACACAGCGCACTCTACGCGTAAACCCTTGAACCCCAAGTAGGTTGTTCAGGAGACAGTCTGACATGATTCCTTTTGGTCTAGTCGCATGAGGATGCATTTTCAAGCGTAAGCAATGCCTTTTCCTGTCAGAATCTTCCCTTACAGTGACCACATGACTCCTTTTTATTGCCTAGCACTAATTAATCAGATTTGAACATGAAACATGACATGTCGACGACCAAGTTGTCGAGTTCCACTAACGAAATATTGTTATCTTGAAGCAGGGTCCATTATAATCATATTTTCCCCATTCATCGTGCTATGAATATGTCAAGCATATGGGTCCGCTTCACCACGCTACCGTATCATACGATCACCCCACGCTACCCGGTCATTATTACTGAGCCGGGATTCCTCCTACTTGCGAGATCTCCAGAACGAAAGACGGATAGCAATGGTGTAAGTGTTGACTTGGATCATGTGTGGTTTCTGGTGCTCGCACTTTCCAAAGGGATTCCCGCACTTGTGCTGTCCTCAGTCATACTGAAACCACTCCTATTTGACAGTGTCGGCCGAAAGTCTATTCTTGACCTCGCCTCCCCGAGACAAAGACGAAACGTCTCCTGTGACATTCTCGTTATAGATGAGAGATCACGCTAGTATTATTCATCCATGGGCTTTATGGTTTAATGGGCGAGGCATCGGTCCATTACAGGGGAAAATACTGATACCCTGACTGCTTGTCAATCTCATTGTTACTCAGATCTCTCTCCCATTAGCATTTAAAAGCGCATCTAGCTTTTGGTAGCGAAAGACTCGGTTCCAATGATAATGGACAATGCCAGTAAACGCATCAGCTCGCCCTCGTATACGTCTCATGTTCCACAGGAGCCTGAGCAAGAGTTGATACTCGTAAGTCATTATCATATTTCATTTCACGTACAAGAATGTTTACGATGATCAGATTAAATTTGACGAAGGGGACCCACGCGATCCACAAAACTTTTCTTATGCGCGGAAGTGGGCCATCACGCTGACAAGTTGTGTGTTCTCTGGAATCACGGGTAACTTCGGGTTTTAGTGTTGTTGTCATTCTATCTGATATTTGCAACAGCGGCGTCAGCGTCATCTTATTCGATCAGTTATGAGTCGATGATGCATGACCTAAATTGTACTCAACTTCAGGCGACTGTTGGACTGAGCGTGTACGTAATAGGTTTTGGGATTGTCCCATTGGTTTCTTCGTCATTCAGTGAGGTAAGAATTAACCAGTTTGCTGTCGTTTATCATTGACTGGCATCTATATTTTAGGAGACTGGAAGACGGCCCCTTTACATTGTCTCGTCCGTATTATTCATGCTTGCTGAAGTTATGAATGCATTGTAAGTTGTCGTCTAATTGTTGTAACATACAGGCGCTCATCACTAGTAGGGCACCGAACATACAAACTGTGATCGTGTCACGTATGCTACAAGGAGTCTTTGGCTCAACTGGTGCATCCTTAGTCGGAGGCTGTATCGCTGATATATGGCAGCCACACGAGTAAGGCAGGATACTTACAGCACCGTAACACACTTATTGATAAATATTCCAGACGTGGATTGCCGATGTCTTTGTTTGCATTCTCGGCGCTATTCTCTTTTGGCCTCGGGTCAGTGTTTGGGGGGCTCATAGTCGCCAATCCACACCTTGGTTGGCGGTGGGTTCAATGGATGCATGCTATGTGCGTCGACAAAAAAACCGTGTCCTGCTGCCTCTTTGAACATTCTTCCCAGCATTTCTGGAGTATATGTTCTTGATGTCATCCTGGTGATGAGCGAAACCCGTTCATCCATTGTTCTAACCCGCATCGCAAAAGACACACGAAAGATGACCGGTGACCCCAGGTATCGGTCTAGCGCCGAAATCAACAAACCAAGCATGTTATCTCTCATTAAGACGTCGTGTACACGGCCCTTGTGTACGCAAAACAGTTATTTGCCGATTTTTCCTAACCTTGCGATCACAGATCTACTCTTGACAGAACCTATTGTCCAGAGCTTTAGTGTCAGTGACCACTGATTATGTGTCTTCACTGGCGGTTGACGATATTTGATAACAGATCTGGCTTGGTTTCACTTGGGGGGTCGTGTACTGTTTGCTCGAGTGAGTGCTATCGACTCCTGGATAGAAGTCAGTCGCTAAAGTGAGTTTAATAAAAGATCCGTCACCTCGGAGTTCCAGTCTGTCTACAACTTCAGCATTAGCGAAACAGGACTTACATTCCTTTGTCTGAGGAAAGTTATTTTGTTGCACATGCACGCCGTATTTGATCTCTCGTCTTGACAGTATCGGATCCATCATTGGCTTGATGGTGAATATATACCAGGATACCTTGTACAAGTAAGAAAGTCAGTACCAGACATTCGTCATGACTCATGCTATTCAGAAAATACTTTCCGACAAAGGGCCAAGAAGCACGACTATATATGGCGTGTATCGCTGCTATTGTCCTACCCATCTCAATGTTTATCTATGGATGGACGGCATCACCTCACATTCCTTGGATAGTACCTCTGATTGCATTAACTGTACGTTGATTCTCAACAGTGTTTAAAGTTGGTCGTTTTGACGGATTCGCAGGCATTTATAGCTGGCGTCTTTGTAATATTCCAAGTTGCATTTTTGTATCTTGCAGACTGGTATGTGTCTAGACGCATCTGTCTTGCAAATGTTTGACGGATGAAACTAGCTATGGCCCGTATGCCTCCTCAGCCCAAGCAGGACAGAGCTTGGCTCGTGAGTCTGCACTTTTTGTTTATTTATTCTGCTGAACCAGATCATAAAAAGGAAATACTATGGCAATGGTCTTTCCGCTCTTCACGCAGCAGATGTTCGCCGGTATGTCATATAAGTGGGGACTGACACTCTGGGCGCTACTATCGCTGGTGATGGCGCCAATTCCATGGGTGTGTGAATTTGCATACACTGATTGGTAGCGAAGTCTTAGAGGTTTTTTTTCATACAGGTCCTTGTCTTCTTTGGTTCAAAGATCCGGTCGCATAGTAAAGTCTCTCGCAAAATTCTCGAAGCTGAGGAACAACAATTAGACGGTGAGAAAACTGTTGTTTCCAGCCCCATTGAGGAAACAAGTATGCGAGTGTGACGAACTGTTTGGTATATCACAAGTCAACAACTGTAATGATCCTTCATCTGATCAACCCACGGATAAATTTATGTAGTACAGATATATAGACTCGGACACGCCCTCCGAAGATGACTACGATTATACATGAATATTGAATATGAATATTTATTTGGCCATGTACACTCACATAAGCAAGCACTTCGATGGCTATGACGGGGTCAGTAATGCAGCGTATCGAAATCATAGGTCTTAATCTTTCCGCAAGTCAATATTGTCATAAGTACCCAGCAATCCATAGTCCATGACGAAACTCATTCCTTCACTGGCTTGTAGGCATCAACTTAGCAAAGAATTCCCTAGACGCACAGTTTTCTTGACTATGATGCACCCAGGATTCGGCAGGTGAGATACTACGGAGTCCATCACTACAGCTCCATACCATACGCCAGGGATAGTATCTGCACAAGGTATTGCTAATCAGATTGGTCAAGAGGTGCTGGAGCGAACGGCAAACAGTTAAACAGAATTTCACACACCAGACTGTTCAATGGTGCGATCCAGGCCCGACAGTCGGATGTACAGCCGGCCCGGGCCAAGACCATGATTAGTACATTCCGAGGGCATTGGCATGATAGGGTTTTGAAGCCTGTGAACTACTAAAGCTTCAAGCAGAGACACCAGACCAGCTGATCATGCACACGTGGAACCAAAGACGGCTTACCGTGGCTAGCAGACTCGGAGATCTTCTTTCGAATCCAAATAGAGGCCGGGGTTATCACAAGGCGCAGGTCCATGACACGATGCAAATGAGTCACTATCGCTCGGCGTCCTACTATTACTACTGCTGGTAGTAGCAGTGATCATCTGAATCAATTTGATCCGAGTAGTAGTAAGTAAGTGAATTGGCAGCTGCATGGCAGCGTGGAATCTTTGGATCGGCGCCCAAACTTAATCAAAATCTAAGCTTAGTAATATTAGCCGGGTCTTTCTCCGAGTAGTATGTAATGTTGATTCTCGAACGGGAGTCTGCAGGCCGCCGCCTGCTTCACGAATCACGACATACACGTACCATGATCATCATGATAGCGCTCGCCCGTCAGCTTAAAGCATACAGTACCGGTCTGCCCCATCTAGGCGTTTTCTAGGGAAATATGATTACCATAGTGGGGTTTCTCGCGACCGCCTTCATGTCTCCGCAAGTGGTAGTGGCAAACAGTTCCCAGACTAGTAGTGGACAGTTGGTGCGTGTAGCCTTGTTCTATCGAACGACGACTAACCTTTTAAGCTCAGCTTAAGATAAGGTGTAAATTATTGACATCCCATCGCAGACCGCCTCGACTTCTCAAGCTGCGGTTGAGGGGTGCCTTCTTACTTCCATGCATGAATTGCGGCATATATTACAACAAACACTAAGTTTTTGGCCACTAGTTCTGCACTCTCATGAGATCGGTGTAGATTTGCTTGTTGTGTCCAGTCATGGTGAATGGAACACCCTGTTGGTTCAGAATTCGTATCCCCGGGCTAGAACACTGACGTAGTTGCAGCGTTTTACATTTCCTTTTGGGCTGGTGTTAAATGGATCCGTTATTCTAGTGGGGCGATGGTGACGCAAGAAATCCTATGATGCGTGTGTGGTGTTGAGGTATTATTATATTATCCTCCCCCCGCGCAGGCATATACCGGATGTCCCCGTATACTGTTGCAGTATGCGATCAAGTGAGCTTCCTGGATTTACTCATCACGTTCTGTTCCTTGGGTAAATTATGAGTGTTCGCCCCCAAGTGTGGCAAATCATTTTCTATGCGTCACCGGTGGAACTGATTATCTTTATAACAGGGTGGATATCGTGATTTTTAACTTCTTCGTTTCGAGCGGGCTGTCAAGGACAGGAGCCGAACAGTTGACTTCTCAAACTTTTGAAGTCGCCAACAAGACAGCTGTTATCATGCCGTCAGCTATTTGTCTCAAAGATGACCTGCCAATACTCTTGTAATTCATCCTCTACCAGGTAACCCTGTAGTATGAGGATGCACTCTAATGAGGTCAAGCGCCAAAGCTAATAATTGTAGCCAATATCTGACTTCTACCACGCAGACTTCTTAGGTCATAACATGGCCCTTCTGCACGGCGGCTGCTACGACTCTGCACATCAGAACTTTTGGTTATCAGCCGGTTCATTGTACGTATATAGTGATATGGACACGAGGGCTTACACGTATTCAGTGGGCCCGAAAACCCCTGAATCGGCTTTTCTGGCTGGTTCAATTTTTTCAATTCGCATCGTAAGCACACTTTCCTTATAAGGAACCTTCCCTTGCAATGACCCTTGACTCGTTTTTATTACCTAGTAGAAGCAGGGAGAGGTGACAACCTTGACAAATTGAAAAATCTGTGCTTGGGTTTTACCAGGGTCAATCGCATCTAACCCAATTGCCGCGACTCGATCAGTATAATCAACAAGATTATTTGTTATTCTAGGTTCTGTCATATTTGCCCCATTCATCGCGCTCCTCCGCACAATTGATAAGATAGAATTGCGGTGCCACTATTCATACGCATGACTGCACCTGACGGCATGCTGTCCCGTTTGAAGAGGGACTCCTGCATCATTTTACACCGCTCCTACTCCTATCGACAGTGTTGCAAATAAATTCTCCTTATAGGCGGAGAGGGATGGTGGTATTACTCATGCACGGGCTTTATGGTGTAATAGGGGAGACATCACGGTCCATACCATGGAAAGACCCTGGTACCCTAATGTTTGTTACTATTATAGCTCCTGCCCCGTCGACAGTTAAAAGGCCATCCAACTTCTAATCGAAAGACCAAGTTCTGATGATAATGGCCCACACCAGTAAAAGCATCATCTCACCCTCGCCTATAACTCATGTTCCACAGGAGCAGGAGTTTATACTTGTGAGTCATTGTTACTGTTACAATTATTTTCCACATCCAGGAATGTTGACGTTGAGCAGATTAACTTTGACGAAGGAGACCTACGGGACCCAAAAAATTTCTCTTATGCGCAGAAGTGGACGATTACTCTGATATGTTGTGCATTCGCTGGAATCACAGGTGACCTCGGTTTTTAGTAACGGTGTCCTTCCATCTAATAACTTCAACAGGGGCTGCAGCGTCATCATATGCGATCAGTTATGACTCCATGATAAAGGATTTGAATTGCACTCGACTGCAGGTGACTTTGGGGCTGAGCCTGTACGCGATAGGTTACGGGATCGTCCCTTTGATCTCTTCATCATTCAGTGAGGTAAGAACTGGCCCTAATTTTGGTGTCGTTGGACATAATCGCATCTGCGTCTCAGGAACGCGGCAGACGACCTGTCTATATCATGTCGTCTACTTTGTTTTTTCTCGCTGAAGTTATGAATGCATTGTAAGTTGTCGCGTCATTGTCACAACAAACAGGTTCTCATCATTAGCAGGGCACCAAACATACAGACCGTGATTGTGTCGCGTGCACTACAAGGGGTCTTTGGTTCATGTGGTGCATCGTTGATTGGAGGTAGCATTGCCGATATATGGCAGCCACATGAGTAAGGCAAAATACCTATGGTAGCGCCATTTTTGACACTGTTGCAGACGCGGATTGCCAATGTCTCTGTTCGCATTCTCATCGCTATTCTCTTTCGGCCTCGGGTCCGCGTTTGGGGGGCTCATTTCTGCCAGTCCGCACCTCGGTTGGCGGTGGGTGCAATGGGTGCATGCTATGTGTGTCCACAAAACTACATGTTTGAGGTTCTCGTTAAATTTTCTTGTCAGGTTCACTGGGGCATTCATGCTTGCCGTCATCTTATTGATGAACGAAACCCGTTCATCGATTATTCTAACTCACATTGCGAAGGACACGAGAAAGATGACTGGTGACCCCAGATATCGGTCCAGCGCTGAAATTGACAAACCAAACATGACATCTTTGATCAAGACGTCGTGCACACGGCCATTGTGTATGTAAAATAATCTTCCGCAGAGTCTCTCCTAACACAACTCCAGATTTTCTCTTCACGGAACCCATTGTGCAGAGCATTAGTGTCAGTGACTATGATGTTGTGTGCCACCAATGGCAGTTAATGTTATTTCATGGCAGCTTTGGATAGGCATCATCTGGGGAATCCTGTACTGCTTGTTCGAGTAAGTGTCGTCGATCTTTAGATCAAATTCGGTTGCTAAAGTGGGTCGCACGAAAGATCCGTCACGGCAGAATTTCAATCCGTCTACAACTTCAGCGTCGGCGACACAGGATTTGTACTCCTGTGTCAAAGGAAAGTTATCATATTCCTTACATGCAGCGTATCTGATCTTTCACCTCAACAGTGTTGGAGCTATCATAGGTTTTATGGCGAACATGTATCAGGAATCCCTGTATCGGTAACAAATTCAACACATGACATTTGTCGTGGCTCATGCCATCCAGGAAACATTTTTCGACAAAGGGCCAAGAAGCACGGCTATACATGCCATGCATCGCTGCTGTTGTCTTGCCCATCATGATGTTTATCTACGCATGGACGGCATCACCTAACATTCCTTGGATAGTGTCTCTGATTGCATTAACTGTACGTCGATTTCTCAACGGTGTTTAAAGTTGGTCGTTTGATGGATTCACAGGCATTTATGTCTGGCGTCTTCGTGATATTCCAAGTTTCAATTTTGTATGTTGCAGACTGGTATGTGCTTCGCCGCATCTATCCTGTACATGTTTCATGTATAAACCTAGCTATGGCCCATATGCCTCCTCGGCTCAAGCAGGGCAGAGCTTAGCTCGTGAGTCCTCTCGCTTCCTGCTTATTTATTCTATTTAACTAGGGAACCGAAGGAAATGTAATGGGATTGATGTTCCCGTTGTTCACACAGCAGATGTTTGCTAGTATGACATATAAATGGGGACTGACGCTCATGGCGCTGCTATGCGTGTTAATGGCACCAACTCCATGGGTGGGTAAACTACCTGCATGGCGATTAGTGCTCACAGATTTCACTTTATTTTTCACGCAGGTCCTTTTCTTCTATGGTTCAAAAATTCGCTCTCGCAGTAAGATCTCTCGCAAGATTCTCGAGGCTGAACAGCAGAAATGGGACGCCGACACGACTGTTGCTTCCAGTCCTATTGAGGAAAAAAGCATGCAAGTGTGAAGAATTCTTTGTTGTCATATCAAGACGTATATAATGTTTTCATCGACCTGACCCAAGCCTGGCCCCTGTTAAAGATACGCAGACTGCAAATCAAATGTATAAGTTTATTCTCATTGCTAGTCGATTTCGCTGGCAGTCTTCATGGTGACAGAGGTATACTTAGTACTACGATAAATATTCGTTGGAATGAGTGCATGAGAGGTCATAGACAGTGTCGGTTCACATTTTGAATGCTCTGGAGCTCCACAACAGCTGGACAGACGATCGAAATGTGTGCGACCTGAAAGGAGTGGCAATGACCATGGAATTCTACGGAATTACATGCCAAGCAAACATGTTACCGTCTCGATTCTCGAACCTCCATTGGACCCACTCGCCATGCGGGCGAAATATTTTCCAGGTAAGCTTCAACCTATGCCTTTCGGTGATTCCTGAGACCTACTCATTGATCCACTTATCTTACAGACGTTAGGCTTTCACATTCGCTTAGTGTCTGCCGCTCCAATGGTTTCACAGCACTATTTACTCCTGATACCGAAACGAATCATCGTATCGACACCCAATTAGCCCAGAAGGCACAAGCAAATCAGACGCCCGTGGAGCCCAATACAGCATTGGCCCCTATTACTGCCACAACCTCTAAGTCAAGCACTCATCAGCAGTCCCACCTCACAAATGTATGTTGTAACATTCGGATAGTCTACAGATCGCCGCTGATTGATTTTCACAGCCAAGAAAAGAAAAGTCACATCAACAGCCAATCCTGCATCAACGTCCAATCCCGCATCGTCGTCCAATCCCGCATCGATGGCCAATCTCCCTCAGGTAACTATTGAAGACCACTGGTTCAGGGAGATACTAGCCTCACCTCATAACGAGATTGCGGAGATTCGGGGAGAGACCGAGAACATTCGCAAGGAGACAGAGAACATTCACAAGGAGACCGAGAGTATTCGCAAGGAGACCAAGAGTATTCGCAAGGAGACCGAGAGTATTCGCAAGGAGACCGAGAGCATTCGCAATGATCTAAATGCGGCGAGAAAAATACACACTGAGGACGTTGAAGCACTGAGAGAAGTAAGTCACCCCTCTTTCCGGCCACAAACCCTGACCACAATCTCCACAGATTATAATGTCACTAGTCCCTTCACACATTCGCGTCCTACTCGACCTTGCGCGCAAAAAAGTTCTGGGATACCTCGGCCATGAGACACAGGAAGACCTTCGCGCCTCCCACAGTGTTGGTTACTAACCGTGCAGATGCCATCTTCAATGATCTCAAGGAGAAGAGTGTATCACACTCCCCATCATCCGAGTCCATCTTTTTCTTATGTTCATACAAGGACTCCAGTCCCCTTCGGGCGGTTGCACATTGATTCATAATAATAAATGTCTGTATACTACGTTAGCCGTTGTCTCTTCCTCTCCTTCTCGAAAAAGCGCTTGAATGTCTCTCGACCTCGTACTCTTGACAGAGCAGTGTACAGCTGTCTGTGCGCAAACAAATGGGTGCGCAAGTCGAGTACTACTTTCCGTAATGTTAGGCCCTTCCGGCTGTCAGTATGTTTCGTCACTGTCCGTGTGATTCCATGCTCACCATAATCTCATGACGAATTCGTCTAAACGGTGTAGCATTTTGAATGTCCACGACGCCATGAAAAGACCACGCAGAAGCCATTGGGGTGCGAAAGGAGCACGAGGAAATCGAAATGAAAAGGAGCCTCAAGATGCCAGTACTTGGAGCTCAAGTGGCGCGCGCACATGGCAGTCACACCAATTTCGAAATCGCCGCGTCCTTATAATATGTAGAATAGAATATGATGGGATGAGTATATGTTATTCATTGTATGCACGACGTGACCGTGACGTTATACGAACATACCAACGGCCCGAGTTTGAGTACAAGCTGGAGATGATAAGATTAGACTCGGTTCACAGAGCAGAGAAATAGAACTTAGCTTGTGACGTGTCGATGATGTGTGCGTAAGCCATTTTTACACAGCTGCACTACTGCTGGCAGGTCAGCGGAATATCACCGGCGAAAGATTTTCCGCTGTTCCAGACCAAATTGCATACAGACCTTGTTCAATCTGCTGGCATTATTGCAATTCGAAGGCAAAGATGAAATAATCATGACGAACATATAAAAGCAAGGTATCTTGCCACTAACCCATTAGGATTTATTCCAGCCTTCAGGCCATATCACATCCTCACTCACAATGCATTTCTCCTTTGCAATTTTCCTCATCGTCGTAGCTCAGATGGCGTCATCAAGCTCTGCCACGCCCATTCAGGGTGAGAATCCTGCGAGCAACGATTGTCCCGTCTTTTGTGCCCGCAAACGCCAATGCCACTTCTGTGAAGGGAAGAATTGCGTGAGTTATAGTGGTTTGTGTCCCGGATTTAACCATGACTCATCGACACGGCAGTTGCTTATATGTATTGTGAGTAGTGTTTCTGCTTTCAGCACCGGTGCAGTATGGTTCATGACACTGACGCGCGAGTCACTAGTTCTAGTGATCGATCGCTGAGTTGATCAACCAAATAAAGTTTCCTGCCACTCGGGTAATGGAGATCACTTTTAAATTACTCGATAGTCATCAGCTCGTCTGCAACACATTTGAATGTGCATATTTTATGTACACGCGAGTGTATGTTGATCATTCTGTACTCGTAAGTAACGTCGAATTGCATCGTTTTCCCGCTAAAAGGTACTGTTGTCTATGAACTTCCCTAACATCACGTAGTCAAACAGCAATGGGTTGACGAGGACAAGTCACGGAGTAACTTTTTATATGCATGGAATTAGCACGGAACGTGGATCTCCGCATCATCACAGAATCGGGGTGCACCTGCTTTTTATAGATGGTGTTGGCAAAGTCTAACAAAAAATTGACAATATTACACCCTTGGCAGCACTTTGAAGATGTTCCCACGTACTGTCAGACCCTATTATTATGTAGCAAATATATAGTCTGAGAGACCCCCTCCTCCAGGAGGCTTCTCCCTAGTTTTCCAAGGATGTGTGGCCATCCCTCGGGAGCATGTAACCAGAGCCTCATCACAGAGGGTGAGCGCAGCCTCCTGGTATGTTCCCTGGAGAGCCTCAATATAGCGGCCTCTCCAGATGCTCACTGCCTGCCTCCCCATGTCAGCCAGGCTATACTGTTAGATTAATACATCTTATATGGACTATTACCCATAAATACTCATACATCTTCTTGTCTTATGGTCCACTGCCCATGGAGGATGTATCCTACCATTCCAGGCTTATAAATCCTCGTGCTGGGGGGTTGAATGCCTCAAATGGACAATATCCCCCCTTGTTTCCGACTGGCCCTTGCTTCCTCTGAATTGGTGCTTCTTGCATGGGCCAACGGTGGCTTCTTTTGATCGTACAGCAGGCACTGTAGACAGATCTTAGATAGGATTTCTGAGAAGGTGCCTGCATCCCTTACCGGTGCCTTGAAGTGCTTGAACTTGTTGTGAATTTGCCAAGTCTCCTTATCACGTGATTTCATGTTTGTTTACTGAGCCAATCTCTTCGATTCTCTCATCGCACGGATGCAGCACAAGGAACTATCAAACATTGTGATTATCTAGATATCTAGATGTATGTCTCTCTTTCTTGTTTCTTTTGCATTTTATTCAATGATCACCTTGCAGTTCTCTCATCGCACGAACGCAGCACAATGTTTAGATGTATGTCTTTTTCTTGTTTCTTTCGCATTTTATTCAATGATCACATTGCAGCTCTCTCCCACATTTTCCCTGCCCTGCCCTCTCTTAGGGAACACCTCAACTCTGGGACGTTAAGATATGCAAACGTGAGCTTTGACCACCTCCCATCGCATTTTCGACTCATATGTTTTCAGTTTCGTGAAGATATAGTACCTGATGAATATCTCGACTCTCATTTACGGATCTCTGATTCACAAACATCACCTACTGCAGTACGGACTAACACTGGCAAGCATGGAGGCAACCGGTCATGTTTCTGCTTTTCTCCTTGTAACGTTGTTTTTTTTTGGCACATTTATTTCACATCTAGCACATGATTACATGCAAGATAGATTTTATTACTTAGGGCCACCAACATTTTAGATATGTCTCATACTAACAATATGTATTAAAATTAACAAGATAAAAACATCAACAAATTAGTATGAAATATAGCAAGGGTGACAACAAACAAGATAGTGTTCGGACTATGACAATGAGCTGAGTAGATCAGTATGCAAGACAAATGCAAGAAACGATATAATAACAGCAGGGACCGACGGACAAATGTGACAGCGTGCAACAAAGAAGAGACTCGGGAATAGTAGATCACACCTTCGCCTTCCTGCTCACTGGTTAACAAACCAAAGAGGATATATCATTGAGCACTCACTTGGATTTTGCGCTGTGGCTTGATGCATCCTCAGCCAGACGACGCTTCGCGGATGGCTTAGGAGGCACGTTCTCCTTTCCTAGGTGACCAATCGAGTTGGCGACGTCATTACGTGTTGATGGTTTAGACTTGCGACTGGTCCTACGACACCCATCCTCGTGGTTCTGTTCTTCTGCAGTGTTAGAATCAACCTCGACCAATGTAGTTGTGACAGCAGGCGTGACAGATGGTTGTATAGTAGGGTCTGGGGCCATCTCTGAAGATACAACAGCAGGTGTAGTAGGAATAGTGGGAACGGCAGAAGTAGATCCTGTAACAAGCGCTGTGGGAGAAGTGGGAGGCAGGACAGGTGCGATGGCAGGTTCAGTGGAAATGGGAGAAGTAGATCCCGCAGGAGACATGGGAGGCAGGACAGGTGCGACAGCAGGTGCCGTTGAAATGGGAGAAGTAGAACCCGCTTGGGTAACAAGCGCAGCTGGAGAAGTGGGAAGCAGGACAGGTGCAACGGCAGGTGCAGTGGAAATGGGAGAAGTGGGTCCTGCGTGGGTAACAAGCGCAGCAGGCGAAATTGGAGGCAGGACCCCATCAGGAAGTGTAGTGGAGGTTGTGCGGGGAGAAGCGTCAGCGAGTAGGTCATCGGGTGCCATACCAGGCGTCGACGGAAAAGAAGTGGTGTCCCAACTGTCAAAAGGGGCAAAGGGAAGCATAACAGGAGGTTCCTGCTGTCCATGAGACTTGGACTGAGTCTGCAGCATTGCGCCAAGAACAGAATCAAACTCTGGAGTAGCCCAGTATGGTGTCTCACCTCCAAAGGTAGCAGAGCCACTAGAGTAGAAGTCCGAACTTGTCTCCATAGACGGAGATGATGAAGGTTCAAATGGTAAGGAAGCACCTGCTGATACATCCCACGGGGATGACTGTCCAGTCATCGGATATATTCTGCTGGATGTTGGTGATGCAGCCATGATGGGTGATACATCCCAAATGGATACTGGTCTGTCTGATATATCTTGCGACTCCTGAGCAGACGTTAAAAGGCCAGGATCCTTGTCTGTTGAGTTTGCAGGTTAGTTTGACGTCACAATGTCCCAGGTTTGCAGGCTTACCATATATGCGACACAAGAAATCACGGAAAGGCCCCATGACACCACGCTCAAACCCCGGATATGCCATACTGAAGTCGTTGTTGTGTTTTGTTAAGCCAACATGAAAACTTCACAAGGTCAGTACAGCCGATTATACACATGAAATGCCCACCGACCTGTACACGTCAATCTGGCCTTGTGCCTCAGGGGATGGACCGCCAGCAATAAGTGAGAAGGACATCCCGGTCGCATCTGCCAGACCCTTTAAAAACTTGTTGGCGACAGCAGCCAGTTTGTCCAAATTTCTATATGATGTCAGTGAGTGCGTTAATCAATACAATGTGAACGACTCACTGTGATTGATTAGCCTCCGACTTACTCCATGGCCCTTCCTCTTTGTCCTGCACTTTTTGCTGCTTCTGTTCCTCAAGGTATTCCTTCACTCGCACTTTGACTTCGGGCGTCTTGTTGACGTATAGTGCAGCAGTTTCCTTCTTGATGAGTGCGACCCGTTCTCCATTGGTTAGTTTCCGTTCCTCCTTGACTGCTGTGAGCTTTTCTTGTACGGTAGGCTTGATGCGATCACAGTAGTAGAGCTTAGAGTAAGCCTCTTGTTCCTGAAGCCTACGAGTCGGTTTTTCACACTCAGTAATCTTCTGAACCACAGCATCGATAATGTTGGTGGTGTGGGCTTTTGCCTTTCTGCCTGCCTTTGTCGCCCCAAAGTTATTTTTGAACCGATTGTGCAATTTCTGGAAGAACACATCAGCCGAGCTCCAAATAGGTCTGGGACAAACTTACCACTTTTCGGGCGTCTTCCGCTAATTTCATTTCATTAAGCTCCTCCAACGTCATAGGCCCTAATGCTGTGACCCCAGTCGGCCTCGGCTCGGGAAAGGCCTCAAACCAGTTTTCATAAAGGTCCGCAAAAAAGTTCCTATAATTTCCACACTTTTCACTTTGCTTTACGAGGAATGCTTCATAGTATGGTTTTAGCCATTCCTCTTGTTCATCAGACATCCATTTGGGAGGGGCCATCTAAATTTGTATTAGACTTTTTGATCAATAGCAAAACCTGACTTACGATATGACACGTATAATGAGCTGATAAGTAAAGCGAGATGAAAATTTACGAGATGGCTGTACATATATAATAATATCCCACGCATGGGCCAAGATACTGGCATGGTAATGTTTGGCAGATAAGCCATAGTCATTTCGCAGTTGCTCAGCAAGTTCCTCACCTTCGAGAAGCCGTACACAATGTCAGTATGGGTAGCATGCTGTAACTTGATGAAACCAGCAATGGCTTGAACCACCTTCTTTTTCATAGACAGTTTAGGTTGTACTATATTACAGTTTGGGGCGGTTGAAAGACTGCATCAGGCATAAGGGGTCACGTAAACCTAGCTATCATCTATGTACCTGCGCCCACCATACTAACATGGTAATGATTGGCAAATAAGCCATGAAACCAGCAATGGTTTGAACCACCTTCTTTTTTGTGGATGGTTTAGGCTGTACTGCATAGTACAGTTTGGGGCGGTTGAAAGACTGCATCAGGCATAAGGGGTCACGTAAACCTAAGCATGTATGAATATCCTAGATCGCCCACCAGTTGTCTTGATAAACCAACTCGAAGCTATCATCCCCTGCGCCCACCAGTCGCCTCGATAATACATAAACCCCTTAAGAATCGAGAGAAGTAGCTACTACCAAAGTGTTTGAAATAAAAAGGCCTGCTTAGCGTACAACTCCTCCAATTTCATGCCATTCACCAAAATAAAGGATAAGTCATCTTCCAATGCCAACAGCACATCCTTAGCATCCTTCGTGGCTTGACAAGCACTAGTGTACCCTATACCGCTCTTCCCCTGCTGTGATAAGTCATCTTCAGCATCCTGTAGCTCACTGAATATGTCTTGGACAACTCCAATAGCCGAACGAATCCTGTCGGACACACCAGTTGCCAGGTAATCGAGCAAGAGCTCATTGATAACCTCTTGAGGCTTGCCTCCGAGATATTTTCACAAGGGACCTTGCAATTTTTTCCTGCGTGATTTTGGTGCATCTGATGAAGTCTTGTCCCTGTCGACCCGAGCTGAGTAAAGGCATTCCATTTGAGACACGACATGAACGCAACTTACATGACATTGGATGAAGTCTTGTGGGGATTTGTATTGTCCCTGTCGACCCGAGCCAGATATTTATCTTTCATCTTAGCACTAATTATGAACTTATTACTGCCAGCGCATGCAATGAGTAACTATGTTAGCATAAGAGATCGATGTAAGAATCAAGCACATACCGTGCATAGTAAGCACGTTTGTGCATTCATTTGGCCTCTTGACGTTCTTCCAGAGTATTGTAGAGCTTGGGTCGGGGCATTGAAAACAGTGATGAAATTGTGGGGTAGAAATTGAGTAGAGTTCCGTGAGGAGTTGTAATTCATTGTGTGTGGGACTTTTATAGGACCAATTCAACGCGATTAACCAGTGCTGGTATAGATAAATCACAGTAAGCCTAGCTGCATATTCAGGCCTCAGGACCTCAGATCTAGTAATTTCAGTGTAAGCATCACCCACTAAATATGCAAGGCTGTATATGTATCACCATGAGCTCACTTGTCAACCTTGTTGATGTCGCTTCAAATCAGCAGTGGCGCCGGGTTTCAATCGCATCAATACATAAACTGTGACCTCGTCAGATTCATCAATATTCGTTCAGCTCAATCTCAATATTGGTCCATGAAGTTCATGCATGAATGTGTGCAGGAGTGACTTGATTATGCGGTATACAAAGCAACAAGAAGGCGACTATTCACAACAGTTACAACTATATAACAGTGAAGCAACCAAATCAGACTTTGGCAGCTTCGCCTCGTTCAATGGCTCTCCTCAATTTCTCCTCACCCGCTTCAAGTGAGTCAACCTTGGAGAAAATAGCACGTGGTACACCCTGAACTTTCGGTGCGACATTGTCCCTGGGAAGGTTTTAATGAGGCTTGCGGGCGGCTTGGACAACTTACCAGCCATTGAAGATTCCAATATAATGACTGCGCATCACGCAGTAGTAAGGGGCACTAGGATTGGCCACCACAGGCATGTTATACAAGATGCCGTGGTAGAAGTAGAGGAAGCACTCGTCAGCCATGGCATCTGCTACTTTGGCGAAGAACTCGTGTGATTGCTCGATTACGGTAATTTTTGGCAACTTGTCACTGTAAGAGCCTAGGGTCACATAGACAGACAACATATTTGGGTCGGCCACATAGTCTTCAGCAGGGATACCGGACAAATTGAGGCCACTGTTGGACGAGGCAGTTGTCTTCAAGGATGGTTCACCAGGACCCTTCGTATTGGAAGATGCATCTGAGAATCAATCAGCATGCGAATCAATTGGTAAAGAAGCTAAGGAAATTTTTACGTACCATCAGCAGTTGGAGCCATAATAGAAGTCGTCTTCAAGGATGGTTCACTGGGACCCTTCATATTAGAAGACACATTTGAGAATCAATCAGCATGCGAAACAATTGGTAAAGAAGCTAAGGAAATTCGTACGTACCAGCAAAAGTTGGAGTCATAATGACATTGACAAGGGCCTTTGCCTGACCAGGCGTCAACCGTAGACTAGCAAGTAATTTGGAGATGGCATCTTTTGGTACCAATGTGAGTATAGTACGAAGCCATGCAAGCACCAATAGGCGTACCTATGACACCGTCTGACATATCATCAGAAACTACAAAGGGCGGGGCGGAGGGAGAGGTGGCAGCTTGAGGGACAGTTGATTGAGTCATTGTGACAGTAGAGTTGGGTTAATTAGTTGGTTGGCAATGTCTCGTTAAGTAGTCGGTCGATGGTTCAGTACATGGAGGTAGCGTGGTCAAAGATGTAGCCGGAGTTGAAGAAATGGAAAAGCAGTTCAAGAATCAAAGGCAGATGGGTCGAGGGAATATGAAAGAGAATGTCGTTTGGCTGTGATGAGCCATGGAACTCGACCCGTTAGGCAAGGACAAGGTGTACATAGGACAGCGCTGGTGAATCTGGAACTGTGGGAACGTCTTCGATTTGGTAATGACTTTGTACATATGATGATACTCATCGTGCATTACAGTTCTTTCTGGTGCTAGAAGCCCTTACTCATCGCACATTGCGGTTCTTTCTGGTGCGGTGTCCTTTTTTGCTGCTTATTGACGTTTCCTCCCCTTGAAATAGCATAGAATCAGACATACATGGGTAAGTGCCAGTATTTGTATGACTCAATGTGCATGAGCGCTACATTAATTACATGTACAGACATTAACCGTGTCCAGTGCGACAAGTTCGGAAATGTAGTGCCCAGGGCACCTAGGATATATCCTCGGAGTCGATGGATTCTCGCATATGGTGAGTCACCCATCGCATGTTGACCACTGGGCCTTGACGCAGCCTCTTAGACATGTCTAATCTCAGAGGCCGCCCTTCCAAGTGTCCAAAGCTTATTCGACACGGAGGTCATAGTGCCTCCGCTGAGCTTCATACGCGCCATCTCAGCTTTGCCCTAAGATCCGATGGTGGATTCGGCCTCCGAACGTCTTATCTTCCTGCTCCAGCACCTGCCGTAGAACCTGCAGAAGCACCATCTCACGTATCCGCTGAAATTGACCCATGGAACGAGATGGAGCACAGTGCTATATTTTCTCCAGAAGACCTTCAGCCAGGTGACGAACTGAGGCCACAAACACGCCGACGGACACCAGGAGTTTGTCCTTTAGTTTAATCAGTAGCACTTATTTTAACCGTAAATTTGCAGGATGACCCAATCCTCCTTTGGCTAAATGAACATGAAACTTACTTGAATGAGCTTCTATACCTGGAGGGTTGGGGAAAAAATGACCATGAAGCATGTTCTTGCGGGAAACCTTTGCCCTCTTTCAGATGTCAAGATTGCTTTTCAACGGAGCTATTTTGCCATGAGTGTGTTTTGTTGTTGCATGCCAGTGCACCACTCCATAGAATCGAGGTTCGTAAGCTATCTATTGCTCTTTGCTAGTTCTCTTATCATCCACCGCTGTTTAGGAGTGGAAAGATAGTTTTTTTCACACCACATCGCTCAAATATCTTGGTTTCCGCATTCAGCTAGGTCACAAGCCAGGGGAATCTTGTCATCGCCCACGCCCCGCCTATGACAATGATTTTGTTATCATCGACATTCACGGTATACATGAAGTCAGCCTTGACTTCTGTAACTGCGAGCACGAAGCCCTGCATTTCAAGCAGCTCCTTCATGCCCGGCTTTTTCCTGCAACGGTTACAGATCCTCGAACGGCTGCGACTTTTAGCGTGCTGGATCTCTTCCACTTGTTATCTTTTGAGTCCAAGGTCTCTGCGTATGAATTCTATCACAGCCTTGCACGGAGGACGGATAATACTGGCATACGGCCAATTCGAGTATGTTACATTTACATTGCTTTCAAAACAAGTACACTGATATATGTTTTTCAGGATCGATATTCTGTCTTTCTAAGAATCATGCGCAAATGGAGGAACCTCAATGCACTCAAGCGTGCTGGCCGTGGGCACAACCCTGCTGGTGTGGACGCTACTCAAGAGGGAGAACTCGCTGTTTTATGTCCTGTGTGTCCCCACCCAGGCATAAACTTGCCCCCAAATTGGGAAACTTCAGATCGGCAGTGAGTGTTTGATTTGATGTGCTACAAACATATCTAACAGCTTTTAGATGGCTCTACGCAGGTTTCTTTGCAATTGACGCCAATTTCCGTCTCAAGCGCCGGCTTGTCTCCTCCGATGCCAAAGATCCAGGGCTCACATGTGGTTGGAATTATTTTGTTGAAGAATGCCAGTACAAGACTTACTTGGCTGAGAACTCAGGAGCTGTTCAAGAGGTAAGATCTTGCACTCAATTTTTTATCATTATGATTGACAAACTCCTCGTTCTGACAGAAAAGCACTTGCGTTAGTCACAACGCCGTCAACATGGCTGATACCAAGGCTTCGAAGGGTCTGGCTGCAACTGGTGTCGGGACAATTGATTGTGCCCGACATGATATGAAATTGCCCAATGGTGTGGGCGATCTTCAAAAGGGTGAAAAGTGCGTACCTTTCTCTATGATGTTGTTCTAGTATTCATTGTGCTACAGATACCTGAATATGGACTATATTGTATTTTCAGCTCTCGCCAGGTTCCCTCATCTCACTAATGTCAATCTATCGTACGATATCGCCTGCCAGTGGCACAAGAAGCTTCAGGGCCGCATTCCTGGACTACCCATCAGGCTCCAACCTGGTGAACAGCGGGACCCGCTCTCAGAGATATCCAGCACATCTGCGAAAAAGATGTTCAACTTCTTCATGCCTAAATTTCATCTTGCAGCTCACATCGAGGCTTGTCAGACTGCGTTTTCATTTAACTGGACTCCGGGCATTGGTCGAACTGATGGTGAAGCACCTGAACGTGGATGGGCCAATATCAACCATGTGGCTACAAGTACCAAGGAGATGGGCCCTGGCTCCCGCCGCGAGATTTTGGATGACTTCTTTGGAGATTCAAACTGGAAAAAGATCACTGCGCTAGGTTCATATTTTTTTCTTCTTAGAACTGGGTTTATCACTGATGCCTGTAATCAGGCAGAATCATGTTGAATAAACTTAAGGAAGCGGTCAAGGCAATGCAAGAACACAAGCTTGCATTCGAAGAGCTTGAGAATTCTATTACAGAGTCTGACTTGGGTGTCTTGTCACTAGCAACATGGAAAGCCGAGATAGAGGCTTGGGAGACCGACCACACTAAGCCAAATCCTTTTGAACACCAAGTCGACAGTGAGTCACACCTTATGAATATTTCGATTAGTGTTAAACTCCTCGTAGCTATGACACTTGCAGCTGTACGCCTCGAACTCGCGCAACGAGATGCCAGGGAGTTAGAAGAAGGGACCACAATTTCCCTTCATGCAGAGTTATCTTGTAGCATGCTTATTAGTACAGGTATCGATCTTGAACATGCGCAGTAAGAATCCTATAGTAATGTGTTGAATTCGTACTGATATATTTCCAGGTGTTGTTTGTTCACTGGGTCTGCATGCAACAGACACCCAACGCACAAAGATTCTCACCCGTAGCAGTGTACTGCAGCGCCGCATTGATGTTTGGACCGGCATTCAAACTTTATATATGCCCTCAGTTGCCAACTTACGTGCAACAGGCTTCACCAACTCAAGGAGTGACAATGACGATGACAGCAGTTGCCCGAGGCCAAACTTTGACTTGGGCAAGGCAGAAGACGTTCAACTCTTGTTACCTTCTGAGATTTGCAGTCTGGTGCCGTGCGATCAAAAGCTCCTCGAGGCTGAATGGTCTCTCCGCATGGCACAAGCCCATGACGCACTCAATGAGTGCCGTTCTCATATCCGCCTCCGTCGTCAACTCATGCAATTCAAGCAACAACATATCCGCGGGCAAGGTGCGAATACTCGTGCGAAGAAGACACTGGACACTGTGGAAGACCGTCTTATCATTAGTCACGCAAAGTATGTGTGTGCACGCAAGGCGCTCGTAGCTCTCTCAGATCATGTCGACCATATTGGCTGGGAACGGAAGCTGCAGCCACTCAAGAAGTCCCATCTCTGGCCCATGGGGGATTTCACAGGACAGTCGCAAGGGACTGCAATCATGTCTTGGATCTGGTTGATGTATGGGATGTCGGATGATGATAGTGAAGGCTTGCAGGATTGTGAGTCCTTGTATTGATCTATCATACTCTACTGATTGGAATTGCTAGCGCTTCACATTGAATGGTGTAAAGCCAGGGCGCGTCGTGATAGGTGGGGCGAAGAAATTCAGCTTTTGCTGGAAGAGATGCAACATATTCTGCTCTTTCTCAACTGGCAAGCACGTCAATGGGACGAGCGCACAGGTGCACGAGTACCACAAAGACCTGAAGACGTCGAGGGTGTGGTCGCATATGCTAAGAAACAGGTGTTTATCCAGCGCAGCCTATCCGAATCATTCAAGGAGAAATGGAGGCAGGTTCTGGTATCGATGGCTTTGGGCGATGACAGAGATGACGGAGAGGGTCAGTGTCCTTCTCTCGATACCCCTCCTCAAGAAGATTTGGCACATGATACATAGTATATTTATATTCACTATTTGTACCTTTGTACCTTGATATGAACACTTTGTTTGGTGCAATGACTTTGTTTGATGCGGTCCCTGAGCTTCCCTGAGACGGGGGAATGGTTCCTTTGTTACAGTAACATGGCACGAGTCCCCCGCCAGCAGACAGCCCTCTGCCACCGCACGGCTATAGACGATACCGAAGTCTCACCAGCTCTATGACGATAGATGATGAGAGACGATAAGCGGCAACTGCCGGCTTAGATAAGCGGTCTGGACCGCACGTGACATGACATGACGACATAGGTCTAGAAGACCTATTTATGTCATCAAGATAGAAGGCAAGCCTCGTGCTGCCTCATGTACTGATAGAAGGATGCCTCATGGATCCTATCTACGATAGAAGCCCGCCTCATGGACGCTATCTCTGACACATGTAGATAAGCAGATTAGAACCCAGCTTTAGGCTGAGCTTAGATACGACGAGTAGCCTTATATAAGGTCGAAGATTAACAGTAGACGTTCCTTACTTTAATCTTACTAGGTTTACCCTTGAACTCCTTGTCCTGCTAAAGCTACCTGCTCGACATCGACTCGTACCTTCAGTGACGCCTCTCACTGTCTGTAAACCCTGCTATCATCTCAGCGTAACCCCTCGTTAACCACCACGAGCTACGTTCGAGTACGCAACCTTTGCTTGTCTGTAAAGGCCGACGACTCTCAGCACTCGGTACCACTGTCGTGGTTGTCGCTGTTTAGATCATCCTAGTCGCACACGACCGTTTGTCGTAACAAAAGATTAAAGTTCAACTCGCACGTCACCCATCTGTGACGCCAGATCCCTGATCGTACCTATCTTCAAAGCTACTGAAGATCTGTAGAAGAAACCCCGAAACGTACCGGCCTGACCAGTCGCAAGAATATAAGAACCACTGTCACAGTAGAAGACTTCCTGCTCGGAACACTACGAAGATCAAAGATAACCATCTCCAACATGGCAACTTCCCGAAACACCCTGGCTGCTTCCCACCTTACGGGAAAAGAAACTTGTATCTACCTGAACGAGAAAAGATGCTTTGTATGCCACGTCATTGGCCACAAAGCCGCGGGCTGCCCACAATGGCCCAGAACCCCGCGGAGAAAGATGATCGAAGAAGACCTCTGGTTGAACTCTATCAAAGAGACCGGAGTTAAGAAAAACGAACTACGGGTGAATGCCACCCTGATGACCAGAACGAGAAACACCCCCATCACGACATCTATGGTCGTCGACTCAGGGGCGTGCCAGTCCTTCGTAAATAAGGACTTCTGCACGCAGCACAGAATCTCGTCGCACCAGCTAGAGAAGCCTTTCACGCTCTCTAACGCTGACGGATCCAGCTTCGGAAAGAAGCCGATTGAGAGGTACTGCACCCTCTCCTTCCAGATAGACGAACGGGTATGCACCGAACGGTTCTACCTTGCCGAGCTTACTCCGAAAGAGAAGCTCATGCTCGGACAACCCTGGCTTATCAGCCACAACCCCGCCATCAACTGGACGAATGGCACGGTGACTCTTAAGAGCACCGTAGATTCCCGAAAGAAAGAAAAAGAGATAGACTCCGACCGGAAGAAGAACGGCAAGACGCCCCTCTTCCAGAAAGAAGAAAAGAAGGGCGCACAGAAAAGGAAAAGGTCCGTTTCCCCGACCACTCCCCACGCCTTCTCCAGTGGCCTCGCTTCTATGAGCTTGGCATCAACAACGAAGATTGTACCGGTTCTTGAGGAACCGCACGGAAACCCCCCATCCGTGAAACTCCCTATCCCCACAGCACGATCTACGAAAATCGTGAAGAAAGATTCACTGCCTCGTATTGACCTCGCAGCAAAACGATTTGAGCAGAAGAAACCGGCCACTGATCCGGAGACAACTCAGAAGAAGGTCGTAAGACCTGCGGTAATCACGGACTATATCATCCCTGACACACCCGCAAAGAAGATCGGACTGGCTGTTCAGCCGATGAAAGAAGAGACTCCTGAACCCTACAGGTTCTCGGCGGAGCCTGCATCAGTCCTCGGAAAAGGACGTGCAGTTATGACAGAAGAACCGCCTATCTCGAAGGCACCTAGACTGGCCCCTGAACCAGAGAAAACTCAGACGACCCCCAGATTTGAATTTTCCGGAGAACCGATCTCCGTTCTCGGAAAAGGAAGAGCCGTGTCGACGGCAGAACCACCTGAAGCCAAGAAACTCAGGTTTTACGAAAGCCCGGCTGATGATACCGACACAGCCGATGAAAACCCCATCCCGAATTCCCTGAACCTCTCCATGCCTTCCACAGAGATCCCTGCTGATAACATCGATGCAATGATGCAACACCGGGAACCTGCACCCGAACAGTCTTCAGACTCCGACTTCAACATGTTCTTAGAACATGTTCGTATTATAAACGAGGCCCACCGCCTGAAGGATCTGAGCGAAAATGACCCTGACGAGTTCGCTCGTCTTGTAAAGAAGGAAGAAGAAGAAACCGGACCGCAATTTATCCGGTTCACAGATATGGAATCTGACGATGACCGAAGCGAAGAAGCAATAACGCTCGCTTCCGAACCTCGGGCGCTCTACGCGCCACACCCTGCTTCCAATCCCATTGAAAATATATGGTTGGATTTAGAAGAACCATCGACGCACAACTGGCGCATGGTTGATAATGAAGGAAACGACATCGAATACGAAGGCCCTGACGACGGCCTCGATTTTTAGAAGATGATTAGTCATGGTAGACTAAACGGCTTATTGAGGGGGTAAAATCCCTGATTTATTCTCGTTTCACGCACGACACCCCCCCACCACGACCCCCACCACGAATACCATTTCCCGACTACTTCTGATATGATCCCTGATGACGACTTCAGCAACAGCCCGGAAAGGCTTTAAACTGCGCATGAGCCCGGCATGGCTTTAAACTGCACTGATCTCCGCAAAGAGAATAAACTATGCCCGTCCAGCATGACGTTTAAACTGCGCGATCCTCCGGAACGAGGTTAAACTACGATTGTCCGAGATGACGTAAAACTAGGAGAAAGGACGAACTCCCCGAATGGCTCCTACAGCCCTGGAACCCCTTATCCATGATCCTTCAACAATCAATGAAGATTCATTCAACAAAGATTAAGAAGACCCCTCCTCGCGAGACAACCCCAAGAAACTCCTGCAAGCCTTGGCACCTACGCCTGGACCCTGAACCTTCTCACCCAATGAAGATAGTATCAACAAAAGGTTAAAAGAAGATGACCTTCAATATCTAGATAGATCCGAAAGATCTTAACAACAAAAGATAACGAAGAAGAACCGGAGAAAGAACGAACCCTCGGAAACTCCTGCAAGCCCGCGGATCTCTTATCCACAGAACCCCCTTCGACATCCAGACAGATCATGATAGATCTCAACAAAAGATGAAGAAGACGATCCTCTGGAATGAGGTTAAACTATCACGAGATGAACTCTTAGGAAACTCCTGCAAGCCCTCAGAACCCTCTAGAACCCCCTTCGATATCCGGACAGATCATGATAGATCGAAACGAAAGATGAAGAAGACGATCCTCCGGAACGAGGCTAAACTATCACGAGGCGAACTCCCTGAATACCCACGGAATCCTCTAGAACGACTTCAACTCTGATTAACAAAAAGATAAGAAGACGATCCTCCGGAACGAGGTAAAACTATCATGAGACGAACTCCTTGGAAACTCCTGCAAGCCCTCGGAACCCTCTAGATCCGCCGACCGAATCAACAAAAAGATAAACGGAACGCGCCCTTACCATTATGGCAATGATTACCACCCTCTGATGAAGACGAACCTTGATCCTGATCATAAACAAAGGATTAATGAAGATCGTACCTATCACGGCACCTCCCCTCTGATAGTGAAGAACCGCACCTCGTGTCCCGATAACAAGAAGATCTTAGCCTCATGGCTAGATGGATAACGATAGAAGAACTCTAAACAAAAGATAAGTCTCGAATCAAGCGGAGCTTGGAAACGACATGGAGCAACCATATAAGCCTCCCGTGAATGTCTATATTCCCCAGAACCTCCCACCATCATGACGACCTCTATTGAAGAAGAAACTATCTGCATTGCACTTAAGGACTCCGACTACGGACGAATCCTAAAGACGATTGAGAACAACGCGTTCAGTGAAACCGCTATTCTCACCCCCATGTACTCCCAAGTGATCGACAACATCCTTGGTGAGCAAGACGCCAGACTCGGTGCAGGGACATCCCTTGCTGTCTGCATTATCCGTACCACAAAGCTACTGGAAGACGTAGCCAATCGTGATGACCTCGATGAAGGCACGAAGAAACTTGCCGTGCTTCATTTACAGAAAAGGATTCACGTACTCGCGCTTCACCTCCTTCCGCTCGACTTCCCAGACATCGCGAACCAAGCTGTCAGAACAGTCGAGGCAAGGCCTCATGTTGAAGAAAGATCCAGACCGGTGCGCCCGCTGAGACGAAAGGCGGCCACCATAGATCGTACCCGTACCACGCTCTGCAAGCGTTGCGGAGGATACGGACACTCGTTTAGAAAGTGTCCAGATTACGTTTGTTGCATCTGCGATGAACTTGGACCCGACCATCTGTCGGTCCACTGCCCTCGACTCAACGGACGCATTGTACTCCAAGAGTTTAGAGATGAAGAGAAGTTTTACGAAGCTCTCTTAGATTGGGAGCACAACCATAAAGCGCTCGTGGACCTCACGCTCAGATACCCAGCACCGCCTTCGCCCGAACCAGAAACTCCCTCTGCACCAGCCGTCTCCACGCCTCCGATACCTCCGGCGATGGAAGCTGACGAAGAACACAGGATACTCAAAGTCGGTGACTTTGACGCTAGTAGAGGGGTAATGTTACAGTAACATGGCATGAGTCCCCCGCCAGCAGACAGCCCTCTGCCACCGCACGGCTATAGACGATACCGAAGTCTCACCAGCTCTATGACGATAGATGACGAGAGACGATAAGCGGCAACTGCCGGCTTAGATAAGCGGTCTGGACCGCACGTGACATGACATGACGACATAGGTCTAGAAGACCTATTTATGTCATCAAGATAGAAGGCAAGCCTCGTGCTGCCTCATGTACTGATAGAAGGATGCCTCATGGATCCTATCTACGATAGAAGCCCGCCTCATGGACGCTATCTCTGACACATGTAGATAAGCAGATTAGAACCCAGCTTTAGGCTGAGCTTAGATACGACGAGTAGCCTTATATAAGGTCGAAGATTAACAGTAGACGTTCCTTACTTTAATCTTACTAGGTTTACCCTTGAACTCCTTGTCCTGCTAAAGCTACCTGCTCGACATCGACTCGTACCTTCAGTGACGCCTCTCACTGTCTGTAAACCCTGCTATCATCTCAGCGTAACCCCTCGTTAACCACCACGAGCTACGTTCGAGTACGCAACCTTTGCTTGTCTGTAAAGGCCGACGACTCTCAGCACTCGGTACCACTGTCGTGGTTGTCGCTGTTTAGATCATCCTAGTCGCACACGACCGTTTGTCGTAACATCCTTAGATCGTTTACTAGATTAGGCCGTCAAGAAGACTCACTTCAGTGGGCTTCGTGGTCTTAGACGGCGAGCGGCTGACAACGGCGGAGAGGTACCTAACACGGAGGGGCTTAGATAATATTGGGGGGGCTGGATTACTGATAGATAGTTACACAGAGGGGATATATCTTAGGTATGGATAGGTAGCCTATTGGATGTATCAGGGTTTTATGCTTATTAGCCAGTTTGATATATCCTTCCCCCAATACGAGGTGTGTCAGCATCTCCATATGTTCCCTGTGATGTCAGCGCAGATGTGTTCTGGAGCCTCTCGCACCTATATGTTTTCCATACTTCCATATTCCACTTTGAATGTTTTATTTTATTTTACTCTCTCTTATTCTTATTGCACAAACAATTCATTAGGCACAACAACAAGAACACAGTTACCAACGACAAGAAAGTCAGATGCGGAGGCTCAAAAATTAGGTACATGGTGATATACAATATGTGTGACGGAGGAAGTAGGTACAGATACAGCTAAATGCATCAGTTGCAAATGAGGCTCGTGAGCTAGAGGTGCACATCCTGAGAGCAGGACAAACATCCTGACACATGTTCATACGATAGATTTCGGGCAAAGAACCCGAGTGTAGTCTGCAGCCAGAGCCTCGAGGAGGAATTGAAGGAGAAGGGACCAGGCGGGCTCGCGAGTCTGCGTTGCTTGTGGTGTGACCGAGGTAGTGGATACGTCAGCCATAACATCGTAAAGCTCAGGTACAATCAAACCATCGTGAATAGGTCTCAGTAAGGCAAAAGTGGTGGTGCTCTGCCTGTCAGGGCCCTTGAGGTAGAGTTAAAGAAATTCGGTCAAGAAGAGTATATCTTTCTCTGTGACCTGAGAACCCTCGCACTCTCGTAGTATACTCGCCAGAGCCTTGAGACCAGCCTAAACAACTTCGAACTCCCCACTACCAGTAGAACGGATGGTGGCGTGTATTTGTTGGGCAATGACTGGTGCAGATGATGATATCTACTACTTCGCCTGATAATGCTGGAGGGGGGGGGGTGACTTGTATGTGAGCAGACAGGATAAGGATACCATTTGCAGCGCCCGATCGGAATGGGATAGGAGGGAGAGGCATAGCTCTTGCAGTGTATCTGTGGAGTGCAGAGCCTTGGGATTGCTAAACTTGCTGAACAGCATAGGTAAGGAGTGCGATGATCTATAAACAGATAATCAATTCTCACATCACGTCAGAAAGTCTGCATGAACAAACTTGACAGAGTTACAGTATTCCTCCACATTACAGATTTATCAGATGGTAAGACACTGATGGCCAATTTCCAGCGTCTCCGGGAGCTGACATTGATGGATAGAGCTTGAGGATCATGACACTGATATGAAGGTAATGCGGAGGAACTCGCCTTCAAGTCTGATATATTGGCGTTTTGAGCGACGAGGCATGATATTGTGATGAATGTTTGAAATTGGCGTACCAGGGTCTAGAACATTACAGATGTATCAGGTGATAAGACACTGACGGCTTCGACCCCAGCGGACAATAAAATTGAGCCAAAAGAAAAGAAGAAGAAAAAGACACTGACAGCTGATTTCCAGCGTCACCAGGAGTCGACATTGATGGATATGCCAGCGGGAATGCTCCAGGAGGGGACTTGAAGATTCTTTCCGCTGATGACTGTAGATAGAGCTTCGAAGATGGGCTCAGTGGCATGGGCGGAATCAGTGAGAAGGGAGGACGTACTAGGTAAGGATATGGGGACCATGGATAGAGTTCAGCTGAGAGGGAGGCATCGCGGGCTGTTCTGATGGTGATAGTCTGCAAGAAGCATGCTCGATTTGTGGTATATGAGTCAGGGAGGGAAACATGCCTTTGGATGAGGAGAGTGTTGATGCGGCAGTGAGTAACTTTGCGTTTGCTGTCGTGAAGCGGTCTTAGTAGCGGTAATGAGAATGAAAGAAAATGTTTGCTTTATTAAGCAGATAGTTTTTTGGGTGGAAGCCCTGCGATGGCGGCCCCAACCTGTGCGAGAGAGAGCCGAGGTGAGCTGCGATTCCCAGGTGTTAGGAGTGAGAGCAACGCAGTGAAGTGAACCTTGGATCCCAAATATTAGGAGCCCCAGAGCGACACTTCGAGGTGAGGAAAGCGCTGTTGGAAAGAAGAGATAGTAGCTTGAGGGCGTCCGCATGAGGAAGATTCAATGAGTTCTAGGCTGCGGATGACTGTCCCACAGTGGCTGTCTCACCATTGATGCAAGTCGTGCAGGACATACAACGAATGTTGAGTCCAGTACACAAATTGATCATGTGACTCGTGACGCGACGTGAATTTGACGTGAATTTGACACGAATCGTTTGTGAATCATTGATCATCTGTAGAAGTTTGTAGATCAAGTTGAGAAGCTAGGTACTACTAAGTTTTGACCAAGTTAGGACTCAAGAGCATCTCACGAGCATCTGGAGATGCTCTCGAGAAGCTTAAGCAGCCAATCAGATGCTGAATAAAACTCCAACCAAAACATAAAACATTGATTGTGAACTGAGTATTAATGATAGTAGCACCTTGAATGGTCCGAAATAACATCATAGTAGTCCCTACATATCACAAGACCATCATCAAGTATCATTGTAAGGCAAATGACCCAGGACACTGCAAAATACAGTGTTATGGACATTTACCTTTCAAGAGTTTGAGGCTGGCTAGTAGCCTTAGGACTGAAACTCGTCTCACTGCGTCGACAACTTTGCTCTCCTGCATTGCAACTGCATTGCTTGAAGCCACTGCTCCCCGCTGCCTCATACCCAATCACCTTACTGTCAGCAGGATTTACATGTGGATACTAACATATAAATCATATAGAAGTAGCTATTACAAAAACATGTATTCTACTACTACAGTCTACAGATAGGATATCCTCTAAAGTAGATTGTGGTGGGCATGGAGGCCCTGCCAGCTTCATATAGCGCGACAGTTTGCCATATTGAGGATCCCATGTGGTCTGAGCGTTTGTACTGCACTGTTAACATACCCTCTCTCACTGAGAACGAGAACTCCACCAGGTCCACAAACGGAGTTCAGTCAACCAAGGACGAAAGGATTGCCAAGTACCACCTCAACAAGCTTCCGGTTAAGTGCTTCAAACTGATGAAAGAACTCTTATGCTGCATGCACATAGTAGTCGAGCACTTTGGCAGGTTGGGAACGGACGAGGGCCAGTCTGCCTGCGCCGAAGAGAAAGAAGACGCCTGTGATGGGTGGATGGGAGTGAAGGGACATCAAACAGCGAAAGATCGCACGTCAGAACACAACCATGCGACGCACGCACGCACCATTCGGATATCTCTTCAAATTCCACTCCAAAATCCTAGCAGCCTTACGCACATCTATGCTCTTGAACGTAAATGTCAAAAGTACGAGATTGAAGATAATTAACGACATATCGCAGATCGCACAGTGGATGCCTTCCATTTCTGCACATCCACATCCATTTAGACGCAAAGATACCAAAAACACAAGCACTCACCTATCTACACTCATTCCCCCACCCCCCAGCGCATTCCAACAACTCCAACCCAAACTTCCTATCGCTGAGCATGAGGTGAGACATCCCAAGGCCTAAATACACCCCAGACCTGAAATGCACGTCTATAGAGGGATCGGGAAGTATGTCATGAGTGTATGTAGATAGGTACTGGGAGGGTGCAGCTGTGTGCAGAAGAGAGAGGCACAGCATGGTGTACGCAGCACAAAAGTGGAAACAAGCTTCCGGTTAAGTGCTTCGGACTGATGACAGAACTTAGTATATTATCCAGTAGAGATAAGAATGTTTCGAGCTAGAATAATCCAACTTACCTTTGCAGTGCCTGAGTTGAAAGACTGGCCAAGATTTAGTTCGAGAGTGAGAACAGTGGGTGGTGAAGGATCCTGCGGCAGTTAGATCACACATGGAACACACCAAGAGGTGTACATACCTGGGTTGTTTGAGCAGGTAAGAGTTCATGTGCACTGGAACTTGCAGGTGCGGGTTCAGGGCTTTGGGGCTGTCAAGCGCTTGAAGTGGAGCCGCCCTTGAATACTTTGCACACGGACTTGGGAATCACCTGCGAGATTCTGAAGGCAGAAGCGAAGACACTATCATTACACGCGACCACTAGATATATAAGTGCGATGTTCAATACCTCACAGCGTCGACGAGGCAGTGCTGAGGATACGCTTGTGCCCTCTTGCCCTCAATCAGCCACATTGCAGGTGGATATCATTGGAAGGTGGAAGCTAACCTTGTGAGCAGGACGGCGGATGAGTGATGGATGTTCAAGCACAAGGACTTGCGACTCAAAATGGTGTGAGACTGAAGTGACGGGGGCATCAGTTAGTAGAGAAATAAATAAAACTAGATAGACGCACCCAAACCAACTATACCAATCCTACTAGGTAAAGACAATTGAAGATACGAGCGATGCGAGGCAGAACGAAGGCAAGGATAACAAAGCAAACAACAGTACAAATCATCGCAGTGTGAGTGTGTTGAGTATAAGCTGGGAGCTGTCATGGTGGAGAGACAGGACTCAGTCAAGACAAGGACGGAATGAGCACTAAGTACCATTAAGTAGTCCTGGGACAGGGATACTGACGATGTTGGTGAGGCATCACAGATGATGCACGGAATATCCAGAGGGTCGGGAGAGGGCTACGAGGCTCGAGGGAGGCGCTGCGGGAGAATTCTGGAGGAAGGAAGGTGTGCTATAATTAGAACATCAGCGAGGCCGGGTCTCTTAGACCATATAATTCTAACATAAAAATAGGGTCTGACAGACCTTTAATAGTACCGAAAACTGCTGCCTGAGGTGCAATATTACACAATAATATATCTCATGACAAAGTATTGTGCACAGACAAGCAAAATGACATCCAGCAACAAGAAAATGCAAGCAAATTACAATTCTGATGGAAAATGTAACATCTCACAAGTAATGACCAAGTAATATACGGGCAAGATAAAAATGGTGTCAATTTATCAGTAGCCTACAACTCTGATGGAGATATGCAATATCTCGGAAGAATGATTAGCATACACAGTTTAATATACACTGAAGAGCAAAATGGCTTGAGGAGACAAGAAATTGCAAGAAAATTACAATTCTGACTGAAAAGTGCCAATCTGATTATTGTATGACAAAGTACTATACAGTGAGCAAAATGGTGCCAAGGGGGCAGGAAAGTACAGTTTCGATGGAGGTACATATAGTGCATTGTAAATGTGATTGGCATACGATAAAGTGATGTAACAGTGCGAGCTGCCGGGGACAAGAATATATATATCTTGTTGGATTATTTACGACGTTGCATGATATCAGCTCGAATCAATAGGTATTATAATTGATGCTTCAGACTGAAATCTGTGTAATAGTGTACTGATCAAACTCATTTCACAACCTCAGAAACAGGCTCCATCGTCCTTCGATTGTGTATCGTCTCAAATCCCGATTCAGATGGACTCCCTCATGGTTGAGGGATATCAGGCTGGGACTGGTTGGCAGGAGGAAGAGCCGCACCACAACATTGGATAGTCAATTGCACCGCAGTAGGTTTAGATTTACACACAGATTCAACAGATATTGTGGGGCTATGCGATGAGTTATCAATGCGTATTCAGCAAGGCATTCAAGTAGATTAACATGTACATATAAAAAAAGACTCATTGAATGATCAATCAATGTTCCCGGGTGGAGTGGCTAACTGATTGAGCAAGGGCTAGCACCCCGTCAGGCTCGACTGCTACCACTACCAACCACCCAGAACCAGTACCGAGGCCTTTTTTCGTTAGCTTACCACTCACTTTGCTGGTCCCCCGATATCCCTCGTGGTACAGGATAATTTTTGAGTGGTCGAGCTTTGTATAGGTGATGACGAATCCGCATTGCTTGCAAGCGAATTGGGTATTGCTGGACATAGGGCGGGTTGTAGAGCCCCAAGAGCGAACACAGTAACAACGCAAACACTGATAGGGCAGTGGATTTCCCCAAGGATGCTGATTCTCGTGAAAGAACTTGTATGTGGTCACAATCATGGAGGCCTTATCGTCCATGCGCATGGCTCCTTTGTTGTATTCGGAGACAGTAGGAGGGCGACGATGGAAAATGTTTGTAACACGGATGTGAATTATGGATGTATGCATCCCAAGTTGAGGAGCCGCTTTGAGAAGATCTTCGATGGCCTCTTCAACCTCGAAGCCCTCGACAAGAACACGTTCCACATATGCGAAGATGAACGGTGGAACAAGGCATGCATGGAAGCGTTCAGCATCAAATGCAAATGCGTGCTGAATTTCATAACTGTATTGTAGTATTTCAGCGCGAGGCAGCAAAGTTGTGGTAATGTACGCACCGTCTTACACAGGCTTTGAAGTCATTGAAAACGTCAATTTCATGTACCATATGCCCACATACCAACATCCACAGTGTGGCTCCCTTGAGATAGCCTGCTATGCTACTGGGGAAAACTGCGGTGAAAAACTGCGAAGAGTAAGGCCACAAAACAATTGAAAACAGAAGCCAACTTACGTCGTCAAGTGAGTAGGCGACAGGCCCCTCATGTTCACCTTTAATGTTTGAGGTCTCGAACCCAGCCCAGAGGTCGCCACGGTTTGTATCAGAGTGGGAGTGGACAAATACTTCGACACAAGCAAACTGACATGGTCCTATGTCTTGCACAAGCTTCTCCATTGCCTTGGCGTGCTGCTTGACCTTGGACAGTGTTCCGATGTCGAACACAATTTCATAGTAATCTGGAGCAACGTATGGATGCAGCCCATCTCGCATGGCACGTGCAGGTGACCCGAAGATATCGACACTGGCAAGGATGAAGTTGAGAATGAGGATGGGGAGGGTGCATACCTCTGACCGACTGGTCAACTCAATGTGGCCATGGATAGTGGCAGGTGTCGCCAGCACGGCCTTTCCTTGAGCATCTTCAAAGCCCTGATGGTAATAAGAAGAAAAAGTGGAGGCTGCAGACCGGTAAACTTACAAAATACGGTGTGATGATACCTTTTCCAGCATTTCTATCACGAACTTCATGGCATCCGGGGCATCTGAAAAAGACATTGCCTTTTTTGATGTAGTCCAGCGACTCTTCTGGGATGACAATGCAGCGCACGCACACTGTGTGTGGGCAATGTGAGCATTCGTACATTTGTGGACTGCCATCACAGCAGAACAAACACCACTGCCGAGAATTAGTAAAATATACGAGAAGGAGTCACGCACGCCTACGTGGTTCCAGAATTGAGGAATGAGAATGTCTTTTTTCCTAGTCGATATCGCCTCTTCCATCCCATGTGGCAATGGCTTATGATATACACTTTTGATGACCTGTTCACCACAGAGACCAGAAACAAGTTTGAAGGGGCCAGGTAGCACACTACGGTTCGCAGGTCCTCCCGTAGACTTGCCAGACTTGCAGACGGTACGAACCATGATGACTGGAGCAAGAGAATTTTCGCTAAGACGGAATCTGTGTAGCAGCAGATTATTTGTTTGAACCGGGAGAGGAAGGCTGTACATACTGTCAAAAATTAAATGCGTTAGTTGACGGAGCTATATTTTGACTGGCAAAGTATAGAGACTTAAGATCGATGTTGGAGAAGAAATCTTTGAGTTCATTGTTACATTGTGTTTTGCTCGTGTCACATGAGCGTGTTTGACCCGGTTGTATGTTACTGTATGATTCAGTGAGTACTCAAAATTGATCAGAACTTACTAGTAATTAATGCAATCTCAATTCTCGAGACCTTCGCCCATCTTCCTCTCAACCAGAGACCATGAATCCAGATTGAATAGAGTAATCTCAATTCATTCAGATCGTGCATCTTCCATAAGGTCGGGTTATATGAAGCGACGAAATTTGTGAGCAATCATACCTCAGGCCTCAGTACTCAGTACTCAGTGGTGATTTACATCAATGTGGACTTTCCCGTTAGAGTGGAATACAACCTTCAGCAACTGGCAAGCAGCCTGATCTTATACCTTCAGATGTCGAAACCAACTCCTTGTGTCATCCCCCTCTCTAGTAGTTGCTCTGCACCAGGCAGTCTATTCCAAATGCTGATTTAATGTGAGCTTGGTGTTTCCCATCAAAGATGATATTTCCAGACCATTGCCCAGTTTTCATTCATTAACTTTGTAGACCTAGTAAGCATGATGACTTCCAAGCTGCGAGCGCTACATCCACCATGACCTCGTGAGAAATTAAATGCCCAGTGCATTGGAGCAGGTCAAGTATACCCAGCACGTTTGACAACATGAAACTAAAAAGCTTAGAATCAATACTAGGATCAGGCACAATAAATGTGGGACAAATCAAACAATGCCCACACCATCAACAATGAGAATAAGCTTCCGCTTCTCGTGGTATTTGAGCTGCACAAGCAACTCAAAGCTCCACCGCGAGCCAGTTTCGCATGCTGTGTAACAAGGTACTAAGCAGGTAATAAATTCAGTGGTCTTCAAGGGCACAGGGAGACACAAAATCGATGGAAGCTATGGACCTGAGTCCAATGATGCTGAACGTCAAAACAAAAATGCCCTGAGAACTAGCATTGGAGCAAGGATAGGTGATATCAAGTTTAACTCATTCAGCGCCTTGCAGAGAAGAGGTCCATACGAGCGTCAGGAATGAGTGTCTGGCGAACTTTCTTCTTAACTTTGAAGGATCTGTTCAGCTTCTTGGCTGAACTTGTGTCTAGATGGTCCGGAGTACGAAAGTGAAGTTGCAACAAAAGGGACAAACAGAGTGTTGATGAGGCGGGATATTGCGGTATTGCTGAATGCCGATACCTCAGTAGAAGAGGGTGTGAGAGCGACGCACAAAACATACACCAGGAGTGAAGAGGCCGCTGCGATTCTTGACACATTGAGTTCTGAAGATGTCGAGATATTTGAGAGCCTGGAAGATTGCCAATGGTATCTATTAAGCGCGAGTCAAGAAAAACGGATATGAGATTCGCACCTTCCCATTTTGCAACCCAGTTCATTGTCCTGAAGCTGAGACTCTGGAGCATTTCTAGTGTTCTTCATTCAGTCTTTGGAGTCCAAGTTGTCTGAAATGTCCTTGGACGTGTTTAACGAATGACTTCTGCAGAGTATCAGCAAGGCTTGCAGAGGGAATGTTCGAAGGCATACACATCTCCTTCTTGTCCTTCTGGCTTGTATGTAAAGGGCGCAGGTCATCCTTCATGTGAAAGTGCATGATTCCCCATGTATCCTCACTTTGCCTGACTATCATTTGGACAAAGTAAAATGGGACTGGAAGTCAAGGAGATAACCTGCGCAGTGTTGTTAAATATACATAAGCTGAAGCAGAAACGTAAATTGACTAACTTGGGATGAACTGATCCTTCGTCTAATGTTTCAAGACGGTAAATGCCTAAGGAGGAACAAGTATCGAGCCGCTTGACTGGATTTTGATATACTGACCCGTACAGTGGTGACACATATCTATGGGGCTTTCACTAAGGGAGATCCTCAATATGTGCATCATGAATCCATATGGCTGGAATTCCTGCAGCATTTTCAACATGGACTCCTAAAAGAACGTTACATAGACACACTATAGTCAAGACACATTCTACTGAGTGAGTGTGATGCTATGAATCTACATACTTATAGTTTAATCGTACTTCACCTGCACGAGAGGTGGTAACTTGTGTTATTGTAAAACAGGATGCAGTTTGAGCTATTAGTGAACTGGTGCCAAAGAGCTCAAACTAATACTTACTAATCGAGGAAGCGCATCAAGGCCTGTAGACGTGTGTTGTTTGTTTTTCTTCGTCTCTTGTCTTCTGAGCTACCCGCACGAGAGGTGGTGACTGGTGTAAAACAGGCACTGTGCAGAACGTCGACGCAGTTGGCGAGCGCCGAGGTCAACATTTCCATGCAGTCACGTGGACGAAAATCACAGTGTGATCGTGGATATGTACTACTAGTACTAAATACCTCACACTCCCCAAAATATATGTTCTATTTTATCAATACGTGGCCGAACGAGATAGCTGCACCGTGCGATCCCATGTGTCACACTGGTACTAATCAAAGGACAGTCATCAATCTCAGGGCGCTTCGAGAAACTGCGGTAAGGGTTCGTCAAGTCTCGACAAAAGATCCAAGTCCCTCATCCGAGTGAACCCACGGCATACCTGAACGCTCGATGACAAGAAACGAGGTAAGTCTTATCTGCAACAAAAGTTTTTGGTGCTGAGTTCATTTTCTATTAGTCTACATTATGCTACTCTCTGATCCCTGTGACTTGGAAGCGCTTTGGAAACACGTTGGAGGCTCTGATGATCAAGCGGTAATGATCACCCTCATCACTTTTGCACCCCTCCTGAGCAGATATGACACTTCATTGCCGGCTTTGGTCCTACTCGTGCACACTGCTTGCAGTGTTGAAACAGAATATGAAACTCACTCGCAGCAATCCTATCACTGTTAGACGAAGCAAGCCTGTTTAACAACTCCGTTTGCTCCTGGTTGGTCCATTCGAATTGAACAGGAGGGACTCGCTGCTCTTTATCACCCATCTATCAATAAAACTGTGCTATGGCAGCTGAATAGGTTTGTACCTCTTCACGGGTACCGGAATGCAGCTAAAGGGAATAACTGGAAGTGTATAGTATTTATCTTCACTAGGTGGCGATCAGAGACAGATATTCTTGGGCATGAAGAACGCTAACCTCGGTATCCGCAAGTATCAGAAGCACATCTTGCAGTCCAATGGGTCCCCTCTGTGATCGTATCCCACCATGGGTACACGGCTGCTTCTACGTACGCCTCTTTTCCACCCTCATCAGCACATAGGCAGCATGGATATTGAAAATTGTATTCCTTGCGGGACTTCTCCAAGTCAGATGGCGGAATCTTCTTCCCCTCATCATCGGCAGGCCTACATTTTCAGGCCATTGTCATTGCCCAGAATTTGCGCAGGATTCAAGTAGCACCCACCAACACCATTCAACCATGGATTTTGAGGCACGATCATAGTGCAGCAGGGCGGAGCGGCAAGTCATAGCCATCACAATCAGTTTGCCTGACCTCTGAGAAATTTCATGACAGTTAGGTGGGGTAGTGATGGTAGAGGATGGTGAGGATGGCGATTCCATTGAATGGAGGGATTTTTTCCTCCCCTGCCAGCTTTTACATCATGACTCGTCCAGCTTTTCCTGCCATCATCATTTGCAGTAGCAATACTAACCTTTCGGCATGGATTCTTGGCCTGTGGGAACTTGGCACTCTAATCACTTTTCGGGTAATCCCGCTGGCCGACGTTGGGCCTAGGTTTGTTGGTTGTCAGAAGTGGTGAGTCTGTGAGTTCGTTCAGATCCTTTAAACATTGAGCATAGCCATAGCATAATTTTCGTCCTTTCGCTTCTCTCCACAGCTCCTCATGGACCTGGCAAAAGGTCCATCCCCTTTCAGATGCACTTGTACTCGGGAGTTTACACAGGAGAACGCCTACACCAAACATCAGCGCTCCTGCATGAAAAGCAAGAAAAGATTGTTCTCTGCATTGTCGAAAGCAAAAGATCTCTTAGGCTCTGCAAAGCGGTCATGAGTTGATAGCAACAGGGGCGGACAGTCTCTGAGCACGCAGCTCCACCGTCTACGAGTACCACCACCGTCTTCCGATGATATCATAGATGCAGAGCATTCCAATGTTCACTCAACTTTGTTAGCAATGCGCCCCACGTCATGTGCCAATTCGTCGACGCAGAATGCATCTACCTCAGCACCTGATGCTATTCTTGGCACGGCGTCCATGGAAATAGATGAAGATGAGTTGTCACTGGCACAGCGGAGGAGCCGACGTGTTGGTGTTCCCATGCCACTACATTACAGACAGTACAATGATATACTTCCGCAGCCTCCACTGAGTGTTCCCTCCAATCGCACTACTCAACAGCAGGAGTTTTACGCACCTGTGGATTCCACTGATGCATCTACCGCAACTCGTACATCATTGCGGTGAAGGTTCAATGATACAGCAAGGCACGAACAAAGGTCCTGACTGTATCTATAAATGTTGTAAGGTCGCGCGTTGCCTAGTCTGCTATACTTGAGACGACAAGTGCGTTCGACCCTAAAGGGGAAGCGAGTGCAGCAAGGATCTAGAGGTATGCGCTGAAAGCGCTACTGGTTGGCCAATGCGAAGCGCGAGAAAGCGCAGGTGCGCGCAAGGCGTGGGAATGCGCGCGTGTATGGCGCGAAGCGCGGGAAAGCGTGCGCGTGTATACAGATACGAGAGAGAGTAAGAGTGAGTTTGCTTAAGTGATGATATGATGTAAGACAAGAGAAGAGAGATGCGAGGTGTAAACAAATAGATTTCTACTATGTTCTGCTAGGTAAATAGTGGGTAGTAACCAGTAAGTCCCCCGTCATTCTGGTGGGAGAGTAAGTGAGTAAGTCCGTAATAGTATGTACTGCTGGCGCTTAAGTATGGCGCCTAAGCGCTGTCATGCGGAGCCGAAGCGCTACCGAGTAAGATATGTAAGGATATATGTAAGTAAGGGTCCATGATAAAAATAAAGATGGAATGATATGCAAATGTGAGAAATGGAAATATACGCACTAGGGAACTTGGTGGACAGTGGATGGATGCTTCCGGATGGCTGGCGCTATAGGGCGCTCAAGCGCGGGAAAGCGCGCGCGCATATACATCGTGAAGCGTGGGAAAGGTACGCGCGCGAGTTGCGCATTGCGCGGGAAAGCTGTGCCTCATGTAGGAATGGCTGTAGGAAGCATACAGAGTGATGCTACAAGTTCGTGCTGTATACTCCTTGGTGAAAACTGCAATATTGCACAAGGAGAGGCATGAGTCTCTACAGCGGGCCCCTCCTTTTCGCACAGCAAGAAACATTTTTGGACTAGTGCACCAGTTCTTCTCGTCAACTCCCCCATCCCATGACCCAGAAGATATTGTGACACTCCGAGACATCAGCTCCATCCAAGCCGTTGCTGCAGCAAAACCAGATATACCTGCCGAGCCTCATGATTTTTCATTTTATCCATATTCCAATCAATCTTCATTTGAGCTCAGTCATTGGTACTGGAATGGCAGTGCGCAGAAGTCCCATCAGAGCTTCAAAAAACTAATCGACATCGTTGGACGCCCAGGTTTTGATCCTGATGATGTGCAAAATACACCATGGAGCAATATCAATGCGCGATTAGGTGCGAGTGTTCATGACGAAGAAAGAGATGAATGGGAGGATGAGGATGCAGGTTGGCAGAAAACCTAAGTAACAATTGATGTACCTTTCTCACAAACCACAACTCAGCCAGGTGTTCGTCCTTATGTCGCAGCAGACCTCTACCATCGACCACTCGTTTCCATTATCCGGGAGAAGCTCTCAAATGCCCAGGACGATGATCTCTTTCATTACGAGCCCTACCGGCTGCAATGGAGTGCACCCCATCTCCAACATAAAGTAAATATTCAAGGTGAATTATACACTTCACCGGCCTTCATGGATGTGCATCGTGAACTTCAGGAGTCTCCTGGAGAGCCAGGATGTAGATTACCTCGTGTGGTTGTTGCACTCATGTTCTGGTCAGATGCTACCCACTTGACAACTTTTGGCAACACAAAGCTATGGCCAGTCTATATGTACTTTGGCAACGAATCGAAGTACCGCCGGTGTAAGCCAACCTGCCATCTAGGTAATCATGTAGCATATTTTCAAAAGGTACGATAATCATTATCCTCTCCTGTATTACTCACTGACATTTGGCAGCTTCCAGATTCATTCAAGGATTTCACATGTAGTCACACTCAAGGCAAGGGAGTCGGTCATGAGTGTACAACCCATTGCCATCATGAATTATTCCAAGCTCAATGGAGGGTTTTGCTTGATCCCGAATTTTTGGAGGCATATGAACATGGAATTGTGATTCTCTGTTGTGATGGCGTCGAACGGAGGTTTTACCCGCGGATATTCACTTACTCTGTGGACTATCCTGAAAAGCGAGTTGTCCAAATTGTCTGTAAGATATCCCAACTCAAAAAACCAGAGTTCTTATCGCAACTATTCGGCAGCTGGGAGGTTGCCCTTGCCCACGATGTCTCATACCGATGGGACGACTTCACAGTCTCGGAATGAGTCGCGATAGGCAACAGCGTGCAACTCTTGTGCGGTCTGATGCTTTGAGGAGTCAGTTGGTCTCCACAGCACGTGGCATCATCTACGAGAAAAATTATGGTGTAGACAGCACAGCAGTTGAGTCACTCCTCAAGCCTCACTCATGGGTACCGACATCTGTGAGCATGACCATCAGCTGCGATCTCCCTTTTACTAATATTTGGTCAGAACACGTTTTCGGACTGCCTTAGTCCATTTGGATTCAATGTGTTTGTTGCACTTGTCGTCAATCTTCTGCACGAATTTGAGCTTGGAGTGTGGTGTATGCTCTTGGTTCACCTATTGAGAATACTTTGCGCCTTGAACAAGGACTTGATTCACGAACTTGACAGGAGGTATGCCAGATATCTACACAATGACTCCTTGGCAGGCTAAAATTGACTAACGATAATAGGTACAGACAGGTCCCGCCATTTGGACGAGCGACCATTAGGCGGTTCTCTGCAAACACTTCCGAAATGTCAAACATGGCTGCAAGAAATTTTGAAGATCTTCTACAAGTATGTTGTCAGAACTCATAGGTCTTCGTGAACTGATCTTGTGGAAGTGCTCCATCCCGGTTTTGATGGCCTACTCCCCGACAATCACAACAAAATCGTCATGGACCTACTTTTCATAATGGCACACTGGCATGGACTTGCGAAGCTTCGTATGCATTCCGACCTGACCTTAGAGATCTTGGACCAACAAACCACCAATCTAGGCGAACAGTTTCGTCAGTTTAAAGTGAAAGTGTGTAGTGCCTAGCACACCCAGGAACTTGATCGCAAAGTTGATGCGCGGTCTTGTCGACAGGCAAAGGAAGCAGCTAAACGGGCAGAGAAAGATGTTGTTGTGCAAGGGACTGCGGCTTGAAAACCTATGGCAGGCGCCAGTGCTAAAGGGAAGGGAAAGGTAATTCTGCAGCAGTTGCGTAAGGGGAAGTCCTTCAATTTCCACACCTATAAGTTTCATGCACTCGGAGATTACATGACTACCATCCGTCGCTTTGGAACAACAGATTCTTATAGTACTGAACCAGTAAGTCCTAGCCCACCGTTTGGCCCTGCTCTGACCTGATTTCTCAAGGGAGAATTAGAGCATCGTACGCCGAAAGGCAGATACCGTCATACTGATCAAAGGGCCTTCGTTCGCCAGCTCACTCAGATCGAGCGCCGTCAAGCGCGTTTATGTCGCATCAAGCAATGGCAACAACAGCACGCCCCTCGTGCAGAGGTGGACGCAAGAGCAAGTGACCCTCAACTACACCATCATATTGGCCAAAGCGAAAAGAGCTACGATGATTTTGGTCACTACCTCCGCAGTCACTCAACAGATCCTGCTATGAAGGTAATCAATATTTCAATTCATCATCATCATCATCATTCTGAGGTGTCACACAGGATTTCCTGCCTCAATTGAAAGATTATATTCTGGATTGCCTTGAGCCGGAAAAGACATCACCTCATCTCGACCGAGAATGCGACTCCATTCTCTTCAAGCATAACCAAATATATCACCACAACATCGCAAAATTCAACTATACCACGTATGACATCCGAAGGGATCAAGATGTTATAAATCCGAGAATGCCTCATTGCAACATCATGCTACTTAAGCATCATGATGATCACAGTGATAATGACCACGGGGGCAACTACCGTTACGCCAAAGTCATTGGAATACATCATGTTAACGTTGTTCGCATGGGAAATGTGTACGAGTCCAGGCGATTTGAATTTCTTTTTGTTCAATGGTACGAACCTGTACAAAACCACGCATGGGAGACACGTACTTTGAGCCGCGTTCATTTCATGCCCCTAACGAATCCTAATGCATTCGGCTTCGTCGACCCAGCAGTGGTTCTCAGAGCGTGTCACATAATACCAGCTTTTTCCAAAGGTCAGCGCAATCCAAATGAACACGGGATTTCCCCTCTTGCAGGAGATAAACATGATTGGTGTGAATACTACGTCAATAGGTGAGTGACACTACCACTTGTTTTGGCTAAATTCAGGAAATAATAACTCTAATAGCTTCGTCGATAGAGACACCCTAATGCGTTTTCATTACGGCCTTGGGGTAGGAGACGTGTACGCTCATGAGGCGAGAATCGTAGAATGCCCGTACTTAGTGCCAGGGGCATCTCCAAGTCAATCTGCCCCACAAACAACGATGCAGGAAAACAACAACCATTCGGGAAGGGAAGAAAGCCTACAGGAAACCACCGACTGGCAAGATCCTACTAATGGCGAGGACAAAGAGGACGATCACCTGGGCATTGAGGAGGCGATCTTTTTTGAGCAGGAACGAAATGGAAGCACCGATTCATTGATCGAGGCGCTAGAAGAAATGTATTCTGATCATGTGTTCGATTACGAAAATTAGTGTTGTATACAGTACCCTGTTCATGGTGCTGACGACGAAATCTGATCTCTAGTCGGTTAGTTAATTTTTTGCTGCCTGATGCATCACTAGTAACAGTTTTTTTTCATTCTAGAACGGCGAACTCATTCCTGGAACGCAGATCACGTGTGTTTGGCAAAAATCCAGTTAATTCAGTCATTTTCGGCAGCAGGCAGTTCAGTCACTTATGACACTCAATTACACTTATTACACTTATTCACAGTGGCCGCATCACTAGAATTCCTGGCCATCGCCAAATCTCTGGCCATAGCCAAATCTCTGGCCGTCGCACATAATGTTCAGTAGTATCTCTCGCATGATATAGCTATTTATTACTAGCTCTTATTCGCTGATCCCTCCAACTTTCACTGCCTTCTTTCAAGTTGTCACACCATGGAAAGTAAGTCGCAATCTGGACAGTCCCATCTTGTCAATAACTTGACTCAAAAAAATAGCTCTACTCTCGATGTCTGTTTTCCTCTACTTTCCGCGACGGTCACACCTTCAACAAATAATTCAGCTCCCCGTGCATATGCTCTGTACTGTCATACGTATATCATTCGCTGATGAGTCTTTCCTCAAGACTGACGAAGTTTGTTATCGTTTATCAACCGTTTTTCCATCTAACTTCTTATTTCCAGCATGCTTTTGTTGGATTCACCGAGCCCTTTGACTTTTCAGGTTATTTAGCTCACGATCATCAGATTTCACCCATATACGTGAGTGATCCTCGAAATCAGACATTTCATCTACTAATGATTTGTAGTCTACACATGATGTGGGGGTGAGCCTGAATCGACGATTCGAAATCATGGGTATTTTGGCTGTTCCTCGGAATGGGGATTTAGTATTTTATGAGGTGTTTGAAAAGGAGGTGAGAGTCTGATCTGATGGCAAGTTTCATCTTTGAAATGATATATAGGTCGGCGGCGCCAATTTTCTGAGGGCGGTCAAGGCCCTTTATTGTTGGCCAAACTCTTTAGGGAGAGCTAGTGATGTGTGGCCAGTGTCGCCTTCAGTGCAGTGTGCTATGGCCTAACTTTGCCCGTCCATAGTTGCAAGTGCTGGCAGATTATTGCATCCAATTCTGGGATGCTCCTTTTCCGAATGGATTCCCGCCTCCTCTCGCCACCATCGAGGCAGCACCTCTTCCACACTCATCACATCTCTCTGCTTCTTCCATCAACCAAGATTTCTCTGCGCATATATGTTCAATTCCTGCTTCAGTCGGGCCAAGTTGGGACACAGACTCCTTTGACGCCCATATTGGTGCTGCATCTGGTAGTCATGACTATTCGGTGGTTATTCCTACGTCGGTTCGAGATGAAGAACCGACAACTTTCCTACCTATTCCGCACCTATCACAGCCGAATTCTGTGTCTTTTGAGGAATACCTCTCTGAGTACGTGCCTTCCGAACTGCCATCAGCTGGGCCAAGTTGGCTAGAAGAAATCAACCACACATCCTTCATGGTATCTGATCATCACACTGACAATTCAATCAGCTATCCACCAATGACTACATCAGTTTGAATGGAGGAACCGCTGATTTCCTCAGAAACCAACGACACCATCATTGAACACCTCCCCGTCACCCTCCCCATCAATCCAACAATGGTGACTCACCAGGTGCTTGTCTGGTAAGGTGTAGGTGTCGATACCGCGCTTCACAAGGACTACTGGATGCTCATTTATCACTCCCTGAAGAAAACTAACTGGGGCCGTCCGATGCTTCTAACTAGGTCCTTATACCTAGGATGCTTCTGGGTGGGATTAGAAAACCCATTTGAGATTTCTGAACGGCTCGCACGCAAGATTATTACCAACAGCCTTTTGACGGCAATAGATATTGATGAGACCACATTGCAAGATTTGATTGACAAACCTCGTGAGCGCCCTCCTTTGATCATTCGTGTCACCATCTCACACATGATCAGTGATCCTTGAGTCGCCAAAGGGACATTTCACTGCTGTTGGATGGGATGTCCTTCATCGAACTGTATGCTTTCCCATGTCTTACCTTCAGTCACTCCTAAGCATTGTGAGCAGCTCACTAAGTATGTGGATAACAGATGTTCCGAGATGCGCAAAATCGCCCGGGCGTGCATCTTAAATGACACAGGATTCTCGGGCGAGTCAATAATGGAGCAAAATGTGAAAGCTGACCACTTCCTTGGGCTTCTTTGTTCAGCCAATGTAGACAGGGTAAGAAACCGGTCATATGACTTAAGTTCCTGTCTCATTGTGATTTAGGTACGACAAGCCATAATAGAAATCATGGCACTTCATATGTTCAGGGACTCTTGTTCGCGTGCTTGTTTCAACATATCATCGGCTTGGCCAAAGACAACCATGTCGGGAGAGTCGCGGATCTCTTCCCGGAAGAAGTCCGAGATCAGTGAGGTCTACAACAAGGTGTAGTGGGGACTCTATTAACGATAGTGAGTTTTCTTCATCATTGCTTATAACGAGCCCCTTCAGTGACAAATTCCGTATTATATGGGCCACCCGGCCTACATAATATCCCGTATCAGATGGGCCAGCGGACCATGGGCCTATGTTGTGTATATCCTCAATGACGACGGATGGGCCGGGTAACATATTATTTCCGATGGAGACGGGTGGGCCCATGTATGCCAATGATATATATATCCTTGATGTTGACGGATGGGCCAGGGGAATATGATCATTCATGGAGATGGGTGGGCCCATCTGGGTAATATGTAGAGTAGGATATTATAGACAGCTGGGCTGAAGAGAGATGTGAGGCAAATATTGTCATATAGATGGGTGGGCCAACAGGGGTGTATTACATATACGGGTGGGCCAGGGTAGGGGAATATTACATAAATGGGTGGGCTGACATGGGGCATATTACATATACAGGTGGGCCGATGTGGGGAGTATTACATATACGGGTGGGCCGAGGGTGTGATAAAATATTTATTACATAGACAGGTGGGCCGAGGTGGGGTATAATTATATAGACGGGTGGGCCAAGGTGGGGGATATTACATAGATGGGTGGGCTGACGTGGGGGAATTGTACATAGATGGGTACATATATGGGTGAGCCTAGATATGTTTCATCAAGACATACAGCTGATGTAGCCACCAGCGAATCAAACATGTACACTATGAGTGCATATACCTACCATCGACCACCGAATCTAAACCCCTAAGCACGAAAACATGAATCAACCATGTGTGGCATTGACCAATAATTGAGGACTGAAGTGGAAAAACCCCAAACCGAGATTTACCAAGCCCTGAACCCCAAAATTGTGGACTGCTGGGTCTCGGGGGTGGGCACTCGGGACTTGGGACTTGGGAAATTTGGGGAGATCAATAAAATTTGATTTACAACCAAGTTGATTGACAAACACATTGACTTACCCATTTTTGAAATATATTTTGTTGTCTCACATACTGAGTTCCGAGTTCCAGGACCCCTGAATCCCTGAAACCCGGCAGTCCACAATTTCGGGGTTCGGGGGTTGGTAAAATGTGTATGGATATATGAAGGGTTGATTTAAACATTTTTAAAAGATGTCTCATATCAAATGTCAAGTCCCAAGTTTTGATTTCCGGGTTTTGGGAGTGCCGAGTGCCGAAGCCCGGAGTCCTGAAACCCGGAGTCACAAAACCCGGAAATCAAAACTCAGGACTTGACATTTGATATGAGACATCTTTCAAAAATGTTTAAATCAACCTTTCATATATCCATACACATTTTACCAACCCCCAAACCCTGAAATTGTGGACTGCCGGGTTTCGGGTTTCGGGGGTCTCGGAACTCAGAACTCGGTATGTAGGACAACAAAAATATCTTTCGGGGTTCGGGGGTTAGTGAAATGTTTATAGATATACGTAGGTTAATTCAAACATGTCTGAAAAATTTTGTTCATCTCAAATGTCAAATCCTGAGTTCCAGGTTTCGGGACTCGGCACCCGGCACCCAGCACTTGGGGTTCGGCACTGAAAATTTGACATTCGGGTGTTCGGGTTTTGGGTGATATCTAAATCACAACAGCTTCGAGTTCTGCCAAAGCGTGAAACTTGAAACCCAGTGTGCAACATGTTGATTTTTCATTTATATCACACAAATCATCGAGTTCCGAGTGCCGAGTGCCGAGACCCAAAGCCCGAGACCCGAAAATATGTACACAACATGTCCATTTTTCACTCACTGCACAAATCACCGAGTTTTGAGTGCCAAAGCATGAAACTTGAAACCCAGTGTGCAACATGTTGATTTTTCATTTATATCACACAAATAACCAAGTGCCGAGTGCCAAGTGCCGAAGCCCAAAGCCCGAGACCCGAAAATATGTATATAACATTTCCATTTTTCACTTGTTGCACAAATCACTGAGTTTCAAGTGCCGAAACCCGAAACTCGAAACCCAGTGTGCAACATGTTCATTGTTCATTTACATTACACAGATCATTGAGTGCCAAGGGCCGAATACTGAAACCCGAAGCCCAAAAACATGTATGCCACATGCCCATCTACTCATTGCACAAATCACCAAGTGTCAAGTGCCGAAACCCGAAACGCGGTACTTCAAATGGACATGAATTCTGTCTTTGTATGTATTATCCATTGGTGTAGGGTTGAAATAACTTGGGAATTGTATTTGTCAGTGCTCGGTAGTTGGTAGTTGGTGGTTGGTAGTCAATATAGGCAAATGATAATGAAAAATGAAAGTTGTTATTACACTTAACTTCCTTACCGAAGGTTGTAGTCTGAGTCTAGGGGAGTGTATTGGTGTTACGCACTCAAATAGATCTGTTAGGCGGAGCCCTAAGAGGGGCGTCGTCCGCTAACGTTCGTGACGTAACCGGAAGGATCCGGTATAGCAAGTGAGACTGGCGACGACGAGTCGGCAGCGGTCACAGTACGCGCGTGTCACGTGACTTCGTAGACGGATGTCTTGAGAAGTCACTCAAGGTCAGGACTGTCTTGTCCAGACGATGAGGTCGATCGAGGTAGACTTAGCCGCGAGGAGCGACTAAGAAAAGATACTAGAGACTGAAGCTGAGGGGGCTTCAGAGGGAAGTATGTTCCAGGGAAGATTGAGTAGATTCAAGTTAGGGAATCTAGTACAGGGTGACCGACTACTTATACTAAGTGGAGAGGGTTAAGGGCAAGGCTACCGCACAGTAGGTAAGGGTAAAGGGGAAACAGGAATGGTATAGGTGCGCTGGCATCAGAGCCGGATTAGTGATGGATGGTTGAATGTAGAATGAGACCGAGAAACGTTGGAACGGACCAACGGTAAGAATACAACGTGCGGGAATCCGCAGTCAGGGGAAACAGAAAGAGGAAAGCCACATTGGTGGCACGAGTCAGACCGAGTCAAAGATGCGGGACCACATTGGTGGTCGAATCAGGAGAGGAACGTGCATGCACGTGCATAGAGGCAGGCGATGCGAGGGACGGGAACGGTCCCGAGGATCCGGTCAACGGAAAGGCGGTAAAGGAGGACGAGCCGGTAGATGGTGAGGGCGAGGATGAGGGGAAAATGATAGGGGGGCCATGTGACCGATGTTACTTGTAACAATTGGTAGTCTTTTCTTGTCCATCAGTTATCATTTAACCGAGATATAAGCTAAAGAAATCTGAAACATCAGCGATAATGAAAAAATGAAAGTTATTATTATGAGGAAGTGAAATGGGTAAGAAATTGAGTGTGGGAAACTTCAAAGACCCAAAGCATCGAAAATGGTTAGTTGAGCAGTGGTAGGACTTTAATGCTGGGTCAACTCATATTTTCACTATATCCCTTCTACCCATCCCCTACCCTCAGGGCAGTAGGCAGTATGCGTTCCTTGGGTAGTTTATGATCTATCCTACATATTTGTAATGATATTTTCGGCCTGAATCATATATAAATGTGACTTGGTATAAAAGATGTCTATTGTCACTCTCCACACATATGTCATTTTGCCTATCATTACATCAATCCTTCATGAATCTTTCTAGGCTTTTAAGCTATTATAATGGATGTATATGGGTGTTATTCCAGGTCTCTCATCACATCACAGGCTTGTTATGTTGGATATCTTGACATAATGTGCAAGTCTCGCTATTAATATTCATTCTTTTATCTTTACACTCACTTACTGCACACATGTATTTCATTTGTCATTATTGATGTTTCAGATTTCTTTAGCTTATATCTCGGTCACATGGTAACCAATGAATGAGAAAAGACTACAAATAAACTCACCTAGACTCGGACTACAACCTTCATTAAGCTGACTACTGATTCCCGGGTACCGAGTATCAAAACCAAATACTGAGTACCAATTACCATGTACCGAGTACTGCATAATGAGTAACAAGATAACCAATTGACAAGAAAAGACTACCACTACACTCACCTGGACTTGGACTACAACCTTTGGTAAGGAAGTTAAGCATAATAACAACTTTCATTTTTTCATTATTGCTGATGTTTTGCTGAATGACAAGGAAAGACTACCAAGACACTCACCTTGATGTGGACTACAACTGTCATTTTTCATTATCATTTGCCTATATCGACTACTGAGTCTCGAGTACCGACCACTGACCACCGATCACCGAGTACTGACAAATACAATTCGTGTCCATGTGAAGTACTGGGTTTCAGGTTTCGGCACTTGAAACTCGGTGATTTGTGCAACAAGTGAAAGATGGAAATGTTGCATACATATTTTCGGGTCTCGGGCTTTGGGTCTCGGCCCTCGGCACTCGGAACTCGATGATCTGTGTAATGTAAATGAAAAATCAACATGTTGCACACTGGGTTTCAAGTTTCATGCTTTGGCACTCGAAACTCGGTGATTTGTGCAGTGAGTGAAAAATGGACATGTTGTGCACATATTTTTGGGGTTCAGATTTCGGCTCTCGGCTCTCGGAACTTGATGACTTGTGTAATATAATTGAACAATGGACATGATGCACACTGGGTTTTGAGTTTCGGGTTTCGGCACTCGAAACTTGGTGATATGTGCAATGAGTAAGAAATGGACATGTTCCATACATATTTTCGGGTTTTGGGCTTCGGGTTTCAGCACTCAGCACTCGGAACTCGATGATCTGTGTAATGTAAATGAACAATCGACGTGTTGCACACTGGGTTTCGAGTTTTGGGTCTCGGCACTCGAAACTCGGTGATTTGTGCAGTGAGTGAAAAATGGACATGTTGAACAATGGGTTTCAGGGTCTCGGGTTTGAAAAATAGCATAATAACAACTTTCATGTTTTCATTACCATTTGCCTATATTGACTACCGAGTCCGATAAGGGACCCCTTGGATGATCCATTGCTCAATGAAATACTACCTGATTGGAAGTGTGCTGGTTATCAGATATTCATTTGTCAACTCCCGGGTCCCGGAACTCAGAAGTCAGTACGGTTGACCCAAATTTGGGTGGTTGGAACTTGGCATCTCATAGGGCAACACAAGCTTCGCACCCCGTATTCCAAATTCTGCAAGACAACCTGTGCACCATCAAAGGCCATGTCAGGAGATCACCTGCTGCTCCGGGAACTTGGTAACTTTGATTTATTACCTCCTCTGATTTGGTTGATGTACAACTACCTCAGCTCCATCATGTCTACAATTATGATACACATGGGCCCACCCATCTATATTTTATACCACCCTCAGCCCACCCGTCTAATTAATATGTGTCTGGGCCCACCCGTCTAATACAATATTTTATATTACCCTCGGCCCACCCGTCTAATTTAATATGTGTCTGGGCCCACCCATGAATGTGATAACAAGTACCTACCCATCTATCTCACACACATCTACCTTAATACACCCATCTGCATAATATCCAACTACCTCGGCCCACCCATCTACCTAATATTCATGTACATCGGCCCACTCATCTACTCTATATAGTCCCTGCATGGGCCCACCCACCTCCATCGGGAATAATTTGCCTCCCGGCCCATCCGTCATAGTCGAGGATATTTTTATCATGGGCCCATGGTCTGCTGGCCCATATCATGCGGGATATTATGCACATCCGTTCCCTCATATTATACGGAGATAGGTCACTGTAATATGTGTTATAACAACAGAAACTTTATGGCTGTACCAGATATACCATACGTTTCTTTGTTGGCGCTCGACAAATTTTCAAGGTCGAAAACTGAGTCGCGCATATGATGTTATTATGTTTGCACTTACCGACATGTACAACAACCCGGAGTTGTACCCCGAGTTCCAGGAAGCGGTGAAGGCACTGCCATTCATCAGGTTGGTGTCCTTTGCATGACTCTTGGCCTTACTTATCATACGTACTCATGATCAGTGCCGAACATGTCTTTCCAATGCACCCCAAGGAATTATGCCCGAAAATATGCCCGGAATTGGGACGAGCAAAGCACATAGATGAGATTCCAGACACTATCCTTCAGATAAATGATAACCCACTGGGTCTTCCCAATTCCATGTTCACATTCCTGCGCTCGCAAAGGCCTCGGCGAGAAGTGGATGAGTCATCCATCAGGAATGGGGAGTCATCTTGGCTTGTAATACGTCACACGATATATCAATACATTTTCAAGGGTGTAGGATTCAAATCGAGTTATCAGTAATGTACTCCGAATGAGCCTTACTGCGCATAGTGTGATTTGATGTTCAGCAGGGCTAGATCTGCCTCAACCATAGGAGCAAGGTGATCCCCAGCTCAAAGGCTAGAACACCTGACCACGCAAGGTTGGACATTGGTTTCAGGAGCAGACGCTCCTCTGTGCCAGATAGCCCATTGTCCAAAGTGTGTAGGTGGCCTGACCACATAAAGTTGAACATTGGCTTCAGGAGCAGATGCTCCTCTGTGCCAGATAGCCCAATGTCCAAAGTGTGTCAGCAGCCTGACCATGCAAACTTGAACATTGGCTTCAGGAGCAGACACTCCTCTGTGCCAGATGGCCCAATGTCCAAAGTGTGTTGGCAGCCTAACTACGCAAACTTGAACATTGGCTTCAGGAGCAGACGCTCCTCTGTGCCAGATGGCCCAATGTCCAACGCGTGTAAGCAGGAGCAAGGCGATCCTTAGCTCGAAGGCTAGAAAGCCTAACTGCGCAAAGTTGCAGAGCAGACGCTCGAAAGCTTCGATCAAACAAATTTTGATTGTTTAGTATTGTTTGCAGCTATATACCAATACGGCTCAGAACTGCAGGTAATTCCCACACTCAATCAATCTGCTTCGTAACTTAGCCCCTTTCTGAGAAACTCAGCATTTTTCTAAACATGTCTCGTATCAATCATACCGCCTGCATGGGGTTGCTACCAGTGAAAGGTAGAAAGGCTCTGGTAAGTAATGTTCGCAATCGGTGGCGGGTAGTTAACGATTTTATCAGACACAAGTTGACGTCTGGTTCGATTCAGTAAGTCCATGAGGCTACAACCACCGGTGGCTTACCCGAATTATTCAGCGACTCACCCAATCAGGTGTCGCTCCACGTCGTCTGACGAGGATCAGAACTCAGTTACTCCGTGCCGTAAACAAAGCAAAAGCAATGCTTCGCGTAAGTATTGCGATTTTTGTTACTCACCTTCTTAGCTTCAACTGACCGATAATTTAAGGAATTTGCTTCGTCATCATGATAACGGCCCTAGCATTCTCCAGACTCCTCGGGGGAGTACTTACTGTACCATCACCACCATCATCACAAGCTATATTCCTTTTCTACATGCTACAGGTACTGTTCCCAAACCATCCAATTACCTATATTGGTACATACACCGATCATCACACTATGATACCACTCACACTTGTAATACCCATCATGATCCGATCATCTATGACTACATGCATGTATCATACTCTACCATACCATATACGCCTGTTATCTATTGCTGTGGTGCTATGTCCTATGTAGGCATGCGCGTGTTTACTAATTATATTTGTGCCTTACAATCAGGGTTCAGCAGAGCCATTATGATAAATCTAATTCCATCATCGTGTGAAAATTCACCTTGAACATGACCACAGCAGTATGTTCAATTTTGACTGTCAAAGTTATGTGCGTGCTTACTCTATCATGCTAGACCCCAACAAGGTTCGATCAACAGATGCTGCTTAAGCATAGTGTCCCTATTTGGCCGATGCAGTTATGGCGCTATACTGAAATGCCACAACTGTAAGCATATTCATACGGACGACTTGATTCACGGTTCTAAACAACAAATATAGGGTACCTGTAGTATGCGATTATAACGTGCAGATGATGCAAGTCGACCCATCTAGGTTTGTCACCCCATTTCCGAATGTGACGTTTTAACTGCAGCATCAACAGGCGCAAGGTGCGTGGGGATTGGGAAGAGTGTATTCACCTGTCGGGGGCTACATATCATTACAATGGCAAAATGGTGAGTATCGACTGGATTTACGAGCAACGTGCTCACTTTATATAGAATACGTTCACAGAAATGAACATAAGAGCTTGTTCGGACGACCAGCTTCAAAGGCTCGAATCTTGGATCCACGCATCAAGACTCAAAATCAACGATGAACACTGGTTGTTAGTTGTCGAGCCGATCTTAGCTAGAGGGGAGGAGGTCTACCCATATTACTGTGTGGTCCCGAAAAATCGCATCATTACCTGGCTGGAACCGGTGGATGCTTACCTTCTTTTCCAGGAATGTACGATGGTGTCACATTGGAATCACAAAAGTATGTTTCCATTTCGTGTTTTGTTGCTTTTACCAGACCTTGCAGGACTTGAACTTGAGGCCCAATTCTGGTGAGTGATCAACTCGTCCTGATGGAAGCGAACCGATTCGAAAGTTTCTCACTGCGTAACCAGGAAACACGTCGAATATTTTCCAAGCAAGGTTTCAATGAGTCTCCTGGAAGTAAGAGAATTACGGCTTCAATTGAACTGGTATCGCATAGGTCAGTTCTGTGGTATTGGTATATCCGATCAGATTGACCTGAGCATGTAACAGAAGTGTTAGCATTAGAAAACTCTACAGCAGCTTCATTATTTTGGACGTTGGACCAAATGAAGGAAATGCTCGCTGAGCTAGCTATTGCCGGTATGCACCCTCAACAAGATCTACATTTCAAGTCGATGACCAAAGGATAGAGGAGCTTGCAGGACCTGATGGGGCGATGAGGGAACCGAGTATCGCAATCTGTGGTGCGTAAACCATAGAACAACGGAGAATTGCAAACTTATCTCGTTCATCACTGACAGGCAAATTGTTGTATTTACTCCATAGGATGACACTTTCTCCATACCAAATGTCATCGATTGAACAGTCAATAAAGGGCATCACCAATACTTGAACCACTATGGCCAGCCCGAAGCTTGCTTAATGCGAACGCATTCACTGGGCAAGAGACGTAGGGATCTAGAACATTCTCCCCTCATGACTGGTATTGCAGTCACAATGTTTTGGATTCCAATAATGGTGCTCAAACGCCTCAGAAGCATTTACATTGATGGCCTCGTAAATGGGGTAGACATAAAGGGATTCACGGATGACTTCAGCGTTCAGGCTAAAGCTCAAACCACCGTGGTAAGTGTGTCATATCATGGGCCTAAACGAGAACACTCACCACTTAACCCACTTTTATAGGCAAGTGTCATTCTGGCAGTCAATGCCTCCATTCTCGCCATCCCGGGTCTAGGCACACAAATTGCCACAAAGACGTTATGCTCCATCTCCTTCGTATTTAGTGTCTACTGTATCCTTGGGTGCGCGATAGCACAAAACTTCGGCCATAGGCTGAGATCCCTTGATTTTGTGGTTCGATTAAATTCGTAGTTTTTGCAACATAAACCTAACATCACCGACTCAATAGGTGTACTACCTGCAAGGGAAGATGGTCAGTCTTGTGTTTCTTACAAGCATACTGAGTTTTTTGTATCTGATAAGGTAACTAAGGTTTGATTGTAATCGATTATCACTTACAGGACTGCCACAGTTTGGCATTTTCCATCCTTGGGTTTCTCGCTGGTATCTTTACAGTTGATTTTGGGCTACCCTTGTCCGCAAAGATAGGCTGCGGGCTGGCCCTCATTGCGGGAGGGGGCCTTATACTTCCATTGATGATGGCCAGTTTTGGTCCTGGATTGATTTGATAACGAGCAACGACCCTCACTCGATATGAACGAACCTGGAGACTGAGACCAAGCAGAAGTAGTGCCAGCTGATCACATCACCTTCCCCCGTACTAGTGAATTTGCGATATCGAGAGTCGGGACATTCATGTTTGACGCTTGACATTCCTTTTTTTTAATTACGTTTTCGACACATTTAATCAATATTAGTAACTACGGATCCGGAAAAATAGCTATTTTGTTTGATCTTGACTACGCTCAATGAATAGGCAGCCAATGAATGTTGAGCTTGGGTTTGTAATCACACGTGACTCTGATACTGCCCGCACTTGCTTAGATCCAGATATCTGGTCTGTGTGCGCGCACTACATACTATTTACAATAAGTGCATTGATTTGGATGCTGCACAGCACGCTGCACATGTGTTGACCTAGTACTTACTGGCACCTCTATATGTAATCAGCGTTGTCAGGACAGTACTAGTGAGTCATTGAACCCTGACATATATATAATTTTAAAACCTAGATTCTTGCGATCACGAGACTCGATGTTTATATTAGAAACCTGGCCAGTGGTAGCATTCATCCACAAGCTGTTGCACGATCACCATTGCTGTCAGGGTTGCCCAGATACACCCCCCCTTCAGCTCATGCGCAACTCAGGTGTCAAGGTATGTGATGAGAAGAATCATAATTTATCTAAGATGTCACCCAGATCACGAGCGCTCATGACATGCTGTGACTCGCATGAATTTGAGGCTTCAAGAAGCAACATTTCTGCGCCTGCACATTTCGACTCAAGTATACAGCATGTGCCACATGCTCATTTTTGATGGCCAGACTCTTTTTTAACCAGCCAAACCTTTTGTGATACAACGGCCAAACTTTTTTGATGGCCGTCTAGTTTTAGATTAAGTTGCCCTTTCAAGCATTCAGTCGCCGCTACAAATGAATTGCGTGGAACTTTGATAGAGCAGAATAACTGGACCAACGTGACAGAGCGTCTTAAGTTGAAAATTCTAATGTCGACCTGTCTTTCGCCCTTACAGCTGTTTGATAACTCAGCTTATCATACAGACATTTTTCAACTCTCAAACTCGCTAGGTATTGGATTGCTGGATGCCTACATAGGACTCATAACAAATGACAAGGCCGGTCCACGATTTTACTGCATTTGTTTGCATGTCTTGAAAATTTTCTACACAGCTCCAGACTGAATTAAAGGTTCTATCCTTTTTGCTCAAAGATCGTGTCTATCCCGGTGATCTTTGGAAAATCATTGGGGAGCACACTATCGAAGTAAAGCAGGAGGTGATGTTAATTCAACACCAGAGCACCTGCATTGGTGGATCAAAGGGGAAAAGGCATGTAATGATAGAGCATCTTCTCATGGAGGAGAGGAAGAAACGGGGCCAGATGGAGGTGTCTCTGTATAGCCAGGCCATTGAACACTTGCAGCAACACCGGCTGCATAAGCTTGTCAACTTTGGCACATAAATTATTAGTCTGAACCCTATTGTGTCCAGGTATGCACGACATGATGACTTTCTCAACAACTTCGAGATGTGTTGGACCCTGCGCATCCCCATTCTGTTCAACAGCTACGCGAAATAAATGTGATGCTTGGTTAAAGAGACCACACAGCACATATTACAGTGACCTATCTCCGTATAATATGAGGGAACGGATGTGCATAATATCCCGCATGATATGGGCCAGCAGACCATGGGCCCATGATAAAAATATCCTCGACTATGACGGATGGGCCGGGAGGCAAATTATTCCCGATGGAGGTGGGTGGGCCCATGCAGGGACTATATAGAGTAGATGAGTGGGCCGATGTACATGAATATTAGGTAGATGGGTGGGCCGAGGTAGTTGGATATTATGCAGATGGGTGTATTAAGGTAGATGTGTGTGAGATAGATGGGTAGGTACTTGTTATCACATTCATGGGTGGGCCCAGACACATATTAAATTAGACGGGTGGGCCGAGGGTAATATAAAATATTGTATTAGACGGGTGGGCCCAGACACATATTAATTAGACGGGTGGGCTGAGGGTGGTATAAAATATAGATGGGTGGGCCCATGTGTATCATAATTGTAGACATGATGGAGCTGAGGTAGTTGTACATCAACCAAATCAGAGGAGGTAATAAATCAAAGTTACCAAGTTCCCGGAGCAGCAGGTGATCTCCTGACATGGCCTTTGATGGTGCACAGGTTGTCTTGCAGAATTTGGAATACGGGGTGCGAAGCTTGTGTTGCCCTATGAGATGCCAAGTTCCAACCACCCAAATTTGGGTCAACCGTACTGACTTCTGAGTTCCGGGACCCGGGAGTTGACAAATGAATATCTGATAACCAGCACACTTCCAATCAGGTAGTATTTCATTGAGCAATGGATCATCCAAGGGGTCCCTTATCGGACTCGGTAGTCAATATAGGCAAATGGTAATGAAAACATGAAAGTTGTTATTATGCTATTTTTCAAACCCGAGACCCTGAAACCCATTGTTCAACATGTCCATTTTTCACTCACTGCACAAATCACCGAGTTTCGAGTGCCGAGACCCAAAACTCGAAACCCAGTGTGCAACACGTCGATTGTTCATTTACATTACACAGATCATCGAGTTCCGAGTGCTGAGTGCTGAAACCCGAAGCCCAAAACCCGAAAATATGTATGGAACATGTCCATTTCTTACTCATTGCACATATCACCAAGTTTCGAGTGCCGAAACCCGAAACTCAAAACCCAGTGTGCATCATGTCCATTGTTCAATTATATTACACAAGTCATCAAGTTCCGAGAGCCGAGAGCCGAAATCTGAACCCCAAAAATATGTGCACAACATGTCCATTTTTCACTCACTGCACAAATCACCGAGTTTCGAGTGCCAAAGCATGAAACTTGAAACCCAGTGTGCAACATGTTGATTTTTCATTTACATTACACAGATCATCGAGTTCCGAGTGCCGAGGGCCGAGACCCAAAGCCCGAGACCCGAAAATATGTATGCAACATTTCCATCTTTCACTTGTTGCACAAATCACCGAGTTTCAAGTGCCGAAACCTGAAACCCAGTACTTCACATGGACACGAATTGTATTTGTCAGTACTCGGTGATCGGTGGTCAGTGGTCGGTACTCGAGACTCAGTAGTCGATATAGGCAAATGATAATGAAAAATGACAGTTGTAGTCCACATCAAGGTGAGTGTCTTGGTAGTCTTTCCTTGTCATTCAGCAAAACATCAGCAATAATGAAAAAATGAAAGTTGTTATTATGCTTAACTTCCTTACCAAAGGTTGTAGTCCAAGTCCAGGTGAGTGTAGTGGTAGTCTTTTCTTGTCAATTGGTTATCTTGTTACTCATTATGCAGTACTCGGTACATGGTAATTGGTACTCAGTATTTGGTTTTGATACTCGGTACCCGGGAATCAGTAGTCAGCTTAATGAAGGTTGTAGTCCGAGTCTAGGTGAGTTTATTTGTAGTCTTTTCTCATTCATTGGTTACCATGTGACCGAGATATAAGCTAAAGAAATCTGAAACATCAATAATGACAAATGAAATACATGTGTGCAGTAAGTGAGTGTAAAGATAAAAGAATGAATATTAATAGCGAGACTTGCACATTATGTCAAGATATCCAACATAACAAGCCTGTGATGTGATGAGAGACCTGGAATAACACCCATATACATCCATTATAATAGCTTAAAAGCCTAGAAAGATTCATGAAGGATTGATGTAATGATAGGCAAAATGACATATGTGTGGAGAGTGACAATAGACATCTTTTATACCAAGTCACATTTATATATGATTCAGGCCGAAAATATCATTACAAATATGTAGGATAGATCATAAACTACCCAAGGAACGCATACTGCCTACTGCCCTGAGGGTAGGGGATGGGTAGAAGGGATATAGTGAAAATATGAGTTGACCCAGCATTAAAGTCCTACCACTGCTCAACTAACCATTTTCGATGCTTTGGGTCTTTGAAGTTTCCCACACTCAATTTCTTACCCATTTCACTTCCTCATAATAATAACTTTCATTTTTTCATTATCGCTGATGTTTCAGATTTCTTTAGCTTATATCTCGGTTAAATGATAACTGATGGACAAGAAAAGACTACCAATTGTTACAAGTAACATCGGTCACATGGCCCCCCTATCATTTTCCCCTCATCCTCGCCCTCACCATCTACCGGCTCGTCCTCCTTTACCGCCTTTCCGTTGACCGGATCCTCGGGACCGTTCCCGTCCCTCGCATCGCCTGCCTCTATGCACGTGCATGCACGTTCCTCTCCTGATTCGACCACCAATGTGGTCCCGCATCTTTGACTCGGTCTGACTCGTGCCACCAATGTGGCTTTCCTCTTTCTGTTTCCCCTGACTGCGGATTCCCGCACGTTGTATTCTTACCGTTGGTCCGTTCCAACGTTTCTCGGTCTCATTCTACATTCAACCATCCATCACTAATCCGGCTCTGATGCCAGCGCACCTATACCATTCCTGTTTCCCCTTTACCCTTACCTACTGTGCGGTAGCCTTGCCCTTAACCCTCTCCACTTAGTATAAGTAGTCGGTCACCCTGTACTAGATTCCCTAACTTGAATCTACTCAATCTTCCCTGGAACATACTTCCCTCTGAAGCCCCCTCAGCTTCAGTCTCTAGTATCTTTTCTTAGTCGCTCCTCGCGGCTAAGTCTACCTCGATCGACCTCATCGTCTGGACAAGACAGTCCTGACCTTGAGTGACTTCTCAAGACATCCGTCTACGAAGTCACGTGACACGCGCGTACTGTGACCGCTGCCGACTCGTCGTCGCCAGTCTCACTTGCTATACCGGATCCTTCCGGTTACGTCACGAACGTTAGCGGACGACGCCCCTCTTAGGGCTCCGCCTAACAGATCTATTTGAGTGCGTAACACCAATACACTCCCCTAGACTCAGACTACAACCTTCGGTAAGGAAGTTAAGTGTAATAACAACTTTCATTTTTCATTATCATTTGCCTATATTGACTACCAACCACCAACTACCAACTACCGAGCACTGACAAATACAATTCCCAAGTTATTTCAACCCTACACCAATGGATAATACATACAAAGACAGAATTCATGTCCATTTGAAGTACCGCGTTTCGGGTTTCGGCACTTGACACTTGGTGATTTGTGCAATGAGTAGATGGGCATGTGGCATACATGTTTTTGGGCTTCGGGTTTCAGTATTCGGCCCTTGGCACTCAATGATCTGTGTAATGTAAATGAACAATGAACATGTTGCACACTGGGTTTCGAGTTTCGGGTTTCGGCACTTGAAACTCAGTGATTTGTGCAACAAGTGAAAAATGGAAATGTTATATACATATTTTCGGGTCTCGGGCTTTGGGCTTCGGCACTTGGCACTCGGCACTTGGTTATTTGTGTGATATAAATGAAAAATCAACATGTTGCACACTGGGTTTCAAGTTTCATGCTTTGGCACTCAAAACTCGGTGATTTGTGCAGTGAGTGAAAAATGGACATGTTGTGTACATATTTTCGGGTCTCGGGCTTTGGGTCTCGGCACTCGGCACTCGGAACTCGATGATTTGTGTGATATAAATGAAAAATCAACATGTTGCACACTGGGTTTCAAGTTTCACGCTTTGGCAGAACTCGAAGCTGTTGTGATTTAGATATCACCCAAAACCCGAACACCCGAATGTCAAATTTTCAGTGCCGAACCCCAAGTGCTGGGTGCCGGGTGCCGAGTCCCGAAACCTGGAACTCAGGATTTGACATTTGAGATGAACAAAATTTTTCAGACATGTTTGAATTAACCTACGTATATCTATAAACATTTCACTAACCCCCGAACCCCGAAAGATATTTTTGTTGTCCTACATACCGAGTTCTGAGTTCCGAGACCCCCGAAACCCGAAACCCGGCAGTCCACAATTTCAGGGTTTGGGGGTTGGTAAAATGTGTATGGATATATGAAAGGTTGATTTAAACATTTTTGAAAGATGTCTCATATCAAATGTCAAGTCCTGAGTTTTGATTTCCGGGTTTTGTGACTCCGGGTTTCAGGACTCCGGGCTTCGGCACTCGGCACTCCCAAAACCCGGAAATCAAAACTTGGGACTTGACATTTGATATGAGACATCTTTTAAAAATGTTTAAATCAACCCTTCATATATCCATACACATTTTACCAACCCCCGAACCCCGAAATTGTGGACTGCCGGGTTTCAGGATTCAGGGGTCCTGGAACTCGGAACTCAGTATGTGAGACAACAAAAATATATTTCAAAAATGGGTAAGTCAATGTGTTTGTCAATCAACTTGGTTGTAAATCAAATTTTATTGATCTCCCCAAATTTCCCAAGTCCCAAGTCCCGAGTGCCCACCCCCGAGACCCAGCAGTCCACAATTTTGGGGTTCAGGGCTTGGTAAATCTCGGTTTGGGGTTTTTCCACTTCAGTCCTCAATTATTGGTCAATGCCACACATGGTTGATTCATGTTTTCGTGCTTAGGGGTTTAGATTCGGTGGTCGATGGTAGGTATATGCACTCATAGTGTACATGTTTGATTCGCTGGTGGCTACATCAGCTGTATGTCTTGATGAAACATATCTAGGCTCACCCATATATGTACCCATCTATGTACAATTCCCCCACGTCAGCCCACCCATCTATGTAATATCCCCCACCTTGGCCCACCCGTCTATATAATTATACCCCACCTCGGCCCACCTGTCTATGTAATAAATATTTTATCACACCCTCGGCCCACCCGTATATGTAATACTCCCCACATCGGCCCACCTGTATATGTAATATGCCCCATGTCAGCCCACCCATTTATGTAATATTCCCCTACCCTGGCCCACCCGTATATGTAATACACCCCTGTTGGCCCACCCATCTATATGACAATATTTGCCTCACATCTCTCTTCAGCCCAGCTGTCTATAATATCCTACTCTACATATTACCCAGATGGGCCCACCCATCTCCATGAATGATCATATTCCCCTGGCCCATCCGTCAACATCAAGGATATATATATCATTGGCATACATGGGCCCACCCGTCTCCATCGGAAATAATATGTTACCCGGCCCATCCGTCGTCATTGAGGATATACACAACATAGGCCCATGGTCCGCTGGCCCATCTGATACGGGATATTATGTAGGCCGGGTGGCCCATATAATACGGAATTTGTCACTGAAGGGGCTCCGCACGGCTACCCTCTTCGAGGTGAACTTTTCATGGAAATGTGCTCTTACATGGACCAGTCTACACTTTCGAAACCTGGACCGATAATTGCCCATGAAGATAGATGGGCATTCGTCATGTTGAATGTCAGTGATGTGATTAATCTACTATACTGCTCTCACCATTGTGTGAAGTGCGTGGGCCCCTCATTACCCCTGTTGAGCACATGGGTCGCTGTCGATGTTCAAGAAACCTTCTACAGTGCATTTTGTACAGAACAAGCCTGCCAGGCACGACTGATGACACAAACTCACGTCGTTAACAGTGACTATCCATATCAGCGCAACATTGGGTTGGAGTGGTTTACCTTGCAGGCCAAGATTGTTACAGGCATCTGTAACGCCTACACTAGCCCCACTCTGCTAGACTCCCAGCGCGGTGGCACACCGCCAGCACTTAGAAAGACAGCGGTCTGGACCGCTGTGACACCGCCCCTGGCCTAGACGGCCTTGTACCTGATCCATGGAGGCTGTACACCTCATGGTCACCCTAGATCAGAGCATGTATACCTCATGCTGCTTCATGAATATCTGGAGCACCTCCTGGCGCCTCATGTACCTGCGCAGTCGCACTTGGCGCTGCATGCTTGATCAGAGGTTAAGCCTCATGTATCTTATCTGTACTCATGACCGCCCTCATGTACTCTTATCTTTGATAGACATAGATCCGCAGATATACTATAGATACAGACTGAGCTTGAACACTTACATGTAGCACATATAAGTAGACAGATTATTGTACTTAGACTTTACTTTAATCTACTTGGTTCAATCCTGAAACTTGTTCAGTTAAGCCTCCCAGCTTAACTGTCTAGACTGCACTTCTAAGTCGCTCCCCGCGCCTTAGCCATATCCGCTAGCCCTGTATCTCGACGAGCGCCGTCTTACCGAGATAACCGGAGGAACCCTTGACATTCCGTCAAGCCGAGAACCACCCTTAGCTTCATTGGGCTCACTCGAGCTGTCGCTAAGAAGACCTATCCAAGTTCGCACATGCCGACCAACGGTCAGCGTAACAAAGATGCGCCACGCCCAAGCTGAGATAGAACTTTATACAGTGGCCATCGCAAATGCCCGTGAATTTGACTGCTCTGACAATATCTGTGGGCACGCTGATCAACAATATGGTCTTTAATAGCTGATGACTTTGCAGGTACATCGTCGTCTTTCAATGGATTTATTCCGCCACCTCAAGCCAACGAATTGTGTTACTATGGCGAGGACCATGACACTGACAATGAGGACAGCTTTGACTTTGAAGTTGAGTAATACTTTGAGTTGTCTTAGACCTTATCTCTGCGGACTATATCAAATACCTGTATGGCACGTTGCTAGTAGTTTGTAGCTATCACAAACTGAAGTGGCACTTTGTACTTTTATGTACTACGTATGAGGTCCGGGAATATATATACCCATATGTAATATCTTTTCTCTACAACTTATGATTCCGTCAGCCTCCTTCCACGTGACCGATCGCCATGCTGAGTCACTGCTCAAAGTCATCTTGTTCAAGTTGAGAACCTTTCTTTCATTGACTCGAAGGTATGTCTCATGATGTGAATTCTGAAATGCTACTCAATATTAATGTCATAGTAAATCAGTATTACTCGGCGAGGCGGATGACTATCATAGGTCACCGATCGACTCTCTTCATCATTGACAATTAATCGACAGTGAGATGATAGGTTATGTAGTCGATTGGAGAATTTGACGCTTCAAGGCTGCCTGGATGCGAAATGATTCTATCAAAGGTAAATGACGAGTATTCAACTAGTCCTAGTCCGCTTATCGTCATTTTCAGACAATATATTATTCAGAAAAGCGCTACTACTAAGATTAGAAGTTACCCGCGCTCCATCATGGACATTGGAGACCGAGTGCATCCTTAGATCTAGTGTGAATTTATTCACAATCACAAGATCCTCAAGGATGGAGACGAGTCCGAAATTGGCGAGCGTGGCGTATGTTGCAGATTTGCACTTGCTGTCACACATACTGATCAGTACGTTTCTTTATGATATCAGTTTGCTTTCGCATAGTTAACATTATGATATACGTAGGTTATGATCAGGATCGGGTACAGAAAAACCTGAGGTTGGGGCCATGGGATCGGTGTATTACATCGTGATTTACGCTGTGGCAAGTATGGCTCTAAAGTATCTCTCATCCTGACTCATGTCCTTCCAGGTCGCTCTCACAAGTTTTAATCAGTTAGATATGCTTTGCCGTGTTCAAGAGAAACTGCTTGTTTTCCAGGCATCTTGATTTCAATTCGAATTGATCAATTTCTCAGAAACCAGATACATCTTCCAGCATGGGTCGCTGCATTGGTGTGGCAAGTCAACCACAACTTTATCACTTGCCCTGATTAATGCCGAGATTAGTTGACTGATGTCTTCTACCAACTGGTATTTTCATTTCTACCCTACTATCTCTGCTGCATATGCTGGAATGGCTCTTTGGAGGGATGACGTCGACAATATGCGCCTGCCATGGACCCCGGGCCTATCGGCCATTTCCTTACGGCCACCCTGATTTCTACATCAACAATATGTTAGTCATCTTATATCTTCTCTTACGACCAATTGATTGTGTTTGCAACAGTGTTCTTAGAAACATTTTCTATCCTGGCATGTCAGTATTCTTCCGTTGGCACTATTCTACCTAGCATGGATGACTGGTACAACTTGACACCCGTATTTGACTGGATTCACTGTTGCATCATCAGTGTCTCCTTGCAGTTCATGATTGCCTTACTGCCGCTGTTCATTCAGGGTATGCGTGATTCTCTTGTCTTCAGTGGGGTGCAGTTTTGACGCTTGTACAGAACTAGTGAGACGTGGAACTGGTCATCCCATTATTCGTCTTGGGAAGCAGTTCATGTTCTTCTCCCCTGTTTCTGACATATTTTCTACTCAAATCTACACGCACTCCATCATTAGCAACCTGACTTTCGGTGGTGCCCGATACATCGTGACAGGACGTGGATTCGCAAGTACCCGTATCTCATTCAGCAGTCTCTTCTCTCGTTTCGCTGGACCGAGCATTTACCTGGGCATGGGGACCTTGACAAGTCTTCTCTATGTTACTATGGCACTTTGAACGCCTTATTTGATGCACTTCTGGACCTCAATTCTTGTCCTTCACGTTGCTTCCTTCTTGTTCAACCCGCATTAGTCCGCGTTCATGGATTTTGGGATCGGCTATCGGTAAATTGACTATTTTGTTCTATTTGCATGCTTTGCTGATGAATGTGTTGTAGGGAGTTCACTGATTATCATCAATGTTGCGACTTATCATAGCACAGCGTGCAAGGGCCGCTGGGGTGCCAGATTGGCTTTTATTTCTATCAGTCCACGAGGATATGCCAAAATGCTCAGACAAAACTTGACAATTCACTATGCTACGCACAAATACAACAATATCACGACATGACTTCCATATTCACAACTTCGACGACGACATCGTCGTCGTCTGCACAGGATGGTCAGTTTGTTATGGGTGGTGTGCATCGGACATACCTCCAATGGGAGATGGAGCATCCCAAGCAATCTGATGGGCTGAACAAGTATCGATGTCGTGTGGTGCATATTGTTCCAACACCCTTACCCGATAGTTCTCCTCCAACCAACAAAGTCTGTACTTTCTGTATAGTTCTCCGAGCTTCGAGCAACCCAACTCTGCAAGCTCCAGTTGCTCTTTGAGCCCAGCGATGGAGTCCACCTCACCTGTTTCTTGGTCTATCTTGCCTGCACCGTCAGGAGGAGCCTTGCTGTTTCGCTCCGGGGAGCAGTTGTTGTCAATATCCGACTCCCTAGTCTATGGTGAACTTTGGGAACAACTGGTGACGGGGTTGACGAACCTTACACTGTAACTGGTGAGCTTCTCCCTTTGATTAATGCTACCTGGCATTTCGATCCTAATGAAAGGTATTTAAGTTAGCAAACCCCACCGCAAGAAGAGTCGCATCAGATTTACTGTAAGTTCAAGTTAATGTGATTTCCTTGCAGTTTGAATGTCTGACTGAAGGATTGTTGCATAGTGGCGAATATATTCTTGGCGACAAGCTACAGCAGATGCATGTTAAAAAGAGCTTTTATTCTTCCATGGCGTCTTAGTCGTCCAAGTTGGCAGCCGGTTCGGGCCGGTCATCCCATATGACTTGGCCGCTAGTCATTTTGGCCACCAGCCATAACTTGGCCGCCATAATGTTTGTTGTTTATGTAATGTCCCGGATAAAAATTGAATTCAGCATTGGCAAAGCCCAGGCTACCCTTTCTTCTCTTACTCTCATGACCACCGAGGACACCGCTTCCAATATTCCAAATAAACAAGGCTCATCAGCCCTTCAAATGGGGCCCCGAAAAAAAGCGTAAGCTGCTCCAGCGTTGGCCAAGGTTTTATACTCATCCTGTCGCCTAGCTCCACATCTGATCCGCTCGTCTCCCATGGACGACACTTTGGTCGAACAGTATTTGCACTGTGCAACTACTCTTCACTGCTCACCAATGGTATCTTGAGACTCGAGCAGATGGAAGATACTCCGCTGGAGCACTTTTCCTCCGAGTAAAGAAAATGTATCTTTCTATTTCGCTGACTGACGTACTTGGCAGAGAGTGGAGAGAACACCGTGTCTTTGAGCAGCTCTTAGATTCATACCCTGGCCTTCTGGAGCGATTGAAAAATGGGTCCGAAGAGGACATTCTTCACATCAGAGAGCTAGTACATCGTTCTCTGCATGGCTGGAGTTCCTGCTCCAAGTTGTAATTTACAGATTGGCAAGGGAGCCTCAGGTGCGAGAGGCAAAAACATTGAAGTCCACAGTGCTTGATTGGATTTCCCCGAAAGGAGAAGCGATCCAGCCTTTTTTACACAGAAATTCAAAGATCGACTGTGGCTTCAACCATGAACTTACAGGGTCCTTACTTTGTCCCGCTGGACTAGACTGGAATGACTCACAGTATGCTTTTGTTTGCTAACGATCATACTCCTAACAACTCTTCGCACTTCTTTGTAAATAGGACCAAAGAAAATCTCCGAAGTGGCGAAATGTTAGTCTGCGGAGATCAATGGCCCATCTTTGTGTACACCCACCAGACTTATGACCCTGATGATCCGTGGTGTGGTCTCCTCAGGAGCCACTTGCTTGTATCAGTGTGTGATACACGTCTTTTCACGAAGTCCTCTCACTAAGTTGCATTCCACTAGGCTTACAAGCACGTCTTCACATCTCCAAGTTCAGTTGAGAAGGAACCGAAAGCCACGCGATCCAGAAATGCTCGCCTCCACAGCATGAACTCTGTCACCATTGCTTCTCTAGCTTATATCACAACTCAGGTTCAGTTGCACCATACTTTTTTTCGGTAGGCGATCTTAACTTTGACTGAAGGTCTGATTTGCTCTAAGCTCATCCTCGGTGTTCTCAAGGACTGACACAGCTACTGACTCAGAGACATTTTACCATAGCCTCCTTGATCTCCTGGAGGACCCTGATGAATCAAGAGAAGTCGATGAGTTACTGATGTGGTGGAATCGGTATTTTCATCATTCTGTATTTTGTCGCCGGCTCACACATTGCCATGTATCCAGACAAGTCTTTCCCACTTCTGCCACTGCCAAACGACCTATCACCGCCAACAGCGCGTTATCGAAGATCCAACAAAAATGTCTTGCGTTAAAACAGATGTCGAATCCGAACATAGTTTCTTCATAGCGTCTATGTCCCTCTCTAGTATATAAACCTAATGCTATATTGTTTATGGCTTCTAAGTGATCGTGAGAGAAGCCGTTTGGCTGAAAAATGATGGTCGATTGCGCAGTACATTCTCATATGTCATATTGATCCGCACGAGCAGGCATTGCAAAACAAGACCTGCGACTAACATTTTGCTTGAGCTTCAATGATCAATCTGATGGAATGCATCGCACTATGATTGTTCAGCACTTTTGGACTAAAGGCAACCCCAATCCAAAACAATCTTGCATACGAAGACTTTAGCCAACTCCAACATTTAGAGAGAATTTGTGAATGAAAAAAATTCTCACTAATGTTGTATATAATGGCCATATCTTATCAAGGTCGGGCAGGATGGCAATGCACTGCCAGTCGTCACCTGAATTGTATACTTAGCAGAATGGCACAACTACATACATTATATCAGAGTTCTTTTCGAGGGCACAATGGCAATCTTGGCCTACATGAGGTAACCACGTTGACACAACTTAGTAATGAGTTGTAGAAGTTTGGCATCCTGGGGCTGTAGGCGGTGTTGGTCCTACACAGTCTAGCTATACATAAGTTTGTCTTGATGCAGACATATTTTTAGACACTGCAGAGCCTACAATGATAAACTAACCATGCTTACGATTATTGAATCTTGTCAATGTTGGGTAGGGTGGTAATGCACTGCTGGTCATTGTCTGAATTGTGTACTCAGTAGGTTTGAGCATCACAGGCTAGCCTGACAAACTCTTACCTGATGCTAGCATCGAGGGGGTTGCTGTCAATCGTGCAATGGCAGGCCTTGCTTACATAAGGCAATCATGCAGACATAGCTTGGCATTGTGTTGCAGATATTTGACTCCATTGTGCTGTAGATGGTGTCAGTCCTACACACTCCAGCCATATAAAATCTTATATGATACTGGCATTTATTCAAAGATTGCAAATGAAGAAAAAATAATCAAAGATTACATACTACAACCAAGGCATAGCAGAATTGTAGTGCATTACCACCGGTCCTCGATCAGATGTCAGTGGTCACTCTCATCAACTCAGACTTCCCTTACCATGACTGGTGGATGTTGCAATATGTACCATTCTGGTGACAACCTGACAGATAATCACAACTACTGTCACAAATATGTATCTGGCAGTTTCTGTCCGACTAAGTCCAGGTATTTAAAGCTTTATCTTGTGGGTTACAATTCTGATGGATATTATGTAGATTGTAGACCAGATAAAGCTTTGTAAGGATTTGTTATTTTTGGATCAGTTACCTGATGGTCCTGGTTTCTCAGAAGGTACTAGATGTCTACGGGAGTTCGCACATTTTTGGCAAAACGGTTATTACCCTACATCGCACAAACAAACAAAATTGATTTTTTGACAGTTCAATAGCGTGACATCAAAAGTACAAGTTCTGCTAGTTTCTTTTTTCGAAAATCGACGTTTTGAGTCCAGCGGAGAGTTACTGCACAGAAAAGTGCATTTTCCCTAGAGTTCGCGCACTTTGTCACACTATGTCACATGTTTGCCGCAATGCCTTTTCACGCTCCACGGTGCATGGTGTAAAGCATTTCAGCATTGCGGAGTTTTGATTACATAGTCTCTATGTAACACTTTGGGCAGATTGTCACATCTGGGGCTATTATTTCTTTTATCGCAGATAATCCTGACAAGCATGTGCCCCGGATAGATTTGTTTTAGTATTCTCTGGCACATGACTTTCTCGCTTGGCCACTAACAAGATAAGTATTAGGCCTTTTCATGGCCCAATCCATTTACTGATCCCACCCACTCGACAGTTGTCTGTTCTTGCAACAAGTAAGTGCTATTTACGGTGCATATATGCACACATTTTGAACATTGTGAGTTATCTGACATTGTCACATTCATTTACTGACTGTTTTACATCATCACTAGCTCAATACCATTGTCCCAATGCATCAGGCATTTGACTACAGAATGGCAGAGCTTTAGCTAACTTTATCTAATGCACAATATAAAAATTAATTATCACAGTTACAGATGAAATGATAAAGGAATAGATAGGCAGACTACGCTGGTGAGATCTACCAAAGCTATGATACTGATAGACCTATGGTAGCAAAGTGTGATCTACTAGCACATTTTTGGGTGTTGGCAAAATGTGTCTGGCTTTAGATAGGTAGCCTCCGATGGCAGTTTCCACCATTGCTGACAGTGTGTTGATGTGCGACCCTGAGCTATCATGCCATAGCAAGGTGTTGTGTTTCTGAAAAATGTATCTGGCTTTAGATAGGTAGCCTCCAATGGCAGTTTCCACCATTGCTGACAGTGTGTCGATGTGCGACACTGAGCTATCATGCCATAGCAAGGTGTTGTATTTCTGAAAAATGTATCTGGCTTTAGATAGGTAGCCTCCGATGGCAGTTTCCACCATCACTGACAGTTTGCTTATGTGTGACACTGAACTATCTTGCCATAGCAAGGAGTCAATAATGTGTCAAATCTACATAGTCCTGTATGAATGGCTTATGATGCTGCAACTAATGACAGCATGTCAAGATGAGACACTGGGTTATCTTACTGTAGCAAGCTGCTGATATCTTGTCAAACATACATGCCCTTACAAGGATGGTGTATGATGGCAGAATGTACCATCAATAACAGTTTTTCAGGGTGTGACACCAAATCATCTCACCATAGCAAGTTGTTGATACCTACAAACTCTAACAGAATAATTTATCATGCTGCGTTAGACTTTATAGATAGAGCATTCATCAATTGCATTAGCAATCTATTGACTACGAGGCATACAGAACAATATCAAACATAATAAATTAATTAGTGTTAGCATTGGCCCTTGCACGAAGGGCAGTGCATTTTTCTCAAATTTTGGATAACACACTGTTTTTGCTACCATCAGCATTGAAAAGAGAGCGAGCCTTGGCACACTACACCATACATATTATGGATGGCGTATTATGTGTAGGCCATCAGGATCAGAACGAGAGTTAATGATGGCGTCCTAGACTCATAAATAATTTTGATGGCACATTATGTCACCCACCAGTGACTCTGGTGGCATGTCATATATATAAGGTATATGAATCGGCACTGTTGGAACAATCAACATCATATTATGCACAGCAACATGCCGGTGACACCTCAGACCTCTCAACAGGGTTTGAGACAATGTGTTCTAGTTGGAAGTAACATCACCTTTAGGTAAGTGGTTCAGTATGGTGCGCGGTAAAAAAAACTCATGGAAGGTTCACCTAAAGCTTCCAAATTTCCCTGGTGCACATACTGAGTAGCTCTGATGTCGGCACTGACTTCAAGTGAGTAATGCAGTTACAGAAAAACTTGCAACAAGACCCACCATGTGCAGGGAATCCCATCAAAACAACAGATTTATTCATAGAGGAACACAGACTATGAGTGAGGTTTTGAAATTTAGATTTGCGCAGCGTCTAATGAAAAGCTCACTTAGGCAATAGTGAACAATTTATACATGAAGGATCCGAGTTACATCGAGTCAAGGAAGAGCTAACAAAGGCGGAAAAGATTATCGCAGACCTCTCGGATAAGGTGATCATGTACAGGTATAGATGGCTGGAAGAGTATTATCGTGCCGACAACCTTGAACGCCATATGCCCAGTGACATCCTGGTACCTGTCCTCGCTCAGATACCCCAAGGTGCTTCTTCTCCTGGGTTCTCTCCGGAGTTCTTGGCCTGGGAAAGCATGTGAGAAGTTCGGCACGGGGAGGGCATACCAGGGAGACTTGGAAAGAGTGCCAGGCACCTGTGCGAGAACGTATTGTACGCTGGAAAAATAGATTCATGACTGCTCGAGTAAGTATAATATGTACTCTATCTTATCATGTTTGTGCCTTTTCCACAAGACATATCCGATCGAAATGTAGAGTGATATTAGTCATCAGTGAGATGGCAACCTCAACAGTATTCTTCTTCACATTACACTTTGTGACAGAAAAGATACGACCACGAGAATCACCTTCTAGAACAAAGACGAGTTGGTTTTTTTTACATGGAGGAGCTGGATATAGATCCCTGGCGGGGATATGATAATGTTGAGGCGCGGCACCTGCATTACTGGATGTGCAGAATACAGCGACGCAATCCTCGGGTGCAGGTCCATTCGCACCGCAAAAGGGGTCGGGACAAGCCATTGACACAAACTGTTTGTGTAACCTGCCTCCCATGAAGCCTGCTGAGACTTTCAACATGGCGTGATGCAGAAGAAACATCGAGGAATACTCCTTGCCCATTAACCAAGGTAGAGGGCCTGTCATACGATCAAATAAGCAAAACATCTGATTCCTCCAAAGAAAACCCGCCATTTTCTTGGAGTTTCTCTGCTCTAGCATCAATATTATCCTGGGTGTCCCGAGGATTGACAATCCAGGGGTCAAATGTCGATGAGCTGAGTGTGATGTTCGATGATTCGTGAAACGCAGTACCCTCTTGGTTGTCGGTCCAGGAAGTCCAAGACGGCAAGCTGCTATCTGCGCTGGTCGAAGAACTGGCTGGAAGCTGGATAGGTGGGGGGGTAATGCTTCGATGTTGCTTTATTATTGTATAGGATCTTTTCCAGATTTCACAGAAAGAAACCAGGTCCGGTCCCTCCAGCATCGCACCATTCAATCTCATTCCATAGCTAACAGTCATTAACAACTTAATCACCATGAAAATATACGTGTGGCGCTCTCACCTAGTCACAATGTCCTGGCGACTGAGTGTAATACGTGGCTGCCCATGTACAGCAACTCTGCAAGTCTCTGAACCGACGCTGTATAGCGTAGCTCGGTATCCCTTCCATTCGCCCCCAACAATAAAAACTTCTTGGCCAATGACCTTATTAAAGGAATCCAAGCTCGCGTTGCATACCTTTATCACGAATCCGATTGGGATGTCGATCTTTAGCAGTGTCAGACATGCTTGAGCCAAATTAATTGATGCTCATGAGGGAGTAATCACTATCAGATAGAAGGGTCAAGCGAGCGTTTGGAAAGTCAATGCTTCACACGACCCCTTTCCTCTGATACTCCGACCCACAGGCGACACTCACGACATCTCCGGGCCTCACATCATAGCCCCTTTCCTGTGTGTACTCGAGGGTATCGGGGAGCTTGGTCCACCGAACAACTGTCGTAGGAACTTGAATTCTTGACGGTACGACACTATATTTCACATCATCGACAGCCAAGGTGAAGTTCATATCCCGGAACCACAGCATGGTGCCCCCCATAGAAAACCACTCCACGACGCCGCATTTCCTCCAGTGCTCGCCCGCAAGCACTTCTATGTGATCCCCAACTTCTATAGAATCGGACTCAGGAAGAGGCTCGAAGCGTTGCTGCATGGGTAGCGACGCTTGAAATGCGTGATGCAATGGGCAACGATCTAAGTAGTACCTCGAAATGAGTACCTATATAATGAATGTTAGCTAGTTATTTTGATTCGCAGATGGAACTAACCTCTTCTTTGGAGACTGCTTGACAGACGTGGAACACATCATCACATATCTGAATAATGTGCCCCTCTAAACCCAAGTATGGACCTGCAACAACTCGAACTTCGTCGCTGACACGAAAGATATGCTCTATATCTTCAAGCTGAACATCAATTTCTCTTTGATGTCCATCGAGGGTTATTTCCAAGTGCGCGGAGCCAATAGTGTGATCCGTCGAGACGACTGTACTGGCCTCTGAGCAAATTCCTCCTGCAATGACCTTGACAGGGTCGCCTACGCGCAAGAATTGCATCAAAAACGCTAACAATGTTTTCTTGACGAAGGGTGTGTCCCACCCAGACTGCATATGCAGTCGGATGTCATCAGCATGAGGAGATACAACGATTTCTAGGCGATCACAGTGAAATTGTTTCACTAAGAGTCCCATATAGTATAGTTCGCCTTTATAAGAGCATCCCATGACTTTTCCATTGTGGATAATATCATGAATGGCTTGATCATTATTAGGGAGGCGGGATCAGTCTAGTAGGGCCACAGAACCACCAGGCATGGGATAGGGAAAGTCCCAGAGAGCGATCAAGACGGTAACAAAACCATTCGATTGATCAGAATCAAAGACATATCCCATGTCACCCTTATACTTTCCATATTTGATCCTCACCCACCCTGGGTTGGGAAGTTTGGACCTTAAATGTTTGACTGCCTGACGCTCCTCGTCTGAAATCCGAACGTATTGTTTAATGGCAAAACTATCTGAGGCTGGAAGCAACATTGAGATAGCTTTAGGGCTATCTGCGACAACATACAACTGGCCTGCTGCCCATGCTGACACCATAATGGGAAATCCTTGACTCCTAAGGTGTTCAGCGATGTAATCTGCGCCATTTCCTGGCATACAATGAGTAAGGTCACACGTCATTAAGAATGAACATACTCTGAACATGGAGGAGGTACATTCTGCCTTCGATTGCACGGGAGGATGAGGCAGCCTTGCAAGAGTGAGTCTGGTGAATTTCTAATGAGAAGGATCGCCTCTCTCTGATCCTATCGAAAATGTTGTCGAATGCTGAAGCCAACCTATCCTTAGCTGATGGTCCAGAAAAGTGTGCAACCTTAGGCAATCGCACAGAAGGGGCATCTTCGACCTCGTCCTCACCCTCATCTTCGACATCTACCTCTTCTCTTTCACTTTCATCTGCTTCAGTAATGGTGTACGGATTTCGCTGTATTTGTTTAGTATAAAATTTGTCAGAATAATATACTCACTTACTTTGAGACATTTACGCAGTTGTTGAGCATGAGTGCTTGAGTCCGTCCTCGACTATATTTGTTGTTTAGTATCAGTCATCAGAGATGATGACACACTTACTTGGGGGCGTTTACACGGTCGTTGAATGGGAGTGCTTGAGAGGCGGCTGTTTACCCTTAATGAAGACGACAGTAGGGGTATGTGCTTGACCTTTAATGCATCAAGGTTTGCTAAGGCGATGCTGTCATCGCCATCGCCAGAGAATAACGTGTCTCTAGCATCCTTCCAGTCGTCCGCGATGTATCGACTGCCGAGGTATGCAGAAAATGCCTTTTCCATCTGAGGGTACATCATGTCAGTAGTGAGGAACTGTTCAAGAATTCGCCATGCGCCTTCATCTGCCAACAGCGATGGTGCTGCCCAACAATTTCCTATCAGACACACAGGCTCATGAGTGACAATACATTCGACATCTGATCAAAACTCACGGTCATTAGTTCTCATGCGCCTCGGGGCATGGTCATCATCGCTACAGGCTGCACTTTTAAACATTCCGTCTAGTCCGACGACACCTTTAATTTCTGCAGAACATAATGAACCTATAAACTTACATGTTATGTCCCCAGCACCTCGATTATCTGTGTTCTCCATTCTAACTATAAATATGAAGTCGAGATAGTTAGCGGACAAGAAGCCTGGAATTGCATATCCTCTGTACTTGTATTGAACGACTAATTTAGCTTACTAAACAAATGCTGGAATCGCGACTCGGAACGTTGCTACTAAGTATTATGTTTTGACAATGTTTCGAAGTATATAAAGTATGAAAATACGCGCAGTCCCTGTAACAGTATTATACTATGAACATGGTATGGTACTCTAGAGGTCGGAAAGAAATTATGTTGAGGTCGGGAAGAGTTGATATACAGAATGACAATGATTTAAACCCAGTTGGCAATTCCCGATATATTCCAGAAGTATTCCCAATGACAAGTCTAGGTTCTGTTTGCAAGAAACTAGCTAGGGTTCACTGTGCGAACTTATGACCTTGCTCTGGAGAATTTTTAATTCATGGGAATCGGCTTTGTCGACCTCTTCCAACACTCGTCGTTTTCGGACCCCTGAATCTGCCTGACGGCAGTCCTAAGTCTGCTTGTTTTTCGTTCTCACTGCGATAAGTATTTTTTTCAGCCAATTAATAGGTTGGCCTTGAGCGAAGGGCTCATGTACGAAAAGGCACTGAGGCTGTGGAAGGCAAAGTGGAGATGGATGAGGGTGGAGAAGGGTGGGTTAATATGGGCTCTGTAAAGGTGAATACCTAGCCTGAATCTGGGGAGGGTAGCTTAGTTGCATTACAGGCTACTGCAAAGAAAGATCCTTCAATGGTGTCACGCTTTCACTTTGTGTGAGAGCATACTCTGCATGGAACTGTCACTGGCATGGAGAGCGTGCGCATTATGTCAACTTATGACGACCAACTAGATCGTCTATTAGTGTCCTTCAAGGACACCAAGGTATTATGGCATGTATTCTGCGTCTCATAGCGGTTCTTGATTATAATTACAGATAGCTCTTCTTGAGTGGTCAGATGCTGCACACGATCTTGTCACCATTTCAATACATATGTATGAGCGAGCGCCTCAGATGGTTGGTGTTTGTCTTCATTGATGCGTGTATATGTGACCAGTTTTCAGGTTTCATTGGATAGTCCTCTTTCAGAACAGAATTGCGTGCAGACCCCTTGTCCCGCTGTGCAGCACTATCTCTTCCAAAGGACGCATTCACTATTCTTCCATTCTTTCAGACTCAAGCAGAACTCGATGTAATGGAATAAGAACAAAACCATACAAGGTATGCATTCTTCTGAATTCCCCCACTTCTGGCTCGATACAAATTTGAACAACCAACAGGGACATACCATACTCTCCAAGTTTCATGCTAGACCTCATCAACAATGTCGATGAGCGCATTTGGAACGTCATCGATTTTGTTTTCCTCCCTGGATACAACAATCCAACGGTTGCGGTGCTTTGCCAATCTGAGCAGACGTGGGCTGGGTACATGGCATACTTTGCTTAATTTTCACACAATGACACGTTCCACATAGTCGTCTCAAGGAGTACCATGTTACGACAAACGGTCGTGTGCGACTAGGATAATCTAACAGCGACAACCACGACAGTGGTACCGAGTGCTGAGAGTCGTCGGCCTTTACAGACAAGCAAAGGTTGCGTACTCGAACGTAGCTCGTGGTGGTTTAACGAGGGGTTACGCTGAGATGATAGCAGGGTTTACAGACAGTGAGAGGCGTCACTGAAGGTACGAGTCGATGTCGAGCAGGTAGCTTTAGCGGGACAAGGAGTTCAAGGGTAAACCTAGTAAGATTAAAGTAAGGAATGTCTACTTTAATCTTCGACCTTATATAAGGCTACTCTTCGTATCTAAGCTCAGCCTAAAGCTGGGTTCTAATCTGCTTATCTACATGAGTCAGAGATAGTGTCCATGAGGCGGGCTTCTATCGTAGATAGGATCCATGAGGCATCCTTCTATCAGTACATGAGGCAGCACGAGGCTTGCCTTCTATCTTGATAACATAAATAGGTCTTCTAGACCTATGTCGTCATGTATCGTCACGTGCGGTCCAGACCGCTTATCTAAGCCGGCAGTTGCCGCTTATCGTCTATCGTCATCTATCGTCATAGAGATGGTGAGACTCCGGTATCGTCTATAGCCGTGCAGTGGCAGAGGGCTGTCTGCTGGCGGGGGACTCGTGCCATGTTACTGTAACATACCATGACACAGCTCGCCTCTATATATTCACCTTGGATCTCATGGGTCGAAATTACCCCATTATCACGGCTGTCAACGGTCTCCCTTACGACAGCGTGTCTCTCCTCCCCTGCACAACTTCACTTGGAGGTGTCATCGTCCTCACAAGCAATTCCATCATTTATGTCGATCAAGCAGCTCGCCATGTGTCCCTTCCTGTCAATGGCTGGGCTACACGTGTAAGTGATATGCCAATGCCTCCAGCAGACAAAGACCTTGGCCTGTATCTCGAAAGTAGTCGGCTCGTGTTTGTCGATGAAAAGACTTTCTTTGTTATTCGAAAGGATGGCATGATACACCCCATCGAGATTATCCTTGACGGGAGGACTGTATCCAAACTAGTGCTATTCCCCGTTATTGCTCAGACAACCATACCAGCTGTCGCCAGACTACTAAATGACGACCTGCTTTTTGTAGGCAGCATGGTTGGACCGTCGGTATTGATGAAGACTGCTAGAGAAGAGGTACCTCTCGAGCTTCCTGCGCAGCAAACTGGTGTTTCCGCCACTATGAATTTTTCTGATAGTATGGATTTAGACAATGACGATGGTTGGTTGCATTTCCACTCGGTTTTGAAACTCTGCTGATGCGCCACAGATCTATACGGCGATTCACAGACAGCCACACAGATGGCAGTTGGAGCAGCATCGGGAGCTAGTGCTATGACAAAGACTCGTTCCATCATTCACCTTTCATTGTGTGACTCATTACCTGCATATGGCCCAATTGCTGATATGACATTCTCTCTTGCTAAGAACGGAGTAAGTATATGACTTTTGATTGGTCAGACTCTGCTCAATCTTTTTTAGGAACATTTTGTTCTGGAACTTGTTGCTGCCACAGGAGCAGGTCATTTAGGCAGATTCACCCTTTTCCAAGTGAACTGCTTGCGACTCTCATCATGAAGTCTATGCCTGAAGTATTGAATGAATTCGTGTCAGCACTGTGAACCTTCCGGTTGAACATTTTCTCCTGCTGCTCTCTGCTTTCTTTCAAAATGTTTATGAGCAACGTTCTCCCGAGTCGGACCGAAAAGTGGATTATGACGCTGACTAAGACTCAGCATGTTCCACATCTCCTTAATTATTAAATACAACAGCCCGCTGGGCATCCCAGGACCCTCTCAATTCCATGTCACTCATTTCATTTCAAACCTGCTCCAAAATAGAAACCTTTCACAATGTGTAGTAGCTACATGTCTTTCTTCATATCTTACGCTGATACCAACCACTTGACCCACAACGGAAGCTTGGTCTTTCGTAAGCGTGCAACTCCTCAATGAAAGTCATCAAACGTAGTGGGGTCTAAAGGGTCAATCTGGAGACCTGGCCGACGAAAGTGTAGTTCGTGTTGCTGATATTCTTCGAGCAGCTAACAAAGCTCTATGCGGAGATCAAGGGCAGTGTGGCATTCACTGCATGCAGAAAGATCAAGTCCACCTCTTCCCAACCACATCTTTACTTGGATGAAGTGATGCAAATTTCTTGCAATGACTGTTCAGATGTAGCGCTTACCATAATCCATGCCTTTGCATTCCACAGTGGCCTGGAGGAGATGATTGAGGTACTCTTGCAAGGAATCAACACCCATGAAGGCTACCATGTTGCCCAGTAAGGTTGACGAATAGGCTGCGATTCTGATGGTACCTCGATGGATAGTCGCTGAACCTAAGTTTGATGTTTCAGCAGCCTTCTAACATTGATGTGATAACTTCGAGGTGTGCCATGACAGACAAGGACTATACATGAAGTTTGGCAAGGCTATGACCCATATTTGCATACAGTCTCTGAAAATCGATAAAGAATCTGTGGACGAGCCTTTTTGGAATGATGAATTTTAGTGAACCCGAAGTTGTTTCATTCGCGATACATTCATGGCTTGCCATGCCGCCTATGACCAGCTTAATGATAAGGAAACCTTGGCATTAAAAGAAGACGTGATACAACTGCCAGTGCACGCACACTCTAAGATGGACTGCCCCGATATCAACTTTCAGATTCGGAGTACAAAATGTGATAATCTGTCCTGGTCGCAGTGATTCAAATGAGTGTTAGCCCATCTGTGAAGATTTTGACTGGATCGTTGATTACCTGTCGGATGAAGTAGAGCACGACAAAGCCGATGAAACAATGATGCTTTGCTTGCACTGAGCGCGATGTGTGGACTAGGAAGCTCTGCCAAGCGATATGGGCTCTACTAGACCTTCAGAATATACTTAAGCCAGGCTGGTCACGAGCCTACCTTCGGAAGCCTTTCTGAGGAATGGTATAGCTCATGCTGCACGCAGTTGACATCGCAATAACTTTGGCCCAGGAATTATACAACAATCTGTCTCCTAAAATTGAGGACCAGAATTCCTTGCAAAGGGTCGATATCAATGGAGCTGATGAACATGTGGTATGTCCTGCTTTTGATATTAATAATTAATGCAATAATAAAATCCATGTGCATTCGTAAACATGAACCGTAGATATGCAATGTGATATGATAAGTGGGCTCGACCATGTATGAGACCCCAACAGGACGAGCAAGAAGATCAATATCTAGATGAGAATGCGATGATGAAGATGTGCAGGGCCGCAGGCCATGATGCATTGATGTCTATTAGGAAAGGGAAGAGAGACAGGAGCCGAACGAAAATGTAACAATCAAACATCAACAAACAATATAAAATGTCTGGTATGATCGGGGGTACTCATATCCTCCACGGAAACCAGTACCCTTTACAGGGTCCTGGAATACAACAACCCTATGGGTACACCTGGACCTGTTATTTCTCAAACACCATACTCTTTCTTAGAATTGATATTTACATAATGCAGACAATGCACCTCAAAGTGTGCAGCATATACAGAGCGACGAAGGCGCAGCCATGGCACAGAACGAAGAACGGTGTGTGGTCATGGTGGTGTTCTGTTCCCGAGTTACTACTACTAGTGGCGAGATGTTTAACATGGCACGAGACGAGGCCTTCGCAAGAGTGCACATCTGTTCACTCAAGTGAGCAATATGCTTAGGTAGAATTTGAGCGGTGTCGCATGTGCAGCAAACACTTGAAGATCACCATGACAGACTCTATACTAGTCGTATTGTTTCCTCAGCGGTCCTGTCTGCAACCCTGAGGCCTGAGTACAGTACAGTTTATGTTTGCCTTGCACGCTGTCTTGCACTTACTTTATTCTGTTTCTAGACTCGTTCCTTAGGTATAATCAACGTCATGGCGGTTCTATCTGCAACCCTGAGGCTTGAGTACGGTACAGTTTATGTTTTCCTTGCACACTGTCTCGCACTTACATTATTTTGTTCCTAGACTCGTTCATCAATGTCATAGCGGTTCTGTCTGCAATACTGAGACTCGTTCCTTCCACTTACAACATAATGAAGCGCACTTTGTTAATATCAACATTAACACATCGAAGGTACTAGTACTGATGTGCTCCCGCAGGTGAGTACTCATACTGAAAATGGTTTTTAGTATGGATTTCTGCATTACCTGTCGATCCTGAGCCAAGTGCAAATGTTGCAATATTATGATTCAATTTGTTTAAACCAATGAAAATTTCTTATGTTCTGATTGTTCCATTTAGCACTCTGGGGTAAGCATCAGGATCGAATCTGAGGTCCAGGCCCAAAGAAGTTTTGAGAAGTGTATCAATTTCTACTTTTATCCCATTCACGGCACAGCTGTAAGCTGTTCCATTGCTCACGTAGGCATATAAAATGAGTATGGCTGATTGATATGGTCCTCCACTCCAGTCCTCTCCCCCTTACACACTCGTTACAAATGCCCTCCAAGGCAAGATCATTGCTCGAGCTCACCAGGCTTCACTGGTTTCCAGTGGGGTCTGACTTCATGTTCTGGCCTTTCGGTAAGCCAAAAGATGCATGGGGGACACTATTCATCGGCTGATGTTATTGTACCTAGCGTGTCAAAAAACCGACCAATCGTGTCGGGAGCTGTCACTATACCAGAGGCCTCAGTTCTTCTGATCATGCTCGTTGCTGCCATCTTTTACATGTTCTCAACTGCTGGCCCTACAGCATGAGTAGATTATTCGGAAAATATCGAGACTTCTCTGACAGGTTAGTCTAGTCTGTTACTCAGTCTTGTTGGACTCCCAGCATGTGGTGGGACTTATCCACTAATGAAGCGCTGGATGTATTGGCCATCTTTGTACCTTGGTATGGCAGCCTGGCTTTCTTGCAATTGAAAGTTGTGCACTGTCTTATTTAGTTCCCAGGTTTTGCTGCTAGCTGGGCCGTCCCATTCATGTGGGTGGCAATTACGGGTGAGTTTGATTGGGGCATGATCCTGAATGTCGGAGTCGCGTCATGCTGGTGAGTGTGCCAGAAAGGTATTGGTTTATCCGAGGAGCTAACAGTGCCTCCCTAGCTGGACGTGTCTTTATGACACTATCTACGCGTGTCAGGTGACTAGCCCATTTGGTTCTACTCCAAAATGTTAGTGTTAATTATATCATATCAGGACAAGAAAGACAACGAAAAGGCTGGAGTCAAGTTCATGGCAGTCCGTCTGGGCGATGGCATTTGTCCTGCATTGAGTGTATTTGATGTGATGTTCTTTGTGTGTCTTCTATGGGCTGGGTATCTGAATGGCCAGCACCTACTGTTCTACATGATAGGTGTCATTGCGCCCTTTCTCCTCTGTCTCTGGCACATATGGTCATTTGATCATAATGATCCATGAGACAGCTAGAAGAAATTTACGGTATGTTGAAGTGATATAACTATGAGCTGATTTTGACATCCTATCATTGTACTGCAGGCAGGTCGCCACGGCGCAGCGTTGGTGTGTGTGGGATTGGTCGTGGATCATTACTGTAATCTTGTGTCCCTGGCCATTTGAGCACGTACTTTTATCTCAGGCTGGATTCAAGGTGACACCTTCAACCATCTTGTTAATGTACTTACCATGACCTTGCACTTGCCTGTTTTTATCCTAGAGTATCGCTTTTGTTGTCACCTACAAACTAATAGATGAGTGACGCAGACATTGACCTACTTACTACAATCTTTCGCTTTTGTGTTTTTATCCTGGAGTGCTGTTGATGTTTTTTGATATACAAACTAATAGACTAATGATGATGGAGACATCGCAAATTAGTATGATGATCACACAGAAGGCAGGCTTGTATCGAGACTACTCACACTTCCTGTACTATGACTGCAGAAAGACCCTTGCGTGCTAGTAGGGAAAGAGGAAGTAAAACTCGTGGTACGAGGGGTTGATGTAATACGTAGATCTGAGTGAGGGTCAGAAAACCAGAAGCCCCTCAACGAAAGGGAAGCGCAAGAAATTGTTTACCCAAACAAGCAAACCGAGCGGACCGTGAGTGAGCCGGATTTCATAGCAGACGACAAAGAGTCTCGCAGCGTTCAGAGAAGAAGCCCCTCAACGAAAGGGGGCAAACAATAAGAAGCGCGAGAAATTGTGGACCGAAATAAGCAAACTGAGCGGACCGCAAGCGGGCCGGTAATGATAATTGGACAGAGGATTTTTTTCGATAGACCTGTACCCTAAGTCGGGTCCAGGAATTAACACGTTAATGCCCAAACTTCTTCCCCTTGTTTCATGTTGGTGAGCTACCGCTGCAGACTTGTAGAACACTCTTTTTTAAAGGATTTCCACTTATTCCTAGCTAGTCGTTGACAGGCACATCGTGAAGTTTGGAAGGAAGATCATGGTGCGTCATTTTTGCGTATGGTAAATCAGGTGAAGCAAACTAGATGATCTTGTTCTGACAGACTAACCTTCATGATGAATGGAGACCCTTCCGCATCGACTACAATTTGTTGAAACGTGAACTCAAGGTAAATCCTTCTCCAAACTGCTCAAGCCACACTCATCTGCTCTATCTGGGTAGTCTCGCACCACCTCTCACAGCTGGGACGACAAAGATGAACGTGATTTCACCACCATGCTGAAACAGGAAGGAGCTCGATAAAGTTTATAAACAAAAGGTAAATAATCAAAGCTCAGTTCATTCCTCTGCTTCAGCTGACGCTGTCCAGACCACTGAGTTATCTTGCTGTATACGGGATGCTGAAAAGGACGTTCAAAAACTTGTCGCTCAAGAATCTTCTCCACCTTCTTCCAAGGCGCTCCACACCCATTCCTCTGACCCAGGATTGCATCGAGCATGCCCTTCGGACTATGGACCCGACGAGGGCTCTGATGATGATGATGATGATATGGACGATAACCAATCTGATACCTCAATCAAAGACCTCTTTCACAGCCTTCAAGAAGAAGTCGCTACCCTCGTAGCAGATGTTCACGATTTGGCATTGTACACTAAGTTGAATATCACTGGTTTTCTTAAAATTTCAAAGGTACATCCATTCATGTCTCTCGCCTTACACCAATTCACCAGTCATCACCATAGAAACACGATATGCGTTTTCTAGAAGGTCACTATGCCGCTCAATGTACAGCATGAAATCAGAGATTAAAAAGCCTCCTCCACCGGAAAAAAAACTGTTCATTTTCCTCGATGTCACCATTCTGCGCAAGTATCTGGAATACGAGTTGAATGTGAACAATACACCCTTCCCTTTCGATTTGGAAATGGCTATTGATGCCTGGGTGTTACTCATATTCTTTGTCGGCAATGATTTCTTGCCGCATTTGCCATCACTTGAGATTCACGAAGGAGCGATTGATACTCTCTTGAGGATCTGGAAGATGGAGTTGCCCAGAATGGGTGGATATCTGATGAACCATGGTCAACTAGTGCTTAGTCGTGCGCAGATCATATTAGAGGGACTGGCGCGACGAGAAGATGAGATCTTCCGTAAGTGACAAGAGAGTGAGTATCTATGATGTGATCCATCAATGCCTTAGAGACTTACCATATCTCAGCTGAGCAATGCCAAGATCAAGAGGCGAAACATCGTAGGATTGAAAAGTCTGGGTCTGGAGAGAACGCCGCAGGCAATATTCAGTTTGCCATTCCATCTGTGAAACTTGGTCTGACTGCATCCACTACATCACTATCATCTCTTCCTCAACGTGCAGATAATGCTTTTGCTGCCAAGGCCGACTCTATTGGTCTCGGAGCGCCGCGTAATGCTCAGTCTCTTGAAGTCGCTCCAGTTGCAGCGCAAGCACTGGCTGGTTCAAATCGTGATGTAGTTGCCAATCGAGCTGCTATACAGATGGCGAACATGAGTGCTGCAGAGATGCTCAAGGCTGAGCTATCTGGACTCATTCCTGTGAAACAGAGTATTTCTGCTCCTAAACCTGAGCCGGTTGTTCCTACCCCTCCACCCAAAACAGAGGCTGAGCTTATGGATGACGGAGATATTCCAGGTCTTGGGAATGCTTCATCAGCACTTGAATTCGTTGATGATGGGGCTGGTGACATGGATGTCGAGCCCAATGATCCTGTAACTCTTCCAGCTGATGAGCCTGTAACACCTGTCGCTGGTGTCAAGTGGAAGCTTGAAGATATCGAGGGAGAGGATACCGATAAAGTGGCTGGCATTGATGAGGAGTCGTCTGAAGATAACGAAGATGCATCTTACACCCTGGTAGTCAGGGCCGATGGCTCAGTTGATCAGGCCGATAACGTGAGGTATGGCAATGCTGTGAATAACATTTTCTCAGATTGTATGATCCCAGGTATAAGAAGCGATACTATCAGCAAAAGTTTGGCATATCAGAAAATGATAATGATTTCCGTAGAAAGTGGGCGCTTTTGTTATTGATTTCTGCACAAACTTGGCTGACTCTACTGTGCAAAGGCTAACAAAACACTATGTGGAAGGTATTGCATGGGTTCTGCATTACTACTATCAAGGGGTGAGCTCCGTCCGCTGATATGCCTTTATTTGCTGACTCGGTAGTAGACCCCCTCGTGGCAATGGTATTACCCATATCATTTTGCACCTTTTGTTACGACAAACGGTCGTGTGTGACTAGGATAATCTAAACAGCGACAACCACGACAGTGGTACCAAGTGCTGAGAGTCGTCGGCCTTTACAGACAAGCAAAGGTTGCGTACTCGAATGTAGCTCGTGGTGGTTAACGAGGGGTTACGCTGAGATGATAGCAGGGTTTACAGACAGTGAGAGGCGTCACTGAAGGTACGAGTCGATGTCGAGCAGGTAGCTTTAGCGGGACAAGGAGTTCAAGGGTAAACCTAGTAAGATTAAAGTAAGGAGCGTCTACTTTAATCTTCGACCTTATATAAGGCTACTCTTCATATCTAAGCTCAGCCTAAAGCTGGGTTCTAATCTGCTTATCTACATGAGTCAGAGATAGCGTCCATGAGGCGGGCTTCTATCGTAGATAGCGTCCATGCAGTACGCTTCCATCATAGATAGGATCCACGTGGTATCCTTCTATCAGTACATGAGGCAGCGCGAGGCTTGCCTTCTATCATCCTCGAGGCAGCACGAGGCTTGCCTTCTATCTTGATAACATTAATAGGTCTTCTAGACCTATGTCGTCATGTATCGTCACGTGCGGTCCAGACCGCTTATCTAAGCCAGCAGTTGCCGCTTATCGTCTATCGTCATCTATCATCATCTATCTGTCGTCATCTGTCGTCACAGAGCCAGTGATGCTCCGGTATCGTCTATAGAGCTGGTGAGGCTCCGGTATCGTCTATAGCCGTGCGTTTGGCAGAGGGCTGTCGTCTATAGCTGTGCGGTGGCAGAGGGCTGGTCTGCTGGCGGGGGACTCGTGCCATGTTACTGTAACACCTTTCGCGTTGGACTTCGAAGATTTGGAAAATATGCAACTTGACTTTACTCTCGGACAGATGCGTATTGGCGATAACTGGCAGCGAACCGACATTGGGATCAACCATCTTTTTGACCAGGTGTTAGTGGCGGATAAAGAGCTTTTCAAGTGCATTTCCCTTATTGAACAGTTTCGTAACATGCTCACATTCATTATGGTCAAGGTATGGGGTTTTGGAAGTCAAACTTCAGACTCAGTTTGGATAAGATCCTCCCAAGTGGGTAACAGATCTGGTCCAGTCGAAGCTGCTCCCAAGTTCAGGTACGATTCTCACCCAAAAAAAGTGGCTCTATGTCACTCACAGACTGCCACTAGCAAATTCATCCATGGCTGCGCTACCCTACTGCCTAATCACATAGATCTCGTGCCGTTCTGGCTGCCTCAAAGTAAGTTGAAGGGCCTGCTTCCATTTTATCTTCTTGCCTCACATCATTCACAGTGGACACGGATATCCTCAAGCCCAATACTGGATACCTCACAGTCGAGCGTCCGACAAAGAGTACTCCTGATTTTCAGTCCGGTATTCTCTCGCCCCTCTCGCCCGTTTTGCCGGTACACTCCTACATTGAGCCTGTCTCTGAAGGGGAAGAAGATGAAGAGATGGACTTGACGCCTGCTAGAGACGAGTTTCGGCACACAGGGCTGGCGCATGAGGACGTTACGGCTGCTATCGCATTTCGTGAAAAGTCCCTCAAGGAACGTGAACCTGCATCTCAGTCCAGGGGAAGCAGCAGCACTCCTGAAGTGGTATACGATGAACGCATGCCATTGTTGAAGCTGCCACAGCCTCCGAGGGCGGAGAGGAATGTGTCAATTGACCCACTGGCACCATCTTCTGCGTTCGATGAGCATCTGCATGAGCGTTTACAGGTGAATAAGAATGTGCCGCCGCATGTACAGGATGGTGAGGTGCAGGCTGCTGTAGGGCTGGACGAGGAAAATCTGCGAGAGGAGGACCGTTTATTAGTGAGAGACTGGTGTGCACCATCTGGCAAGCGGATTGCAGTGCTTGTTCATATTGAGTTTTGCAAACGAACGCACGTTCTTGGTACAACTTCTTTGTATTAGATGAAGGAGTTTGTCTGCTGATGTTTCTTGTGGCAGAATGGTTGAGCTTTGTGGTGCTGATCGGCACTATCGCTACGATGTTATTGAACTTTGTACCTGCAGATGATCCGCAGGGCCTGATTAGTGCTGCGCTGCTCGCGATCACCTATTCAGCAATCATCTTTGTGTACCGAGCACTTCGTCTGCATGCGCAATCGGTGGAAGGGCTTTATTATGACAAGTACGGACCGACTATTCTTTGCTTTTTGCTGTTGGCTGTTACATCGAACCTGTGACCGGACCCTTGGTTCAGGACCGGGCTGCGGCAGCACTACACTCACTGTATACCGCTAGTTACCACGTTTACACTACATTATAACTCTACCGTACTTACTGCATGTATTCAAATAGCTCGATATTAATGATTGGTGGCAATATATGGTTTGGGTGATGCGGGTGCTGCCAGCGGAGTTTGATTCACAAAGTCAATCAGTATAAGAACCCTCTTCGCTTCACTTTGCTCAACTTTCTCACCATCCATAGCAAACCTCCGAAGTATAGTTAGCTTTGTTTGTAGCACACGATCAACTTTGTGATATGATACGATTCAAAAGAGTGGGTTACTAGATACAATGAATAATCGTGCTATCAGCGCGCCATTTGTACCTCTGATATTCGACGGTTATGCAAACCACCGGGCAAGTGGATGAGATGATCGTGAGATCTACCCCATCTTTGTATAACCAGGATATTAATGCAGGCTGTAGATTGAACATGTCCAAGTTTTGACATACCGTCACTTGGTGGGAGGACATTTCGAATGTGAGTGCGAGTAAGGGCACTTTTTTTGGGGATAGTACATTGCCAGTACATAGGGTATCCCAATGAATTTCTTCACATTCACTACATTGAATATTAGCTGTCCGTCAGGCTTAATTCTAGGACCAACTTACACATGTAACCACAAGTGCTGGTCGCGCACTCAGCAACGAACTGCCCTTGGGACATTCCACTAGGTCACTGAAAGACCGATGCCTTGACATATCTGTCACCTGTTGTGCAAAGACAACACGGATATCGAAAAATGTGCGTCTGACCATAAGCTGCAAATTGTGAAGGGTGGATTTTTAGTCCACGCCAATTGGTTGGCCTGTAGGGTTGGCCTCATCGTGAGTGAGGAACTGATGTCCCGAAAACATTCAATTTACCATAAATACATTGATAGTTCCCCCATCTGCCCATGGTGATGAAGAATACCATGACGCGCAGTTAGGATTCTAACCAGCAACCCTATGACGTTAGGGTCAGCTTCGAATTCCGGAGATGCGAGCATTGAACATTCAGAGCATGGAGAAGATGGAACAGACATGTTGGGCGGTTCCCAGTTGAATTTGCATGGGAGGTTATATAGGTGTTCCATGATCTCTGCGCGATCTGGTTCCAGGCTGCCTAAATGATGATAGCCGTGCCATTCTGAGTGTATCTGGCTACCGGTAATTGCCGCATTGTGCCATCCTCATTTGTATTTGGCTACGAGCATGCGACTCCATCAACAATTTAAAATCACAAACAATAGCAGGCTTCATGCTCCGGTCACCCCTCCATGTCGTCTAGTTATACCTGCGTCTGCAAGCAAATCTTCACTGCCCAAAACTACTTCAGCCAACATCAGCGCTCGTGTATTCACATGGAAAAGTGATTGTCATCGGCTCTATCTTCCTTTGAAGAATTTGTAGGATGCAAGAAAAGGGTGTGCACCTCACCTGGCCCTCTTGAGGTGCATGAAATGCCGAGGGAAGTGTCCGATGCATTGCCCGTTGACCTTAGCTCGGATGATGCCAACACTTCTACGGCGACTCAATATTCTGAGGCTGGAGTCCATCCTGCTCGGCCTACCTCTGGAGGAGGGATTACATCCCCAAATTGTGAAGTAGGAGACATTGACGGAGGAGAGGACGTTAGTTTGGCATGGCGGAGATTGCGATGTCAGAACCACCAGCTGCCCCTGAGATATAGGGATGTGCTTCCACAACCTCCACCTACGGTGCCCAGGGAAGTGCGAAACCAACCTCCAGAATCTGTTGGATCTGTAGTCACTTTATGTCAACGACCCGCCTTGCACGCGTGCACGGTTTTTTGTACCCCTCCAAATATATTTGGGCTGGTGCATCAATACTTTTCCTTGCAACTGCCACCCCACGATCCAGAAGAGTATGTCACTCTTGCAGACCTCTCGTTTTTACCGGGCGCCCCCAAGTTTCTGAGCAACCTCATCCGTTGACTACTTCGAGCAGTGAGTCTCAGTACCATCCCTATCCAAACCGCTCTTCCTTTCAACTCGGTGATTGGTATTGGAATCAGGAGATCCAAAAATCGCAAAGTGACTATACTAAACTGCTTGGAATCTTGGGCAACAATACATTCAATGTCGCCGATGTGACATCTACTCATTGGAAGAAGATTAACTGCCAGCTGGGTGTGAATGAGTACGACGAGGAAGATGGAGAGGAATGGGAAGATGAAGATGCTGCATGGAAATGCACACCGGTTTCCATTAAGGTTCCTTTTTCTTGCACTACTGATGCACCAGGTGCTCGACTTTACAGAGCTGCAAATTTGTACCATCGCTCCCTGGTGGCGGTCATATGGGAGAAGCTTGCTAATGCTCGAGATGACAAACTTTTCCATTATGAGCCATACCAGCTTCATTGGAATCCCCCCCATCTAGATGACGAAGTCCTTATACACGGGGATCTGTACACGTCTGTGTGTTTCCATGAGGCCCATAGCCAACTGCAAGAATCGCCAGGGGAACCAGGCTGTGACCTACCTCGAGTGGTGGCTGCTCTGATGTTCTGGTCAGACGCCACACAACTTACTTCATTTGGAACTGCTAAGCTCTGGCCTACATACATGTACTTCGGGAACGAGTCCAAGTATCGCCGTTGCAAGCCAGTTGTGTCACTTGAGCAACCATGTTGCTTACTTTGAAACAGTATGCATGCCAAGCTTGTGGGCTTTAATTTATACTTAACTGTTGCATTGCCAGCTCCCCGACAAATTCAAAGACTTTACTGGCGGAACCAGTGAAAGTGCGACTCACTGTCATCGGGAATTATTTCAGGAGCAGTGGAATATATTACTGGATGAGGAGTTTCTAGAGGCGTATGCGCATGGAATTGTCATTCACTGTTGTGATGGTGTCATGCGTAGATTTTATCCTTGGATTTTCACGTACTCTGCAGATTATCCTGAGAAGTGCGTGATTTATCTCTGGTTCAATAATGTCAATTCTAATTTCGCCAGAGTTCTTATAGCCACAGTTCGAGATTTGGGAGGGTGCCCATGTCCCCGTTGCCTCATTCCAAAGGATCGGATACAGGACATGGGAAGACCCCAGGATAGACAGCAACGCTCGACCCTGGAACGCAATGCTCAAAAAAGAGGAACTTTGGTTAGTGAAGCCCGTAAAATGATATACGAGAGTAACTACGCAGTCAGCAGTGCACCAGTAGAGCGCATTCTCAAGCCACACTCCTGGGTGCCCACCTCAGTGAGATTTGATCACCAATTGCTGACTACTGCTAACCATGCTTCAGAATGCTTTCATAGATCGCCTCAGTCTAATGGGGTTCAATATTTTTCATGCTTTGGTGGTAGACCTTCTACACGAATTTGAGATCGGTGTATGGAAGATGCTGTTCATTCACCTGTTGCAAATTATTGTGGCACATGACAAGGATCTAATTCATTGATTGGACGAGAGGTACGGTGTTAAATACTGCGTTGCTCGTAGTGTTCAGCTGATTTCTACCATCAGGTACAGGCAAACCCCGACATTTGGCGCAGCCACCATACGAAAGTTTACATCCAATTCTTCCGAGATGAAATGTATGGCGGCTCGGAACTTTGAGGACCTCCTCCAGGTACAAGTTCACTGCATATCGATGTTGAATAGGCTACTGATGCACTATGTACAGTGTTCTATCCCTGCTTTTGACGGCCTTCTTCCCAAGCTGCACAATCGAACTGTTCTTCAGTTACTATTCACCATGGCTCATTGGCATGGGCTAGCTAAGCTCCGCATGCATTCTGATATGACCCTCAATATCATGGATGAAGTGACGTCGGCGCTCGGGGACCAATTTTGTAAATTCAAGGCTACAGTTTGTGCCGCATACCAGACCCACGAGTTGCACCAGGAGGTTGAAGCTCGTACCCGACGTAATACAAAGAAGGCGGGGACACAGACAGTAGGGCATAAAGGAAAAGCAAGCTCGCGCCTTGCAGAACAAGGGCAGGCAGACCCTTCAGGGTGATCAACTCAGAATGTGCAGCGAACGAAGGTGTTCAATTTTTAAACATACAAGTTTCACGCGTTGGGAGACTATGTGTCTATGATATGCTGGTATGGCACGTGTGATTCGTATAGCACTGAACTGGTGTGTTCTAAACTTTTCAACTGTGAACTTGACTGATTGATTTCAGGGTGAACTCGAACATCGTTCTCCAAAGGCCAGATATCTCCGCACCGATCGCAACTTATTTGTCAAACAGTTGACTCGAATTGAACGCCGTCAGGCTCATATTCACCGTATCAGGGACAGAACTGTTTATCGCCCCCATGTTGAAATTTCTGAGTTGGTGACAAGTCCTGAAGCTCATCACCATATCGGCCTGACTCAAAAATACCCTGTACACATAGGATCGTATTTACACAGCCACAAAGGAGATCCTGCCATCACAGTGAGTTCAATCATACCCCATCGACAGACTTCTAACACACTCATGCAGAATTTTGTTTCAAAATTGAAGGGTCATCTATTGCATCGTATCAACACTTCGAGCGATTCTCTGGGTTCCCGCAATGAATATGACATCAACACAATAATCATCAAGGATGATCGGATGTATCAGCATAACATTGCAAGGTTCAACTACACAACCTATGATGTTCGCAGAGGCCAAGACGTGGTCAATCCGAGGACTTCCCACTGTAACATCATGGTCCTCCGCACTGACACTGACATAGGAAACCAAGGTCACAAATATATCTACGGGAAAGTACTTGGTATATATCACGTTAACATGATCTTTATCGGAAGCGGTATGGTTGATTATACTCCCCATCGAATGGAGTTTTTATGAATATGCTGGTATGAGCCGATCGATTAGGACTCCACCTGGGGGACCTTAACCCTAGACCAAGTGAACTTTCCGCCTCTAGCGGACAAACACTCATTCAACTTTCTTGATCCTGCAGATGTCCTTAGGGGCTGTCACATTATCCCTCGTTTTGCCAGCCACAAGAGACATGTCGATGGATCGGGTATGTCAGCAAGTGCGGGAGATAAGGATGATTGGTGTGAATACTTTGTCAATCAGTGAGTTTGTCGCATCGTATCTTTGATACGTAGCATCATCTTCATGTCAGATTTGTGGAACGTGACATGCTCATGCGCTTCCACTTCGGGCTTGGTGTCGGGCATGTCTACTCTCACCAACGCGCTATGCAAGTCATAGTTCAACAAAATGATATCACAGCGCAGTCCACGTTTGTCGGAGAAGATGACGAAGATGCCAGAAACTCCAGAGAGAGCGATGAAGGTGCAACTGACAATGAAGATGAAGATGTTCTGATAGTAGATCCCACTGAACAGTGGTGTGGTAGTAGCCAATCATCGCTGTTAGAGCAGTATGAAGAGATGTACGACAGTGAAGTAGAATTGGATTATGAAAATTAGATCATATTGTGATGAAGAACGTAATTACACTCCATCTATGACTACTCTAGGCATCTGATTGTGGCAAGTGCTGCGTTGAAGTCTGTTCTAGGCATCGGATGGCGTCGAAGCTCCTCGTTTAGTCAAGCGTCCATATTTCAGAGGACTGTACATGTAAATATTTTGATGGTATAATGACCGTATACGTCAGGATCCCCTTTGCGGTGGCGCCGAGGTGCCTTTGCTTATCCTGGGGTTCAATTTAGAGTTTTGAAAAGATGTGTCCGTTCAATAACTCAAAACTATCCAAACAAGAATGATTTAAAAGTCTATTGATCTCTCTTTGCCATTCTCATTCTCAATCTCAATGGCTTCCTCCTCCCACATTGCCCACGATCACCATATGAACGAGCCGGCTGCAAAGCTGGACTCATTTATGTTTGACAATTCTGGCCTCACACCCTACTGTGTCAATTTTTTTGTTACATTCCAAACACAGTGAACCCGCTCACTCAGTTTGCAGGGCGATTCCGTTGGTCTGGATGATATTGACTTCATTGGTTATTTGGCTTTGGGACCTGGGCCGACTCTGTACCCTCTATATGTAAGTACCTGTCTTTCTGAAGAAGTTACATAGTGCTTATCATTGTGGACCTAGTATCGACCGATGCTACATAATACTGTCAGTGGTTGATTTTGTGTGAGACTACATACTTACTTCCTCCTAGTTGACAGTGCCCATTTCTCTATACGCTTATGTGCTGACACCAGTCATCCATCGTTCGGCCTTGGAAACCAAACAGAGCACAGAAGTTCCCATCTACATTAAGTCTGTAAGTCGAATTTCTATTGTGTTTGTGCCCCCACTGAGCAGTTCTATAGTTTCATGCTACGAATGCGCATTTAAATTTGCCTACGAAGTCCATGAGGGTAGGTCCCGATAACCAGTTCTATGTTGTGTACGACTGTGTAAGTCCGCCTTTCAAAAATATAGGTATCTCACTTGACAATACACCATAGCTTGGTCCTAACAACCCCACCACTGTCGTTCATCTCGCCCGGCATCCTACTGGTTATTACCCTTGGTCCAACATTGATTTCACAGTCCTTGCAGCCACATCAGATGCCTACAACAGTAGTGGTGTTGCAATAATCCCTGGTTCTTCCACCCTCATGACTTCGGACGACGTAACTGAAGCCGACAGTTTAAATGATGCCTCCATGTTGGATGAGTCTTGCGGCAACGAACATTTGATACCTGGAGACCCAACCAGTGCCCATGCATCCCAAGCAGCCACATCGAACTCGCCAACTATCTATTCATGGATTTCATACTCAGGCAACATGTTACCCAGCACCGCTGCCAGTACCCATCAAGTCCACGCAAATCACAAATCAACTCCCACTTCCAAGCGAAAAAAAGCGAAAAAAGCTGCTGTACCCGAAGGGGGCCTCAAGAGAGTCATGAATAATTATCCGAAGTGGAAATTGGCCCTTGCCTACCTCCGGGTGCTGCTACGTATAGCAGTTTGCATTGGTGAAATCCCAAACCCCCACCGGCTCACTTTTGAAAATCGGGCAGAAGCTATTCGCAATGTCTGGCCTTGGGCTCTCCTTCGGGCTAATATTGATTCCCGCGATTTGGAAGAGGGTGGGAAGCTAAATTTCTCTGACACGCTAGACATACTGACCCCCTTCTCAGTGTTGTCGCTTACCACTAAGACTACTATGTCTCATGACGATGTATTGAAACTCGTATGTATGAATCCTTACTTTCATTAGCGTAGCTCATCCCAGAACAGGCCAACCCATCACTCTCAGAGTTTGTCTACGATACCAAGCGCTTGGTGTCATGCTCGATCAGCCATGCTCAGGCAGGCTTCAACCTCGACGACTTAGGTGCAGGCATCTTATTGCTCGACATGATTCAAACTCTGCTCCAGCAGTTCATTAGACCAAAATCGAATGTTCTGCCGATTAGAGTAGGTGTCCCGCATTCCTTTGGTCGTTAGTCTTATTTCGCCCTGCAGGAAAACGGTTTTGCTTGGTTCCTCACCCACCAAATTGCCAAAGAGATCATGTGGCACATTGTTTTTCGTACAACTAGCACACACGCTGTTCGACTGGTGTTGGCTGATCTGGAGCCAACAATGTTTAGAAATGTAGATCACCCACCCTTTCTGACTATGTCGTTTCTGGGGTCCAGTGTAAGTCTCTTTTTCTTTCTGTTTCTTTTTTCACTGGCTTATGACGTGTTTGAGTGTTACGGTGCTCTCCTGCTGAAATACACAACCTTAACGGAAATACCCGTCGATCTACTACAATATCCACACCCGGCTCAGGTGTACGAAGAGCTCTGTGAGATGGCTGTCACACTTGTCCACGAGCGCAATGACGAGGGTCACCCTGAGCTCATGTTCAGCTTGGCCCAATTGTGCAACATTATGTGAGTTCATCGGGAATCTTATGCTCCGCTGGCTAATGGGAGCACAGTATCAACCAGGTTTTTCGCCTTGGCCGATCACATGAGTGATTAAGTTGGCCAATAAATAATGTCCTATCTGTATCTCATCCGCAGTAGTCTTGTTTTGGAATGTACATCGATATCTGTTATCTGTTGGGCTGGAAACATTTTTTGGATTGTTTAAGTGTGATGGGGATATGTGATGCTGAGCGTCTTGAGTGTGATCATACAGCCAGAATGGTGGCGACTATGTTACTCAAAGTAAGCAATATCAATGTTCACCAGCCCCGCACTCACGAACGACATTTAGAGATCAAAGAAAAACTAGATAACCTTCTTATACATTTCAGAAGTCCATATACCTGTAGTTTGACTGAATTCTGCCGTGTCTTTTTTCCAATTCTTACCACTACCAGAGAGTTCGTCGGAGGAGTTTTGGTGAGTATATTTATTTATTCGAATGCACAGTGACCTTGCTTATTTTGAGTCAACACCTTTCGGCAGTGTAATCGCTTGGCCCTCTCGCACCAAAGCTCAGAGACGAGCGCTCACCAAAGCAATAACCCACCTCTGTCCCAAAATGTATGATGACCGGCGAGTACACGTCTTCCTTCCCCTTCTCAACATTTATTCATAATGCTACAGCCTTTCTTCTGCAGATGTTCTATCCGCCTTCCCTGCATCTACATCTGCCATTGTCCGCCACCAAACCTCCTTCACCTATCATCAATCATCCGTCAAACTTATGGCCCACACCCAATCCTCCTCATCTATCTCTTCGACCCAATGTCTTGTTTGTGTAGAGAGTAGCTGATAGTTTACTTGGTGGTCGATACTCTAAGGCCTCGCTCGGATTATGAAGGTATGTTGAATGACAAGATTAACCTCTGTGCATGACATCTGACGTATGCACATGCAGGTATGCAAATCTGAATACTGCTGGGAATCTGTCCAAGCTTCCCCAGACAGTTGCAAATTTAAACTTGCGACCACGAGGGTTCTACAACTCTTCCGGGGCAACACTATCATCATGAGGTATGTATCGTGACTTCTTTACATTAATCATTATAACCAATGTGGGACGCAGGGGGAAAAATGTTGCGACACCATACTCATTCGCCCGAGCTCCGGTTATGTCGAAGGACAATCGCATTCAGGTGACCAAGATTGCCCGAATAACTCGCTGCATGAAACATTGACGATTCTGTCAATGTTTAGACATAAAGGGAATACACATCGTACCATTCGACAACTCCATCAAAAGTCTCAGTGATAACATCTTCAATGTCTACCTTGAACTCTACTTCCTCGAAGGTATGTATACTTGAGTTAATATATATGTTTAATGCACTTATCTCGCTTAGCATAATGGCTGGTCCATCAAGGCGACACATACCTTGTTCGTGGCAGCATAGCAGTACTAACGCAGGGCTTATTGGCATGTCTGAGGAGTGTCTGGCGATAAGCTATTACCCCTGCTGTCCTTGCTGGTGTTGATGTGACTCATGCGGAGAACGAGACTGGCTCATTCTTGATCAATGGCCCGCCAGACGAAGCTGCAGCCAAGTTTCTCCGCCGAATCTCCGGTTTGTTTTGTTGATTCCAATTTAGTAATTAATGTTGTTTTAGAGTTCGATCACTGCCAGGTCAGTACGCCATTGCATCCAAATTAGGACGAGGTCGAAGTGCATCATCGCTTCCAAAATTCTGGTATTATAGAGTCAAACATTCAACAATCGTGTAAATATTCCTTGAGCCTTTCACTCCCTGCAAACCTTTTAATATGTCAATTGTCACTTCAGCTTCTTTTTCTACGTCCCAGTCACCTTCAAAAAAGCCACTTTATTGAAATAGAACACGCCAAGAATGCCTTGAGATTTTGGCTCCAGAACTTCAGGGCTGAAATCATTAGTCTGCTCACATTGTTTTTCATACTAATCATTCATAAGTTGCCCTCTAGCTTCCATACTCCCTCTACACTACAGCTTCTGTGCTGTTTGAATCGGTCGACCCACACGATCTGATAGCTCTCCTTGACATGAGCATCAGGGAAATCGCCATGCAGACGCAGCTCCAGCAAGAGGACAGTAACACAGTACTGTTTTTGCAAAGAGGGAGATGCTTTATGGAGGAGAGAATGTATTGAGCACAAATGGAGGTTTCATTGTTCAGTAAAGCTATGGCAAACTTGTGCGAAAAACTGAACACTACAACTAATTCAACTAATTCGTGTGAGTTATTCTATTCAAAAGGTCATGTCCAAAGAATTCAACATTGTTCCTAGCTCCATCGCTTGCTACAAAGCTCCCCCTGGATGCTGTCGACTATGAAGGAGTATGTCAAGAATCTCCCTCGGTCAAATTCGACTGTCCCAGACGCATAGAGGCTGTCCAATCCAAATGCATGACATGGCTTTCCTCCTGCCGCAAGGCATCGCTTCTGATGTCATCACGTTTTCATGACACTACAGCAGTTGGTAACAAAGCTAGCCGAGTACTTATTGACCCCCCGCAACATGTAAATGTTTCTTGCTGCCATGAAAACCTCTCAAAGGTGAGCGTCGCTAATACTACGAAGGACCTGGTATTCTGACATTGTGCAGCCAGGTGATCCAATTCTTCACCTACCTGGTTACTTGAAATCCCATGTTGATGATATGGCACGTCGTGCATACGTGAGCGCATGCCTTGCGGAAATCAACAGACCTCTAGGCACCGGTACTGGTAACGATAACAGCAACCACTTCAGAGCAGAGAGTAAAACACTGGATGAACTCAAGTATGACTTCCGTTGTCTTCTTAGATAGATGATCTATAGATAAACACCTACAAAATCAAAAATCTCCACGGTCAGTGATTCAGACAAATACCAATGACTGATAACGTGGTTGTTCGTGGGTGGCTGTTTACACTTCCCCAAGCTATGTTCAGACAAAAGTACTTCCTGTGAGGTCAGTAGCAATACCAGTCAATCCAACAGTATGGACGCAATAGAAAATAAAATAAACAGAATGTAGTCAGCCCAACGGTATGGTGATGACAAAAAAAAAAATGATTCACTCCAACGGTATGGCAGTGTTTAGAGAACAGAGAAAAGTCAGCCCAACAGTATGGTACTGATAAAAAAAGAAATAGATTGATAAGAGAAACCCTTCCTTCAGTAACAATGCTTCTTGTAATAAATTTACTACAGAAAGTCATGTGAAATTATAGCAATCACCCCCTCAGCACAAACAGGTAGAATCAAAGGTCAGGACTAATCAGTGATCAGTAGAACTCTTAGTTCACTATTGAACCTGCTGCCAAGGAACTCACAATGAGTATTAAACAGAATCAGGAACGGACGTCCTTGGATTTCAGTACCAAGTCCCCTATTCAATGACTAAAGTCTAGCAGACAAAGAAAACCCTGGCTCAGTATCACTACTCAGATGAGTGAGGTCAAGCGTCACTATCAACTTCTGATGTCTTCCTACTAAGCCGGTGCTTAGATGGACGTAAAGACAACACAAAGATCTTGAAACAAATTCAGACAATAACACTGAGACGTGAACGAACTGAACAGAAAAAGAGACAAATGAAAAGAAACAAACAAACAAAGAAACAGAAAAAGAAAGAGAGAAAGAAGAAAGAAAAGAAAAGAAAAGAAAAGAAAAGAAAAGAAAAGAAAAGAAAAGAAAAGAAAAGAAGGAGACTAGAGGTTCACCAGTAGAAAATCAAAGAAAAAGTTTGCTCACTGTTGAGCACAGTGAGCTCAAGATATTTCACAGTTGTTGATGATGAGCTAAAGGTATTGCTGGATGTTGCTTACAATGACCTCTCAGTTAGTTGCTTAACAGCTCTTGTCACTGTTGTTGATACTGATCACACTTCACACTCAAATTTATTTTGTGGGGCTTAAAAGTTCCCTATATACCTCTTTTTATTGGCAAAAAGTGGGGTCTTATATAGATAAATTATGGTGGCTGTGTTACTATTTCCCACGTTCTAAGGGGAATAGGCTTAGTCAGATTGTACCAATACTATTTACTGTAGTCATGTGCTTTATAATTTGTGTCATCAAGCTTTAGTCATCTCAAAAAGGTTGCTTTGTCATGATTTGGTTTAGGGTCATAGGTCACCTGACTGTTAGAGTCATATAACTTAGTATCATGTGACAAATATTAAGTAACAGACTGATTATGTTATTTGTTGGTGTCTTGTTATGATGTTACTTTATTGACCGTAGAAATGACACGAGCCGTGTATTTAGAGTGTTAAGAAAGTTCCCACAAGGCAAATTATGCAAGAACTATTTTACACTGTTACTTGACATGTGTGGGATTCAGTCTGAGTCATTGTTATTGCTGACTAAGCAGAATTTACCGCAAAATTAAATATACAAGAATATTCAGCCTATCTGAGTCTGTCTGAGAAATGAAAATACTATCTGAACTGCAGTCTGAACCATAAAGTAAAGGAAGATTGTTCATAATGATTTCTAGGGTATCGGGCTCGTGAGAGAGCATTAGTCATCCATGCACCGAACCGGTTTGGTGCAGGTCACTGTATTATGTATTTGAAGAAGCAACGCGCACAGTCCGAAGTGGACATGTTTGCTGAAGCCATAGCACGCACTGTTGGTGGGCATGAACATTTTGCTTCAAGTTTTCTTACATTAACATTGCTGTCAGCTTGTCAGAAGGCGCATCTTCTGCCAGTGCTACGATGATCGAACCACCTCTACTTGACGATGATTGGTTTGACGGTTGGAACTCAACCTCGTCCCTATCTTCCAATATTTATGCACTTCTGTGAGACTCGCTACCGTCCAAGTCCAAAGCCAAAGCCAGGGTTTGGTCATAATTATATTTAATTATTTTCTGTTGTACGTCGGCCTTGGTTTGTTTTATGTCATTCTTGCTACCTTTTTCATCACTTCATTTACCAATCACCATTTTCCCAGTGACAACGTCTACTCGCCTGTTTCGAAGTACCGCCCATTGTCTTCGACTCAAACGTACCCCTTATCTGCCTCTAACTCAAATGTACCCCCTATCACTTCCAACTTAAATCACTGAGCTTCCCCACATTACTGAACCCCTGCATCATACTATCTTCACTTATATCCAACAAGTTGCTCCCACCTGTTTCCTTCGAGCCTGGTTTTAGTGTACAAAATGACATGCATTGTTTCCTACAACATTTGAATTCACTGTTTGCTTCGTATCAGAACTGAAATAGCATCCTCATTATTATAAGTTCTACCGCGCTATTGAATCTTCTTTTCTGGACTCGCAGAATTCTGAGATGCTGCGAACGTATAACTTACTCCAATTTTGTATTGTTATTAGCAATGCTTGTCCGTACATCGCAGTTTCGAAATCTAGACTTATTATTACATACTCCTGAGTGACACTTTAATAAGTCCACCCACACTGATACTACATGGTACTGCTCTGTAACCACCTAGCACCATTGTTCCATGGACTCGGCCGTGGTGATGATCAGGCAGGTGATTGCAGGCGGACTGTCATGATTGTAGTTTTTGCAGCTTCTATGCAGTTTAGATAGTAAGACATATCCTATTATTTAAAAAATGTTGCAACACATTATGTTACAAGTAACATCGGTCACATGGCCCCCCTATCATTTTCCCTTCGTCCTTGCCCTCACCATCTACCAGCTTGCCCTCCTTTACCGACTTTCCATTGACCGGATCCTTGGGACCATTCCTGTCCCTCGCATCGCCCGCCTCTACGCACGTGCATGCACGTTCCTTCCCCTGATTCGACCACCAATGTGGTCCCGCACCTATGACTCGGTCTGACTCGTGCCACCAATGTGGCTTTCCTCTTTCTGCTCCTTCTGACTGTGGATTCCCGCACATTGTATTCTTACCGTTGGTCCGTCCCAACGTTTATCGGTCTCATTCCACATTCGACCATCCATCACTAATCCGGCTCTGTTGCCAATGCACCTATACCATTCTCATTTCCCCTTTACCCTTACCTACTGTGCGGTAGCCTTGCCCTTAACCCTCTCCACTTAGTATAAGTAGTCGGTCACCCTGTACTAGATTCTCTAACTTGAATCTACTCAATCTTCCCTGGAACATACTTCCCTCTGAACGCCCCTTTGGCTTCAGTCTCTAGTATCTTTTCTTAGTTGCTCATCGCGACTAAGTCTACCTCGATCGACCTCATCGTTCGGACAAGACTGTCCTTACCTTGAGCGACTTCATAGACATCCGTCTTAGAAGTCATGTGACACGTGCGTACTGTGATCGCTGCCGACTCATCGTCGCCAGTCTCACTTGCCATACCGGATCCTTCCGGTTACGTCACGAACATTAGCAGACGACACCCCTCTTAGGGCTCCGCATAGCAGATCTATTTGAGTGCGTAACACATTATAACATTACTGGAAACGCAAAAGCTTTGTAAATGCTAGCCATGTTGGTGATGGCCAGACAAGTAATTACAAGCTGGCTATCACAATTGTAGTTTTTGCAGCTTCTATGCAATTTAGATGAAACATATGTCACTATTTAAAAAATGCTACAATGTATTATAAATCTACTGGAAATGTGATGACCTGTAGTCATTCAACTACAGTGTATGGACATGCAGTTATCTCACTGTTGTCTGCTTCCAAGACATACATCCAGATGATATTTCTCTGGTATAGTCATATCTTATTTCACCTATGTGTGACACTATGATAAAAATATCTAAGGTTAAAAAATGATGTACAATAATGTGTTTTAATTACCAATTCTGTCTGGTCATATCAATTTTGGGTTGATTCCCTGATGTGACTGACAGGTCCAGCAGCTTCAACAGATACATCGTTACAAGACAGTCAATTGGTGAGTTCCATTAAAAGCTACCCAATGTATTTTAATTGATATCTATTGCTGTAGAAACACGAGAATGAGGCAGCTGCCATCACACAGTAAGTACTGTCTGCTTACCTTACAAGTATATCTAACAATGATTTGTTCTGTCAAGGACTCCCATGTGCCAGAAGCTGGCGCCAGGTGGGCCACGTCATCCTGACGCACGGGTGGGGGTGCTACAGTGGTATATAGAGTACACTTTTTATTGTAATTTTTTCGTAATACAATTGTTTTTGGTCGATTTGCATCGATGAGCAAATATGGACAAGTCAATTGGGAGCTACAGGAATATACTAGAATCTACGGTACACTAACACAATTGACGATACGCTATTTCGCTCGATGCGAGTCACTAAAAATCGACTATAAGTCTCATCTTTCTCCGGAAATCGACGTGAATCTTATCGCAATATTTCCGTCGTTTTCCGGAGATACGGCTAGGACCGTTTCTCACTGGGGATCGCACGATTCACCAGCGAAAGATTTTCCGCTGTTCCACACCAAATTGCACAGACCTTGTTCAATCTGCTGGCATTGCAGTTCGAAGACAAAGATGGAGTTATCTTGCATAATCATGACAAACATATAAAAGCAAGGTATCTTGCCACTAACCCATTAGGATTTATTCCAGCCTTCAGACCATATCACATCCTCACTCACAATGCGTTTCTCCTTTGCAATTTTCCTCGTCGTCGTAGCTCAGATGGCATCATCAAGCTCTGCCACGCCTGTTCAGGCCAGTGTGATCCAAGGTTGTCCCGTCTTTTGCGTCTACAAACACGAATGCCGCAGATGCCCTGGAAAAAGTTGCGTGAGTTATAGTGGTTTGTGTCCTGGATTTAACCATGACTCATCGATACGGCAGATCGCCTTTGTATGTGCTGTGAGTAGTGTTTCTGCTTTTACATCGGTGCAGTATGGTTCATGACACTGACACGCGAGTCACTAGTGATCGATTGCTGAGTTGATCAATTAAATAAAGTTTCCTGTCACTCGAATAATGGAGGGATTGGAATAGACGACTCACTTTTAAATTACTCGATAGTCGTCAGCTCATCTGCAACACATTTGAATGTGCATATCTTATGTACACGCGAGTGTATGTTGATCATTTTGTACTTGTAAGTAACGTCGAATTGCATCGTTGGACTGGCGCGGCTGGCAATGTGCTTGCCTCTAGCAGACGGAAGCTGGTGTGGCCTCGACCTAATGATCATGCTACCTACGACAACGCCCGAAGGCCTGACTAAGCTAGCAAATGGTGGCAAACACCCGCCTGTGTCACCCCCCGCTGGAGGGGTACCCCACTCCATCGTTTTCCCGCTAAAAGGTGCTGTTGTCTGTGAACTTCCCTAACATCACGTAGTCAAACAGCAGTGGGATGACGAGGACAAGTCACGGAGTAACTTTTTATATGCATGGAATTAGCACGGAATGTGGATCTCCGCGTCCTGGTTTCTCGAAAGGTAGGTGCGTTTAGACAGATGTTTCTGAAGATTTTAGGAAACGTCACGAGGCTTGTCTGTCTAAATTGGCTTCAAACTAGAAATGAACATTGATCGACCTGTATGGTGTACATAAGTTCTGTACATGATAAAGACCTGACCTTACCCGTAATATTTCCAAATAGATGTAGATGAGGAGCGTTCTTATGTAGTATATGATGGGATGATCATCAGCCACGCAGACGCTGATTGCTCTCGGCTGAATGAACACTATCGCATCATCAGCACGATGGAACCCATCAACTAGAAGAAACTTACAGACTATAAACGATTTCCGAAGATCAAGATCTTACGAATGACCGTAAATATGCACCGTGATGGTGCAACTTGACATCATAGTAGGGCGCTAGTCCCGCGCCAAGCTTTACCAGACATACATGATTCTTCGTGCTGCACGTATGCCTCAAGGTGTCAAAATCACTTATTCTGTGTATATGCTATGCACCCGTGATTGATTATTCGCCGAGTCAGCCCTTGAAAGATATCATTCCTTATAAGATTGTAAAGTATGACCTGAGTCATGCCAACAAAAGTACAGGTCATGGCAGGCCCGGCCAGGGATTCAAACTCACTCACGAGGTATATTGTAGCCATTGCCCCATGCCACCTATTGTCACAGTGGCATGACGGGATCGGATCTCCCCTTCCCAGGTGACGGATGAAGCTAGTGGCGTCATGCTAGCAAGGCTTCGGAGAATAAGTAGCATGAAGGTGGAGCCTCGACCCGAAGGGAAATCAACCAGCGGCACTGAGGATGACGGGGAGAATGAATGTCAACTTGAACTTCGCAGTTACTCAACTGCTGCAACGAACCCCACGTGATTTGATGCTTAGTCAGTGCCAGGTCCTCACTATGGCCACGAGTGTCAACCGAGACCCACTTGACTGTTGACTTTTGAGGGAGCGGACACGCGGGGAGAACGTCAACTAGAACAAGCAGATAATCTCAGTCGTTAGAAACGGACTCTATACATTGAGTATGTACCTAGAACAAGCAGATACTAGGTAGTTCAATTGTTAGCTTTTAGAATGTAATAAGTGAAATAATCGAGCACGTACATCTCAGTCGTTAGAAACGGACTGAGATGCTCGAGTGGCTGCACGAAGCCTTTTATGATACGGTAAAACACGGAGGAGAAAATATATGTCTGAAACATGCGTATTGGGACTCGGCCGAATGACGACGCACGAGCGCATTCGTACCTGGTCCGATGCCACTCACGTCTCCCCCTGGTCCGGTTCGGCTTCGGACTTCAACATTGACTTTGTGAAATACCGGTACAGTTTGAAAGGGAATGTGCAAATTAGCGGCATAATGTGCGAGCTGTGAAGGTGTAATTGTGGTGTTCGCAGGACCGAGTGTAACTTTAGCAATGTAGCGTGCAAGTGATTCACGGAGGTATGAGGCACCATAGTCACTCTTGATCTTGTCAAATGTGACGGCCTTTATAGTCGGATGCTTCGTCATCACCTGAGAACGAGCAAACGACATATCTGGAGGGCGGGTCTGATTCCCCGGATAAGACTCCGTGGCTCCGAGTTTCCACTGAATATATTGTTGGTGACGTAGAATATTCTCCCTTCGTTCGAGCCAAGAGGCCATTTGCGCGAATTCGTTTTTGTGATTTGTCGAACGGTAGGCATCTTTTGCGAGGTCGATATGGAGGCGCTCTGTGTATTCAGTACTATAATTATCTGTTGTGCCATACATTCGAATCATGTGAGTATAGTGAAGCGCAAAGTGAAGCTTTGGTAGGTTGAACGAATTCCGAATTCCAAGATCGATGAAGATATCCTTGTTCTCGTGGAAAAGTTCCACTGGCAGGGCCTCGCCAGCGTCTCGGAGCTGTGACATGGATATTGTGCGAGATATAGAAAATCCAGCAGACCATGGACAGCACGGAGAAGTCGGGCAGAGGACATATTGTTGGGGAGTCTGATATCAATGATGATGCGAGTAAGAACCGACAGATTTGGTTGTACTCAGTGCCGCTCAATCGTGAAAGTGTTGTAATACCCTTCATAAAATGTCGAATGTGGTGATTAAGAGGAAGGCGCCGGCATCGTGCATCTATCTCTTCGCTACTGCATGCTTCAGACAGCCAAGTGAGGAGGTGCTTCACGAGACCTTGATATAATTGATGGAGAATGTCTGGTGTGATAAACTCGAAGATATTGACCAGCGGCAGTGTCTCCCAGAAAGGATGAATGATAGGCTTAATGCCAGCCTCCGTGGTGACTGTAGTACCTGCATCTACAACCGTTGCGTGAGTTTCAGTAGTTTGTGTCCTGGATTTAAGCGCACGACTCACCGACATGGAAGACCTTCGTTGTATGCACGACGTGACCGTGACGTAATAGGAACCGGCCCAATATATCGAGTAACTTCAGAGTACAAGCTGGAGTTGATAAGATAGACTCGGTTCACAGAGCAGAGAAATAGAACTTGATCGATGAGGCATTCGTGACGTGTCGATGATGTGTGCGTAAGCCATGCTTGCACAGCTGCACTACTGCTGGCAGGTCAACCCAAGCAAAAGATTTTCTGCTGTTCCAGACCGAATTGCACACAGACCTTGTTCAATCTGCTGGCATTGCAGTTCGAAGGCAAAGATGGAGTTATCTTGCATAATCATGACGAACATATAAAAGCAAGGTATCTTTAATTTTCACCAACCCGTCAGGATTTATTTCAGCCTTCAGGCCATATCACATCCTCACTCACAATGCGTTTCTCCTTTGCAATTTTCCTCGTCGTCGTAGCTCAGATGGCGTCATCAAGCTCTGCCACGCCCATTCAAGCTGGGATCGAAGATTGTCCCGTCTTTTGCGTCCACAAATACGAATGCGCCTACTGCCCTAGTAAGAATTGCGTGAGTTATAGTGGTTTTTGTCCTGGATTTAATCACGACTCATCGACACGGCAGATCGCCTTTATATGTGCTGTGAGGAGTGTTTCTGCTTTCACATCGGTGCAGTACGGTTCATGACACTGACGCGCGAGTCACTAGTGATCGACTGCTGAGTTGAACAACTAAATAAGGTTTCCTGCCACTCGAGTAATGGAGATTGGAATAGATGTCTCACTTTTAAATTACTCGATAGTCATCAGCTCGTCTGCAACATATTTGAATGTGCATATCTGATGTACAGGCGTGTGTATGTTGATCATTCTGTACTTGTAAGTAACGTCGATTTGCATCGATTTGCCGCTAAAAGGTGCTGGAACTTCCCTAACATCACGTAGTCAAACAGCAATGGGATGACGAGGACAAGTCACGGAGTAACTTTTTATATGCATGGGATTAGCACGGAATGTAGATCTCCGCGTCCTGGTTTCTCGGAAGGTAGGTGCGTTTAGACAGATGTTTCTGAAGGTTTTAGGAAACGTCGCAGGGCTTGTCTGTCTGAATTAACTTCAAACTGGAAATGAACATCGATAAACCTGTATGGTGTACATAAGTTCTGTACGTGATAAAGACCTGACCTTACCCGTAATATTTCCAAATAGATGTAGATGAGGAGCGTTCTTATGTAGTATATGATGGGATGATCATCAGCCACGCAGACGCTGATTGCTCTCGGCTGAATGAACACTATCGCATCATCAGCACGATGGAACCCATCAACTAGAAGAAACTTACAGACTATAAACGATTTCCGAAGATCAAGATCTTCCGAATGACCGTAAATACGCACCGTGATGGTGCAACTTGACATCATAGTAGGGCGCTAGTCCCGCGCCAAGCTTCACCTGACATACATGATTCTTCCCGCTGTCAAAATAACTTATTCTGTGTATATGGTATGCACTCATGATTGATGATTCACCAAGTCAGACCTTGAAAGACATCATTCCCTATAAGATTGTAAAGTATGACCTGAGTCATGCCATCGTAAGAGCAGAGTTCTCGACTCGACAAGCTACGTAAATTTGTATCATGACGGTATCAGTACTCAATTGCGGTCGGAATCACTTACGCCGTGTATTCCGGTCGTTCCTTAGAAAAGCATATGTATGCCAGCAAGGAGCATACAGGCTGAGACTCTTGCAAAAAAATTCAAATTCACATCGTTCAATTAGGGTTGCGGTGGAACAACAGATAAGTTCTTCCTAAAATGCATACACAAGTTATTCAGCATATAAAAGGAAGAAGATGACGTTTCAGATTTATTCGATCGCATCCTCATCGCACACAATGCGTTTCTCCTTTGCAATCGTCCGAGTCTTCGCCCTCGTTACTGCTTTTGCATCATCAATATCTGCCATGCCCACTGATGCTAGCATTGGGTACTGTCCCATGTTTTGCCACAAACAGAGTGAATGTAGTACCTGCATCTACAACCATTGCGTGAGTTTCAGTAGTTTGTGTCTTGGATTTAAGCGCACGACTCACCGACATGGAAGAGCTTCATTGTATGCACGGGTTGAACGTGACGTAATAAGAACATACTAACGGCCCAATATATCGAATAACTTCAATTTTGAGTACAAGGTGGCGATGATGAGATTAGACTCGGTTCACAGAGCAGAGAAATAGAAGTTGATCGATGATTTAATTGCGGTGATGATGCGACGATTAGTTTTGAGCGTTTTGTCTCTTGTTACTTGGAGCCTTCCACAACGATGTAAAGCGGGAAAAACTTGGCCTGGAGAGATGACGATAGGACTGACGCGGGCCACATTGAGGTCATTCAGACACTGCGATGTGCACCTCAAAAGATGGGAGACCCACCCACATTTCGAGACGTGAAACGCGGTGAGAAGCGGGGATGCTTGTAACCAGGAATGGAATCTTTGAGCAGAGCCTGTCAACGAAGCGTGGGTTATGCGCTGGCAAACATCAAGAAGGTCGTTTCGGAGATATAGGGCATCATGATCCTGCCTGGACAGTACTGATACGTGGGTATATAAACAATGAGTGTAAACAATAATTCAAAGTCAGCGGTGTTCGAAATAGGCAAGTGTTGTTGATGTACGAAAAGAGGACAATGGTTTGGAAGCACAAAAGACATGTTATTATTCAAAGTTAGATATATACCAGCCATGCACTCAAGGCTTTTCATCCATCCACCTACAGCATGAATATACGTGAGTTATATTTTCTTGTCTTTGACCACCAAGTAACTAACCTCCTCACAGTTTTCAATCGTGCTTCATTGAAGCGTAGCTCTCGTACTCGCACCAGAAAACCCTCAGACGCTGGCTGTCCATCAACCCTCGAAATAATACCAGAGTGCTTAGAAATTCAGAACAACTCACGACTCACTCTATCCGAATTCCCATTCTCAATCGACGATGCCTTGCTCATGCTCAATGACACCCCTCGTTCACCTACTCTATCTGCATCCTCTTCCACAGATGATAGCATGCCTGCTACCCCATGTGCATCAGACGACGAAGATCTTCCTCTCCCAACTCCCCGTCTGACACCAAAGCGCATCACCATTCGTCCTCTGTGTATAACCAAGACCCGTTCTATAGTCTGCGAGGACGCCACCGATCCTCCTGAAGAAGAAGACGAGTACGATTTTTACACACGCCAATTCGAGGACTTTATCTCCCTGTACTCGCCTGTGCCCTCTGCACCTGCACCAGCCCGTCCAGAATCTATCATTCTCTCACACGAGGTGGCACCCCAGCCACCAAAACCACGCGGACGCAGTCGTTTCTCAAAGGCTCTCCCACTCCTTCCTCTCCCTACCCCGCCTCTAACGCCTGTTCCACCCGTTCCGCAGCTACCAGTCTCAGGTATCCGGAAAAAACGTATCCTTCCACCCTTGCCAATCTACCCACCACCCCCACCCCCAATTGAAAACCGCCCCCCTCCTCGTATGGCTGTCCCCTCTGACATCGAAGAGCTCGATGTTCTCGAACAAGAGGAGCAACAGCCAGTTTGCCCAATCATCATCGAACAAATATGGTTTGACGATGAGGAAGAATCCATATATTCTCAGCCTTCCTTCGTACCAAGCCAAGACATCCACCCCACTGCACCAGTCCCGGAAACACTCAGCCTTCCTCGCGCAAGCACCGACTCTGACACTCCCCGGTCGTCTCTAGACTCGTTTTCAAGCAGCCAATCCCACTCTTCCTTCTCATCCTCGAGCTCGTCTGAGGAAAACGCCCCTATCTCCCCCTTCTCCTTCCCTCCCACTCCAGGACCCGAACTCCACCAACTCCGCAGTCGATGGAGCTGTTCCACGATATCCTCACACGTTACTGAACCTCCACGCACAATTCTGAGTCCCTTGCGTGGGGTGTTTGTGTCCAAATCGAAAATGAATTCAGGGTCAAGGCGGGCGCCTCCTCCTCTGCTTCCAATTATGTCTACACCTCCTCGTTCTCGTCCATCACATAGCTCATCGCCTTTACAAACGCGGAGCAACACCCAGAATCAGACCCGGTCACATAATCCGTACATAATGCCTCTAACACGAATGTTATTCCCCACAACGCCCTCCCCGCCCACAACGCCCACGCCTAGCAGGCACATCCGCCGTCAACAATCACGCTCGTCGACGTCTTCTGAGTCGTCTGAAAGCGGGAGCTGTGAGAGCGGAGGCAGTGCGGGGTTGAAAAGGAAACCGATTCCTATTGAGATGTTTTTGAGGGCTTAATTGTCTGAGCGTGGGTGGGGTTTCGATCTTCCTGTCTATTGTCTTTTCCGTTTTGTTCTTTTGTTCAAAGGTTTTGTTTTACCTTTTCGTTGATGTCTATTTGCTCTCGTTAACGACGACGACGATTTATGATTATTGTATTCATCATCATCACTCGCAGCTCGCTCATTCATGCATATTAATATCCATAATGTACCTGCATCTTCCGGTCACTTTGCATTTCCTCGCTGACACGTCTTTCGTTTTTTTTTATCTCTGAACTCTTGCATGTCTTTGCATTCCATTACGTTTCTACGCACTCTCTCTGTCTCTATAGCATGGTCCACTTGTAGCCTAGTTCATACTACGATGAAATGATATCCGATGTTTTGACGTTCCATTGCAAAGTTTGTTGAAAAATGTTCGTAACGAGCGAGACCCCGCAAATTTCCCACAGAGATGTCTTTACAAGGTTGGAAATCCAAAAGAAAACCCGTTTCTCCGCAAGGTTCACTAGATACAGGGTGCAATGTGCTTCATCTATTGCAAGGACCATTTTGGCCAGTAAGATGGAAACTCGTCGTGTGACAAGATACATCATTGTCGAGACAACTGGTCTTGCAACAGAACAAAACGTTGTATTCACGGTAGTTAAGGTCCGAGATACGAGATGATGGTGGCTCAAGTGATGAGAAAAATTAAAAAAAGTCCAAGCATAAGCATCGTAAGCGATACACAAGACCATGATAAACTTGAAATTGATCGGATATTATTACATCAGTAGAGTTGGTAACGACATACATCAACGAACAGCTAAGTACATCAGACAATTGAGGACTTGTAAAAAGTGATGTGATTGACGCCAATTAATGGGCCCCAGGTGTTATTGCAGGTATTGCTACATCTACAACTGAGATGACGTTAGTGATGTCAAAAATTGCAAAGTGAAGCAGCTATACTCACCAGCCATTGCAAGAATGCTTCCAGCTTGTTCTTTGGCGGGGGATCCTCATACATGTCCGCCACAATTTCAGCTACATCGGTCTTGAAGTCCATGTCCTCTGGAGCAACAGGCTTGGTACCATAGTAGAAGCGAGCGCCAAGGTACATGACTGGCCAGGTGATGAAAAGGATGTAGTTGGTGATGAAATTTGCAATATCCCACTTTCCTTTGAGGAAAACGTTCCATCCGTTGAACTAAAGAGTAGAGGAACAGTTAGTCTCAATAGCATTAGTGGATATGAAAAGTTGGCATACGAAACAGATGGTGACCGTTGAAACCGCTCCCCACCACGCTGCGTATGGCTGGAGATTTGTGTAGTAAGGGAACGTCTTGCGGTCGATGCCTTGGACCTGTATGCCCTTGTAGAAGCGGAGGTACGTCACCGAGATACCAAACCACGTCATAAGGCCAGCGACGGATGTCATGTTAGCAAACCAGATAAATACTGAGCCCGCGCTAGCGGACACAGCCATGAAGGTAAGAAGGGAGAAAGAGGCGGAGAAGAGGATAGCGACATAAGGCAGCCCGTTGCGTGAGGTTTTAAGGAAGACCTTGGGAGCATTTCCTGAGATTGCAAGACCATCTACGAAAATCGTTTATTTCGATGAGTTGACTCCCAGATAAGTATACGCACAAATCGCACGAGACGAAGTGTACAAGTCACTAGATGCGGCGGACCATGCCGAGGTCAACAAACAAGCATTGATGATCTGTTTTGAATACCAATGACAAATTTCTAGGTAACAAGGGAAGGCCAAATGCGGCTTACCGAAGGAAGTGATTTGATTCCCGCTTTTTCGATAGCAATGACGAATGGAGACTTGGCGGCTGTTTCATCAACCAATTTGAGATGTGGGTCGTTGGATGGTACAAGCAGACCAATGATGAATGTTCCGCCGATGTAAAAAAGCAATATACGGATGTATACTCGACGGATGGCTTTGGGCAAGTTACGACGAGGATTCTTCGCTTCTCCAGCAGCAATCTAGGTGGGATTCGTAAGTAATGGATTTATTGAACAAGCTTAGAGTATAACGTACAGCAACAATCTCGGTTCCAAGGAACGAGAAAGCAGCTTGAATCAAAACAGCCCAAAAGCCAAGGAATTGTCCTTTGACACCTTCGATGCCATTATACTGAACGAATGGTCCAGGATTTTTCCAGTAGCGGAATCCAATGCGGTCATGGTTTGGGCCACCTCCCAAATCGATGATTATACCGATGATAATAAGACTAGTGATTGTGATGATCTTGATGGATCTGTGGTGATCTCAGAATACAAGGTTGGGATATAGTACTTAGTACGCACGCAAATATGAATTCCGTCTCGCCGTAAGCGCCAGCGCCGAGCATGTTAATGGCGAGAACGACGACAAGACATATGACGACCCATACTGAATTATTGACAGCGGGATTCCAAAAGTTTATCAACACTACAGCAGCAGAAAACTCGGCTGAGATGATAAAATGTCAGTAGGTACGCTAAGAAAATGTATTTAACTCAAGTACCAGGTGCTAAAGAGTAAGAGGTCAGTAATTGTGAGAAATGGAAGAGGAAGAATGGGACTTACAGGTAATCGTCCAGTTGTACCAGTAATTCCAACCCACGGCAAAAGAGAACGCAGGGTCGACGAAGCGCTCGGCCAGTTTGATGGGACCACCAGGTATAGGCAGGTAAGAAATCTACGAGACATAAAGATCAGGTATGTGATCTAGATCTAGGGCGTGCAGCAAGCATACCATTTCACCTAAAGTGATCATGACGCAATAGACGATGGAGCCCATGATTGTGTAACCGAGCAACAGACCGATGGGGCCTCCTTGCGTTAAGGAGTTTGCAGTTCCAACAAAAAGACCAGTACCGATAACACCCCCAATACTTGACGGAGGTGAGAATTTATCAGAAGAAAGAAGAAAATATAACAGACCTAATCATGGTGATGTGACGATTCTTGAGTTTACGTTGCAGGATGTTCCGCGAGGGCCCTTGAATAGACTCTCCATCATGGTTTGAGATGTCAGAGAATTCACCTCTGCTAGTGTGATAAGCAGCAGCATCCGTCTTTTCGGTATCCATTGTGGCGAGCGCCCGTGAGCGAGAAGAGTAGGAGGGAAGAGATAAGACTTCAACCCAACCACGATTCATACTAGATATATGAGTGTCCGGTGGGCTGTGGTAGTGTCTTCTTTACAGACATTGATCAATAAAGCGCATCTGATTGACCGAGTAGGATTAGGCAGGCCAGGCACCGCACGGTTACAGTGAGGGCATCATCGCTCCTTCTCCCTGGAATTCCCGTAAATCTACTCAGGCAGATCTGATAATTTCGCTGAAAGAGGTATTAACATAATGGCATCTACCATTCCATGCAGCTCCTATATGATATTGTACAGCATCGGCATCTGATTGGAGTAATACGGTCTGCCATTTGGAGGTACAACATAGCCTGCCAGTGCTGTTTACACGATGAGCCTATAGCTACCAGCATTTAAACATAGAGATAACTTACCGATCAAACTCATATCATTGGAATCTCACTCGCGGAGAAGCCGCGTAATAAGGCGCGTCATGTGGCGCGCCATCTCCGAGTTGCAACATCTCACCGTAGTTTTGGCCTTTATGACCGCAACGTGCAGCCAGCTGGCGGCCTTCACATCGGTATCAGTTAGTGGTTTCTTGTATCCGTGGACCGGGAATGTGGCTGGCAGTCTGTAAAAGCGTACCTCTAAAGTATGTATATCCATAGCATCCCCATAGACGTTGACTGTATCTGCATCAGAAACGAGTAAATTGAACAGTGTCCCAGAAAATGGGCTAGTCGTAAACCTACACTGGGACTGTCGATAATGAAATCCAATTTACTGATGCCGGCAGATTCTGCTTATGATGTTCATCTATGGCAGATCAATGATCATATCTTATCTTCAGCTGCTACTATAGCTAGTGGTAAATGAATTTTACACGGTTCAGACAGGTTAAGACTTGCCAGCACACGGCCCTTCTTCAAATTCATGCGTGCCCTCGCACGACTGGGATCGAGGGGTCTTAAGCCCTGCGGTGGAGACTTGCCTACAATCCACGCGGCAAATTTTGCAGCAGGTTGGCGCAAAGTGCATGTGCTCTAAAAACAACCCTGAATTGTCGCATGTCACATTTGGCAGAGAATTTTAATAGTACCTATATCATAGGAAGGAACCAGTAGCTTACAGCCTCCTACAGCGGTTCTCGAGCATTAGACGTTCAAGAAAAATAGGATAAATGGGGGGCATCGGGCCGAGCACAGTTCCTATGGCCTCCCGTTGGACCGCAAGCTTGTGAGGCTGACAGCCTATTACAGAACATTCAGTCATGGTACAAACCTGCCAAGCGGTGTACCCGCAAAATGATCATATTATATGGTTCACTGCCTGGGCGGATGAAACTTTAGCATATATTGAAAATGAGAGCGCAAGTACAGACCACTTCTAGAGATTATCTGTTCGTGTAGTATAGTATGCCTTCTAGTGTTCGTCGCGGTCGGTCCGAGTCCAGCCTGAGGCCTGAGGTTTCACGGGCTTATATCGGAAAGGTTACTTCATGTGGAAAATTGATGACGGTCCTTTGGGCGAGGTTTGTAGTCCAAGATTAATTGCAGTCACAGGAGGCAGTGAACATATGTATGAGGCATCTACTGCATGAGAATGTGTCTTTAGCAATCAGAATAAGTAGGAGTGGCCACCAGATGAGGCGCGATAAGCGGCAGTAGTGCGAATTAGAACTTCGCGTCCCATGCAAACATTGCAAAGTATTACATAACTGACGCGGCCAAATCAGGTTTAGGGTCCGAGGGACGGCTGAGGATGACGTGGACCGGTCACGGTCAACATCGACAACAATATTTTGGAAAATTCGAATTCTAATCGGACAGAATCTGATTTCACGACCATTTACTAGTTGTGCACTTAAACTTAGATCTTCGGCGCTTTAGCCTTAACCTCAGCTTTTCAGCTGCGGGCATATCAAGCTCACATTCTCCGCACGACTGTCGGATGCAGAACAGAACAGATCAAGACAGAACACGATAGCACCTACACAAATTGAGTGATCTGATGGAATATCAAATGAGAATCTCCATCCCGCCCCATTCTAACACCCTGAACAAAGTCACATCACCAGCTCTTGCAGGATCCACTCCAACTACATCTACCCACCAAGCAACGTCTTTCTCGGCTTGCATTTGTGCATTAGCCCAATTTGTTAAGTGCTCCTTACAGATACCTTTGAACAACATGCATACGCGAGTCACGACGTCAGGCTGCGGAGAGATGCATAAAGAAGCAGCGCGTTCATATGCCGCTTGAGGAACGAATCGAAGGGCAATGTATTCGTGCTTGAGGATATTTGGTAGCCAGTAGCTACCACGGCAGTTTTAGTGACGTGTTCCCGATTTGACAGCCTGAGGTAGTAGCGCATATGTACGCACGTTATGAATGATGTTCTAGCTTCGGTATGAAGTCCCAAAACCTTCAGTGATTTATCGAGATAAACTGTTACTTTGTCCACTGGAATGACAATTGAATCCATATCATCGAGACTGCTGGATATTGGATTGAATGTATCCACTGATTGCGGTCGGGATGTCGATGACCGGGGAAATGCTTGCAAATTTATCCTGCGAAGAAGAATACAAGTTAGAAGAGCGATTTATGTATCATCAGGGGACTTGCTGCGCCTCCCAGAACAAGTACGACACATCTAAACCGGAATAATGTTCAGTCAGACTCCCATCTTGATGGGTGCGGACGTTCCATTCTAAACGTTGTCCATGCTCTCCCGTGGTAACAACAGGATAGATGACAGAAAGGCTCCACTCAGGAATGAGGGAAAGCTTGACGGAAACATCGATGTCGGAGGGCGAGTATAGATAAATGACTGGTTTTTTAACATACGGCTCATCATCATAGACTTCAAGATTGATGGAGTCACCATCCTTGATGTGATACGATCCGATACTCCGGTTTGCTTGCATCACTACCCCACGCAAGCACCGATCGGAAACCCTACCCAAAACTGCCCCGACATCAGTGGGATGGTGTCCCAATATCCGACTACCATCAGCAAGAAGTTTGGCCACCTTCATCTCCCTCGTAGTCTGGATCTCGTTAGATGGAAAAACATGTTTGATTGTGACTTTGTCATTGTTCCTGCTATGTGGTCTCAACTTCAGTACTGGAAACACTTGTAAGATATTTTAGGTGCGTACGAGCTGTCCTGTTCGTTAACCTGACTTGGTGCCGATTGATTATCAGGCAGTGAAATAGCCGAAGCATCAAGTGGCAGTGGGACGGGCAATGTCATTTCCGTGCGCCGCGTCACTTCGACGATGTTAAGCAAGTCAATGACGTCGGACCATATCTCAGCCGTGATGTCCACATAGTAGCCATCGCAAATATCGAGTTGATTGGTCTGAAATATGACCACATCTCTCGGAATGTTTGGGAAATGTTTGCAGGCAGAGTCAAGCATGAGCTTATGATATCTATGAGCCATTAAATATCTAAATAATTGTTCCACTCACATTATACGACCTTTGCCGTTTAACCCTGACCCGCTTTTGTCCATGTTTCAGAACAAGACGTTGGGAAATTGGTTTCTCTTTAGTCCCAGTCTTCATAGACATGTTTGAAGGTTTCAAGTAGAGGGTGACGACACTGTCTATGAGCTATGGCATGCTGGCACTTGATCCCTTAGTAACAGCAGGCGGCTCGGTGGCTACTAGATGGTCCCACGAGTCCGTGTGTCCCAAGAGTCCGCGCATTGACTCTAGCACACGCAATTCTACACGGAATCCTTATCCATGATAGATCTGGATTCGCCCAAACATAATACACACTGCCATATTTTTTTTTTGAAGAAAATCGAAGTAGATCTTGTTCCATGGACAACTTATCAGTGCGAGAGGCATAGAAGGCTCGCTCTAAAGGTCAGATCTCCACATATAATTCTGGAATATTGTGAGATGGTTATACATGATTAGAGAATACTAAAACAAATTTATCCGGGGCACATGCTTGTCAGGATCATCTGCGATGAAGAAATAAGCCCCAAACGTGACAATCTGCCCAAAGCGTTACATAGAGACTGTGTAATCAAAACTCCGCAATGCCGGAATGCTTTACACCATGCACAACTTCACAATACTCAAACGGTGCGGACTCTGCGGAGCGTGAAAAGGCATTGCGGCAGACGTGTGACATAGTGTGACGAAGTGCGCGAACTCTAGGGAAAATTGCACTTTTCTGCGCGGTAACTCTCTGCTGGACTCAACACGTCGATTTTCGAAAAAGAAACTAGCAGACGTTGTACTTTCGATGTCACGCTATTGAACTGTCAAAGAATTAATTTTATTTGTTTGTGCGATGTGGAGTAATAACCGTTTTGCCAAAAATGCGCGAACTCCCGTGGACATCTAGTATGGATCCACTGCACATGATGCTACACCGCCAAACGGCCGTAACCTAATAAGAACATTTGATACAAATATTATTACGACCTGTGAGAGACCTCCGGGGCGACACCGGGCAGACACGTGTGATATGTTAGCTTGGTTTGAATGTGGTATGTCTGCCACCGGTTGTCCATGAGATGTTTAGTCAAACGTCTGCCAGATGTTTGGAATATATCCGAGCTTGGGTCCAAGCGGCCACTGTAGAACACCGCGCTAGGAGCATAGGTCACACACAGCGATCTAGACATTTGTGCGGTGTTTGCCTAGATGTTTGTCACATATATTGTTTAGGTCGAGCATTGGTTTACTATACATGAGTTAAAATCTACTATAGCTGCTCAATGACAAAGATATCCGTTTGCCGTTTCTTGTAAATGTTGTCCCTAAGCGTGATGTAATGACTCGGCCTGCTTGAACTTGCTCGTCTATATTATTCTTGTAGACGTTGTCCCTAAGCGTGATGTAATGACTCGGCCTGCTTGAACTTGCTCGTCTATATTATTCTTGTAGACGTCATAATTCGATTCTATGCATTCAACAAGCTTGACAGTAAGAACGGGTATCTGATATATATATACACTATATACGAGGACAAAAAATATGTAGCTCTCGAAAATCAAAGCTCAGCTACAAGTGAGTACGGAAAACATTCAGCGGCTAGTCTTTGAAACTCGGTCCATATACCAGCTCTGATAGTATCATGGTCTGTGATCAACGCAGGTGAATCCTCTGGATCCTCAGTGAGTGTCCACGACTCAATAAACGCTCCTTCCAGACTGATTCTTGAATTCCAAAGGGGCCAAGAGCCGTGAGGGAAGTCAGGATAAGCTGCAAGAAATGCCATCCAGAATGCGTCACGACCCCATGTCCATTCGGGTGTGCGTGTGTCGACAACAACGTGAACCAGCCAAGATTCGAGCTTATATAAGAGTGTGACCCAACACCTTGCAGTGAAAGGATCGAAGTCTGACGGAAGAGGGAAGAAGGACGGCTAGAGAATACAGTGTGTGAGTAGGGTGTACTGGAATTAATGGAATTAGTAGACGCACCGTTCGCAGCCTTGGTTGTAGGCTAGATATCATCAAAGGAGCAGCATCAAGAATCGGCACCACATAGCCAGCAAATTCAGAGGGAACGTTAATAGTGATTTCCAGCGGCTATAAGCTATTTTGAGTTCCAAGAAAACAATAATAGCAATGCAGCCACTTACGATCCGGGTTGCTGTTTGAAATACATGTGGTACACTTCCATGGAAAAGAACAGATAATGCAAGAGGTTTCAGTCCAACACCATCATCTTTTTGGATGGCGTCAATGTACACCGTTGCTGACATTTTGTATGGTGGTTTGTATATGATTCAACTGCGAGAGCTGTGAACATGTTTGTCACACGCCCTTCAAGCAACCACTTTGACGTCTTCGCGATTTGAAACGTAATTCAACGGACACATTCAACGCATTGCATTGGGCTGTGAGCTGTGTAATTTGCATGCATGCATGGGGCATGCCATTGTGCTGCGTAAATTCTGGGTCTAGTTAAATGTATGTATCCATCCCTGTTCTCGCTCAGGCTGACCACTTCTATTCCTGTCGTCCAAGTGGTTCTGGCAGTTTTGACGAGGAGTGATGTCGTATCTAGCACGATTCAGGCGACAAACTACCACTACTCAGCCATCACCCTCTGTGACTCTCATGAGTCCTACGTTTCATGGAGGAGCTGCTACTACACCTACACGGCGCAACCAGTTGCCCCCGTCATCACCATTGTCACCATGCCAAGGTAGCCTCATACGACCGCGCACAAACTCATTGGAAACCGAGCAGCAAGAAGTCAAGAGATTGAAGACATATGCTGCCGAAGTCTGCAGGAGCAAAGGGTTACCTGAAACAGCTTAGAGGAATTTGCTACTGTGAGTTGCAGAACTCTCATTTAACGCCTGAGGACTAAGTGATCTGCTGCGGCTCTATGTTCTAGATCAATGATATTAAACTGATGATGATCAAGCTCATGGCTGAATTGTCGTGCTTTCATAAGAAGGTTCAAGCAGCTGAAGCAGCCAAGGTGCTCGAATCACTGGACTTTGAGGTAACGCTCACTCCATCATTGGTTTCACAGCCATACGTGCACTAACTACCATCATGTACAAGCGTTCCTTAGGTGATCGCCTTCGTGCATGCTTACTGTCGCCTAATTTGACAGCATATGTCACTGATCTTTCAGCAAAAATCTTTGTGCGTCATTGGCATTCCCAGCTACTGCTTTCCACTTGAACAGCTAGCGCACTTAGGATTTTTCCAAGAAAAATCCATCGGTCTTCAAAATCTCTGTGGAAGCACTGCAGGACTCTGATGCTATGGATCGGCTTGATGTACTGATGAAGAAGATACTGACAGCACAGCGGGGAAATATGAAACAGAAGGTGATGTCTCCAATTGTGACTACATCATGCATCCAGGCTGATGTCGTCAGTAACAGCTTATTGCATCAATCGAGAAACGCTCAGATCTAAGCACACTGGCCCGCAGTCTTGCAGGCAACTGCACAGAGCTCACAATGGCGCACTGGGCCCGGATCGCATTCATGGTAAGTAATTCTTCGATCGACATCTTTCGACAACTTATTTCTCTATGTTCATAAGCGATCTTTCCTAATTGACTTCCGAACATTATGTTCTCACCAGAAGACCACTAACGCTCAACTCGAAGAAGCATCAACAGGTCCGAGTCTGCAGCCCCAGACTGACGAAGGTGGTGACAATAATATACCAATTGGTACTACTGCCAGTGCGAGCCATGAACTTGGAGAGGATGGGGAGGATGATAATGACAATGAGGAGGAGCGCACCTGGTCTTTTAGCCAGTATTGGGAGTACCTTGATAAGGTTCTTGACGAGCTTAAAGAGGAGGCTCGACAAAAGCATGCGTTTCCTCAAGCACGCGCTGATTATATCAAACAGTATGTTTCAATTGATAAAATTGACACCGCTAATTCTCAACTTCATTTCCAGATTTTTCACCAAATGTCTTCAGCAAGACCTCCAGATATTCCCTGGTGGCGGTTCATTAGCTCCAAGTTTGGATTCGGTCACTGTTGGTTGGCAAAGAGCGATCCATGAAAAGTTGATGTGGTAGTCTACTACTTACATACATATTCTCGTTGTCTTTGCCTGTAATTCCCTCGCACACTGTTTAATGCCATCATGTTCATGATATTAATGTTGTGACTGTACGATACAGTCTGTACGACAAAGCAATGGTGCATTGCTCGATAGTAAACCCTATAGTTCCAATGGCATGGCCCATATGCTGAGGCATGGTCTGTAGAGTGCTGCCTCAAACATATTGTCAAACATCTAAGGGACATCCGACATTGGACGCTGTGGGAACATTTTGTAGCCAACACTTGCACCGTGGCGGTCAAACATTGCTCAGACGTTTGACGAGTCATGTGAGCGACATGTGGCGCTGTAGGTCAGAGCAGCATCGCTCCATTTGTCTGTCACTCAATTCAAGCTGACATACGGCAAACCATGTGTGAATGTTGGGCGGGAGCAGCCAGAAAATTATGTTTGTCAGACATTGACGCCATTCGGCGGTGTAAGTATCGATATTTTTCCTGGATTGGATAACATGACTCACCTGCATGGCAGCTCGATAATGTCTGCTTTCCTGTGAGTCGTGTTTCTGCTTTCACGTCGGTGCAGTGTATGGTCGTTGTGACACTTATTGGTGATTTGTAGGGCCATTAAATGATCGTCGATCGATACACCGTTAGAAGTTGGCATAATTTTCTGTCGATTGAGAAATGACTTAAAATGCTACTAAACAAGCAGTCCGCTTGCCTGCGGACGGTCCATCTTGATTTGTCATAGCAATAAAGCTTAAATATTTGTAAACTACTTACGTTCGCAGTTTCCCTTTCCTCATTCGACGCTGAGCACAACGTTCTAATATCGCGACGATTTCGCACTCTCGACAGTGTAGTGTATAGTTGACCATGCGCAAATACATCAGTGCGAAGGTCCAGCACGGCCCGTCGCAGAGTTAGACCCTGCGAGCCATTGAATGTCGTCGCGTATGCAGGTCGTAGCGGAAACTGTCTGTGGTTCACTGTCCAACTGGACCTCGGCGGATTGAGAGAGAAAGAGATGCGGGGAAGACAGTGGATCTCGCCTGTCTGTGGAGTCTGGACTTCGACGAACTGTCTGTGCAGTGCCGTGATCCGTACTCGTGCATTTCGTACCAAACCCTTACTGAAAATTAGCCAATGAGTTGACAGGTTGCCTCGGTTGCTTATTTATCAACGCAGTACGACACGTACGACACAAATAAGTCAGAGAGAGCCCAAGAAGATCTCATACCTTTAGGATACAATTTTACACGACCTGTATATCTCCAAATCATAACTGCGTGGCAGCGTATGTTCTGGTAAACAATCATTATGCAACAAATGGAGAGGCACCTTATGAACATCCACACAGTGAAGATCACTGACGAGGATATTATCGCACAAACGTTCCTCGTTTCAGTGCTTCAGAGACATTTTGTCTTGAAACTCCGAGATAATATCCCGCTTCTCTTCAACACCAGTACCTAGGGACTGTGATGTATCATAATCTCTCATCGTAGTCAACCTTCGATACATTATTTCCACTGGTATAGAGTACCCTGTAATACATCAATCCAGATCGAAAAATAAGATCTGGTACAACAAGAATAGAACTCTCATTCGTCGTACCTTAGATACATCGTTCGTGAAATCGGGATGGAATCTCAGTGTACTGGCATCAACAGATCATATCATTTGGCAGTGTACTACTGGTGACAAGTCTAACAATCGTGTGTACTAGGTTCAATATTACTATATGGCCTGCCCGGACGGCAAAAGCTGATCACGGTGAGAACAAAAGAGAGAAATTCGGATGATGACGAAGAAGAACGGGCCCTTAGCTGGCAAGATCTGCTGGTAATAGTATTGCAGGTATGCCACATGCACAACCAAGTGCGCACGTACGCAAGAATTTCGACAGACAGCATATAAAAGCTATCTTCAGAATGATGTGGTCCCGTATCACACCAGTCACAAACAATGCGTTTCTCCTCTGCAATTCAAGTTGTCCTCGCCGTCATTACTGCTTTAACATCGATCTCTGCCACGCCCGCTCAGAACCCGGCAGGCGCCGAAATCTGTGATGTGTATTGCCTCATTAATAAAGATTGCACATCAGCCTGCAGCCGCGACTTCTCGCTATGCGTAAGTATCAATAATTTTCCTGGATTGGATAACATGACTCACCTGCATGGCAGCTCAATAACGCCTGCTATATAGTGAGTCGTGTTTCTGCTTTCACATCGGTGCAGTGTATGGTCGTTGTGATACTTATTAGTGATTTGTAGAATTGATCGATGCACCGTCGGAAGTTGGCATAATTTTCTGTCGATTGAGAGATGACTTGAAATACTACTAGATACTTTTATTTCCTAGCGTCGAGAGTGATTAGTAGTGTCGCAGAAACGTGACGGAATGAAAAGGTGTGTCAGAGCAAGCGTGTCAGAGACTGGAAAGACGATACGAACCGTCGCGGCCAGTGCTTCTGGTATCGGTCACACCAAATTTTAATTAATATTCTCAAGTTAGCTGGCAAGATCTGCTGGTAATAGTATTGCAGGTATGCATGCACAACCAGTGCGCACGTACGCAAGAATTTCGACAGACAGCACATAAAAGCTATCTTCAGAATGATGTGGTCCCGTCTCACATCAGTCACAAACAATGCGTTTCTCCTCTGCAATTGTCCTCGCCGTCATTACTACTTTAACATCATCGATCTCTGCCACGCCCGCTCAGAACCCGGCAGGCGCCGAAATTTGTGATGTGTTTTGCGTCACTGATGAAGATTGCACAAAAGCCTGCCCCGACTACCTGCTATGCGTAAGTATCAATAAATTTCCTGGATTGGATAACATGACTCACATGCATGGCAGTTCGATGCCAGCTGCCATTGGGTGAGTCGTGTTTCTGCTTTCACGTCGGTGCAGTGTATGGTCGTTGTGATACTTATTGGTGATTTGTAGGGTCATGATGCATGATCGTCGATCGATGCACCGTCAGAAGTTGGCGTAACTTTCTGTCGAGTGAGGAATCGCTTAAAATACCACTAAATAGGCTTATTTCCTAGCGTCGAGTGATTAGTAGTGTAGCAGAAACATGACTTGGTGTGTCAGAGCAAGCATGTCAGAGACTGAGAGACTGGAAAGACGATACGAATCGTCGTCATCGTGAACAAGAACAAAGAGACATCGTACATTCAACAAAAGTGAAAACAAAAACAAGAGCAAGAACAAGAACAAGAACATAAAAAAAACTCAAAGACAGCAAACACGAAAATCGAAACCCGCCCTCCATCAAGGCCTCGGAAACATATCAACAGCAACCGGCTCCCTCGACCACCCAGACGACTCCCACTTTCCGGCCACTCAAAAGAATCGACAAGCGCGAGTCCTGGCGGCGGATGTATTTGGATGTGGGTACACTGAGTGGGGAGGCGTCGTGGGAACACCATTCGTGTTGGGGGCATGTTGTACGGACTCTGCACGCGCGTTTGGGTCTGGATGTTGGACCGCGTTTGTGAAGTTGGCGATGCGCAAGAGCAAGAGGGTGTAGACATGATCGGAAGCGGAAGAGGCACCACCAATCCTGGTCCTAATCCCAACTTCAACTTCGATTTCGACACAAACACCCTACGCAACGAATTCAGAATCGTGCATGGAGGACCAGCAGCGAGTCAGAATACCGTGGAACAGCTCTGTCGACTGCGAAATTGGTGGGTTTCATGTCTTGGCGTGAGAGGGAGAAAGTGGGATCGCGGCGCTTTCTTCAGACAAGCTTGAGGATGAAAAGGAGGAGTGGGAGCTGCTTAAAACCGAGTCAGGAGATGACCGGGGGGCGTCAGAGTCAGTACTTGCGCGGAGGAGTCGCATCTCGTTTCGGGGACTGCAGGTGAGATCGGGTGGATATCTCGGGCTGATGCGAAGGAAGGTTGGGGGTGGATCAATCATTGGCTGCGGAACAGTAGGGAGGCAAGTATGTAGTAGTGTACCAGCTTGTCCATGTATATCAATATCCCTTGGCATTATGCGAAGATGGTTGCACACACCGAGCCGCTGGAAATGCGTTTTAGATTAGTGCATGGAAACGATGACTGTGCTAGTGCAGATGGAGTTTGGATGTTCGGATGGGGTTGGAGATGGTGGATATTCTGGGACGAGATGTCTTCGTTTCAATCATGATGCATGATGTACAGGAGTACGAGAATTCGAGACCGGCGGAGGGAGTTTCAAACACTGGATCCATACCAAATTGCCAGAAGATACTCTGCTGGCATTGTAGACATTATGTGGTCGAATATGGTGCTAATTAAGGGGATTCTCGTGTATCAACGGTGGACGAGTTCTTCCTAGAATGTTATTCAGCATATAAAAGTGAGGTTCCTTCATACTAACCGTTAAGATTCATATCACATCCTCACACACGATGCGTTTCTCCTTTGCAATTGCCCTTGCCGTCGCTGCTACTTTAGCATCATCAATCTCTGCGACGCCCATTGAAGATAGTGCCCAGAAATGTGCTTTCTTTTGCTGGATTGACGTAAATTGCGAGCACTGCACTTGGGGGCTTTGCGTGAGTATCAGTGATTTCCCTGGGTTTGATAACGTGACTCACTTGCATGACAGAAGTTTCCTTTCTGTACAGTGGGTCGTGTTTCTGTCTTCACATCGGCGTAGTATGGCTAACACATGGGTTACTAGTAATTTGGAGAGTTGATCGATGCATCGTCAAGTGGAGTGGTCGTGATTTTTGTGAGATTGGTAGATGCTAGATAAGACATGCGAGGAAGATATTATTTCCGTACAGATCAGTCCACGATACATCGTCGGTGACTGTTGCTCCTGCTGAAACGCCATAACGGACGTGAGCCGGTAGATCAAGACGATGACTGTGCTAGTGCAGATAGAGTTTGGACGTTCGGATGGGGTCGGAGGGGGTGGATATTCTGGGATCGAGATGTCTTCGTTTCAGGGAGTTTCAAACGCTGGATCCACACCAAATTGCCAGAAGACACTCTGCTGGCATTGTAAACATTATATGGTCGAATATGGGGCTATTAAGAGGATCCTAGTGTATCAACGGTGGATGAGTTCTTCCTAGAATGTTATTTAGCATATAAAAGTGAGGTGCCTTCGTACTAACCGTTAAGATTCATATCACATCTTCACACACGATGCGTTTCTCCTTTGCAATTGTCCTTGCTGTCGCTGCTACTTTAGCATCATCAATCTCTGCGACGCCCATTGAAGATAGTGCCCAGGGATGTCCCTTCTTTTGCGCGATTGACAAAAATTGCAAGGAGTGCACTTTTGGTATTTGCGCGAGTATCAGTAATTTCCCTGGATTTGATAACGTGACTGACTGACTTGCATGGCAGGAGTTTCCTTTCTGCAAAGTGGGTCGTGTTTCTGCTTTCACATCGGCGCAGTATGGCTAACGCGCGAGTTACTAGTAATTTGTAGATTTGATCAATGCACCGTCGAGAAAACATCAGTGGAGTGGTCGTGATTTTTGTGGGATTGGTAGTAGATGTTAGATAAGACATGCGAGGACAATATTGTTTCCGTACATATTAGTCCACGATGCATCGTCGGTGATTGTTGCTCCTGCTGAAACGACGCAAGGGACATGAGCCTGTAGATCATATGATTATAAGTATTTGCGCCTGATAAAACACACCTAGATCCCTTGTGAAACCCCTACTTCGACTTCCGACTCTGACTGTTTCCGAAAACGTTCGACAAGATCCGAATAAGCACAATGTGAACGGAAGCGCTGTTGCACATCATGATCGCCTACTATGGTATGCGTCTGTAGAGTATACATTCGTAATGGCCCATATTTAGGGTGCAGTCGGACAGAATTTGAGCATGACAATTATGGAATTTGCCCAATACACGAACTTTGGTGCGCCACAAACAAACAGCAAACAAACGCGTAGCAACATACACCGCCGAATGGCGTCAATGTCTGACAAACATAATTTTCTGGCTGCTCCCGCCCAACATTCACACATGGTTTGCCGTATGTCAGCTTGAATTGAGTGACAGACAAATGGAGCGATGCTGCTCTGACCTACAGCGCCACATGTCGCTCACATGACTCGTCAAACGTCTGAGCAATGTTTGACCGCCACGGTGCAAGTGTTGGCTACAAAATGTTCCCACAGCGTCCAATGTCGGATGTCCCTTAGATGTTTGACAATATGTTTGAGGCAGCACTCTACAGACCATGCCTCAGCATATGGGCCATGCCATTGGAACTATAGGGTTTACTATCGAGCAATGCACCATTGCTTTGTCGTACAGACTGTATCGTACAGTCACAACATTAATATCATGAACATGATGGCATTAAACAGTGTGCGAGGGAATTACAGGCAAAGACAACGAGAATATGTATGTAAGTAGTAGACTACCACATCAACTTTTCATGGATCGCTCTTTGCCAACCAACAGTGACCGAATCCAAACTTGGAGCTAATGAACCGCCACCAGGGAATATCTGGAGGTCTTGCTGAAGACATTTGGTGAAAAATCTGGAAATGAAGTTGAGAATTAGCGGTGTCAATTTTATCAATTGAAACATACTGTTTGATATAATCAGCGCGTGCTTGAGGAAACGCATGCTTTTGTCGAGCCTCCTCTTTAAGCTCGTCAAGAACCTTATCAAGGTACTCCCAATACTGGCTAAAAGACCAGGTGCGCTCCTCCTCATTGTCATTATCATCCTCCCCATCCTCTCCAAGTTCATGGCTCGCACTGGCAGTAGTACCAATTGGTATATTATTGTCACCACCTTCGTCAGTCTGGGGCTGCAGACTCGGACCTGTTGATGCTTCTTCGAGTTGAGCGTTAGTGGTCTTCTGGTGAGAACATAATGTTCGGAAGTCAATTAGGAAAGATCGCTTATGAACATAGAGAAATAAGTTGTCGAAAGATGTCGATCGAAGAATTACTTACCATGAATGCGATCCGGGCCCAGTGCGCCATTGTGAGCTCTGTGCAGTTGCCTGCAAGACTGCGGGCCAGTGTGCTTAGATCTGAGCGTTTCTCGATTGATGCAATAAGCTGTTACTGACGACATCAGCCTGGATGCATGATGTAGTCACAATTGGAGACATCACCTTCTGTTTCATATTTCCCCGCTGTGCTGTCAGTATCTTCTTCATCAGTACATCAAGCCGATCCATAGCATCAGAGTCCTGCAGTGCTTCCACAGAGATTTTGAAGACCGATGGATTTTTCTTGGAAAAATCCTAAGTGCGCTAGCTGTTCAAGTGGAAAGCAGTAGCTGGGAATGCCAATGACGCACAAAGATTTTTGCTGAAAGATCAGTGACATATGCTGTCAAATTAGGCGACAGTAAGCATGCACGAAGGCGATCACCTAAGGAACGCTTGTACATGATGGTAGTTAGTGCACGTATGGCTGTGAAACCAATGATGGAGTGAGCGTTACCTCAAAGTCCAGTGATTCGAGCACCTTGGCTGCTTCAGCTGCTTGAACCTTCTTATGAAAGCACGACAATTCAGCCATGAGCTTGATCATCATCAGTTTAATATCATTGATCTAGAACATAGAGCCGCAGCAGATCACTTAGTCCTCAGGCGTTAAATGAGAGTTCTGCAACTCACAGTAGCAAATTCCTCTAAGCTGTTTTCAGGTAACCCTTTGCTCCTGCAGACTTCGGCAGCATATGTCTTCAATCTCTTGACTTCTTGCTGCTCGGTTTCCAATGAGTTTGTGCGCGGTCGTATGAGGCTACCTTGGCATGGTGACAATGGTGATGACGGGGGCAACTGGTTGCGCCGTGTAGGTGTAGTAGCAGCTCCTCCATGAAACGTAGGACTCATGAGAGTCACAGAGGGTGATGGCTGAGTAGTGGTAGTTTGTCGCCTGAATCGTGCTAGATACGACATCACTCCTCGTCAAAACTGCCAGAACCACTTGGACGACAGGAATAGAAGTGGTCAGCCTGAGCGAGAACAGGGATGGATACATACATTTAACTAGACCCAGAATTTACGCAGCACAATGGCATGCCCCATGCATGCATGCAAATTACACAGCTCACAGCCCAATGCAATGCGTTGAATGTGTCCGTTGAATTACGTTTCAAATCGCGAAGACGTCAAAGTGGTTGCTTGAAGGGCGTGTGACAAACATGTTCACAGCTCTCGCAGTTGAATCATATACAAACCACCATACAAAATGTCAGCAACGGTGTACATTGACGCCATCCAAAAAGATGATGGTGTTGGACTGAAACCTCTTGCATTATCTGTTCTTTTCCATGGAAGTGTACCACATGTATTTCAAACAGCAACCCGGATCGTAAGTGGCTGCATTGCTATTATTGTTTTCTTGGAACTCAAAATAGCTTATAGCCGCTGGAAATCACTATTAACGTTCCCTCTGAATTTGCTGGCTATGTGGTGCCGATTCTTGATGCTGCTCCTTTGATGATATCTAGCCTACAACCAAGGCTGCGAACGGTGCGTCTACTAATTCCATTAATTCCAGTACACCCTACTCACACACTGTATTCTCTAGCCGTCCTTCTTCCCTCTTCCGTCAGACTTCGATCCTTTCACTGCAAGGTGTTGGGTCACACTCTTATATAAGCTCGAATCTTGGCTGGTTCACGTTGTTGTCGACACACGCACACCCGAATGGACATGGGGTCGTGACGCATTCTGGATGGCATTTCTTGCAGCTTATCCTGACTTCCCTCACGGCTCTTGGCCCCTTTGGAATTCAAGAATCAGTCTGGAAGGAGCGTTTATTGAGTCGTGGACACTCACTGAGGATCCAGAGGATTCACCTGCGTTGATCACAGACCATGATACTATCAGAGCTGGTATATGGACCGAGTTTCAAAGACTAGCCGCTGAATGTTTTCCGTACTCACTTGTAGCTGAGCTTTGATTTTCGAGAGCTACATATTTTTTGTCCTCGTATATAGTGTATATATATATCAGATACCCGTTCTTACTGTCAAGCTTGTTGAATGCATAGAATCGAATTATGACGTCTACAAGAATAATATAGACGAGCAAGTTCAAGCAGGCCGAGTCATTACATCACGCTTAGGGACAACGTCTACAAGAATAATATAGACGAGCAAGTTCAAGCAGGCCGAGTCATTACATCACGCTTAGGGACAACATTTACAAGAAACGGCAAACGGATATCTTTGTCATTGAGCAGCTATAGTAGATTTTAACTCATGTATAGTAAACCAATGCTCGACCTAAACAATATATGTGACAAACATCTAGGCAAACACCGCACAAATGTCTAGATCGCTGTGTGTGACCTATGCTCCTAGCGCGGTGTTCTACAGTGGCCGCTTGGACCCAAGCTCGGATATATTCCAAACATCTGGCAGACGTTTGACTAAACATCTCATGGACAACCGGTGGCAGACATACCACATTCAAACCAAGCTAACATATCACACGTGTCTGCCCGGTGTCGCCCCGGAGGTCTCTCACAGGTCGTAATAATATTTGTATCAAATGTTCTTATTAGGTTACGGCCGTTTGGCGGTGTACACATAGCTTGTAGCCGCAGGTGTTTAAGCAATTTCCATTATTGGCGCAAAGCAAGGGACAATTATCGGCGCCTGCCGGGTTCTGAGCGGGCATGGCAGAAATCGATGTAATGACTGCGAGGACAATTGCAGAGGAGAAACGCATTGTTTGTGACTGGTGTGATACGGGACCACATCATTCTGAAGATGGATGCTTAGCTTTTATGTGCTGTTCGTCGAAATTCTTGCGTACATGGTTGTGCATGCATACCTGTAATACTAGTATGCCAGCACATCTTGCCAGCTAACTTGAGAGTACTAATTTGTTGACTCGCGATACCAAATTTAGCTAAAGGTGAGTATATGCACACAGTACTGCTTCCATTCCAACGCCTCACTGCTAGTGCTGCCGCGGTCCGGTCCAGAACCACGGTTCGAACCGGACTTTTGGTCCGGTTCTCTGTGGTTCGGTCCATGGTTCCCTCACCAGCCAGAACCGGACCGGAAAGCGGTTCTGGGTTCTGGACCTTCACTAGTGGTCCGGTTCTGGTTCGACTTTCCCGAACCTTCCCGAACCGTTCCTTGACCTTCGAATTCCCTCGACTTCGACACCAACCATGACGACGTCGGTGTCCATGTCGACATCAAAACACCGTCTTCGAGATTTGCATTATTTGTTAATCAGGCTACTGTTAGCCTTTTTGAAGGTAAGTACTAATCAATTTATTCTCAAGACTCTGACATATGTTTACCTATATCACAGATATCTACTTGTTCTAGTCTATATGCTTCCTGGATAGTCATGATCCTCCACCGGTTCTCAACTCTAACAGATCTCCTTGGATATTGTCGCTCTGTGGTGTTAGGCTATGTGCCATGCATAAAACGGGGTGCCGACCAAAAAACTGTGAGTTATTTGCCTGACAATGTCTGAAGACTGCTGTGCTCTGAACAAAGGTCGCAAATGGGAGGGCTCGTCTTGAGGCAGTGGTGAGTACTATTCAAACTTAAGTACCCTACCGGTCTCTAACTCCAGATGTATTCTTAGTTTGACAAATATTATCAAGCGCCTCCAGCCCCAGGACCACATCCCAAGGAGCCAGAGGCCACATCATCAACAACGAAAGCTTCGATTCGTTATGGTGCTTCCTGGATGTGCGACGCTATCATGGAACGTCAAGCTACAGACCATCGCACGCGCGATCCTCATCAAGAGCTCTCTGCATACCTTACTTCACCATTGGAGGAGACTGATGATGTTGTGGCATGGTGGGGTGTAAGTCAGCCCTCAAATTCATTGTTCCCCGCTTACATTCTTGATTAGTTACATTCGCTGCAGCACCCAACACTAGCTCGTGTTGCGCGTGATTACCTGCCCATTCAAGGCAGTTCCGTTCCCTCTGAACACGCTTTCTCCAGCGCAGGCATCACATCAACTCTGCGCCGCAACGCACTCGCATCATCCACTTTCTCCGCGCTACAATTGATGAAGGCAGCCTATAAGAATGGACATGTGTCAGCAGCAGTAGAGGCAGAAGGGTATGCAGTTGGTATGCAGTTAGACTAGCTACCCAATGTCATGTAGATGTCTTGTGAATGTTTTTTCCGTTGCTTGAAAAATTTTCGGTTCGGTTCGTGTTCGGACCAGACAAGAACCGGACCGGACCATTGAGAACCGTTCTCAATGGTCTGGTTCTGGGTTCGACAATTTTAAAGAACCGAACCATGGTTCGGTTCTTGGTTCTCGTCAAGGACCCTCTGAACCGGACCGAACCGGACCACGGCAGCACTACTCACTGCTGTTACGCACTCAAATAGATCTGTTAGGCGGAGCCCTAAGAGGGGCGTCGTCCGCTAACGTTCCTGACGTAACCGGAAGGATCCAGTATAGCAAGTGAGACTGGCGACGACGAGTCGGCAGCGATCACAGTACGCGCGTGTCACGTGACTTGGTAGACGGATGTCTAAGAAGTCACTCAAGGTCAGGACTGTCTTGTCCAGACGATGAGGTCGATCGAGGTAGACTTAGTCGCGAAGAGCGACTAAGAAAAGATACTAGAGACTGAAGCTGAGGGGGCTTCAGAGGGAAGTATGTTCCAGGGAAGATTGAGTAGATTCAAGTTAGGGAATCTAGTACAGTGTGACCGACTACTTATACTAAGTGGAGAGGGTTAAGGGCAAGGCTACCGCACAGTAGGTAAGGGTAAAGGGGAAGCGAGAATGGTATAGGTGCGCTGGCATCAGAGCCGGATTAGTGGTGGATGGTCGAATGTGGAATGAGACCGAGAAATGTTGGAACGGACCAACGGTAAGAATACAACGTGCGGGAATCCGCAGTCAGGGGAAACAGAAAGAGGAAAGCCACATTGGTGGCACGAGTCAGACCGAGTCATAGGTGCGGGACCACATTGGTGGTCGAATCAAAGGAGGAACGTGCGTGCACGTGCATAGAGGCGGGCGATGCGAGGGACGGGAACGGTCCCGAGGATCCGGTCAACGGAAAGGCGGTAAAGGAGGACGAGCCGGTAGATGGTGAGGGCGAGGATGAAGGGAAAATGATAGGGGGGCCACGTGACTGATGTTACTTGTAACAACTGCAGCCTCAGCATCACCAAAAGTCCCAAATCTAGATATGGCAAGCGCTTGCCATATCATACCACAACACCGGGGAACAGATCCATCAGACAGGCCAGGTACTACCAGATCAAATTTGTCCAGATAATGTCTGCTCCTAAAACTGACTTTGTGCTCACTGGCTATCATCCTGCTGAGTTTTCTGCTACACGCTGGCTATATCTAAGTCATGCTAACCTTCTGTTATCTAGATGTTGTAAAACCCATAAACTGGTTTGATGCTCAATGTCGCATCGTCTGCTGGCTGCGTCTAAGTCATGCCAAACTAGATATTGCAAGACTGACTTCCATTGTCTAGGTATTGTACGAACAAGAAATGCTCAGCTGCTGAATGATCGCCTATATGCTAGTTCCTGCTCACACCTTATCAGATCTGTCATACAATAAAAGCACATATCATTCTGTTCGTAGTACAGTAGTAGTTGAACATGTAAAAACACTCATAACTAGGGAAGTAGTACAACTGAGGGTCGCGGAAAGCAAGCAGGATTAAATATTGAAGATGCTGGGCAAATATGAGACACTTGAGTGATAGTAATGATGTGCACAGTGCAACGAATGAGAGGAGGGCATAATCATGTCAAAACTGCATTGTTGGTTCAGACGCTGAGTCACTAGGCACAATAAGAGTAAGAGCCAACCTGAAAATACACATCACTTTCTGCCCTTGCGTGTCTTCTTTGAGGTCGTGGTAGTCTTGTGAGCCTTCCTAGCACGCTTTGATGGAGCAGGCATGTCACTCTCATCTTCAGTGAGAGGATCATCGTCTTTGAATTCCCCCAACATTCGTTTTAGAGACTCTATTTCTGGGTCGATGGAATGAGGTGTCGCAGATGAAGATGTGAGGGGCGGAATTAGTGGGTCAGCAGCCTCAGATTGTCGCATAGAAGGAGTCGGGGGCGTGGCAGTGTCTTCAGCAGCAGCTGGGGTGGCAGCTGCATTCTCAGGCAATTGTGTCTGAGTGTTACAGGCAGTGAGTGTTGGAGAATGATATGGAGTAAATTCGAACCTTCTGATGCGCAGCCACCACACGCATTTCGTGCTGTCTCTGCATGACAACAAGGTCATCATCTTCGTCATCCTCAGTCAAATCAATCATGACAAGGCCATGCTTGTTACCAAATACCATTCTTTACAAAATTAGTGCAGTGCCAAGGTAAGAGCAAAAATGGTACTCAACCGGTTCCACCACTGAAGCAGCGACTCTGCCCATGTTTGATCAGGTGCCTCTCTGATTGCCTTGATGAAGCGGGTGTATGCTTCATTGTACTTATAGCAACCATCAGTTTCATGCCACTTGTCGTGTGTGGCAATACTGAATCGGCTCTATGACATTTGTTAGATAGTCATTGAAATCTATTAGAGCACATACCTGGATGAATGCATAGGCAATATGTTCAGGCTCGACCTTTTCCATACCATGTAACTTGGCATTACATCCACGACTCAGAATAATCTCTCCATCCGCAACGAGCGCAGATGATGGAGACGTAAATATGTGACGAAAAACCTAAATACTACATGAGATGTTGTTGATAAGGTGATAGTAAGCTTACCTGTTTCAAATAATAGCCCTTCGAAAATCCCTCCTGAACATTGTCTGGGTCGAAGTCTTTTCCTGGCGGAGTACCTTCATATATAAATGCAGGCCATGCAGCGGAGTGGATCCTGATAACCCCATTCTGAAGTTCGGCTTGTACCCTGAAAGTTGCCAATAAGATGATTCACAATCATAGATTTCATACGTACTTTTTAGGGTCCTCATGATATGCTTTTGCATGCTTGATGGGGCACAGCATTGCAGCGAGTTGAGGGTGGTTCACACCAAGCAATGCACGGGATTTGTTGTCAGCGTAAATCGGAGGTTCTAGCCCCTTGTCTGAAGGGTCTGGGGCTGCATACTGCGCTACACAGTTCTTAAGGTGGCTAGCGTCGTCAGAGCATGCCTGACCCATAATGACTTGCATCTTCTTAGGTTTAGAGATAAGATCATCAAGCGTACATCACCAGAGGCTTACCTCAGTAAGGATAGCATGCAGCTCTGTCTGTTGTTTGAGGTTTCCGTGTGCAAGTTTGCGCAAGTATGGGGCTCCAAGTAAGATCTTTGAGTAATTTCTCATGTGTCGTTCTTGGGCATCTTTACCCCTGTAAACATGGTAGTCAGGAGGTGAAAATAATGGAATGTCTGAAGTCATACACATAAGACAGGACTTGGTCTCGCTGCGCCTTGACATCTTCATCTTCCGAGTGACCTGATACCTTAGAAGCCTCTTCCTCTTCCATTAGCATCGCAATACGGAATGTATCAGTTAAGCTACAAAACATATCAATGGCACGAGGGATCCAGCGTGCAAAGTGCAAGCACTGTTCCCTCGCGGTGATGCTGCCTTTCCTATTGGTAAAAAGGTGACACAGTGCCTTTTGCATATTATCAAGTCAACTTACCTTTGGTTATTTACTGTGCTGCGAGTATAATAGATTAGCTCAGTTAGTATACCAGGTTATCATGCACCACTTACTTGTTATGCTTCGCTTTGAACTTGGCCTTGGGATCTTGTGTTGGTGGTGATGAGGCACCCAAGCTGGAGGCCAACTCAGACTCGGAGTCACTGTCCAATTCGGATGGTGTCAGTAAGCGAGTGGCTGCACTGGAAGATTTGTGAGCAGACATAAGAGAAAATGTGGGGATACACTTGAATCAAACGCTCACTGACCATCACACTAGTACTAGTAGCATTATCATAGTTGCGGTACCATCAGGTACAGTCATGCACTTAACCAATTTCGTCCCAGGTAAGGTCGCTGCTCCTGAAACTGGGATGTTTTTCAGGGAAGGGAGGTGGAGTGCTAATCCGGATCATTACCTTACGATAAAAAGTGGGGAGTGACCAGACGCTAGTTATTAAGCAATGAATCAATAAATCCATATGGATATAATCCAGCTCACCATGCTCTGTGTACTTTGGGATCCGAGAGAGTGACACATTACATACAATGCAGGGTCAATAAGGATCCAAAAGAATTTCTGAAATGGAGCACAAGTCAGGCTAAGTCCCTGATAATTTAAAAGCCTTACGCTTGACGGAGTAACTTGAAGCAAGAAACATGTCGTCCGACAGTGACACCCTTAGCCACGACTCCCGCCCCAGCAACTTCAATGATGGGGCTGAGGCGATCCTGGCAAATGCCATCTTGTTTGAGAACCGTTCAAACAGGTCTACTCCAGAAAGTCATTGGGGATGCACTAGGTGTCCTGGCCATGGGCAAAGCGCCCCCGTATATTCCTGTGGATGCTATAAGCATAATGTGGCACTACTCAGAGAGTTCGAACTTGAAGACTGGCCTCCTGATGAGCAGGTGTTTCAACTTGTAGATGAAGGAGCTGAACAACATGAACCGCTGGAGCCAGTATGTATCTGTGGATTATAGTTAGCCGTTTTGACAACTCTGATTTCAGCGGTTAGAAGTTCCAAGTCGAGATGGTGGTCTTGAAGACGCTGATGAATCTCATAGAAAGCGAAAAAGGTCTGAAGATGACAGCGTGAGTGTGCTGGCTCAATTTTTCGGCTGATGTACTCACAACTTCATATAGACTCCACGCAACTTAGGCCATGACATTACTAACATACGAGCAACATCAGTACCTATCATTGAACTTCCATCTGAGAAACACAGGAAGATCGGAAGAAATTTTGAGTTATCTGAAGGCGGATTGCTGGCAAAGGTCATGCAGGAAGTCGTGGGAGTGCATGAGGCTATGAGTAGGATTGAAGCAATCATCAATGGGAAAAACTAAGTTCTCCATGAAATCTGTAACACTATTGAATTGTTGTATATAGACTCACCATACTAGTGTAACAACAATCAGTATTTCAATGAAGGTGCATGCTGTTGGGCTGATAACGATGGGTAATGTCGAAGGTACAATCCTTTTGAGGCCTGGCCAGGTGGATGAGTGTGACAGAAACTAGGGAATGATACGGGTGTACCCGTGGGTGTTGCAAGCATCACCCGCACCCGCACACACAGGTATACCCACACCCCCATGGCGGGTGCGGGTCTCATGGTGGGTTGGTGGGTAGTATAGTGGCGGGTGTGGCACAACAGTGCCTGCATCGACTGTGTGGACAGATGAGTCCATGCTGCTGCGCCGCGAAGACGAAGAAGTACCTGTGCTTGTCGCACCAGAACCCGTTCTGAAACTGTCTCCTCCATAATGGAAGGAGTGCCATGTTACAGTAACATGGCACGAGTCCCCCGCCAGCAGACAGCCCTCTGCCACCGCACGGCTATAGACGATACCAGAGCCTCACCAGCTCTATAGACGACAGATGATGAGAGATGATAGACGATAAGCGGCAACTGCCGGCTTAGATAAGCGGTCTGGACCGCACGTGACATGACATGACGACATAGGTCTAGAAGACCTATTTATGTTATCAAGATAGAAGGCAAGCCTCGTGTTGCCTCATGTACTGATAGAAGGATACCACGTGGATCCTATCTCTGATGGAAGCGTACCGCATGGACGCTATCTCTGACTCATGTAGATAAGCATATTAGAACCCAGCTTTAGGCTGAGCTTAGATACGATAGAGTAGCCTTATATAAGGTCGAAGATTACAAGTAGACGTTCCTTACTTTAATCTTACTAGGTACACCCCAGAAGCTAGTCTAATCAACTAGGTTTACCCTTGAACTCCTTGTCCCGCTAAAGCTACCTGCTCGACATCGACTCGTACCTTCAGTGACGCCTCTCACTGTCTGTAAACCCGCTATCATCTCGGCGTAACCCCTCGTTAACCACCACAAGCTACGTTCGAGTACGCAACCTTTGCTTGTCTGTAAAGGCCGACGACTCTCAGCACTCGGTACCACTGTCGTGGTTGTCGCTGTTAGATTATCCTAGTCGCACACGACTGTTTGTCATAACATGCCAGGCATGTTAGATGCGCTTGGGGGCTCGGTGAGGGAGGAGCGCTGCGCACGAGCATTGTGTCGAGAGCACTTCCAAATAATATTGGATTTCATACTAATGGGACGAGCAGAGCCGTGAAGCTTATAGTAGAGGCCGCATCTGTATGTATATAAGAGATTGGTACAGATATAGAAGGAAAAACAAATGAGAACTTACGTGTTGCAAACGGTCTTGCCTTCATCGTCCTTCCTCCACAAAGGAGTTGCAACCAGGACTCACCACCTCCACGACTCGGACCAGTGTCGCAGAAGAAGAAGAATGCGGTGGCGCTGCAGCCGAGGACAGCGTGGACAATGCAGAAGCCAAAGATGACGCACCACTCGCGTCGTCCTTCTCCATGACTAGCACGCATGGACTTTGGACACGGACATTTATGCTACCAAAGAGAAGAGAAACAAGACGTCCGCTCAGCAAAGTCCATACAACGTATATAGATGAAATAATACTCACCAATTTACAATAGAGACCGCAAGTGTGATGAGTTATGACACGAGTGACTATCCACTATAAGGGTACGGGTATGGGTATGGGTGTCCAAAGGTCATACCCCCACCCCTACCCACGAGGTACCCTTACCCGCGACCCGTGCGGGTGGCCAGTACCCCTGTCATTGCCTAACAGAAACGCTCTTGAAGAAGTTCTTCAACTGCCTGAACTGCAGCGAATCTGGGCAGAGGTCCAGTGCATGAGCATCATTCTGCTTGAGAACAGCAAGAGCGGCGGTCTGAAAGCTACCCTGCTTGAACCTGAGATTTTCATGAGTGTTAATGTGTAGTGATCATTGAGACAGGCTTGAGCTGCCTTACCGTGACATAACCACTGTCGACACATCAATGTTCTTTCCACTAGTAGGGTGAACACTCCTATTGTATGTTGGTCAAATGTGTGTCGCTACAGAGATCCTGAGCTTACTGGAAGTATCCGCGCCACAGTTCTAAACCTCCAACCAGGGTCTGTATTCTGGTGTCTAACCTCTTACAGGTTCTTGAAGGTAAGGGGCACCTGTAATGATCTTCTTGAACATCCGGAGCATCTGGTCCTGCGTGTCTTTGGATCTAGTCACTGTTAGCAGTAATAAAGTCACGAAACGCAAAAAATATCACGCACATGTTAGCTAAGAGAGATGCAGAACATGTCAGGATCCACCAAGCAAAGTGGAGACATTGGTCCCGCGGTGTTAAAGCACCTCTTCAGGTGTCTGAGTCTCATTAGAATAAATGTCTAGAGTATTAAAGAAACTTACTTTTCCTTGTCATTATCCTTTCTAACATGATGGTTAAAAGTTACAACGTTAAATGTTAACATTAAGCAATGAATGACCATCTAATCATTATTTCTACAAGGACACGCCTTCGGTCATCTGTTTTCCAATCAACTGGTGTCTACAGTAGCAAGTCACTGAATACTTAATGTTTGCAGTCTTGTCCTTCGTTCATCTCCGCAAATAGACACAGCATATCTCTTCACAGTTCTGACCCTCGACAACGCTGTGTACAATTGACTGTGAGTAAACGGATCCTTTCGCAGGTCAAGCTTCAAAGACAGTCTGCGCTAACGCCAAACCCTGACAACCATTGAGTGTACATAGTTGCACACGCAGGTGGGCCAGCGACGATATTGAGCAGAGTATCCAAGAACGCGAAGAATTCATCGCACGGGACTGGGACACGCGATTCTCGGTGAAAAGATGCCTGAAAAATAATGATCTAGAATGGAGGGTATCGAGGGAATGCAGTAATCAGTACTGTCCATTTCGCACGGAAGTAGTCAAGGAGAACGCACCGGTGCCTCCACACAAGATGCCGAGCACATTAAAAGAAATTAAGGAGCAAGAGGGCATAATCTGCAAACACAAACCTGGTCAGTAATAATCACAAATCAAAGCCTCGACACTGAAGCTGAGGAAAAATAAGGCTTACAAGGAAATATACTTCGGACTGCTATACGCCACTAACGATTCAGAGCCAAGGGAGGTGAAAATCCCATTGAAGGACGGTGTCACATGCTGAAAGGATTGGGTGGATGTAGACGTCAATCATTGGGTCAATCAAAGAGGACAACACACCTTTGCGATGCTCGCAAGCAAATGGCAGAAGACAGCAACTGGCATACCAAACTCATCAACAGCACTGGCCTACGCGTACAAGATTTTTATCGAGTGTGCGAGCTCGAATGCACCTTCCAACCTATTACTGGAAATGATCAATCCTACAGAGAATAATGAGGTTCAGCATGAAGGGAATGTACTGGTGATGAAAATGAGACAAAATAATGAAAAGGGAGTGATAAACATGACGGAATGGGACAGAGTTCACGACATTCCTGTTGAAGGCGTAAGTCGACAGGTGCACGAAGAAATGCAGAGACTGACGGCCCAAAATGGCCGCATACTCGAAAGCACGTGCAACACCTGCCACACAAATCAAAATCAGCAAGATAGAAAGTGAGCGAAGGAAGAAAGTTGACAGACACAGCAAGAACGAGGGCACGGGTGGCAGGGAAGGACAAACAGGCATGGACATACAAGCGCCTGCCTGAGGCAGGCACATGTAGAACCACAGCTGCCTCCGCCTGAGGCAGAAGTTGTCAGCTGTGGGTAGAGAGAGGAGGGATATGGCATAACGGCCTTGGAGACGCTGAGACACGATCAGCGGGAGAACATAAGAAGTTTTTGCGAACTACAGAGACAAAGGGAACATGAGGCATTCTAGAACAACATAGGCTCAAACAATGGAAAGGTGCTTGATTTGCTCCTTTACCGGAATTTGCCGGCGGACTTGTAAAAAGTCACATGCAAAATGTTGGACTTCGTCAGAAACTCCATCCTCGACATGTGCAATTCTTTCTTGGCGGCGGCGCGGCCTCCTCCTGCTTGCGCGTCTCTTCGGCTTTTGCAGCCTCTTCCATCTCTCTCCGAGTATGCAGGAGCTCGTCTTCGAGCTGTTTCCTGTGGGCTGAGGGACGGAGCAAGGCACTGAACATTGTAATATCGGTGAGCGTCCTTTCTTTTCGGTTTGCTTAAACTCCCCTCCCTATGAAGCCCGGTATGGCCCGTCCCCGCCCCGAGGCTGAGTGGTGGAACACCACTTCCCCTTCCACGTATTTTGACCGTTTTTTTTTGCTCACTCTCTATCTAGATTACGTCCTGACCAGCGACTGCTGCTACCCAAGGTCGCGAGGTGAGATCGTCCCTTCAATTCATCTGCATCATCAACACTAATGTTGTCTTCTCTCTCAGTGTCATTTCAGCGCCGAGAACTGTGCTCCGTTCAAATCCGGGCCGGATTCGCACCATACATTCAAGCCTTCCTGCCATTCCTGTATCCCGCCCTCAAAGCACACGAAGATACCCAATTGTGCATGGTCGCCATTGGCATTAGTTCTCACCCCTCTTGTCAACCAGGCGCTTCTCCCGTCCCATCAACAACCCCACTCATCACCATAAACGTTTGGTCCTCTGTCCGAGCGAGCGCATGCAGATATTCGCAATGTGGGGGGTGTTTCACGCATGGTACGTCTTTATTCCTTTTTCAAACACTGTTTCATTAATCCATCTCCACCATTTAGAGTGACCCCGCCATGATCAAGTCCATTGTTGATATGGTATTGTAACACCGCGTACGCGCCAATTCCTGACGATGCCAGACACCATCACGTGTTGTTTTGGTTTGACTTCTCTTCCCTTTTGCCCTCGATTGCGGCCTCAATGTTTCCTTCGTACATACCTATTCTGCTTTCATTTCGGTTTTGAATCTCTCTCGCCTTCAATGGTGTTTGGTCCTTCCTGGATGAAACTACTCAGACCTTCGGGCGTCCTGACTGTGGACGGCTTGCCGATCAGAGGCTGACCGCAGCCTGGCAAGTCCTGTAGTGGTTACCTCAGGTACTCAGACTGGCGCTATGGATGTGGAGCGTGCATGTTCACCTTTTGTTTCGATCTTGAGTGTCTCTCGTGTTCAATGGCGCTTGGTATTCCCTGGATGAAACTACTCAGACCTTCGGGCGTCCTGACCGTGGACGGCTTGCTGATCAAAGGCTGACCGCAGCCTGGCAAGTCCTGTAGTGGCTACCTCAGGTACTCAGACTATTGCTACGGATGCGGAGCACGCATTGCGCGTGGCATATGTTTCACTCCAACTATTATTACTGCGCATCACCGCTCACCTTGCTCCTCGAATTTAATGTCTCTCATATCGAACGTCGCTTTGTCTCACCTGGTCCAAACTACTCAGACCTTCGGGCATCCTGACCGTGGATGACTTGTCGATCAAAGGCTGACCGCAGTCTGGCAAGTCCAGTGGTGGCTGCATCAGGTCCCCAGACTAGCACTACAGATGTGATCAAGTCCATCGTTGATACGGTAACTATTCCTGTCATGTCAAAAGTTTGCATCGGTCGCTTTGTAGAAGCACAGGTCAGTCCCTATTTTCATCTTGATCCCAACTCGCCTACTTACACTCCTTGGCACTGCCATTCTAGATCCTACAAGCCATCGGCATAGATTGTATTGATGTGTCCTGAAGTTCAGGTTGAGAGCGAAGTGCTAAATATTATTTGTCTTGGCTGATGCTTCCATATAATATCTATATTTAATATTAATATCATCCGCTTTGATCCGACCCAGACTGACATTGAACCTTATCCAATAGTTCCGAGTCCGAAGTTCGTCAGCTGCTGTCCGAGTCGCATCACTCCGAGTCTGAGCCCTTCAACTCTTCGATCAAGATGGAGCAGCCCTGCCTTGCCTGTGGTAAGACCTTTCATACACAAAGATCACTCTCTGGGCATCGTTCCCGCTGCTTGCAGAACAAAGCTCTGAAGCTCTCGGACATTTTACACCATGCCATCAAACGGCACAAGTCTAACGATGGAAGGAGGTCGAAATGGCCTCGGATTGAACAGGAGCAGGTGATGCAGGAAGCGAGGGATGATGAAGCAAGGGCAATGGATAATGGCGAGATAGATGTGGATGATGATACAGCTGCAGTAAATCAGGTATGTTTTGTCTGGATGGTTAGAGCCAAATCTTACAGTGCACTTACCGATTTCAGAATATCGGTGGTCCATCAAACGTACCTCCAGCCCCTACGATCACATCAAAACGTTCTGGACGCACTATTCGCATGCCACGTTGATTTGTCGACTATCTTCCAGGCACACGTACACACCTTGCACACATGCCTTCAATTGTTCAGCAGCGACATGCAGGCATTTCGAGTAACTGAGAATGAAGCCCCCCAAAGCCACAGTGCTTCGTCACCCCAGCCCTCACCACCACCCTTTGATCTACCTGATCCTCCCCAGCTCATACCCTTCCAAACACAACCGGATATGTTTGGTCTGTACAGCGTATATCCAATGTGTCCCACTATGGCCCCAGAAGCTAACTGCACACTAGAGGGTGTCACAGATGCTCCAACCCTGGAGGGTGTATGCGCTACCCCTCACAGAGTGCACCCTGGAGTCTCCTCCCCTGAAATCAGTGATGATGATCTGTTCGGAGCATTCACAAATTCGTCATCAGCCCTCCTGATGGCCTGGCACTATTCTGGCAGTAATGCGAAATCAGCGACCGAACTCAATCACCTTGCTGAGTTCCTTCGTGATCCCAGTTTTAAGCAGGCTGACTTAGTTGGTTTCAATCACGCGCGCGAGAGCAAACGGCTAGATGAATTACCTTGATGGTAAATCCAACCCCTTCCACGAACATTATGGCTGGCAAAGGTCTACTGTCAAGATCCGCTTACCCAATGAGAAGGCTAAGTTCCCATCAGAGACCGATGCTCCTGAGCTCGCAATCCCTGGCGTTTACCACCGTTCTCTAGTTGATATCATCACACAGCGTGTTCGAGGATGATGTGTCACTGCATTTCAACATGACTCCATTCCGCCAGTACTGGAATACCCCAGATAATCGAACACTGGAAATTTTCTCTGAATCCTATGCCTCCCCAGAAATGGTGAACGCTTACAAAGAACTGAACACTCTTCCCCAAGATCCTAATGACAAACTCGAGCGTGTCATTGCCTCACTAATGGTCTGGTCAGACGCCACTCACTTAGCAAGCTTTGGAGACGCATCCCTCTGGCCACTTTACTTATTCTTCGGTAATCAGTCCAAATATACACGAGGAAAGCCTACAGCTCGTGCATGTCACCACTTGGCTTATATTCCCAATGTATGTATACATCTCTTTATGAACGTATTTTACTGAACCTACCTGCAGCTGCCACATAATTTACAAGACATTTATGTGGATATATTTGGTGAACCAGCGTCAAGTAGCACGTTCACGCACCTCAAACGCGAGTTGGTTCACACAATTTGGGAGTTAATTCTTGATGGAAAGTTTGTGGAAGCATATGAGCACGGTATTGTTATTCACTGTAGTGATGGGATTACACGAAGGGTATTCCCTCGGTTTTTCTCGTACTCTGCAGATTATCCGGAAAAGTAAGTCCTACCTGACATTACTTGGCTGATATTGATGTGTTACTCGAGGGTACTGCTCACTAGTATCAAATTTTTAGGGCAGCGTCCATGCCCTTCGCTGTCTTGTTAAGAAGACCGACATTCATATGATGGGAATGGTACTAGACATGAGGCGCCAGGGTTGCACAGGAGCGCACTGATAGCCTACGACAACGACAACGAGTGGAAGAGGCTCGAAAATTGATCTTCAAACTTGGAGCTCCAGTGGACGGCAGTCGTGTTAAGGCGATTCTTAATGAAGAATCATATGTGCCAATTCGTGTAAGTGCTACTATATGCCTATTAATGTTCACACTGACTGATAATTATCATTAGAACACATTTTCTGCACGACTAGCAGACCATGGCATTGACATGTTTTCACTGTTTGTGGTTGACCAACTGCATGAGTTCAAGATCGGTGCTTGGAAAGCACTTTTCACGCACCTGATGTGAATCTTGCATGCAGCTGGAGGAACAGCAGTGCAGAAGCTAAATGAACGGTAAGTTGTTTTTTAATGTGGTGCATTGGTGTGTTGGTGCCGAGGCACTAGCCCACTTGCAGATTCTGTATGCTAATATCCTTTCTAGATACAGAGGAGTCCCTACATTTGGTAGAGGAACAATTCGTCGCTTTCACCATAACGCTTCAGCCATGAAAAAATTGGCCACTCGAGACTTCGAGGATCTTCTGCAGGTCAGTAGCCATACCATTGATATCGTGTATCATCTGAATTTTCTGTCAGTGTGCTATGGCTGTATTCGAAAATCTATTGCCTGAGCCTCACAATACCATAATCCTTGACCTTCTCTTTGACCTAGCGTCATGGCACACATATGCGAAGCTTCAGATGCATACCACCGACACACTGGATTTTTTTGATATTGCCACCGTCATACTTGGTCAATCAGTTCGCAAGTTCTACAAGACTACGTGCAATTACTACTACACAACTGAACTTCCTGACAAGTATGCAGCATGAAGTCGTCGAGAGGCTGCATTAGCTGCAAAACAAAATGTAATGACCACCGCTCCAGGGAAGAGAAAGGCTGGACCAAAGTACAAGTCCCTCAATATCTCAACATATAAATTTCATGCGCTGGGAGATTATGCTAACACGATTAGGCAAAGGGGCACGATGGACAATTATACTACACAGCCAGTATGTTTCACATTGATTATCATGCCAGTAGTATTATTCTCTTATATTACTGCTTAGGGCGAACTCGAACATCGACACGTCAAGCGATGGTACCCAAGGACATCAAAGAACAAGAAGACTATGGTTGCAACAATGACACACCTGGAAGCTCGTGAACGACTCGTTGCAAAGGTGCTAAATCAATGTCAGAAGACCCTGGCATCTGTAACACAGCAAGAAGTGCGCAAACACACATCACCCTCAGCACACTATCACATATCAAAGTATCCCAAATGCTCACATGATATGTTCGCATGGATTGGTGAGCATGATGACCCGGCGATCAAGGTGAGTACCCAAAGTATTTTCACACCCCCTACTAACTTCATGGCCACGTAGGACTTCATTCCACGCCTTAAGGATCACTTACTGGCACGACTCTGTGGCATAGATTACTCTGGTGATGAGCACAATTTCTCTGACGAGGACAGGAATCAGGTGATCATTGTTAACAACCAACTCCGCGAGCACAGCGTACTACGGATCAACTATACAACTTATGATATGCGAAGAGAGCAAGACTCAATCAATCCTCGAACACACGCAGATGTCCTGATGCTCTCACATGAAAATGACGACGACCGACACCCTTATTGGTATGCCCGTGTCATCAAGATTTTTGATCTTGATGTCTGGTATCGTGCTCAGGGTGCCACCAGCGCATGGGCCCCAACTCGTATGAATGTGCTTTTTGTTCGTTGGTTTGGGCGTGACATTGAATACAAAGCTGGGTGGTCAGCCAAACGACTCTACCGCATTGGATTTTTCAAGCATGATGACCCTGAAGGCTTCGGTTTTGTAGACCCCGACCAAGTAATTCGGGGTGTACATCTGATTCCTGGATTTGAACACGGACACACTGACACTCAGCTTGGGCCTTCGTTTGGATGTGCTACGGACGATGACAATACAGACTTCAAGTATTTCTATGTGAATCAGTATGTGTTCTCTATGTATTGATATCACTCTGCTAATATGTCTACCCAGTTTTGTCGATCATGATATGTTCATGTGCTTCCGAGGAGGTGGTGTTGGTCACAAAGTAACACGAGAGTGGGATGAGTTTTTGCGGAATGATGGTGCTGTGCCATCACATGAGGAAGAAGACATTCAGCTTAACTCGGAAGAGTCTGACATGGAGGATGAAGCTGTGGACGATGATGACAGTGATGGGAGTGCACCTGAAGACCTGGGCAATGATGAGGAGAATGAAGTTTGGGTTGACAAGGAGCTAGATGATGATTTTCTTGTATGTGAGGGATATGGCGCCTTATAAACTGGTGAAGATTATATCTGCTTTTCCTGTGTATCAACCCTCAACTTTCGTACCTGCATTCACAGAGTTGCTCCCATCTATACTGGTGAACTTGCTCACACCAACTTTGCTTCTCCGCACTCAAGCTTGTCATCAGGCACTCAGAGGTTTTGTCCTGGCTTCTGCCATCGAGTCTATCCCACAATTGTCATTGCACATCCATATCTCCAAAGTAGCAACTGTTTTCCTTACAACAACTCAACAATCCCCCTCTCTATGTAAAACGCCAACGAGGCCATCATTAGACCCAATGATCATTCACATGGGTGCCATACAAGACTTTGGCTAGCGCCGTGAGGCCAATATTGGAGGTGTTACGACAAACGGTCGTGTGCGACTAGGATAATCTAACAGCGACAACCACGACAGTGGTACCAAGTGCTGAGAGTCATCGGCCTTTACAGACAAGCAAAGGTTGCGTACTCGAACGTAGCTCGTGGTGGTTAATGAGGGGTTACGCTGAGATGATAGCAGGGTTTACAGACAGTGAGAGGCGTCACTGAAGGTACGAGTCGATGTCGAGCAGGTAGCTTTAGCGGGACAAGGAGTTCAAGGGTAAACCTAGTAAGATTAAAGTAAGGAACGTCTACTGTTAATCTTCGACCTTATATAAGGCTACTCTTCATATCTAAGCTCAGCCTAAAGCTGGGTTCTAATCTGCTTATCTACATGAGTCAGAGATAGTGTCCATGAGGCGGGCTTCTATCGTAGATAGGATCCATGAGGTATCCTTTTATCAGTACATGAGGCAGCACGAGGCTTGCCTTCTATCTTGATAACATAAATAGGTCTTCTAGACCTATGTCGTCATGTGTCGTCACGTGCGGTCCAGACCGCTTATCTAAGCCGGCAGTTGCTGCTTATCGTCTATCATCATCTGTCGTCATCTATCGTCATCTATCGTCATAGAGCTGGTGAGACTCCGGTATCGTCTATAGCCGTGCGGTGGCAGAGGGCTGTCTGCTGGCGGGGGACTCATGCCATGTTACTGTAACAGGAGGAACATCTTCAAATGAGTGATGTTTGGTCCCTGACAAGGGACGAGCTGTCTTGCAGTTGGGTGTTTGACGACCTCATTCACACCTGGAGATCTGGACTTAGGTGACTTGAGCTGCCTCAGAATAGTGCAAGGTCGGTCAGTTGTTTGCCGGATTTTTGTTTGCACGACTGACATCAAACATAGGGTAATGTCTTGCCAGTGGGCCTAAGTTCTTGCTGCATCTGTCGAGTCACTGGTGGCCTTACATTAGGTAGCTCCAGGTATATCAGGCACCAGTCGAGCTGCAGGTGGTATAGCATAGTAGATCATAGCGCATCATTTGAATTTCATTATGACAACTGACTTATCATGTACTTATCAGCCTGAACATTCTTCGTCTATTGCATGATTCACCCTGATCGTAAATATGAAAGTGATATTTGGTGATCTGTGCTTGCCATACATGAGCTACACAACCACGGGACCAGAATCCTAATCAGGTGGCGTCAGGTTTTTGGACTTTGGTGATGTAAACGATAAACGTCTCCCCGCTGTCGGACTCTTATGTAATCTTACGTTTGTTTGTACCTCAGCAGTTCTCTTCTGAATTCTGAGCTTGTCCTTTTAGCTTCGTTTACAATACAGATGTCTGAACCGCTCAGACTTAACTGCATTGCCTTGGGTGATGACTCAAGCTGTATTTTCCCAGTCGACATTGCGCAGACGCAGACTGTTGGTCACCTCAGAGAGGTCATCAAAAACAAGAAGAAGCCAGAATTTGACCATATTGCCGCTGTCCGTCTCAAACTATGGAAGGTGAGTGATCTGATGCCTACGATTGGATGCTGATAATCTGATATTTTGGAAGGTCAACCTGCCTGTCGACGAGATGATTGAGCACAATCTCAACAGTCTTAAACTTGACCCAATGAAATTCCTATCATCTGTGGATGAAATGGTCGAGATTTTTCCCAATGCTCCTCCGCGCAAGTGTCTACATATTGTTATCCAGGCCTCACCTGCCGGTGATTTGTCTTTAGATATTGCCACCCTTTCCTCCTTACTGATTGCGGTCTGACCTAGTGTCTTCTGGACCACTCCACCTCAAATGCCTTGTGTTGGGTGATGATCCTCGCCATGTATTTGAGATCGAGATTGCACCGACAGAAAGTGTCAGTGCTCTCCAAAAGGCTATCAAGGACGCGAAGATGCGACGTCTTGACCGTGTTAACGCGGACGATCTCGAACTATGGAAGGTAAGTGATCTGACGCCTACGATTGGATGTTGACGATCTGATCATTTGGAAGGTCAAGATAAATTTGGAAGACCTACACTTACTCCGCACGATCGGAGGCGAATCCGTGGAGTTGAAGCCGTCAACCAAACTGTCCACAATGTTCACGGATGGAGTAGAGGACGGATGTGTTCATGTCGTCGTACAGCGTCCTGCCGTTGCACGACTCTTTCCAATTGTTGAAAAACGTCTCGCGTATCTCAAGAAGGATGCAGGTGCTTTGTCAGCTGGTGCAAGACCGTCCGCATTCTCTCCAAAGCAGAAAAACCAAGAGTACCTTTGCAATCGTCCTCGCGGAGCCTCGGACCCTGTTCCGGTCACTCTTCTCGAGCGTATCTTCGCCGAGTTCGTGGATGATTGTCAAAATCGACAACCAACTGACGACGATAACGACATTGTTTGGCAACTTTCGGAAACGATGTGCTCCTTCTATACGGATGAGCTCGCGCGGATGAATGCATTTCGATGTGTGCTCCGCCAGTACGGTATCATACTCGATCCTTCTATGGTTGGCGCGACACAATGTATAACAGACGGACATATCATGTCCTCCGACGGAATGTTTGTGCAGGTGATACTGGAGGGGAAGAACGAGATCGGAAGCGGCGCTGCCGAACCATTCCTGGAGGCAATGTTGTACCACCGCAAGTTTATGAAAGAGTCGAAAATTGAGATAGCCAACCTCTGGTCTGTCTTTCCATGCATCCATATCATTGTCTTCGGTTAGTTCATTTCATCGGATTCATTGCTAAAACCCATTGACCACAACTAGGGGCATGCATTGGCTTTGCAGGCTCTGTTTTAACACACAAGGTCCAGTCTGATATCCTGGTCCCTATCATTCCTCTGTTTGGGCATTCGACAGACCTCCATTTGCAACTGATGGCGGTTCGTGCTTTGGGGGCTCTCAAAATCGCCATCAAGAAACTCACAAATCTGTACTCTTGTCAAATTCCGACTGTCGAATCCAAAAATCAATCTCCAGGATATCCTTATCCTCGGAGTTATATCAATTCAACCTCAACCAATGGCATCCAAGAATTCTCGTATAATGAGACTCAGATCCTCAGGGATCAACTTATCTTCTTCGGGGAAACCGTCGGCGATGTGGCTGGGAGCAAGATATGTATTAAGTTTGTCCGGCACTATTCCCCTGAGGCCCACAAATTCTGTGCCGGCAAGGGGCGCGCTCCCAAACTTATCGCCTACGATCCTTTACCCGGCGGCTGGAATATGGTGGTTATGGATGCCCTTGATATTGATCATGATAACTTCCCGCAACAGCCTGGCTCATATCGACAGCTCAGTAAAATGGCTGTTGTGGACCGCCAGCCGCTGAAGGAGGACATCACCTCTCTCATCCAGGACTTACACACAGCCGGCTACGTTCATGGCGACCTTCGGGATGCCAATTTTGTTGTGAAAAACCAAAAAGACTTCATGCTGCTCGACTTCGATTGGGCTGGACTGAAGCACAAGACCCACTATCCGATACGTGTTAATTGGAAGGATATTCAACGTCCTAATGATGCGCGGGATGGGAACAAGATTACGACGGAGCATGACTTGGAGATGCTAAAATTTATATTTGATCCTGATGGTCGGAAGTCGTCTACCTCCAGTTGAAGTCGGGGATTGGCGCTTCCCACAGTTCCCAGTACCGCTACCGTGTGGTGCTGCCGTGGTCCGGTCCAGAACCGTGGTTCGAACCTGACCTGGTTCTAGACAGTCTGGTCCACTAAGACACCATCGAACCTAACCTAACCGAAGTATGTTTCTCGGTCTGTGTTGTCTGGGATGGTTCTCCATTGGTTTTGAACGGTTCCGAACCTCATGCTGTCAGTATTCTTTTCGGATGCGAAGACAAGTTCTGCTGTTTGCCTTATACTAAATACAGTAAGTCTCAATTGCAACTCGGTGATATTTCTCGCTATTGTTCTACGATGACTGAATTTAACTCATCTGTATGTCGTGCAGATCTTGGGAGCCTCAAGGATGCATCCGAGATCACATTCTACCATGATGCTGATGATGATGTCCCACTACCTCCGGTATGCAGCGAGCCTCATCCAATGCATTCTCCGTCCTCTTGAATTCTGGACGGTAAGCGGCCACATTTGTCACTGGCGCTATACGCTCTGGTCGACCAACCAAGCCATCTGCTCGTCTTCGTGACGCCGATAATCTCTGTCACGAGTATCATCAAGTGCAGCTGACCTGCAAAATGCAAAATGAGCTACCACACGAGCAGTCGACCCTGATGATGATCATGATAGTAGTCCTCCTGCTGTTGCTGAACTAGATGGTTCATTGTCTGACGGGTATGATATATTGCTCGATCCATTATCTGATGGATCCAATTTGTTATCCGACTCGGATGGGTATGTTCCAGGTGCCCGAAGAGACTGACGCTGGCGAGAGCGAGGCAGACTATAGTGAACATGCAGATGCCTCGGAAAATCCAGTGGTATGTGTTGGTCACTCTTTTACGTATACGACTTGTTTATGAATTTATCACGAATTTTGCGAATTAAGTCACTTGTGTCTCAATATGCCTACTTGTCCTTCTATTTGCTGAAATAACTCATTTCACCTCGCTACAGACTATATACATGGACATACAACGAGTTGAAAGTACAGTCACAGTTGTTCAGATATCTCACAAGGAAATTGCAATGGACTAGGATATGGACGTGAGCTATCTAACTGGTCTCAATTTTATTTTTAAATGGATCCACTGTATCCACCAGTCGAAAGGGAAGGAGGCAGAGCGTCAGATCCTTCTCCACAAGTGGTATTGATATCGCTTGTGAGCTCAAGCTCGACGGTGGAGCCTTTAACGAAGACATCCCAGTCTAGGTAACAATTTGAATGCCATGACTGGCCATCGACAGTCACGCTCTGCAACAGTTCACTCTCATTAACAGAAGGTCAAAGATACGCGATTGAACTGTAACTGACCTTGACGAAGACAGTTCCGCCAATGCCATCCTGAGGGTTGCCCGTGAAATTATTGGCAATGATCGTTGTCGTGGTATTGAAAAGCGGGTTATGAAATGTGACCTTCGGGAAATAGGGCGAAGCGAGAAGAAATTGGCGTGTTGCGGGAAGCGGGTACATGCCCAAGAGGTAGAAAACGGCAAAGCTGGCCATGGCACCTAAGCAAGCGTTAGACAACGTCTACTGAGGCTTTTTCAAGACTTGCCGGAATCATCATTACCCGGAAGACCGCTGACCGAGGTGTTGTAAGACTCAGCAATTATCATCCGGGAACGTTGGGTGCTAAGGCCAGGCCGATTGGCGTAGTGGTACATGAAAGGAATCTGCTGAGATGGCTCATCTGTAACATCGAAGTAGTTCTGGATGTAATTCAATCTCCGAGCGTCATTTGCAGTTAAGGTATTTACCTGGTCGAAGATCAAGTTAAGTCGGTTTATGAACGACTCATTGCCTCCCTGCAACAAGATTAACTTGGCTGTGTCTTGAGGAATGTACTAGGGATAGTCTGTCGATGAAGGTAAGAGATATATTCGTGATACACACTTGAGAATACTGAGAGCAAGAAACTGTTAGATGAAGATAACTACAGAGTCTAATAAAGATACATACCACCATCGGCGATGACTCATAGAAGCCATCGTGGTTTGTAACATCGAGGTAACAGGTTGAGTCGAGAGGATCATTTACGCTGCAATGACGAGGGTCAGTGTAATTCCACTGCCCATCTGCGAAGCGGGGCTAGAAATCAGTGAGTCTTATACTGCGTTGACAATGTTACGGGCGAGAGTGACTTGCCTGCATCATGCCCTTGATTGAGGAATTCCCGGGAAGTGTGACCTTCTCATTCCAGACATTGATGAAGTTTCCCGCTCGAGCTTGGTACTACAATCGCAAAAACTAACGTTCTGGTTTCACACACATGGAGAATGGCAAACCTTGGTTACATCATCCGTTTTATTGAGAATCTTTGCAACTTGCGAGATGGAAAAGTCACCGAATGAATACTAATCAAAGTAAGCAAGAATGAAATCGCAGATTGAACACGCTCCTACCTCTAATGTGCGTGAGACTTGCTTGGTGGCGGTACCTCCCGAGTCATAAACGTCGGAAGGGATGAAGTCTGGAATGATGATCATGATAAGGCACATGATGAATATCGATTTGCTAACTGTATTGTTTCCAGACAGTCGTCTGTCTTCCTTGGAGATTCCAGTTGGGCGGTTGTTCTTCCGCATCAGCAAGAAGGGCAGTGTACAGATCATTAGCTGAGACATTCAGAGCACTAGCATGTTCATGAAATCTACGACATCAGTCAGTGACCATACAACATTGGGTTTTACGCTCGCTGACTTGACAAAGAATTCCCCGAGAATAGGGTCACCGTCTGTGGCCATATTTTAGAGACGAATCATGCAAACTGGTTTGAGAACTCACTGCTTCCACCTTGGATCCACTGCTGAAGAGTAGCGCCGCGGCACTCAGGCAACCAACCTATTATGAATGAGTTGTATGCATTATTACTTCACAGTACAGTTGTCTACCTTCATGCTGTTGAATGTTGATCATTCCACGAACGATGCGGGCGAACACCTCGGGGTCATGAAGCGACATTAGAGGATACAGGGTACGGTAAGTATCCCACTGCACTCGAGGCGTTAATAATACGCTAACAATGCCACCAAAAGATACCAACATTGCAGTAAAGGGAATCATAGTAAGGCTCGGTGGAACTCCAGTTGGGGTTTTCGCCAGTGTCTACCAATCAAAGTCAACGATCCTGTGCTCGCAAAATGGAACATGGCTTACAATCAGCGGGAGAAATGTGCGTCCTGTAAAGCTAAAGGCCCATGCAACTCGGGCATATTGTAACATTCCAAGTACTCACTGATGAGTAGAATAGTTCAGTAATTTCTTTGTCCACGCCCTGAGTATCGACTTGGATTCTGGATAGAAGTTCATTCCATGTTTCTCGTGCTGTTGTGACGGTTTCGTCGAAGTCGAAGTTCGGGATCTCTGACTCGGCGTTGGCGCAGGCCTGATCCGAGGAAATGAATGAAACACCGACGCGTGCAAGGATGGTCGTATGGATAGAATTCGGAGAGGGCGGGAAAGTCAGCAAAGCACCAATTTCTGACAAGAAGCCTGCAATTCATGCGTTTTGAGATACCGAGAGGAAGGGTCAAATAAATACCAGAGTATAATTGAATGACCTGTGTGCTATTCTGCACAGGAGTATTGCCCAGCCAAACCCCGTATTCAGTGGGAGCCTCGAAGTCATAACCGTCACCTTTGAAATCTACACAAGTGTAGGCGTTGTATCTTCCAGGACCGAACGATGCAGCAAACCTGGCTCCTCCTAGGAATGAAAGTGAGGTGGGATATCAGGGAACATCAAGAGACGTTACCTGTGACGCGTCCAGTAGTGGTGTTGATATTAACAACGGGTTCTGTGGCGCTGTTCATGCCGTCGTTGGTGATGTCCACAACAATACGGGGTTCGCGTGACGACGACGGGAATGTATAACGGTGAAGTGCAGTACGACGTGAAGCAGTCAACTCCACCTGCACTCCAGTAGACTGCGAAGGCTAAGTCGGCGGCATAGTGTAGTAATTTCGCACATACAAGATTCGTTGCGAAGTAACCAGGTGAACCAGCATCGTCGGGAGAACCTTTAATAAGTAGGATGTCATATATTTAGCATACAACCACGACGTGGGTGTAGTTGGTTACCATTAGGAAGGACTTTGCGTAACGTCTTTCTGAAAAACAAGGATGTGTTGCAGGACGCGAACGAGTTGCATTCAGCCAGAGGCCAGAGCTTAAAGTTGGATAGTGATATGTCCTTCAGGAAATATTAGCTTGTAAGTATGTATACTATTTTGCAACACCCAAGATGCGCACACCACCAGTCCCTGAATCGTGCAGCTGCGAAAAGCCGATAGCGTTGAAAATTGGATTGGCATCATAACCCGCTTGCTGTATAGTGCCCAAAACTTAAGGCCTCATGAAGAATGATAAAAATTGGATAGCCTTACATTTCCTGGGGAATCAGTATCGAGTCCAACTTTCACCATTCCATGGGGAAGAGTGGCACCTACGCAAAAATCAACAGATGTCAAAGATGCGCTGTAGGAGCAAACCGGGGAAAACATGGCCTCCATTGGTTGTGCCGATGAAAACATTGACGAGGCTTGCAGGGTCTAAGTCTGTGATAGTAGTGTTTCCTGGCGAAGATGACGCTTTGTCTGTCTGGGAGCGAACAGTTAATTTTGGACGCGAATGGGTGGCTAATCGCGTGTGTGAATGGGCACTTGAACCAGAGAGCAGAAAAAGTACAGAGAGCAGCACTAGCCAACGGGGCATATTGATGAAGATTCGGTACAAGTGAGAGCACTCTTACTAAAATCAACTGGCATTATAACGAGAGATATTCCCACATCTAGTATCATATTTGAAACGCTAGTAACGAAGAAACCTTGTAATCCCAAGTTGGGTGATTTATGAGAGCGACGATGTACGTACTCCGTGTACAACAATTAAGCTGCAGATAAAACCCGAGTTCCAGCAAGAATAACGCGTCCATTCAAGCATGCTGCGGAGACCGTCTCTTGCGCATCTGAGCAGACACTTAAAATTCCGGGCGCGAACGAAAGCATGGAGTCAATCGCAAATGAAAAATACTTGCGAGCTGCGCGCGAAATTGTCGCTCGCAGAGTGGAGATGCGAAGGAAAAGAAATAATCCATTGGCAAATGCAGTGGAAGATCATAGGGTGAAAAGGTTGGTCTGGACTTGAAAGTTGAAGTACTAGTCTAACAAAGTCAGTTGGATTGGACAATGAAGAGGGTGTAAGTTGGACTTTTGCCATTTAAGGCCAGCGAATAATGGCACGGAGATAACGGGGTTTCCACAACATCGAAGTCTGCCAAGTACTACTTAACGGTGAACAACCCTAGCAGCTTACAGTACTTCTCGAAGCGTAGTCTCTGGCACGTATCAGTCATGTCAAAGACAGAACGCGAAGATGCTATATCAGCCATTGTAAGTTGTCCGACGGCTTGATAGTAGTCCGTTAGCGCTAACCGGGAACTCACTGTGCACCAGACATCCAAGATCTTCTCAGCCATGCTGGATGACCTGGCAATGGATGCGGCACTACAGGCGCACCACCAGCTTCTGCGCAGTAGAGCGGTTTGTTGCATATGTCACACACGGTACGTCATCAGTGCACTACCAGTGTGAAAACCCACTGACCTGTTGGCAGGTGTGGCTTAGGTATGTTGGCACTTTCGTCCGTCATTTACTATTCCTGACATATTATCCTTCCTCCATAAATCTAGTTCATCCAAATGGGGCCCAGACTGTAACATCATCTATCCTTCACGGCGATGTCGGAGGAAAGACGACTTCAAGTACTGGAACCAACACTCCGAACGGAAGTAAATCCGACGGCAACATTTTGTTTGAATGCATGGTCTGCAAGCGTCAAGTAAGCACAGGGTTCAATTAACTTTATATGTTAAACTAAGTCGCCGCTCTAGATCGCTTCTAATAGATTTGCCCCACACCTCAGCGCTTGTATGGGGACAGGGACCGGAAGCAGGCGTGCGGCTCCTCGTGGAACAAATCTTAAAGCAAAGTGAGCTACACGCCAATGTCACCGATCAAACGTACTCAAAATGTCTTCAGAATTCCCATCGAACCTGGCCGGTCAGCGTCTCCATACCCAGGTTCAGAGAATGGCAATGTTTCAGATGATAACTCGAACGGTAAGGGCAAGGCAAAGAACAAAGGAAAGCGAGCAGGTAACATACTTCTACTTTTTTGCCGATCAGGGAGTGTTCTGATAAACTTGTTGTAGATGATACAGACTTCCATCTGAAGCGAAAACGAGTATGGATGACGCAACTCCTGTTTGGCTTCGATCTGAATTGCTGTTATTCTAGCCCATATCGCCTCAGACATCACCAACGAAAAAACCCACGAAGAAACTCAAAACAGCAGGTAAAACTGACTTGTTCTTTGCATCGTCTTCTTGTGATCTAAACTCTGACAGGGTCACCGGTGTCTCGCCTTAAAGCAGACCCTGACAGCAGCGGCACAATTCCAAGCAACGTGCGAGTCCTTTTTATCATTTTATCCCTTCTTACCCGACTTTACCCAGACTCTTCAAGTGCCTTCGTCGTCTTCCCAATCCAAAGTCCCGTCGAAACTTCGTTCCTCGTCTACTGCTTCTTTCCTTGAACGTGAACGTGATCGCTCTTCTACCCCAGGTTCTCAATCATCTGTTGGCACGCCCATTGCGTCAACGTCGTCCGCAATATCAGCGAGGAGCGTTGCAGGTACAGGTCCGCCGAGACGTGGGCGTCCCAAGGGTAGTAAGACAGGGACAGGCAGGGGTGCGTTGGCTGCCCAGCAGAAGCGCCCGAGTCCCCCAAGACCATTACTTCCCCCGCCACCGCCACCGCCACCAGCGCCTGCTGTGAGAATTGAACAAGACTATCTTGTCGGTAGGTTTCAATGTTACATACATCATTGTCTCTACTTACTCATCAACCAATGGTGCCAGACGTCGAAGGAGACGAGACTGGGTCGTCGACCGACACAGACGGCTGATCGCCACTTTTTTCGGTCTCGCCATTTGCTGCGCGTGCGAACACTTCCTATCTATTGCTGCTCACACATGGATCTGTCCAGTCATGCTGTGTGCCATGTTTATGAAAGCAAGGTCATGATACCCTACTAATCTGTAATACTCTCCGCTGACAATGTTGTTGTTACATATGTTATGTGTTATATGTTATATAAGATGTGGAATTGATTGTTGAATTTATTGGACGCCTGCACTTCTTGTTGACATTGTGCATGCGCGGTACTTTCCATCAAAGGGTAAGTAGCGCGGGGAGCTCGAGAGTGAGCACGCTGTTTCTTGTCTCCGAGGTAGTACAGGGTCAGAGTCGGGGTATGCCATAGACCAAGTTGATATCGTCATGATTGTCGGATGAAGACTGAAACTTTCAAAGGGCGCTGTGATAGTGAAACCTATTCAAGACTGTCGTGCGCCTGTGTTTCAGTATTTCAGACAGTAATTGTGTAGATTATGGCCAGGAGCTTTGGTAGCTAGCCCAGTGTACTTGCAGATGGTTGTGACCACAACAAGTATACATATAAGGGCGCAATGAATGGGTGAGAGAAAAATGACGAGATATCGATCGAATATATCGGAATTATCGATGAGAATGATCATCAACTTCTCAACTTCGTCGCTGCGCAGGGTCACTGCAGGTTCAAATGATGAAGCGACAAGGGAGAGTGTGGGATGAGAGACCGCACATTCGAGCGAGCGGCTTTGTGGTGACGAAGAAGAGTATTGTCGATGCCTGCTGGCAGGTCGGGTCACGATATCACAATGGTCGTAATCAATTGAATACGTTCCTGTAATTTCTGCCCATATTTTTGCCATCCGACAGTAATAACGATTCTGCCAAATCGACCAGAATTATGCCCAAAGTTAGTATACGCAAGATATATAAAAGCTGGCCGTCGTCCTATAGTGTTGCCCATCCTTGAAGATATCATTTGAGATCCCCCTCAGAAGAGTCCATATCACCTCGCACAGAACATGCGTTTCTCCTTCCTCGCCGTTGTTGTTGCTTTGATAGCATCGATGTCTGTCAGTGCATGTAGCCAAACACCTTGCACAACAAGTGCAGATTGTTGCACAAGCTATGTTTGTGGAATGGAAGTGAGTATGAGCTTGTCACCGTGCAACCAGAATTCAACCACATTACTCACCTGCGCGCCTTAGAATGGTGGTTTGTTCTGCATGGCAGGAGCCGGCAGTCCGAGCGTTACGTTACGACAGATCTGAAGCATAACCTATCGTCTACCATAAGTGAGAGGTCAGGATGAGAGACCTGGAAAAAATGGAGGGCGAGGGTTGCTCGACATCGACACAATATAGCTCAAAGGTTGTTTCGTCGCTGATAAGAAAGATACGTAATGTTGTAAAGAAATACATTCGTACCGCCAAAACCGTGAAGGCGACCAGTTGCAGTTCAACGTTGATCATCGGTTATTAGCGATGTCAAGTTCGTCTCAAGTGGATATAACACCTTGCAGTACGCTGCCTTCTGTGCTTGTCTCTGATCGCACTAACGGTAGTTCAGTGAACGTTAGTTATGTAGATGCTGTGACACACATACCACCATTATTTCCGCGTCAAGTCTTGCCCATGTCGTGTCCGCCCTATCCACCCATATCGTTCCCCATCAAGCTTCACTACCGGTGTCATGTAAACCTTACCAAGGCCGCATCAGATGCGGCCTTGGGTCGCCTTAAGTCTCAATCAGAAGCTAGTCAGAAGTGCAAACATCAATTTTTAGTGAAGCTAGTAGTGCAACAGCCATGTCACATCCGCGGCAGGCAAAAATGAGGCAGCGAACACAAGATCACAGAATGAAACAGTTCTTTCAATACTAGCAGCACGCAAATAGCACAAGTGGAGCAGTTTGGATTTCCGAATCGGGAAGAGTGGAGCACTGCGAAGAGATAGATCCAGAGACCGTTGAAATCAGTAATTCACGCGGGAGAACTCACGTATCGTGAACTATACCCCTAACACAATACAGTCCGAGAGAACTCGGCACGCGGCAAACCCAGCAAGCATTTTCCATGCTACACACTGATGCCGGTCGACACACGCACGCGCTCTTCAAAGGCAATTGAAGTCATGCCAGGACCTCTTTCGGAGTTAGCCACAAGCTTCGCGTGATATTCTCGAACGCCAAGGATCAGGCGTGGTCCCAGCACACACATCACCGTGACTATGAAAGTTTGAGCCAAACCAAAATAAATCTGATGTTCTGCGACAACTGTGTCCTGTAGTAATGATCAACGACGTTCGCATGCAAAAGTCAGTGTCACATTCACATACCGCTATGGCCGTTAGAAGCGCATAAAGGAGGATAAAGCCAGAAACAGCAACAAAACTGAAGGTGCAGAACTTCAACGAAAAAGGAGAATCATATTCGCATCATAAGCTCACCTCGCAAAGTAAATTACGTGAGTTTTTGTTAACACCGCGAAACAGTCTCTGACATCAAGCCATCCTGTCAATAGTCGCTGCAGCTCACGGAGGCGTTTGAAAGCAATCCGGATTGCGAGACATAGTGCGAGGACCTCCCATACAGCGGGGAGAATCCAAGTCATCAAAGCCAGAAGTAGATTATCCGAGCCTTCTTGAAAGTCGGAAGCGCACTGAGCGATGCCAAAGAGAATGAACACTTCTGTGTTTGCAAATGAGCCTCACACATTCTAGTCCGCCATTCACCAAAATGAAAGCTTACCCGACGAAACACGACTCGTAACCATTGCGGTGATCACTCCATCAGCGATGTTTACAGCCAGGAAAATGATGCTGAGAGATATCAGTACTTTTCTGGATTGCTGATGCAAGGCATGTAACCGAGCGATCATGATGACTTGCGCGATGTGTCAGTTCAGTCAAGGTAATGCAGCTGCGTAGCTCACCACCCAACATTGCAGTCACGGCAACATTCAGCCAACATAGTGCGTCGAACATCGTACGGCCTGGAAAATCAAGTGACGTTGGTTAACAGCCTCAGATGATCACAGACTTTAGACAAACTCACAGCTATGGAAGTATTATATTAAACCAAGAAGCTCGGTAACTCACTCACCCCTGCAGGGGAGTACAATTAATTGGATATGGGTAGCAAGCAGCAATGCAGAATACTCACTGAATCTGTCACTGAAGTTCTTGGAAGAGATACTGCATGCCGTCGATCAGAGGAAATATATGCAGCGTATGTGCGTAGACATACACAGGATGTTAATGCTGAGTATGAGAGTCAGCTGATTAACACAACATCAATTACTTGACCATCCAAACATACATAGCATGTGAGATACCAGCATAGCGGACCTAGAATATTATCGAGTCAGTACAACGTCTCAACCACACTTGCAATATGAAATACATACACCGAGATACAGAACAGTCATGAATGACCATTGAACGTTGCCTCTGCCGCGCGTCAATTGTATTTCCATGTGTTTTCTGACGCGAGACTCTGCTCACCCAGACCAGTTCGACCTATAAATATGTGATCAGCGAGATAGTTGCTTCGGTAATGATACAGACCTACCTCTCGTCCGAACGTCAATGCTGGAACACACCATAAGTATACCAATATACCAGTGATACTTGAATACTATCTTGCTCACCCCAATCATACATCAACCCAAAAGAGAAGGCAGCTGCAAAACTGCAGGGTTAGATTATCACATGGTCATGCTTCATCCAACTGGTTCTCTACGGACCAACAACATAACTGGTCATTTGGGTCGAAAACATGAACGGCCACCAGGCGGAATCGTTTGATACTAGGGTCATGCTGTTAGAGGATGAATGTGCACCCAGTGATGGCCGGTCTTAGCCTGTGCTAAATATGAATCTCATCATGCAGCGCAAATGCAGCGCTTCACTACCGAAACAAGAAGTTAACTATAGGAAATTAGGAATGGTGTATATCCCTGCTTTGAATGCCTGAACACCGGTCAGCGCTCAGCTTCGTCTCTACTTTGCTCGCCCGGGCCGGGGAGCATAACAGCTTGTCCAAGGTCACTCGACACGGTCACATTCTGTTGGCATGCCAGTGAAAGTAGAAAAGTCAGAAACGAAAAGTAGGGGAGATTCAAATGGAGCGAACGGATAAGTCACCTGTCCCACCCGGGCTGCTAACACTGCTCTCCATACCTACTAATTCTTGTGCTCCTCAGCACCTTCCAAGTCAAGTTGTTGTTCTTTGCCGCAGCCATCGGACTATACTGTCGCAAGTATAGTCAGCGCGGTGTGGCTCTGATGAAAACCAATGTAAAACACAGCATCAAATCAATTATGCACATGGTAAGTATAGATGCGCAGCCAGCTACATCCCTCGGGATGTCTTACACGCGCCTGTATAGAAGCAAGCTCAAAGTAGTAGCAGTGATGGTGTCGGGCGTCACTGTACTTCAGTCACCCGTAGCGGCGTTACGATAAACCATATATGGTTTAAACTCCGCACAGGTCGCTCTACTCGAACGTCTCACTGAGGAAATGGCGAACTGCAAAAATATCTTCGGACCTGAGGTAAAATGTTGATTTTACCTTACTGGCACGGCAGGGAATTACTAGGGCAGCCACAGGCTGTTGTTGTGCTGCTAGAACTAGATAAACCACAAAGTCATTTCGGAGTTGTTCATCGATAGTTAACTTGTGCTTAACCCTTCTTGCGCTCTTTTGTAAAAATCTTCAACTTCGTGCAGGTTTGTTCCAACTCGAACTTCACGGCCCGTTCATCCTCATTTGTTATCGGACGTTTCGCAGATCTAGGCACAGGTAGTAGGCCTGCGAACCAGTTATCTTCTTCAGCCTGCCCCCCAATCTCCACAGACTGTTCTGTCCATCATGTCTGACAACCCATCATTCGTGCTCAAGGGCATCCTGGATGCTGAGATCCAACAAAAGCCAGTTCCAGAGAGTTAGTCTACTATCTTTGACCAGTTCACGCTCGCTTACTTAATCGTTCTATCTTGTGAAGTTGAAGCCAATGAGATCCTCGTGGAAGTGAAGAAGACCGGTGCGTTCACAAAGCCTCTTTGTCCCTCGTAATTCTCTCAAAGCTCATTCGCGGCGATGATGGAATTTGCGGCACTGACGTATGCCCCTATCTATTTTTTCTGTACCAGGACAACAAATCATCGCTTCCAGGTGCATTTTCTTGTCTATGGAAGTGTTGGTGATTTTATCGTAGAGAAGCCTATGGTCAGTTACTTTTTGTCGAAATTCATGACCAAGCCTCATCGTTAGCTATCAGGTGCTGGGTCACGAATCAGCAGGCGTGGTCTCGAAAGGTAGGTCCATAGCTTATTTAGAATGATCATTTGTTGCAACCCTCGTTCTTTAGTTGGTCCTGGCGTAACTAATGTCAAGGTGGGTGACCGAGTGGCTATGGAACCTGCCGCAACATGCCGCAAGTGTGAAGCTTGCAAGGAAGGTCGCTACTAGGCGAGCATGGTCGTCCACCCTAATTTTAGTTTTTGACGCCCGAGCAGATTTGCCCCGATATCATCTGTGCTGCTACTCCCCCCACAGACGGCACCCTCACTCGTTATTACCGCCTCCCGTCTGATCTCGCTTGCCCACTTCCACCAAGTCTCAGTCTTGAGGATGGAGCACTGGTGAGCGATTGACCACAATAAATTTTATTTACTGTTGACCCTGTTCTAGATGGAACCTCTTTCCGTGGCAGTCCATGCTGTCTCGAAACTCGGTGCTTTGCGGTCCAACTAGTCTGTTGCCGTCTTTGGTTGTGGACCAGTTGGACTTCTATGTATGGCCGTCGCGAAAGCTCTGGGTGCTTCCCGCGTTATTGCTGTGGATATCATTCCTGACCGCCTCGAATTTGCTAAAACATACGCTGCAACTGATACCTTCCTACCTCCTTCTATCGATAAAGGCGAGTCGGGGGTCGCGTTCTCAATACGCAATGCCCAGGCAATGAAGGAGAAGCTCAACATTACTGAGCATGGATCTCGGGCGATTGACTTGGTTTTGGATGCTTCTGGCGCAGAGGTTGCCATCCAGACAGGTATCCGGATCGCCAAGAGTGGTGGTACCTTCTTCCAAGTGATTTGAAATTCACAGCAGTTAAAGATTTATCTGATTGGTTATGATTAAGTCGGCATAGGTCATCGCGATATCACCATTGACATGTTTGCTGTCCTTCAAGTTTGCAAGGAGCTCGTCCTCAGGGGTTCCTTCCGTTATGGAGTAAGCAGTCGTCATTTTCTCCGTGGGATTGTTTAATCTCTGTTTCACGAAGCCCGGCGACTACTCTCTCGCCATCGCCCTTGTTGCATCAGGCAAGGTCGACGTCAAATCCCTGGTATCGCACCGGTATGCCCACGGTTGTAACTGCTATCCAATATCGTGTTAACAGTCACAATAGTTTCCCATTCACACAGGCATGTGAGGCATTTGAAATCACTCGCAACGGCAAGAGTCCCGATGGAAAAGGGGTTATCAAGGTCATGATCTCCGGTCCTGACGTCGACATCAATGAGGTTTGAAATCACAGCGTCTATCATGGAGGCTACACTGAGGCGGGTTGTTATGTTCTTTTGATCGCATTGAAAGTGGATCCAAGGGGTTTGGTACATGACGTTGACACAAATGGCTTCCACGGGAACAAACACTATGTAAATATACACTACTCTATGGCCAAAAATTTGATATCCGAATCTAAGTGTCTATAACATTCCTTGATGGCTTCTTTAGGTTCACACAGAACTTGAAACGCGCACAGGCAGAGACGAGGGGAAGAAGAGCCAAAGGACGAACATGGCCACATTTTGAGAGACTGTTACATAGCAGAAGACTCTCATGCCGTCCTTGTTCGAGATTATACCGGTGATGAAGGGGAGCACGGCTTAAACACTTCGGTGAGCCTGAAAGAGTATAGTACAAGTCGAATAACGCACCACTTCCTGCGCTAGCAACAGCAGTGCTGGTATAGAAGTCACGGTCAGTTATGTCTGGAATGCTGCGACGAGGCCACTCACAGAATAGCCATTGAAACCATGTGCACGTCTCTCGGAAGGATATCGTTGCAAAGGCCTAGTGTCCCGGGAAATATAGGCCCATACATCAAACCCACCACGGCGGATGAAAGGGCGTTCTCGATTGTCGAGTCAACAAACCAAATAAGGATGGTCATGAGGAAGGAAACGCCTGGATATTGTTATCAAGTCAGCGTGTCAGTCTGAGGAGCAGGCCCTCATCGACGAACCTCTGAAGGTTAGCAATCAGTAACTTTTCAGAGTCATGAATGGAGTGACGGACGTGCATGCATGAATAATGCGTTTGCGTTGGGTAAAGGTCAAGCTGCCGAACACATCAAAAATTAGACAAGGCCATGATGATGCCCTGCGACCGACCCTGTGCAATAGTATCCCCATAAAATTCTGCCAGCGGCCATGCCTCCCCAAAAGCCGCTACTGACGTATCCGACAGTATTTGGACTAGAACCCTGGTGCATGTTCAAAATGGGACAGTAGCGACTAGATCAACAGAAACACACTCGATTGGTAAGGAGATAGGTTACGATCTGCGAGAACTCATTCAAGATTCTGTTCAGTGTTCAAGTCCGAATGGACACTCACAAATCCTTGAAAAGTGGTTTCGCTGCCGCTGTAAATAAACGCGAACAACGAAAAGGCCCATTGGTATGGCATTGACAAAGCCAGGTAGAGAGCTAGGAGAATATTAGTATTGCAGATTATGTTCAGCAACAGCGACCGCACTATTGGGTGGGGACTGAGTATCAACACGGCGGGTAGAGGAATCTCGGACTTTCTCTGCGTGGGATGGTTGTATCGTCGTGTCAGTCCCAGGGCCGTTGGCACTCGGCGTAATTTTCATAGCGTCGAGTGCGATCTTGCAGTCTGCCAGAAACTCGTTGCGCGTCGGGCGGAAGGAAAAGATGATCAAGCTCAAAGCAACTGCAGAAATAACTAAGGAGCCAAGATAAAAATGCTTCCAGGGAATTCCCTCTGCCATGAGTGTTTGGCACACAAGCGGCGCTGAAAATGACCCAATACCTGAAAGACATGAGCAGCATCATCATACAGACACACATCACTGCTTACACCAACATCCCAGTAAAACCCCAAGGGGCTTCTTGGGTGTAGACACAACGTAAAAATTCCTGTAACTTTTTAGCATTAGGAAGATACCATGGCGCAACGCTCACGATGATGCTACAACAACCCGTATAAGTGAAAACATTAAGATCAAAACGAGTGCTCACCGGTCCAGAAAGAGCGTGCAAACGCGGCAATGGCATATGCCAGAAATAACGCGGGATAATTACGAGCGGTACCCATTACAACAAAGAACAGAGGATGAAGGAGACCTCCAAGGACGAGCGAGGAAAATCGTGCTTTTGCGGGCGAATAACCGACATCGCAAGGGAGAGCTGCAGACACATTCTTGGTGAACAGGCGATCAAAAAACGGAACGGCGGGAAAATAGGTGTGTTGATCCAAAGATGGGTAAAATTGACCAAGGAAGTTGACAATTCGTTCAAGTAGGATGGTGCCGATCACAGACCTAAGGGATAATTGTCGGTATTTTATAGATATTTTGGCGAGAGAAGCTTACCCGACCGTACTGCCTGTAAACAATAAGGAGCACATAGTATAGCTCAAACCAAAGTCTTTCTCAAATGCTGGTAGAACAACGCTGAATAAGATACCAGGAGAAAAACGGAAACAAACATACAGGGAAGAACAGTAGCGGTGACTGAGAATTTTGATGAGCGTAGTTTACAAACTTAAACCGTGGACTAACCTCCATCACCCCATCCGCAGACAAAATATATGAAGTAGGTAGTGAATAATCTTTGAGTCACATGCTCGAACTCAAGGCTAGGAGTCGACACCTCTGCCTCCTTTTCGAATGAATTTTTGCGACTCCACGCATCAGTGGGGAAAACATCCACATACGTAGCCGTCGAGGGGGTTCTTGCCAAGGACTCAGGAGAGAAGGCGTTTTCGTGATCGTCCAGACCAGGATGGGACAATTGTGTAATAGTTTTTTTGAAAGTTGCGCCGGTTTTCGAAGAAGATTCTGTCAACAATCGAGTCTCGACTACAATATTTGCGCCAAGTGAATGACCATGGTGAGCATCATGTGATAAAAATGATGGGGCAACAGGTAGCTTATTGGGCGGATACCAACAGCGATCAGGAAGTGTGATTAATTCTGGGTGGGAGTCAGTGACTTGCGACTGCGGAGAATCCATGAGGATGTTCGGTGAAAGACGTCCACTCACAGAGAGCAATTTTATAGTAACTTTGAGGTAGACATAGGGACATTCAAGCCCCGCCAAGTGGTGCTGATATTCTACGTGTGAGAGAGAGATGTGTATGAACCCTCTGGAATCTATGTGGAGTCGCAATCGGGCCGTGAAACTCGATTCAAGCAGTCAGTTTTCCTTGAAAGTCCCTGTTTGCATGCCTCTATCTATCCATATGATGTAGATTCATGTGTGGGCAACTAGTACGTACCCGTGATATGTGCAGCTGAGACTCTGACATGTCGCCGGCCGAAAAAGAGGCGCGCAAGTTAACCATAGCTGGCAGATGATATTCCTATTGAGAACGTATCAAGAAACTGTTTGGGGCCTGTGGTTCCGAGCAGGAGTACTGGTTGTCGGTACAATTTGGAGGTCAGACCACCGTACAAGGTCGTATGCATCGTCATCTAGAAGCAGTGGTCACCTTCAGTAAGCAATTATGCTACCACATAGAGCGATTTTAGTATTTTAGATGCAAGAACTTACCAGTTGGAGTTCTCGGATATTGAGTCTTCAGCGCTGTGAGCGCTGAAGTCAAAGAAGGGAATCCTAAAAAGGCAAACTACTTGGTTTCTGCTACCTTGACGAAGTCCCACTCGCGGTTCTCATACTGAGTTACTTGGCTGCATATTATGTATGAATCACACTTGGAAATTTTTCACTTACCATATAGATGGTTCTAACCGACCGCTTCCCAGCATCCTCGATAAAAAAAAGGCTGCCTCGCACTAGCGAGTCACGACATATTTGGTTGCCTTGCCCATATCCAATTTGCTGGTTTTTGGCTTAGGCTAGCTCACTTGAAGCTGAGGTCGGCGGATCTACAATGAGCACGCGGAACACTGACTGATCCACTTAATTGACCCTACTGAAGAATGGAAACTCGTGAGTCAGCGTCCACTGGCACACTTCAAGTTCAATATAACTTCTTTATCAGAAATAACTTGACCTGGTTAGTTCGTTGAAGACCTATACTTTGCACAAATATGTCTCATTTGTATGCATAGTAGGCGTTCGTGAACTACATTCGTTCGGCGCTCCCGGTCCAAAAGAATATGCAACTTTTGCATCTTTGCTGGATGAATTTCTTGGAGTGAACCGGGTTACCGCACTATTTTGCCGACGCGGAGCATGATAGGCGACCTTTCAAGGTTCGAGGAATACTGTTGCTCAAAAGTATCTGTCAATCCAGGAGTGCGTCACATTTACTTCATTTAAGGAGGGCTCCACCTCTGTGCACATGTGATTCGAGACACGTGAGTCTTGATGGCGGTGTTCCAAACAAGTATTGGAGAGGAACAACACAAATTGGCAGGGTGAACATCTGTTTGCGGAATCAAAATCTCTCCTTACCCTCAATACGACGAACGATCATCTTTTTATGGGTGACTACTCCCAACCTATATATCTTTGTAGTCCAGAGAAGTTAATTAATATTTACTGCGAGTTTCATGATTCCGGCATGCCATGCCATGGTAGAGCTGTTGCATCCCATTGTTACTCCGATCACTGATTGTTCAAGCTTATCATCATTTATCATCGCGTCCGCCACACTTTCAATTATAGACCTTAGTCGGGCGCTTGAGGGAAATTATTCTCACGGTTAGAACAGTGCGGCAAACACAAAAGCTGTGGTGACCGCTGGTGGTGGCTATCATCTTACAATTAGTTGTGACAAGTACTGCCATCGCGCCCAAGCTGTGATCTCACACTCTTTTCTACCATCACACTCGCAGGACGATCCGAAACATTCACAATTTTCTTAAACTAACTCTCTTTTTATCTCCCACCAATGTCACGCCCGTTCACAACCTATGGGGATCACTCAACAGACTATCTATCCACACAACATCCCGATTCATCCTCTTCAGACTACTTCAAGTCTTCCTATAACGACGACCTCAGCGATCTCATTGACCAATATGCGGAGCCGTATTCAAGAACTTCACGACATCAGACTTTTGCTGTATCGACTGACCCGTTGGACGACTCTGATTCACGAGACCGCTCTTTCTCTATGGACCAGAAAGGATCATATCCGGTTGATAAAGTTGTAGAGGATGATGCTGAAATAGACCCTTCGAATCACGACTACCCTCCAACACTGAAGCAAGAGAAGCCGATTGACACCAGGAGTTGTTGGGCAAAAGTCAGCGCTACTGTCTCACAGATACCAATTGTTTTTACTGAAATTTATCTAGATTCTTCCTGACTCCTGGGCATGTCGACTGTTTGTCCTAACTGTGGTGGTCGAGACCGCAGTGGATCTGGCCATCGAGAGTGACTTGTTTGTTCGATTGCAGGATGACTCGGGAAAACTGGCAGTGTATCTCAGCGTATTCGCACTTGCCCAGTACGTGTTTGAACACCTTTCAACGTCTTAATTTGACGTCATTTTACAATTTAGTATCTTCCAACTTGTCATGGCGGTTGATGCAGTGTATGCGCGCAATACTCTGCAATTTTTGTCTCTCATGTAAGCACATATCTAACTTTTCCCCTACAATAGCATATTTCTGACACTTGGTTTACAGCATATTCAACCTTCTTTTCCTGCTATACGCCGTTATTGAAATCGGCGAAATCAAGAACTCGACAACCACTTCCGCCGGCTTTGTACATGTACCAGTGACGGTTCTCACTGATATCATACCTGCCGTCATATCCACTGCGGAGATAGCATACATCGGTCTTGGCTGGAAAATCTATAACGAGTTCGGCTGGAAGGTTTACAAGTTTCTGGGTGCCGACCGCCGCATCAAGAAAATGTATGCCACATATCAGATCTTCGAATGTCTTGTCAAGTTCGACGTCTTCTTTTGGGTCGGCTTCTCCGTGCAGTTCATATGGTTGGTCCTCCAGAAGAACGACTGGGAGTACTACGTCACCTGGGCAGCTCTCCCGTTATCAATTCTCCTCCTCATCGAAGGCCACCTTGCTGTGCGTCACGAGAATAAGTGGATGATGGGAACTTTTATATTTGGAAGTATAGGCGCTCTGGTCTATTTCTCATACAAAGTGAGTTCTTTTAACAAACTTGCTGCGCAGAGCTCACTTTCTCATGACGTTTCAGCTTTTCCGGGTCCTTCAGTACAGGACCACGCAATATGCCTCGTACTGGAAACCACTCACCACGTTCTGTAAGTCCTTTGATATATAAATTTTACTGGCAGCTCACGATAATGGTAGCTGCAATCGCAATCGTCCTTCTCGTCATCACGATCATCTTTTCCGTGTTAGTGATGCGTAATTTCGGTCGAGGACTGAAGGCATCAAGTCAGTGATTTTTTTTTCCCTTGATGGTTTCTTTGACTGATGCGTTGTGCGACAGTTGCAAGAAGTAAAACTCACACACAAGGACGTGGCTCTCAACACTTGAACCGAGGACCAATGAGCGCGAACCCAAACCGGATGAGTATCGAATAAAAGCGCACGGACGTAACAGCCACGGACTTGCTTGTATTCTATAGCGCTATTTGCCACTCTTTCGGTTTGACATACCACCCTGACCTTGCCCCAACCAAGATCACATTTACATTGACGTGTCATCTTCGCATTGCCATGTTTCGCGTTCTTTAGTTTCTTGATTTATAGTATAAATATTACGGATATATCTGCACGCATGCCAGTAGCATGCATCGCTCTCCGATCTGGATCTGGAGGCTTTGTGTTTCTTCTGGTATTCGTTTTTACCCTCCTTTGGAGTTACCTATGCTTTGTGGATATTTTCATGTATCGATGGTATTACAAGATTTACTAGTACATAGTATCGCAAGCTAAACGAACTTGGGTAAAACGTGTGACGTGGAAGATGGTGTACTTCACTTTTGTCAATTGGACCCGCACACACATCGCCGTCTTCAGCCTCGGCTGTGTTGAGTCGAAGGGCTTTTAGTAATATTGTTATTATCTTTCGAATTCACCCGTTGGTCGGGAAGCGTAGAGCTGGTCTTATACACACCACTATATGTCCCAAAGGTGAGGCACTCCCAGGACTTCCTTTGCACTGTTCATTAATTAATGCTCCAGATACAGAGCAACAAGTGCAGCGCTACGAGACCGTTCAGCTCTCCTGGGTGTGACACCTCCAGCTTCGGGACGCTCCTCGCCGTATAGCAGCCCGAACTCAGGGCCTTCTGGCCACCGCTACGTGGATGACTTGGAAGGTCAGAATGACGAGGCGTTGGAAGGCCTGGCAGCCAAGGTGAAGCTGCTCAAGGATGTAAGTGGTCTTTCTCGTCTCGCCCGCCCATCAAACTCACCGTTTTCATACGAAGATCACCGTTGGCATTGGAAACGAGGTCCGAGAATCGACTGTACAACTCAGTCAGATGGTACGTGCATGCTGTTGTTCTACTCATCAGCCGCTCCTAACCTATCATGCGCTCTGCAGAATGATGCATTCGCGGAGACCTCGGGCATCCTAGCTGGCACGTTCCGTCGTATGAACAACATGGCACAGCGGCAGGGTTGTCGATGGTTATGGTACATTCTATTTCTCGTGCTTGTATTCTGGTTCTTCATCATTGTATGGTGGTTTCGGCGGTGACAATCACCCACTACGGACGTTTATCAATATATCTGGATCAACAGCTTGCTCGGTGTGCCTCTCTTGTCATTCAAATCACCCCATTTCCGTATCCACAGTAAATGCTAATACAGAGAGTATCATAAAATCATATAAAAAGAGTAATGCGTGGAAGCCCATTGTCATGGGCCGTCCAGGAACTTGGCATGGCCAATTTCCCAAATCATCCGCCGCCGCAAGTAGGTCATGTCCCGCTGCGAGAAACGGAATCCTTCCTCCCCTCTGGACAAGGATTCCAAGAACTGGCATGTGAACACGCCGCAGTCATAACCATTCTCCTGTTGTGGTGTGTCCTCAGGATTGTGATTCTGCCACCCAGTGAAGTCAAAAGGTTTCTTTCGCTTGTTTCTGTGTTCCGAGTCCAGATAACTCCGCAAGGCCTTGAGGGACAGAATAAGGACCTTCCTGGGCACGCCAAGGCAAGTTAACGTACCTTGAAGACTTGATGTCGGTCAAGATTCATGCTGTCATATGACTCTATCCGCTTTTGACGGAAGTTTATGGCAGCCCCGGTCCAGTGAGAATTGTTGTGGTTGATAGGAATAAGGATGACGTCTTTCGAAAAGATATCAATCTGTATGCGGAATGAGAAATCATCTTCAATTTCACTGGGCAGTAACGGACCTTCTTTGTCCATTTTGCTAGCCGCCCCTGTTCATAGCCCTCATTTTTCAGCTTTGGCCAAAAGAAGGTGCTAAAATAGTGGACATCCAGCATCTTTCTCTTTGCGGTAGGGTCGCGGTTAGACTCCGAGCGCATCAAGATCATCGCACCATAAAAGTTCATAATTTCGTCGTTCAACCACTGACTGGGCAGTAACCGAGATATATCTCGATCATTAACAGATTCTCGAGCAACCTTGGAAATCACTCCTTTCTTGCACAGCAGCGCGTTGACTTGGATGTCAGCATCAGGAGGGAGAGCCTTGGGTAGCCTTGGCCGCAGACGTTTCTCAATAGCCTCATCTCTGTGGCGTGCCGATAAACGGAGACGATCATGTGAGGGAGAAAATGGTTTGGGTGGCGGACTATATAAACTCGATTCAGCGAGGAAGATATGCAAAAGATACCCTCATACAGCTCAAATGACTTCTTGGCCTTTCTAAGTGCACGTTCCAGGAAGTCGGGATCAACATCCTGGCACAATTTAGCACGGCAACAAACAAAGTATGCACACGCTCACATCTGAGAACGAGTGCCTACGGGAATGCCCAGGTAATGACTGCTTTGCGCGCAGATCTGTCAGTGATGGTGAAGCTACGCACGACGTCGTAAGTGTGCGAAACTGAAGTAATAAGAATCACGCACGCGAAAGTGCATGTCGTTCAAGAATTTCAAGTCGAGCTTGGTAATTAATCAAAGCTGAAATCCATGAAAATTAGATGTAGACATGAACAAGACAGAATGGACGCACATTTAAAAGAGTCAAAATCTGAGGTATATCCTAATCAGAGTGAGAGACAGAGCATCAAGAAGAGTACTAGCGTGCTGACCGGTAGAACGTTTGTAATGGAAAAGTTCTTGCACCAGCTCTTCGCGGTCCTTTTTCCTATCTTCTTGTACTTTGGCTCTGTGCTACGGCATCGGTGGATAGTGAGATATAGGAACCGGTTAGCATTGCTCATACACTCACAACACGAGCGTATATATGATCTCGACTCTGCCGAGGGCGAATGCCGCCCACCACACCTCGTCTGTGCGCGGAATTTCCTATGAAGTCATACGACTGGCTGTGTTGAATGTGTTCCTTCGATGTCGAGGGAACCGGGGTGACGGAGGTGTGTCCGGTGAGGGTTGACGGAGGCGAGTTCCCGTTTCCATTGAGCGCATTCGAGGATTCTGAACACGATAGTAAAGAAGATGAAAGCCGCGAGAGACCTGCTACTGGTTGTGAATCTTTGGGTTTGTGGAACTCTTCTGGTATAGACAGACGAGGTGGTAAAGCCAGGTGGGTAGCTTGCGAGGGTAAAAAGCCAGTTTGATTAGGTTTTTCTGACTGTTGTGACGTGACTTGAGATATACCTGGATTTTGAGAGGCTTTGAACACGTTGTTAGTGAACGATCGTGTCTGGCAATAGAACTAATCTCACAGTTCATGAGGGACAGGTATCCGAGGCGGACCGTTTCGTAGCCAAGTGTGAATGCGTCAGTTCCGAGTTGACGCCAACGATTCCAAATGCCCTGGTTCTCTTCTGTGCGTTGGTATTTAGCAGAACGCACTGGGAGTAGAGAATCTGCGGCCTGTCTCTTCCGACTGGTCATCCGAGCAAACGCTAAGAATGGAAGGGAGATATTTTGAAAGACTTGTGGCACGGAGCCAGCTCGAGGCTGAGCTCAATGAATAGCCGCGAGGACAGACTCGTCAAAGCAACGTGTTCTTGACGGTGGTTATGTGCAATCACGATCAAGACTAAGTTGTAAAGTCTTGTCAAGCTTCAATAGCGTCAAAGCACAGCACAACAACTTTCTCAAGAGCACTTGATTATATAATCGAATTCTAATTTTAGTCGTGGGCTCGCTTGGCTCAGTTGGTTAGAGCGCAGGTCTCATACATGTCGTATGACGAGCGTAGACTCGGTAATCCTGAGGTCGCAAGTTCGAACCTTGCAGCGAGCATTGTCTTTTTGATATTACATGCTCTAATTTAGACTTTAAACACATTAAGGTTATTAAATTCTCCAGTGACAAGTCACGATTCTTCCTGCTGATCTTTTTTCTAACAATGATTTTCTTCACAAAGCTGTGCGCGGTACAAGACAAATTATCAGCGTGTAATCTCAAGGGTGCCGCTGTCACGTTCCTCGGGCGCTTTGTTCTAGTACATCCAACAAGGCAGTCCATCTTGGCAGCCATATGCTGATAACTGAGAAGCCCTCTTGCTGCTACTAGTGGCGGACAGTGAAAACTGTGCAGCGGGATCTGGTGCAACATCGTGTTCCGGTCAAACAACTGGCAATTGCTGCGGTCAGACAAGCGCTCCAGTCCCCTTCGGGCGGTTGCGCATCGATTTCTGCATACTACGTTAGCCGTTGTCTCTTTCTCTCCTCGGAAAAGCGCTTGAATGTCTCTACGACCTCGCACCCTTGACAGTGCAGTGTACAGCTGTCCGTGCGCAAACGAATCGGTGCGCAAGTCGAGTACTGCTTTCTGGAATGTTAGGCCTTGACTTCCGTTGAACGTGGTAGCATAAGCTGGATGCAATGGAAACCGCTTTCGATTGACCGTCCAGCTTGAACCCGCTGGATTGAAGGTGAAGGCAGGCAGTATTTGTCGTGTCTCGGGAATTTGCACTTCTACAAACCTGCGATGGAGACTCATGATGCAGACACGCGCGTTCCGTACTAAACCTTTTTCGACTGACAGATTTCGTTGAATAGCGCATACTGCACCGACTTTAAGGTGCAATCGATGGGGAAGTGTATTCGGATGAGTCAACATTGCGAGATAGTCCGGAGTTTGTTCAGGTGCATCTGGAGGTACCTGCTCTGCTTCCTTAAGAGTGTCGGAACTGAAGTACGATTCTGTTCCGGCTGTCAGTATGTTTCGTCATTGTCCGTGTGATTCCATGCTCACCATAATCTCCTGGCAATGCATCTAATATATATAATCTCATTGAATTCGTCTAAAAGGTGTAGCATTTTGAATGCCAACGACGTCAGGAAGGAGAATGCGGAGATCAAAATGTATATGATTATGATGGTCACATGACATTCCACGAACTTGGGGCGGCACTTGTGACTTAGCTCTACGGCAACGACACACAATATTCTATGACCATTGATGAACTCAAATCCATCCCTTCGTGATCTCTACAACCCTCCCTCATCTGCATGGGCATTCATTCCTCCTCCACCTCCTATGCAGGACGCGAGAGTACCCGCACCCGCTCCTGCGGTGACCAGCTATCAATGGACTACTCGTCCTGCGCATAACTCAATTTTTGATTTGTCTCCTTCACTAGACCTCAGCGAACCTTGTAGTCTTGATGTGTCCCTGCTACTGCGCTCTCTAGTCGCTTCAGCATTGCTTCAGTATACAAGTACAGCACTTGTGATGCCACTGGAAGTAGGAAAGCTACTTCTTCAAATTCAATGGATTCCCAAGGATGCTCCAGCGCCATCTAGCCAGATATATGAGGAGGAAGAGGAGGAAGAAACGGTAGGTGGGCATCTAACACGTGTAATTTATATCATTGTAAGTTTCATCTTAGCTTAGCGACTCTACAAACGAGGACGAGTCCTACTTCGCGGATCCCGCCGCTTCGCACACAAAGTACCCCGCACCAAAGCCCGTTGACGATCAGGGCTATGTAATTAGGACGTCTGTGCTGGAAGACGGAACGCGCCCCGAATATATCATTCCTGTGGGCAGTATGAACGGCACTTGGGATATGGTGAAACGTGTCGCTACCTTCCGTGGAGAAGGCTGGCTTTCACTATGGAAAGGTGAATCGTTATCCTCTAATGGTGTCCTGTATCTGACCTCAGTCAATATGCGCAGGGCTACTCACATCTTGCATTCACGACGTGCTTTTTAGTAATGTGCAACCACTCGTCGACAGTCTTATGCATTCTGTATTCTTGTCGTCAGCCGCTGGGCTATATCGCCCGCCACTTCTTTTGCCGGTAGCATCGCATGTTATCACTGGCTTTCTGCTGTCGCCTTTGGATCTCGTTCGGACACGCTTAATTGCTCAATCGGCGATGCAACGCTACCGGACGTACACTGGGCCATTTGATGCATTAAGGCAGATAATAGCCCAAGAGGGAGGTATTAGAAGCGTCTATTTTCATCCCCAACTCCTTATCCCTACCATTCTGGACAATGGCCTTCGTCCTCTATTGCACATCCTCATGCCTACGCTGATCGCTCCTCGACTGGGTTTCGGTCCACACGTCGCTCCAGACATCAGCCCCATTGCATGGGCTTTCGCTCAAGTGCTAGGATCTGTGGCAAGCCTTCTCATCACGTTACCTATCGAGACTGTGCGCAGAAGGTTACAAGTACAAACACGGGGTACGGCGAAGGCACTGCGTACGTGCGCTGAGACGCGTCCTGTACCATACAATGGTGTCGTAGACGCGCTGTGGCACATTGTGACTGAGGAGAGGTCAGACCTTCCTATCAAGCGAAGATCAAAACCAAGAAAACAGCAGACGGAGCACGCGGAAGAAAATGATTCTGATGACCTGTTTGCGGAGAAGCAAGACGAATCCAGATGGCTCAGAAACACGGGTATCGGGCAACTATATCGGGGAATGAGAATGCGTGTTGGTGTTAGTGTTATCGTATTACTCTTGACTACCTTCGGAGGTCAACAAGAGGTAGACGGGGGTTGGGCAGAACTTTAGGCAGATTTTACTCTACATGATTCTCTCGTTCCTCAGTGGGCAATTATAACTCTCCTCAGCGCGTAGCTCTCTGTAATTAAATCATTAGTTCTAAGGTCAACAAATTAGGTATTCACTTTTGCTAGGACATGGGTGAATTATGACGCCAAATTAGGAAAGGCATATAACACCAAACGAGCGACGCGTCACTGGCCGCGCCAGTGAAAGTACTGTCTCTCTTATACTAAATCACAGAATCACCAACCAGAGCCAACAAACATGGTTAGCCCACTCTCCGACCTAACATATTCTACTGTGCTGATTTGCTGATTTTACACTGTCTACAGTCGATCATGGAATACAACGGTGGCTCCGTTATAGCCATGGTGGGGAAAGATTGTGTCGCCATTGCTTCAGATTTGCGGTTGGGAAGTCAAGCATTGGGCATATCCTCAAATTTCCAGAGAGTATGGTTTTTGTTCTCGTGTGATACCTCCCATCCTGCTAAGCATCATTGCTCGTTAGATATTTCCTGTCACTGATCGGGTATATGTTGGTCTGCCTGGGTTGGCCACTGACGTGACGACACTGTGAGTTGATTGTTTTCAGTTTTACTACTCACTAGCTAACGTAGCAGCATCTAGTCGGGAGCGCTTCCGCTATCGGGTTAATATGTATACCATCAAGGAAGAGAGAGAAATAGAACCAGAGACATTTGCCCACCTGGTTTCCTCGACGCTCTATCAGCATCGGTTTGGCCCTTACTTCATCGAACCAGTAATGGCTGGTCTATCGAAAACACCTTCCGGAGGTTTCAAGCCCTTCATCGCAGCCACAGATCTCATAGGATGTCTAAACTTTGCAAAAGACTTTGTGGTAGCTGGTACGGCGAGCGCAAAATTATTTGGTGTAGCAGAGGGCCTTTGGGAACCAGATTTGGAAGCTGAAGATCTGTTCGAAACTATCTCGCAAACGCTTTTGAATGCTGTCGATAGAGACGCGTACTCTGGTTGGGGAGCAATTGTCCATGTCATGTGAGTTTCTCCTGCTCCAGTTTACTTTCTGTCATTGATTTCTTTTCTACTTCATAGTACCAAGGACAAGATCATTACGCGTACACTGAAAGGTAGAATGGACTAGATTGTAATATCACATCGCAATGCACACTTATAACCTGAGTCAAACGCGTGTTCCGCCTGCAGAGCTAATTATCCTAGTGTATTGCTGCACTTGGTGATATTCAGAGCTACATACTTTGGATTTTCATCTCTTGAGTTTGGGTCTCAAACAGATATGATTTGTGTGCAGACTCGCTTGGACCCGGGCCTCCAGTTAGTAAGAGTTAGTAACTGCAGCGGCAACAAGGCGGCGACCAAAGTTACCAAACCTCGGCCATGTCGCTAATACAGTGCGTTTATAAACAACGTCTTCGTGGCAATTGGGGTCGATGGCTCGCAGGACGATCATCTTTCGTTGTCTCCTCACCGCTTGTGCTGTGCTGTTCGGTGTCCATCTGTTCTCGCGTCAACGCACTCATGTGCCAGCTGACTCAGATCAGACTCCTTGGGAGGGCCTCGCCAGCCCTAGTCGTCCCCTTGCGGCGAGCTTCTTGGTTGGAACAAATAGGTCTTCAAATGCTCAAAGGGCTAGCTCAGTTTCAGTGTCTCGATCCTATCCTGACGTGACAGCGGTCATTCTGAACTGGTCACGGCTCCCAAATGTTGTCCAGATTGTCAGTCTTCTTTGCGGTCCATGGTTGGAAGATGTCATAGCGGAGATTGTGGTATGGAACAACAATCCGAAGGAAATCACATACCAGGTGAGTGAAAAATCTGTAGACCCCATCTTATACACACCGTTCAAGTTCTTTCTGGCCAGACCTTCGCGAAGACAGGTTGCCCTTCCGAAAAGTTGAAGATATACAACTCGCCTCATAACATCTACTTTCAAGCTCGATACGTTGCGTGCGAACAGGCTACCACTCGTTTCTGCTTCCTGCAGGTCGGTAGACAATGTTATCTTTTGGGCTCATGTTCTGAGATAGGATATTTGAATTTACAGGATGACGACTACCTTATTATGCCTGAGGTTATTCGAACTCTGCATGCTCGGGTCTTCGGAACTCCTGACCACTCAATACACCTTCTGCCCCCACATGAGGTTTTATCCACTCAACTACGTACAACGATTACGTCCGACGGTGTGCACACTTCGTCCGCATGGCTTGGACACGGTACAATTCTGCCTCGAACTGGCGCTGCGGACTTCTTGGCGCTCTTACATCATCTGAATGCATCTGAGAATGAGATGGAGATGGCAGACAACTATTTTACGATCCTGAATAATCGGATTCCTGACGTTTGGTTCGATCAAGGTATTGAGCTAGGAGGTGGTCAACCATTCACGGTCGGAATGGAAGGTAATGAACGTAATAAAATCCATATTGTTAGTGAAATTTCCTGACACCGCTACGCAAATTATGAAGTCACACTAACTATGGAAACACAGATCAATGCCTCTCGGTACCTGGAAACTCTCTTGAACGCGTTCAGAGCTTCAGATATATCTCATAAATCGAAATTACCGTTCATCGAAGTTGATACGGTAACCCCTACTGGTCATCAAGTATCTCAAGCGCCGTGCCTGGGTGATTCATGTTTGCTGCAGACGAATATCCCTTTACTACCATCAAACTTGAAGGCTGAAAGTCATTCGGCCGATGATATAGTTATGCAGGAATTACGAAGTATCCAGTCTTTGGGTCAGGACGCCGTGGACCATTTCTTGCGATTCCCTCCTTCTCAGGCTGTCGACGGCCGCCCGGATACTGCATTCCGCAGTCCATTTCGTACGTTGATGGGCAATGAGTTGAAGTGTGGCGATTGACACCTTTTGTCAGCGGCACGACGGGGTGACTTCGTAAGCCTGGACATGCTGTCACGCATGGGCTCAGCAAGCGATTCCACAATTGAAATAACGCTACTAGTTACGAAAGAAACGGTGGACATTTTACGCCAAGTCCAGTTCGAATCCTCTCCAGATGCTGTCAACTGGGTAAATTCATGTGCTTCAGTCAGCTTAGCTTCATCGTGTTAACTTGGCGCATTAAGGTTGTCTCCACGCATGAATTAGTGTGCGAAGAAACCGAATTGACCGGGCTTCGCGGTCATAGATCCCCGCCTCGCAAATTGCAAGAATGTAGCGTGCAGTCGCAGGAGACGGATCATCGGTTCTTCCGAGCGAGTTTACAGGTTGATATACCGTCTTCCCCTCACTGGATGATCTACGAATTTTGGATAAGGTGGTTAGCATAATATATTAGTTCTGTATCTAACATCGCACTGAGTATATTCATTTTTAAAAATCAACTTGCTTATCAAAGGCTGCAGTTCCGCTCGAGCTAGCCAATTGTAGTTGGTTGAAAGTTGAAACTCAGGGGTCGCTTATATCAAGTGCTTATGTTGTTACGTCACCTGTACCGCTTCTTCAACGTTAACCCTACGACCATCTCCACTGCATTTTTTTATTGACTAGCTTTTATTATGTTGCCATCTCTCGCAAACAGATCTATTCATAAAGTCGCGCTCTCTGGAGCGCGCAGAACGATATCCGTCCAGGTAGCGCACATTCAACGTTGCGACAGTTGTCCTAATGGAGTGTTCTCTAGAGTCTCCTCCACGGATCACCAGAAGCGAAGAAAGCAGGAGATATCGAGATTCAACAGCACTCAAGGATAGTTGCTAGGGGAAAATATGTTCACGGCTTTGAGGGTGAGAAGCGAATACGAGCTTCTTAGGACTTCGTCTGACAACTTACATCCTAAAAGTTCATCGAGTTCAGCCAGGGGCGCTTGACGAGTACAAGGCCGCAGCGTAAGAAAATAATTCCCATCTCTTAAAGGGCACTTTTTGAGAAATGGTTGACTTATTCAGGGAGAAGTATTACGCTGGAATAAAGGATGATCCACAGTTGCACGTCAAGCTGACCGGAAGTTGGGAAACCGTAGTGGGACAACAGGACACTTTTGGTATGTTTTTCAAGGACATCATAGGCTAATTGTCTTGATGTTGCGCGCGACGTCAAGTTCATATACTCGAATACGAGAATTACGCCGGCTTTGACAAGACCACTGCACTCATAAGAACGTCAGATGTATGAGTCTACTCATCTCGAGTATGCATCGGCTCATCGGGTATCTGTTAGCACGCCAAAGCGTACAAGGCGCTTCTACCTTACGTTACTTCACGGTCATCTCAGCTCACGCAAGAGTTTGCTTTCTTTCCCACTGCACCACCCCACGCCCAAGGCGGCATCTTCGAGCTTCGGAGCTACCAGTTAAAACCAGGAACACTACTGGAGTGGGAAAATGCATGGTTCGTTTCAACTTTTTTGGAAGTTTTGTTCTTACAGAAGCTTGTGCAGGCGGAGAGGCATTGAAGCTCGTCGCAAGTTCGTCGCACCCATCGGAGCTTGGTTCTCGCAGGTTGGAAGATTACACCAGGTGAACCACATGTGGCAATACCCGTTCGTTGACCAATAGATACTTCACGTTGATATAACTAACGTCTTGCGAACAGGAGTCTCGAGGCAAGGAAAGAGTTACGTGAGAAAGCATGGCAAATTGACGGTTGGGCGGAGACTGTGTCTAAAGTATGTGGAACGACTTTTCCTTGAAATGCACTTACCGTAACACATCAAACTCAGACTTCCCAGCTTGCGACGCACATGGATTCATTCATTCTGCTCCCGCTCTCTTACAGCCCCTTGAAATGAGGACGCACATAGCCGTGCGAGTGATGTTCCAGGATGTTCTGCTCTGTCTACTGCGAGCATGCTCCTCATCGAATCTGAACGAAGCCTACTTCAGGCTCCTGATATCTTATCTTGCGTCGGCCATGTTCTATTTATATACTCCACCATGCTAAGGACTAAACGCCATTCCAACTGTATTACCCTCAATACCTCTTCATCCATTCCGCGTAGTTGTTTGTGCATCCACTGTCGCTTTGAAATGGAGAGCACAATGCTTTTTTTATTCGCAATATGAGACTTTTCAGCCATTAAGGACATGGGAGCCATTATTCTTGATCAAGAAAGTCTTAAGATCCGCGTATATATCAGATGTGCAAGAATAGAGCTACCAGAGCGTCACCAAAGCCATTTCTTGTTACACCTCCACCTTCACGACTCCTGGTCCCTTGAAATTCAACCACTCCTCATAATACACGCACTCTTGTGGGTTCGTAGGCCCCTTGTCGCGACAGAAGTCGAATACTGGACATCTACCGCATGGAGCTTGGGACCATCCCAGCGCGACTCGCTCTTGGCGGATTGCTCGGTAGACAAAGGCTCCTCCGACGTTGATATTGTCATCCACCTCCGGAGACTCGAATTTGACGCGTTTTGAACTCGAGGATGGCTTCTTTGTCTTCGCTTTCGTCTTCTTCGACTTTAATTTTGAGCTCGATTTCGATTTCGATTTCGATTTCGAACGACGATGGTCAGAGTCGGATTCGGATTCAGAGTCATCGTCAGAGGAATCATCAAGCTTCTTCCCTTTGCGCTTGCGCTTGCGTTTAGACGTCGAGGACTTACGATCATCATCATCGCTGTCTTCGCTCTCGCTCTCATCCTCTTTTTCCCGGCTCTTCCGTTTCTTATTCTTCTTAGTTTTGTGATTCTCCTCCTCATCGCTCTCTTCCTTCTTACTTCGTTTCCTCTTCCGTTTCTGCCGTTCCTCTTCTTCAGACTCGTCATCATCACTGTCGCCCTCACTGGAACTGCTTGATTCCTCCGTACGCCGCCGTTTTCGCGTTTTAGTTTTACGTTCTTTCTTCTTTTTTGATGAGCTGCGTTTACGCTTTTTGCGAGTGGCTGTGTCTGAGTCCGAGTCCGAGCTAGATCCAGAAACTGAATCATCAGAGTCGACTGTAGCGTCCCAAGCAGATGCCGTGAACGCAGGTAACTATAAACCAATCAATCAGCATACAATTACAATGAGGGCAATGAAGTAAAGCAAGAAACCTGCCTTCTCGACCTCCCCATCCAACTCTAACACTCTTAAAAGCATCTCAACATGCTCAACGCCCAATTGGGTCTCTGTGATCTTGCTCTTACTTAAAAAATGTTGAATGTGCTGAGCAGATGGGTAGGAAGGCGCAGCGCTTATGGAGTAGAGTCTGTATTCGTTTTGGGCTTTGGAGCTTTGTTTGGGGAAGGACTGCCGGAAAAGAATATTGTGAGTGTGAATTGTGGGGTGAAGGAAAGGGACGTACACGGTCACGGATGTAATGCAGACATGCAGTCGAAAGGAGCTTGATGAATTCCGTGTCGAGTTCGTTGTCGGTGTACCATGGCCCACCTGTAAGCTCAACTGAAGGTTCTAGATGCGCGAGCATGTAGATCTTGCGGGTTGGGTGCTAGCGTAGCGTAGTACAAGTATATGAGGAAATGTACCAAGAACTTTGGATGGTGGAACACACCCTGACAGCTTTGATAGCCTTCACGAGCTGCTTCTGAACGAGTGATTTGAGGCATCTATCAATGACGGTTTGGTGCAATTCCGTTTTGGCTTTGAGGTGTTTCGTCCAGATGCCTGTGCGTTACATGAAATAAGATAAGTCTTGCCGTTTGATTCGACACGTGGCAACTCACCTTCATTTGCTGAAGCTTGAATATGACCGAGCACCATGGCCTCTTCACCGCTCATGTCTTTTTTCCTATGTCCTGCACGTCAGGGGGTTCTCAGTGGAAACGTAATGGAGACATTATACACACACTTCTATCTCCTTTTTCATCACAGCTCGGAAGGAGATGACGCCTGCTGCGTTAGGACAGGACTTTGAGCATGCCCTTCGAGTTTGCATGTCAAGATGATGGAAAGATACATCGTGTGGAAGTGCTCACAGCTCCCAGAAGGAAGTTGACTGCTGCAGTGCGTGCGGACACATCTGGGACGATTTTTTCAGCTTCTCTTGAGGTTAATACCTACCAATGAATGATGAGTATGACCAGTGTGATATTTATGGGATGATCGAGAGAATTGAGCTCGCCTTGTCTGTGCTAGAAAGCGCGGCTTGATGGAGCTTTTGCTCTTCGGGGTTGAGCTTTCGCCCGCTCATGGTGTGGATGCTGCTCGAACAGATCGATCAAGTCAAGTGTAGAGGACAGCTGATTTAGATTAGGCCTTAGGAGGGTGCAATCAGCCACGTGGCACATATGTAGCTGTGATTACTGAATACGCTGCTTACGTGGTATGTCAGCCGTTGAAACTCCGCCTGAAACAACCCTGAAGCCCAAGACTGTGACCCCAAGAGTCTTTAACTAACTTTGACCCAGTATTTGTTCTTTCCTGGATCAAATTGACGGCCCATGCTTACATAAACATTACTAAAAGTGGAAGAAGCGCGTCTTATTAATCCTTCTATAAACGCGACCTCTCAGACATCTTTCGAAACTCTCCTTTGATCGTCATGTCCGCTCACCAGTGGAACGAATCAGAGCCTTCTGATGAAGAAGTTAGTCAAGAAACATTCGCAATTAGGAAGCGCAGCAGTAGAGGTGCGCCCAGTCTGGGCATTATTCGACTTGTAGTTGAATTATGTTAGCTTGTGATCAGTGCAGAAAGACAAAGAGCAAGTGCGAGCCATCCCCAGCCGCTGGTACCTGCAAGAGTTGTACGATAGCGGGAAACAGTGCGTAACACAACTAAGGCATTCCATACATCCCAATTTACTCTATTTGATTGCAGCATGTACATTTCTGGGTAAGCGTTATTTGCATGAGCGCCGGTGAGGAAGCCAATATTGTTGCCAGGTCCCAGTTATAAGCGCGGTCCTCCTAAGGGTTACATACAAGCGATCGAACAACGATGGCATCAAGTGGAGTCCCTTCTTGGCGCCGTTCTCTCTTGTCCAGATACCCGAGTACGACAAATCATAGCCGATATTAGGCAAGATGATCTTGCAAGGGAAATTCTCAATCGAGTAGATACGGGCCCATTTGTAAGTGCTGACGTACATTCAACAACTAAATGGAGCAAATTGTTTGATCCGAATCTGCAGGGACCTTCTGGCAAATTATCACAGCCAGCAGGGGCGACAAAAGAAGACTTCTTCGCATGTATATTCCGAAGTAACGAAGCTTCCGCTCGTGATTCTCCCCGTTCCCGAAGGCAGTCCAGGATCTCGAGAGAAATTGTATCATCGTCCAGAGGTAAGTAACTAGCCTTGGGGAATACCTGAACGTCATGCAAAGCGCCTTTTGTAGACAATACACTTTTAACCATACCAACTTCAGAGTGGCAGGATCGCCTGTCAGCGAGTCTGACGAGAGGACATGTCGGCCATCATGGTGTCTCGCCAGCCTACAACCTTAGCGGACCTCCTATGCAGCAGCGTCGGCGGCTCGACGTACCGTCAACTAGTAGTGATGCACAGCAACTAAACTGGAATGATATGTACACTATGGATGCACTTTCAGGTGAGGGTCTTACTCTATACGTATTTGATCTGATCAGCCAATACGATGATAGAATCAGAAGGTACAGATGAATCTAATGTCCCGGATACTGCTTTTGGTCAACTCTCTCTGGATGAGAATCAAGAGGTCAACGAGCTTTGGAATTTGTGTCTGGAATCTATGTTCATATTCTTATATTAGGTTCGGTACCATGGCAAAGTTAGTGGTCTCCATCTTTTGGGGCGTAGCTCTCGTTTGGATAGCAGACATGAGGGGGGAATATGGTTCGTTTTCAACTCTGATTACTTCTATGCGTAGTCATGACTGTGATGACAGGAAACTGCCTATGGCACGTTTTTGGCCCTCCGCAAAGTCCAATGCAGTTCCTGTTCCACCAGCCGAAGGCGTTGTTGTCAACTTGCCTTCCCTTGTGGTGCAAGATCGTTTGGTTGATTTATATTTCACTTACGCCCACCCATTTTTTCCTGTAATCCACAAAGGGCGGTTCCTAAGAGAGTATAGCGAGTGGTGAGCCTGTCACTCTTGTGTCTATCTGTCATTCTTCTGACTGTGACATAGGAAACAAAAGTAAGCTGCTCAACAGGACTGACATTGACTTGCTTACAACGTCAGCCAAAGTAGTAATCCAGCTACACCAGAGGCTGCGGGGGGCACTCCATACTACTCCAGTCCAGAACCTTCACAAAACTTGACCAAGCTGCTTCTGTTGGCTATATTTGCCATTGCCGCTCGTTATCTGGATGACAACCCTGCTACATCTATTGATGCGATGTGGGAGGCTGGCAATGACTACCTTGCGCAAGCGAGAGCAGCTCTTGGTAAATAATATTTTTAGTTTTGACTACATGTACTTACCAATGGCATAGCGCAAGTCTATCACAGTTCTCGCGCAACTACTTGTCAAGCCTTGCTTCTTCTGGGTCATCGTGAATTTGGGATAGGTTAGTGATTGAAGCAAATTGTTTGAACGACATGTTCATGAGTATCATCTAGGTTCTATGGAGCAAGGTTGGCTGTACATTGGTATGTATGCGTCGCTGATTTACGCTCGCCCTGTCTCATGGCTTTCCGGTCGCAGGTATGGCAATTAGAATGGTTAGTATGGTGAATCGTTTGAAGGCAGGGTACTTAGCTATGTGTAGGCCCAAGACCTTGGATTAAATCGTGCTGCGGATAACTGGCAACTTAATGGAAGAAAAATGTTCTCCCTTGAGGAGAACCAGGTCAGGAAACACATATGGTGGGGTTGTTGCATTGCCGACAAGTGCGAAATCCGTATCTCTGGGAAGATGTTGCACTAATGACTGTTCATAGATACACTTCTGTATATATGGGTATGTCTCATGCATCTTCTTTGGCACACTCAACCGTCCCCCTTGCTAGGTCGACCCGTGTCTATCGGTGAAGGCGACTTTGATACACTTCTTCCGGATCCCGCTGAAGTACGCTCAAACCCACGACGTGTTAGTCATTCACTCACTTTCTTCTTCTGCAGTACAATGAAGACACCTCCGGCGACCTAGCCACATCGCACCACATTTCGACACCGCTGACAATGAGCTGCTTCAAGGCTGCTGCAACACTATGTTCGTATACCTTATCCGCAGACTATGTGCAAACCTGATGGAGATGCAGCCGTTTTGATTGGTTCCATTGTGACAATGATTTATCCAGTTCGCTCAACGGGAAGAGGCTCACGGCGGGCAGTCTTGAGTAATCTGGAGTCTAGACTGGACCAGTGGTACATCGACCTTCCTGATAATCTTCGGTACGACCCAGCTAGCAAGCGAAATACTCCGCCACTGGCGGTTCTATTTATCCATATCCAATATTGGTCCGCTGTACTATTGTTACACCGAGCGTTGTACGTTAAACGTCGGAATATTCAATTGGTGTCACTAATGCCTCTACAGTATCCCTGATTGGAAAGGGTGATTCATCTGTCACCTTGATACCTTGAAGAGTCCAAGTCTGATCTTCTTACTCTAGCTCGGAACAGATATTACAGAATCCTCCCAACGGATCTGACACAGCCTCCCTAAAAGCCTTTGATCTCTGTCAAAGTGCCGCCACTTATGTCAGCACAATAGGTATGTGCACTCGACTAAATTTCTTTGATGCACGCTGATTTCAACCTAGTAACGACATATCACGAGAACTTCCATATTAAATGTAGTTCACCGTTCTTGTCATCGTATATTCTTAGTACTGGGTTTGTTTTATCATTCGTATTAGTAATATGTAACTTCTAATCCCTAACATTTATTCATCAGAATTATGCACATCGTGACATGCGAGTACTTTCCTTTGAAGGACGTGCACCTCTCTGAATCCTCTTCCCTTACCAGTGACCCTCCGGCCATCAAATGTCCAGGCTTATATTGGCTTGCGACAATGTCTTGCTGTTTTGAAAGAGATGCAGGTCAGCCCGAGCTACTATTATCCACACCTAATCTTACCTTAGCCAAGACTACATGGCCTAGCGCCGGAAGAGTCTGGGATCTTCTTAATGGTGTTAGAGTACAGGTTGACAGCAACATGCCACCTTTGGTGCATGGTCCTGATCGTCAAAAGAGAGCGGCAGATGATGCATTTGGAGAAAGGAGCTCTGACGTACTGCAACACGAGGCATTTGGTGATGTTCTTCAAAGGGAACGTGTTCCACAGAGCAGCGGTATCCAGGAGATTAGCACCCGAATGATGGCGCATATGCTTGGTCTTGACATTCCTGGCATTGAGCCCTCGACGTCGTATTACCCAGGTTACGAGTGGTGGCCACGAGCCAACCAGATTTCACCTCAGTCGTATCACGGATCATCGACAAGTGCATCTTCGCTGATCAATATGGATTATCCTTTACCAAACAACCAAGACTGGAGCGTTCAAAATCCCACCTCCGACTATTCTTACGAGTATCAGATTGCGCCACCTGGTCGTTATCGCATGTAGTGGGCTAATCACCTTTGTCTCCCTAGCGTAGAACGCCACCAATAATAATCCATCGTCCCTCATCTCCTGCTCCTGTTACTCAATTAGAAGGTACAACATTGATTATGTAACTTATGTAATGGACCTACAAGAACCTCTAAATTGAACGATTACAATTGTCTGCGAACCTATGTTTCGCCCTCAGAAATACTATGTCGAGTCTGAAAAATTTGTTGAACCCCGAAGATGACTCTACAACCATGTATCAGTATGTGCACCTGTTCTCGGATTTTTTTGGCGGCTTATTCTGACACCTCTATTTGCTACCCCCTTTGTATTCGCCAACAGCTCAACAACCGGACAACCTATTTCCACGAGCTCCTCCTCTCCCACCTCGGATGGCAGCGCCAACGCAACAGTAGAATTTCCTCAATACGATCCACCATACAAAGAGCATGGTCCTCATCCAAATTGTCCTGACACTTTAGCCTGTCTTCCAGATACGGATGGGCGACCACAGCATACTCTTCCAGTAATCTTGCGATGTGCAATTCTTGGCAGTGCACGGAGACGTCTCACTATTCGCGAGATATATGCTGCAATGGAGGAAAAATATCTGTATTTCAGGACTGCGGGGCCAACATGGAAGGTCAGTGCACTAGGGTGTGATGGCTAAAACTTTTGCGTTCAAACTTGAATTACAGCAATCTGTCCGCCATCACCTGTCTTTGAATAGATTATTTGAAAAACAGCCTCGTCCCGTCACAGACCCTGGCTTCGGCTCTTACTGGACAGTTAATCTTTCTGCTCCCCCAGGCACCAAGCGGCCACGGAAGCGGGGAAGACCTACAAAGGCTGCCGAGGAGCCATCTAACTCCACTCAGCAGAAGAAACGGGGACGACCTCGAAAATCTATTGATCCGTTATCTCCCCTGAACTCACTGGCTGTGGGCTCGGGACGTTCGATCCCGCCGTGCAACATTTCCGCCGTACGCACCGGGGGAAACGACCACGATGGTAGAAATGGCGAGGACGATATGGATCTAGGTGCAGACGTACATGAGATGAGTGAGGATGAATACGAGAGCGAGGAAGATATGGTTGTTCCTCCTCATCAGTCACCATTTGCCGGACTTGGCGCTTTTGGACTAAACGAGGCCCCTTCTCGTTTACTGAGCCCCTCAACATCCCGTGCACTGATTACCCATTCCGATGAAAATATCGTGGACCGATTGCAGATCGAAATGGCGGGATTGCGGAGGCAGTCTGCGGATGCGATATCTGTTTCGGTAAAGATATCAGATCAGCTAGCGGAAGCTCAGGCTGAGGCAGCTAGAGCGAGGACTGCTCTCAGAACAGTCGAGGCAATGCTGGAGGAGGAGGTCATAAAGAGGAGGGAAGCTGAATCTTTAGCAGACCAAGAAGCTAAGTTGAGGCGAGTGGCAGAGGACACGATTACACGCATGCAAAGTCAGTGGCAGACTGACCATCGAGCTACATAAAGTATGTTTGTCCTTTCTTATATTAATTTGATGTATGAATGTTGACACATTCCTCGTACCAGTAGCACATTTAGACCGTTAGCGCAACTTGAAACCCAAACGAGTCGTCGTCTGCTATCCTTCCTGGACGTTCCTACTCCGATAACTAGTTTTCAGCTACTCACTGGGACTCATCAATGGACTCGACATATTCTACGAATCTTCTTTACTTTCTCAATTCATTGGTGTACAAGGGTACTCTAGAATGTCTGAACATGTATATTGCGGCGGAATGGACGAGTAGTTTTGGAAAAGGAAATTAGAGGATACAAAACCAAATAGACTCGTGAATTTTGTATATGCCCCGAAGTCAACCCAAAGTTACATTAGATGGCATCCACAGGTGGCAAATCCAGATTGAAAACAGTGTGAGTTCCTTTGCGTGCCATCTCCACGCTCCAGCGTTCTGAGTTTCTGAGCAGCTACAAAAACAAGCGTTCTATTGGACCGCTTCATACTTGCGGATCTGTCGCGGTCACTGGTGATGGGAGCAGACTCGTTACTTGTGTCGCAGAGGAAGCTGTACTCACCAACATTTTGACGGGCGAAGAAATATGTCGGTTTGCAGGGGTGAGTTATTCCGCCCTCAAAACGTTAGGAAACGCCATAGTTGATGGCTGAAGCAATCTAGGACACTCAATCAATTACTTCGCTGTGTTTGACCCCATCGGCTTCGCAACTGATCGTATTCACGTCTACTCCTTCTTTGCGTGTGTACGAGATCCCCACTGCTGCCGTGAAAAATAAAATTCATCCCGTCCGGGTGGTTGCTCGTGCACATGATGCCCCCGTACACGTCTGCACCATTGATCCATCCTCCACATATATTGCTTCGGGCTCTGCGGACGGTGTTGTCAAGGTTTGGGACATCAAACGCGGCTACATCACCCACGTCTTCAAAGGGCACGGCGGCATTGTGAGCGCGTTGAAGTTCAACTTTCCCCTAGACCCTTCGGTCGTGGTCCCACAAAATATACACCAACTCATCACAGCCTCCGTGGATACTCGCATCCGGATATTTGATTTAACGGCGACCTCAAGCAAGGGAGATCAAGCTGCGCTACGGCCGATCGCTATTCTCGAAGGACACGTTTCTGTTCCCCGGGGTTTGGACGTGACTCCTGACGGAAAATGGCTTATAAGCGGGGGAAGAGACTCTGTTGTTTTGGTGTGGAACTTGCACGCGAAGTCAACTGGAGCAAAATCCTCAGAAGCCACTAAGGGGAAAGGAAAAAACAATTCACCTGTACTGACTCAAACTATTCCTGTCATGGAACGCGTCGAGGCAGTTGGGCTGTTGCAGGCCGAGGACTCGGTTCCTAGTAGTAGCGCTCCCAAACTGCGCTTCTACACTGCTGGGGAGAAAGGTATTATCCGGATATGGGACGTAAAGGATTCCTCCGTCTTATATTCCCTCAGCCAGGTGGCAGACCTACAGACTGAAGATCAAGAGGAACAGCGTCAGATTGTAGAAGCTATGTTAGTACAAGTCTCCTCCCGTGTACTTTTGTTACTAACAGCACGCTTTCAGCTACTTGCCGTTAATATCGACGATCGTCTCGGTACATGCAGACCAGAATATTCTGTTCTACGACCTGAACACCCGAAATCTCCACCGGCAACTCATTGGTTTCAACGACGAGATCGTTGATGCGGTTTTCTTGTCTCCAAATGCTCCAAAATCTGTCGATTCTCACATCGCATTCGCTACAAATTCATCCCTCATCCGAGTTTATTCAACTACAGGGCTTGATGCGCGGCTTTTGACTGGTCACACAGAAATCGTGTTATCACTTGACCATGGCGCGGGAGGCAAACTCTTCGCGAGTGGAAGCAAAGATCGCTCTGTTCGATTATGGGCGCCTACATCTCTGAACAACGACCTGCTGACGGAGTGGGGCTGCGTTGCTATCTGTGAAGGTCATGCAGAAAGCATAGGCACTGTCGCAATGTCGCGAACTTCTGGCGAAGTTGGCACCACGAGTGTGCAATTTATGTTCAGCGGTAGTCAGGACCGCACGATTAAGATGTGGTATATTGGTGACGTGCCACTGGTTTTCGATGCCTCCCAGCATGGCCAAAGCCTCATGAAGTGCAAGAGTTTGACCACTCATAAAGCACACGAGAAAGACATTAACTCTCTCGACGTCGCACCCAACGACCGCCTCTTGGCATCTGGATCGCAAGACCGTACAACTAAAGTATATGAAATTAAATTTTCACGTGCAACTGGAGACCGCTCTGCACATGGAGAGATCAAGCTACTGGGAACCTGTAAAGGTCACAAGCGGGGCGTTTGGACAGTCAAGTTTGGTCGCTCGGAGCGCGTGCTCGCAACCGGAAGCGGCGATAAAACTGTAAAATTATGGAACTTGGAAGATTTCACTTGCGTGAAAACGTTCGAGGGACATACCAACTCGGTGTTGAGAGTTGATTTCATCAATCACGACATGCAGCTTGTTACATCTGCATCCGACGGCCTTGTCAAAATGTGGAATGTACGCGAAGAAGAGTGCACGGCTACCATGGACAATCACGAAGACAAGGTGAGACTGCTCGCTCTCTCATTTTAATTGAAGTTAATCCTTTTGCAGGTTTGGGCACTCGCCGTTAGTACGGATGAGCGTGTGATTGTGTCTGCAGCAGCGGACTCTGTGGTGACATTCTGGCAAGATTGCACCGAGGAACAGGCACAGGAGAACGAGGCTAAACGTTCTGAGCTAGTCTTGAGGTTTGAAAGTCATCAAGTATATCTTGTTCAAGCTCATGTTTTTTTGTCAGGGAGCAAGATTTCATGAACTATTTGTCCCTTCATGACTATCGCAAAGCTATACAACTTGCCCTCGCTATGCAGCAGCCCGGGAGATTGTTGTCCCTGTTTAAAGATATTCGTGCCACCTCATCGGAATTCGCAGCTGATGCATCATCGGTGACTGGCAATGATGCAGTTGATGAGGTGCTACGGACCCTCGGCGGATCTGATCTTGCCCGCCTCTTACGCTATGTTCGTGACTGGAATCCCAATGCTAAGACAAGTGGAGTGGCGCAAGGGGTGTTGTATGCAATCATGAAGCTGAGATCGGCGGACGATGTCATAGCGGCATTTACGGACGAAGCTCAGGAAGGTATATTGCAATCCTCTGGTCAAGAGAGCGTGAAAAGTACCGCGAGCGGCGACACTGCACTGAAGGAACTCATCGATGGTATGATTCCATACACCGAACGGCATCTCTCAAGAATGGACCGCCTTGTTCAGGATAGTTTCGTGGTGGACTATATCTTGAACGAGATGGATGACGGAATGTTTGATGGTCAGGACATAGATACTAGTACTATGGACGTAGATACAGAGGTCAGTTCATAGATTGCATTTCCGGCAAACCAGTAAAAGTAGTCTAGAGTTTGGCATAATCACCCGTATTGGTTGAAGTATGCAATTTAATCCGTCCTAACCGGCAACCAATGACACCGTTAGAAACAAGCACCCACTCATCATCCTTGATGCTGTCAAGTGTAAGCTCATCCTCTACTGCTTCAAAAATGCGATGTTGTTCAATAAGCCACCGTCGCAAAATGCCAGATATGCAACCAACGGCCAAAGGGGGAGTGACCCAACGACAGTTGCGATAGAATGCAACATTACAAACAGACGACTCAGTGACAACATTCCGGGTATTGTACAGGATGACATCATCAGGTGCATCGCTAGCTGGTGGGTCTAACGAGCCCACAGGTTGGAGGCCAGCTCGGATACGTGCGTCGTCATAGGCCCGCCTATCTGTTGTCTTCAATGATATGGTGTCTGATGTTGGCTGGCTATCGATATGAATGATGAGGACGGGCGTGGGGGGAACGTCTGTTAAGGGATTGAAGAGAGATGGCAGGGTTGGATCGCTCGTGAACGCTTTAACCGGGGTTACAGTGGCAGAAAGCTCTCCAGAAGGATTTAAAACGACGCGAATCTAGTAAGACCATTAGTGTTTCATGTATCGTCTCGTGTTAAATGTTAATACCTTCAACGGTGTTTCCCCCCTAGAATCATTGTGCTCACGGACAACTTTGTCACATAATGCCTTGACGTTGGACAAAGTGGTTCCATGACGGAAAGTCTTCTCATCGAGCGCGGCAGACGCGATGAGACGGTCTGCTTGGTAATGAAGGAGAAGATAAGGTGATGGCCCGTCTATGTCATTGTTCCAAACACATGACATTAAAAGGGGGTCATATCGTGTGGACGCGAGAAGGGCGTATGACATCGTAGAAGCACTGCGGAGAGCTAATTCTCAGCTGGAAATCAACAAACGTTATGAATTTATAATTACAGTTATCATACGTAGTCGCCAGCTCATCGACATGATCCTGAGATATCCGACCGTCCGACGACTCCGACCTCATCCGCGCATAGTCATCGTTCACACGCATCACAAATATATACAATAGTCTTGTGACTATCATTGAATGAATGCATTAGTATGACAGGATGGCCTGCTCCTAAGTGGGCTGTCTGAGTGTAGCTGAGCCTGTTGCAGGTTTTGACTGGAGTACTGAACAGGTCAGATAATATCCTAGGATGACCAATCCTGATACCAAGCTTACCTAAGCAACTCAAGAGTCAACACACAGATCCAAACAGTGAATAACAACCTTATAATGTAGCAAAGCCGGTCCCTCAGGTGCAGACCTCTAAAGAGCATGCAGTGGTATTGTCGTAAGGTGATCGTGATCTATTGCATGGCAAGGAGTATACGGGTTGTACGGGGTAAATGGATAGCAATACGGATCACAAGGGAATGAATGTAAACTAACTGTATACTACCAGAAACGATCTGTCGAGCGTCCTCCTGCGTAATAAATTAGACGAGCGAATCAAGGAGGGGATGTGGGCACTGACTACCACATCCACTACAAATGCAGACAAGTAAGCGGTTTACTTGCCACCAGTGGTGCCGAGACCCATCGATGCCTTGAAGGAGTCGTAGATCCACCATTGGAAGCCTTAATTAACGTGTTAGTCAGCTATTTTCAAACAGAGTACGATGCACACGTACCGGTAAGAGTACCAATCATCAACACACGGGTGCCGAGACCCTTGGTTGCAAGTGCGGCGAAACCAGTTTCTGATGCGATCGTGCCAATGCTCTTGCCCTTGTTTGCAGGCTTACCCATGAGAGAGACGACGGAGTCAGCCGGGTGGGAGACAATAGCGCAGACAACACCAGCGAGGTAACCAGAAGCAAAAGTGACTCCGAGTTGAGTGGTCTTGGCATAAGACTCCTTGGGTTCGGTGAAAACGCGAGTGTAGAAGACCTGGACAATCTTCTCAAAGAAGAAGAACTTGGCCATGGTGTAAGGGATCTGTAAGAAAAAGTTGTGAGCAATTCAATCAGAAAAGAAAACGGCTATTCTAACCTGACGGGACCAGAGGGGAACAAGGGAGCCAAAGGGGTAGCGGGTCTCAACCTTGGTCTTGCTCATCTCCGCGAGGGCAGCACCAAAGGCCGTAGGGAACGTGCCGCTGGGGCTGGTTTGGATCTTGACTTTCGTCATCTCGAGAGGGCAAAGGGCGATGTCAGCGAAGACCTCTGCAGATGCAGAACCAGCGAGCCAGATGGCGGGCTTGTATTTGTTAGAAAGCTCTTCGCCAGCCAAGTTCATGTACTGGTCCTTGAACACTTCATAAAGACCGTACTTGAACATGCCTTGTAACGAGTAACCGACAAAGGTGGGACCAAAGCCTTTCCAGATACCGGTCTGACCCTCCTCACGAAGCAGAGTCGCAAGACCAGACGTGAGACCCTTGTATTTTGCAGGATTTACCTGTCCGAAAAAGTTATGAGATGCGACACGGGACCTGGAAGGACAGGATAGGCTGACCTGCATGTTACACTTGGCCACGTCAAGAGGAGTGATACCAGCATGAGTGATACCGCACGCAAGAACACCACCGAGCATGCACTTGGCATAGTATGAAGAGTCGTGAGGGACAGGGCCAAGGTATCTTCGGAAAGCATGAAATGAACATTGAAAACCAACTCCACACGATACAAGATAATAAATACCTTGCGTCCCACTTGCCAGTTGGTGCTAGATGCGACATCGCTAATATTTTATGAGACTCTAAACAAATATCTATAGAGGTCCTTGATTGAAGGAGCCTTGCCAGCAAGCGTGGGCTTCGAGGTCGAAGTAGGAGAAAGACTTCAAGAAGTGCTTGCCGTGTTACGGCGAACCAAAATTTAACACTCTTTCCGCAAACAGCCGATCGAACAGGGTGGGAAAGACTTGCAAGCGGACCCGGTGCTTACTTGAAATAGTATTATATTTGTCGCTCTCTCTCCCCTTGCTTATGAGCGTTGCAGTGATCAAGAGCTTCACACAAATCAGCATTTGCCGGTCATTAAGCATCTGCCGGACTCAACAGCGAACGCCAGACCACCCACTGGAAGTAAGTACAATGATCACAGCAGCGGTTCAAGGCAAGCACCATGCACTTGCCAAAGTGAATGGAGTTTGCAGACTCCATTAACCCTACTTGGCTTCCCACTCAAGTAAAGGATGTCGCAGCTGAGAACCAATTTCTCCTTTGATGCAATCGATAGAGGAGTCGCTTGACGCATTTGCGTGGGGTGAAGCCATCGTTGTCAGGCGAAGGGCGATATTAATACGTCAATGCTCCGTCGAAGCAATGGTATCGATGATCAAGCGCACAAGGTATGAGTCCTTTGCACTCATATATTCTGTCTTCACGTCCATTCTAGCGGTACGTCTGGATATCTCTTCCTGAGGAGCGTCTTAAAATTCCCATGATGGTCCCTGATAACCAGGAGCGACACAAAACCGCTTACACCATTACCGTAGACTATAAACACGGTCTGCCATGCCTTAATATACACCACAACAGGGATTTCCGCCCATGACCGTGCACAAGTTAGTGGAGTCTGGACTCCACGGTGCACCCCGAGGGCGTCTGATTTCAGCCACGCATGACATATGTTACCCTTGCGAGCACGGTAGGGCGGTGATTTGGAACGCAGAGGTTATACGGAAACTGGTGTCGATTTATGCGCCCTCACCAATCAACCTCTAGGTGTATTATACGAGCTAGTGAATGACAATGTGTCGGAACCATGGCGCAGCGTGATGATTGCAGGGCGTTTGCCCATCGATGAGGCCTCAAAATGACCAGTGTAGAAATGTTGGTGCAGTACAGAGACAACAGGGATGATATGTATATCATCGTAGCATGTAAAAATGATTTGGGTTTAGTCTACATAGCCACAACTCGCTTCCGAACTCCCGAGAGTATTCGTGTCACAATACGTCACGTTTCCTTGGTCACACTACTGTCACGGCGCGATTAATATAAATCACTGCGTCAGCTGCGGGAACCCCACCAGCTCCTCTTAGACGCTACCATGTTCACAGTAAAGGCAACTTATCGAAACGAGACTCGCAAGTTTTCTTTCTCAGGGACTGTCTTGTTCCCCACATACGAGGAGCTTTACCAGCAGGTATGCTTGCTCTTCGCTTATCTGTTCTCACTACTGAAGCGCTGACGTTTCGCATCTGTAGTTGTATCGCATATTTCCTATAAGCCATAATTATTATCTTTCTAAACTCATTTTCTCTCCTGACGTGTCCAAGACGTCTCGTATTCTAATTGGAAAAGAAGTCCATAACGCAGAGGAGTATAACACTCGTATTGCCCCTTTACGCAGGCGCTGGCCCAACCCACTGCTCAGGTTCTCTATCTTCGACGAGACACCCCACAAAGCACCCAGCGCAACGGTCGAAGATTCTCCGGAGGTTCTTAATCCTTTGTCCTTCATGGCGATTCCTCCGCCTCCTACACTTTTGTCGACTCCTGCACCACCCAATTTGTCATCCGCGTCATCTTTCGATACACGTTTCCAGGAGTTTCTATCATTCAAGGCGGCTCATCCACCGCCGCCTTCTTCTAGACCACTTCCTACCCTTGAAGCTGTTAGTTTTATTGCGCCTCAAATCTCGCCTTCGTTCATTTCGCCGCCACCACCTATCATATTTTCAGAACCACCTGCTCCCTCGAGGCATCCCTCTCTTCCAAGTCTTCCTTCTCTCTCGTACCAAGCGGCCTCCCCTAAGTCATGTTGCTCAGTCGCCAAAGGGAAGTCGGAAATGGAAACTTTATTGACATCTTTCAGGAAAGATATTGATCGTATCATACTCGATACTTTTGGCGAGTGCAATGCTTCAGCACAAGTCGATACATCTCATCGGCAGACTCCTTTCGGAGCGGGAACATCCAACGAGGCTCCTCATGCTTCGTCAGAGGCGTCGTTCAACACAATGAATGTCTCAATGGAACCTCTTTCATCACATTGGTGTTTCGTCTGCAGGAACGAGTTTTCTGGAAGCTGGTATGGGTGTGTGAAATGCCCGTGGCACTATGTTGTAAGAAATTTCATTTGCTAGTGATATTTGTTTCGCTGAACCATCTGTTAGTGTCCAAGCTGTTTTTCCAAATCTGGTGCCATGCACACGTTCAGTTTTGGGCCAACTCACGTTGTCCAGCAGCATGAAACTGTACCGTCAATCGCCATCACACCGTCAGCCGCGGAAATATCTGCAGAGTCTCAGTCTACCGGAACTGAGCTTGTTGATGCCGAGCCTCGTCAAAACCCGCCTGTCATTCACCAAAACATTCTTTGTGACAACTGCAATGAAGTAATTGTTGGTGTCAGACGTAAATGCCTGGATTGTCCTGGTAAGATTATATGATTTAATGTCACAACGCAGTCCTCTTATATGTTTTCCGTCCTAGATTATGATCTATGCACGCCCTGTATCGAGTCAGGTGCTGCAGAGAGGCACAACCCGTTCCACGAATTCTTCGACATTGAAATACCCGGACGAGTGCTCGTTCATACGGTCTTTAGTGGCAGCGGGGAGCGTGGTGTTTCCCCAAATAGTGGTAGTGCCATAGCAGATAGTCCTCGCACCTCCGCGGCGACGCCAGTGAGCACCATAGAGACTATTCGTCATTGCGCGGCTTGCAACCTGTGTGACTCTCCCATTGTTGGTGATCGCTTCGTGAGTCAGCTTTCTGCATCCCACTTCCTTACCACTCATGGTTACCCAGAAATGTGTCAATTGTCCAGGTAAAAGCGCACTTCTGGATGATCTTAAGAGTGCTAATGGTGATTTGAAAGATTTTGATACTTGTGCCAACTGCTTCAAGTACGTGTTCTATTACAAAGCATGGTCAGCATTGACACTTTGATGGTCAGGATTACTGGAGAGCAACATCCTTATCACGGCTTTGTGCGGGTGAGCAAGCCGAGCGACCTCGTGGTAATAATGTTCTTTTTGCGAAGAAAAACCCATCTCACAAATATTCAAGATGCGCAATGCGGTGACCAACAGAACTACTCATTACGCGACGTGTGATGGTAAGTTCTGTTCTATTGATTGTGAGTACCAAATAATCAGCTGCGCTATTAGCTTGCCGCGAGACCATTCGTGGTGTCCGCTATAAGGTAATTGCTCGTCGGGCTTCATTGATGTTTATATTTCTGACGCTTGCATTTTGTGTAGTGCATGCACCCTAGTTGTCCGGATTTCGACCTGTGTCAGAATTGCGAAGCTCTCCCTATCCCGGTCCACCCTTCTATTCATCCGTTATTGAAGATGAAGACTCCAGACACTGTTATTCCTACCGTGTACAGAGTCGGGATGACCAATCTCATCCATTCTCGAAGGACATCTCAGGGGAGCACCCCTCCCGAGACTTTTAAACCTCGTCCTCCGAAATCTCCGTCCGTTTCTGTATCACGCACCTCCGAGATTTCTGTGAAAAAAGAAGAGGAGCCGTCTCTTGTTCCCGAGTCTCTGAGTCCTCTTGCTATCTTAGCACAGTGCCCCGACTGCGTCAGTGAAAACTCTGTCGCCTCTTGGGGTTATGGTCTCACTCCTGCTAAATTACCGCAACCCCCGCAGTCTGTCACTCCTAACTGCAAAGAACCTTCTTCGTCTCCCACCGAATTAAGTACCAGCCCCTGCTACCAGGTGATCAGACCTGTCGAGGTTAGTGTAACTCTTGTTGGCTTCTAGCGCCGTTTCTGATTGTTTCTAAATTGTCACAGTCCCAGAAGCCTTCCATTGTTGATCGCGAACAATCGACCTCACCTTACAGTAACTTGGTCCAGACGATTGATCGCTCTTCCGTTAAGGTGAACTCGCCACCCCTCGACCTGAACCCTTCACTCGATATCTTTCATGAAGTTTGGCCAAAAGTGAACCGAGAAATGAAACACCTCACTGAAGCAAGACAAATCGAAGTAAATTCACTTAGTTCTGTGGCCGACCTCGGCAAAGCCATTGAAACCGATCTGGGAAAGCTGGCGGAATCTACGACCTCTCCTGTCAAAGGAATTTGCCCTACAGAATCTGTGGATTCACTCCTCAAAGAAGAGTCGCCTGTCATCCCGACGCTGTCTTTTGATGTTCCACCGATGGATTTTGCTGGACTTCTACGTGGTTTCCGTACACCGTCCCCTGTCGCTTCTAAAGCACCCGCTCCATCCAGTACAACTTTTTCTTCCCTCCCTGATAACGTCACAGATGTCATAGATGAACAAGCCACTACTACACCCAGCCTAGAACAGCAACAGGCGGGAATTACACCTTTCAGCTGTGCTTTTGTATCCGACACGACAGTTCCTAGCGGCCAGATTTTTCCACCTGGTGCTGAGTTCGTTAAGTCCTGGCGGATGTTAAACGATGGGGACAAGGCTTGGCCAGAGACGACTCAGATTCACTTCGTTGCGGGGGAGTCTTTTTCACCTGGAGCTGACTCTTCATTGATTGTCAAAGTAGGACGTGTTGATCCCGGTGAAGCTCTTGATGTGTGGACCGGTGACCTGAAGGTTCGTTCGTCGGGCCTGGTATAATTTGTAATCGCTAAAGCACATTGCCCATCAGGCACCTGATGCTCCTGGCAGATATGTCAGTTACTGGAAGTTGACGGACGGTACTGGCGAAATGTTTGGTCCTAGCGTCTGGATTGAGTACGTTCGGTTCTCTGTCTAGCTGCATTTGAATTAATGCCCTTCACAGCGTTACTGTCACCGAGCCCCGTCAGTCAGCTGATGAAGCTGACGATGATTCTTTGGCATCATCTTCTATGGTCATGCCAAAGTCATCTGATAATAGGTCTGCTCATTCTGTCGGAGCCCTTGGTCACTTATTTGAACCGTCATATCCTCCAACGTCCAAACCTACGACGGACGGGACGGATGATGGGGCCTCTGATGGATCGTCAGTATCATTGGTCAGCGTCCCTTCGTCTGATGACTATGGATCCGACTGGCAGGATACGCATTCCCAGCCTGAGAATCTTGAGTACGTTGTGCTATACGACAGCAATGGCTCAGAGGATGAATAAATATTCTCGATAACTTCTGTTTGTCTTCTATTTACGATGTCTTTATATGCAGCGGCAGATCGATCCGCACCCGTCTTGTTATCGTGTACTATTACAAGCTATCTGATTAGAATCCATATCGAAGAGAATCCGTACAGCGTGACCAAGACGTATATGCGAGAAGCGGTACTATTCCATTTACCGAATTCGACTATTCTGTACCGCAATACTAGAAGCTAGGTGATCCGGATAACGCAGTCAACCGGAAATCTGGCAGCTTCAGAGCCCGAACCAGCCCAAACCGTCGTAGTACCCTGCAAGTAGATCGGCTCCTTGTCCCTGAAAACATATTTACATCAGTGGCAAAGACCTTCTCGGTAAGCTCATTTCCTCGCTCTCGCGTGTACCTATTCTGTACTGTTCTGCCATGTTCGCGTCACCAAGCCGAATTGTGCGTCTACATCATACATCATTGCGCCTTACCTCGGATTCTTACCACGACTCGGGACGGGTTTTCAATGAATAGTGTAGCCATCTCCTTGACAATAAGGTGAACCAACTTAAAACTCTCGTGTCTTTGATTTTCTGGGTGAGATGATGAATATTATGACCAAGTAACATGTATGCAGACACTGACGGGTAGGATGCAAAGAGATGTCGACATTTACGGACACTAGGGTTGGCAGAGTACCGACACAGTTTGCGGGGTCCGAACTGTAATTACTAATTAACGTCGTTGACGTTAAATTGCAACATTGTTTTTGAAAGATAGACAGCCGATCTATTTCGGTTAATGCTATCAGGTCACAGGCATCACTCCAAACCGTCGTACATATGCCGAGGTCCCCATTGTGACGAAAAAGGCCCTTCCTGCTATGACCTTGACGTGGAAGGGCAACAGCCTAAGAGTCGAGGATATCGAGAGGAGTCTCCTCAGGCTGCTAGTAGTAGTTTAAAGATTCGGAGGTGTCGAAACCCGTTCATCCGCCTTCCCCGCATCTGGCTCCAGTGAGAGTCGAGGCTTGGATCTATTTAAATCCCGACGGGTGGACTCAACTGTGTACGGGGAACCGAACCACTCTCAAGCTTCAAGGGTAGCTCCTGTCATCGTTCACTACCCTCGGCACTCATGCAGCATGCCAGACGAGAAGAAATCTGGTCGAAACTGCTATCTCCTTTCCGAAAGACTATCCCTCACGAAACCCCTATAAAACACTCCGAGCCTGACTCTCCTGGTGACGGCAAAATCCCTAGTTCCCTCATTGTCCCTGTGTTCGAAGCTGAGCTGCGTAAAACATCCGGACATATCCCCCGTACCAACGGCGTGCGGCCCTTTCCAACGGAAGAGTCGGGGGTGTCAGTGGCAAACCATGGAGACAGCCGTGACTCCGGCAGGAGTGCTCAGACAGGTTGTACTATTCCAGGCGCTAATTTCCACTCTTTTTCTACTCAACCAGTTCCTGCCGCTTGCCCTGGAACATGTCACGACTCTCCCAGAATAAGTGGAGATTTTGAGGGAAGGCTAGGCAATGCATATCACCACATTCAAAACATGCCCCCCTCGCCGATATCACCCTCTATTAGCCAATTGATTGGCGATCCTCGCACGTATCATAAGCAATTGGGACTGCCTCAACATTCCGTCATCAACCAGCCAACGCTGAAGATGCCGAGCCTTCCGAATCCTCACGCCACGCATGCAAGATCACAGTCACAATCCCCTCCGTCATCGTTTCGCTTTGAATCTCTACCTACGCCGCGGACTTGGGACAATGTACCTGGACCGAGTAGTGCTCCACAATCTCGTCATCCTCACGAGTTCCAAAAATATCACCAACCATCATCGCATATTGATATCGATGTTCATCCTAATGATCGCCGTCCGGCAACAGCTTCAGTCCATTCCTCCCAAACTTCGCCCGTCATGATCCCCGACCCTATAAAGCCTTATTTCGCCGGTGCCGGTGCGTCGTCGTTACCGCAGCCAGAGGATGGCCATATTATTAGATCAGAGCTTCCCCTTCAAAGAAAGGCAGAGTTGATCAAGCGACGGTCAGCAGCAATGTCGCGTCTATCCCAACCATCATGCCGCATTACCTCGGAGGAGACTCATACCACAGACGAGTCAAAGTTGATCAAGCAATGCTCACCATCGGTTTCTCGTGTCTCAAGCTCATCCCCATCATCATCATCATGCCACTTTGCGTCAGAGGAGGCCAGTACTCCTTCGTCATCCAACCAAGAATCAAACTCCAGTAAGGACGTCCGCAACCAAAGTTTTCTACCACTCGTTATACCCCCCTCACCACTACGGCTAGACATAGTAAGTCCCAGCACCAAGTGCACCTGGTCCAGCGTTGACTCATTACCTTTTAGCCATTACATCAGCCATGGCACGATCGGCGAACGAACTTTGAGTTGTCACCCACGCGGAGAAGCTACCATAGTGGTGCATCCATTACCTTACCAGCATCAAGCACTCAAAAGGCCAGTCCCAGCACTGAAGCACTTGCGTCTTTGGCATGGATTGGTGCATCTCCAATGAGCACTTCCGTCTCGACATTTTCTGGCAGTTCGCATTATACCCAGTTTAGCGCTGTTCCGACCGACGAGGAGATCAGTATATCCATGGCAATGGACGAAAATCTATCAGATGAAGCCGTGGTGGAACATCTCGAGATCATACGGAAACGGAGTTGCAAGGACAAATATCAGCCACCTCCTGTCCCGAGGGCCACTAGCCATGGCATACCACTTGGATCTAGCCATTTGTTTCAACTCGGAGATCACCTTACCAGCCATTCAAGCTCGCCATGGCGATCGGAGGAGCCCGAATCTGTGACACCCTTACCTGTGATTTTGGATGATGCTGAGTTGGACATCGACGACGCTGCGCTCTGGAGTACTGCCAGAAAGGCTTTGCTTTGCATCCGAGAAATCGTCGGGACGGAGAAAAAATACCAAGGAGCCCTCAAGATGCTCCAGACGGGGCAGGTTCGTCGCCAATATGACGTCTCAAGGGAATGTCGTGACTGAGTTGATATATTTAGACAGCGAATCGACCACCTTCGCTGTTGTTGACATACCTTCCTGACCTCATACGAGCATCAGAGGCGTTGTTGAAGGCCTTCCTTGATGACCCCTCTGCTTGGGGTGTATCCACCGCCTTCATGGCTTGCGAAGATGATATTGAAGTTGCTATGGTTTCGTGGTGCAGCGTGGTAGGCACCTTCTTTACTAATAGTCCCAGCCACGGAAGCGAGTCTGCCATCACGGGAGGGAAATGGCGTCCGCGCAAGTCTCTGCTCTCCGCCACAAACAATCCTCTCGCTACTGTGGTGGAGAAGTCGAGTGGAAGACCTTCTCCCGCTAGTTCCTCTCCTCCCCCTCTTCTCACTTTAATGAGTGAGGCAGGGAGTAGAATCAGAGATAGACAACGGATTGTTGAACACTATTGGAAGGTGTTTGATTGCAGTGGCGCCGAATCTCACAGTCGATCAAAGGGAGAGCATCCGACTCGAAGGCAAAGTGTACGGGATCTTGCAATTCAACCAATACAGCGAGTCACGAGATATGTTCTGCTGTATCGAGGTATGTTCTATTCTCATTCCACAATTTATCGCTTTCAATCCTGCGGGGATAGATCTCTTGGAGAGTACTCCTGTCACCTCTCCTTCCCGCGCTCTTGTTGAGAGAGCGCTCGAAGCTGCGACCCGCATTGCTAATAAGTGCGACCACGCACAAGACAATACTGCCTTTTTCCATGCATAGAATGGTTTCCATCACATACGTATTATTCTGTTCAAAGGATCAATATCGAATAACTGCGCCGGTCTGTATCACATTGCCACTGTTATACCCAGCAACTATCTCATTGTATATACGTAACATACAAGTCATTCTGCCTTGCTTTGTTGTTCTTGCAATTTCTTGTTATCCTGTGGGAGCTAACGCTCACTCGAACAATATTCACTTTAATGCACTGACAATGACAACATCTCGCCCCATGACCTCAGTTTGGATATGCTTCAAGGAGGGGATCTAATGTAACCTCAGGTGAAAACTCATGATTCTGCATGAACGTGTCCTTTCTCATACCTGCGTAGCCAATAATTTCTCGCCGTAACCGACACCATCGTCACCAATCAGCATCGGAGCAATTGTGATGATGAGTGTGTCAATAATGGTATTAGGCTTGGTGCGTGCACATTCCGCCAAGAAAGAGCCGATAACAGTTGCACCTCCTTCGACCATGAGACTCTTGATTCCAAAGTTGTAAAGGACCTTCAAGAGGTCCGGGATAACAATGAAACCTGAAGATATTCATATGACTCGCGCAAGACAACAAAGAACATGACCCACCGTCCACCGAGGGCACACCTATCACTCTTGCTCCAGCGTCCTCGAGGATGGATTTTCTTCCGTCATCGGGGGTCAAATTAGCATCGCAAATTACCCATGGACGACGACCTTTTCTTTCCCGATAATTTTTGAGCAGCTTGCAGTCCGGTCTAAGGCGTAGGTTTGTGTCGAGTATCACAGGACGGGGGAGATGGCTTGGCCGTTCATCCTCAGGTATATGGCGACCTTGTTATACCTACATGAGTCACATGCGCAGATGAGACTTGGGACATACTATTTAGCTGGGGATCGTCATTTAGTGCAGTACCGATCCCAACTAGGATGGCATCATGCTTAGTGCGCATCCTTCCTTAGGAATAGTAAGGGATGGATGTATATGTGAGTTCTAGATCGGTATCATACCAATGAGTCATGAGCATGCTTTCTCTGCCGCTGAGAATAAGCTGTTTGCCCCCCTTGCCTGCTATCTTCGCGTCGAGAGATTGAGCGAATGTGAGGGTCACTAGAGGTCGCTGAGACTCATCCTCCAAACGACTATTCCCAGGTACTGGTAATACAGACGAGAGGAACTCCGTTACACTTTGACCACCTACCAACATCATGTTCAGCAGTCAATTGATAAGTGACTTTGAATCTGATCGACTCGGAGATGAAATTTAGAATTAAAATGCCGGCACCTCTGTGTCACGTGATACGTGGAGGGCCATTAAACAAACGCGAAACGCGTGCACAGAGACAAACAACCCTTTCTTCTTCACTACCACAATCAATCTTCGCAAACGTCGAAGTGCAGCTCAAGCTCTTCATTTTCTTCAATCAACTCTTACAACACTCGTGAAGCATGTCTGGTCGCGGAAAAGGTGGCAAGGTGTGTAACTTTGAGTCAGGTTCTGATCCGCGGAGCTCACCATGTTTTGGAACAATCTGTAGGGTCTCGGCAAGGGCGGTGCTAAGCGTCACCGGAAGATCTTGCGTGACAACATTCAGGGTATCACCAAGCCCGTGCGTCCTCCCACTATGTTCATCGTGTCAATGGTACTCACACTTTATCCGCAGGCTATCCGACGCCTGGCACGTCGTGGAGGTGTCAAGCGTATCTCTGGTCTTATCTACGAAGAGACTCGCGGTGTACTCAAGATATTCCTTGAGAATGTCATTCGTGACTCTGTTACCTACACAGAGCATGCTAAACGGTGAGCCTTCCCTTGCCCTGTAACTGTATAACTTCTCGCTAAGCTGTTGACATGCACACAGGAAAACTGTCACCGCTCTCGATGTTGTCTACGCATTGAAGCGCTCAGGGCGCACACTTTACGGTTTCGGAGCATAATTATCCGCATTTGTATGGGAGCATATTTCTTTATTGGAGCAGAACTCCATGTTGGTATCGACATTTTTGTATACTACATAGTCTTATTATTGGCTTATCATTCCACAATTCCACTAACTCATGAGCAACCTTTCCACCGGGTTCCGAATATGCAATGATCCATATGTTTGTCCTTGTGAGATAACTTGGGGTGCGAAAATGCACGATTACCTAATGTAAATGCTGCGCTTGCAAAGCGGATTCCGCGCAAGCTTTTATTAGTTGTCCATAGAAATCGATATCGTTCTGGACTATTGAACACTTCAATGATATCCAAGGACGATAAACAAGTTGAGCCAAAAAGCATCGTGCCACAGGATCACGAAGAGGACGATGTGGAAGAGGATGACGTCGTAGACGAAACTCCAGCCGCCGGAGGTGAGCCAATCAAAGGTGATCTCGGAACTATCATCATATGTTATTCAGAAGAGACCAAGAAAAAGAAGAAGAAGAAGAAATCTAAAAAGAAAAAGGTGCAACAGTCAGATCCCCCACGAGTCGGTCTGTCGAAGATATTCACGAATGGTATCTACCCAGAGGGGGAGATACAGCCCTACAAAGACGAGTAAGTATTGCAACCCCAATAAGTTATACCTTAATGAGATTGACAACGTCTTGTTTACAGCAATACGTGGAGGACGACGTCCGAAGAGAAGCGCTATGACGAAAGAATGGCAATGGAAGACCCAGAGATCACGTACCAGACCATTCGTCGTGCTGCAGAAGTTCATCGGCAGGTTCGACAAAGTGCACGGAAACACATACGTCCCGGGATGACCATGACCGAAATCGCAAACTTTATCGAAGATGGCAGCCGTGCCCTGGTCGAGGAAACCGGACTGGAGTCGGGCATTGGTTTTCCGACTGGACTCAGCTTGAATCATTGTGCTGCTCATTACACACCCAACGCTGGGGATACTAATGGTGTGTGTATGTTAAATGGATAGAATTCGCTGCTTACGCATGGTAAGTTCTTCAAAGTGGTGATGTTTTAAAGATCGATATAGGAGTGCATGTAAAAGGACGAATTGTCGATTCTGCTTTCACGCTCAATTTTGAGCCTACTTATGACAGGCTCATTGAAGCAGTAAAGGCTGCTACTGATACCGGTATTAGGGTAAGCCAAGTCCAGCTTTAGCATGTTCGACTGTAGTTTACAGGAGTATGCGTAGGAATCCGGTATCGACGTGCGCTTGGGCGAAATTGGAGGTGCTATCCAAGAGACTATGGAGTCATACGAGGTTGAGGTCAACGGAAAAATATATCCAGGTAATCATTCTCGTCCGGTGTTTTGGACTCCTCTGACATGTTTTCAGTCAAGTCGATAGAAAACCTTAGCGGGCATTCTATAGGACTTTACCAGATACACGGCGGAAAATCGGTCCAACTCGTGAATAACGATGATCAGACGAAAATGGAGGAGGGCGAATATTTTGCTATTGAAACCTTCGGCTCGACAGGTCGTGGACGTGTAGTTGAAAGCGTAGGCTTGGGTTGCGGATGCATTTGTTAGAGGCTGATTTCGTTGACAGGGCGAGTGCTCGCATTACGCAAAAATCATCGACGCTCCCCGCGTCCCCCTAAGGTTAGTCATCCCTATTGCTGTAATTTGACAACCATTGACGGCTATAAATTGCAAGACTGACTTCCGCCAAGTCGCTACTCAAGTCAATCAGCAGTAACTTCGGAACTCTTCCATTTTGCCGACGGTACTTGGATCGCGTGGGTGAAAGCAAATATCTACTGGCGGTTGGTCACACGACTTGCTAGGCATTCCATCGTTAATTAATTCGGCCCAACATTAGCTTAACCATCTAGTGCAACAAGGAATAGTTCAAGACTACCCACCGCTTTGCGATGCCAAGGGTTCCATGACCGCGCAATTTGTAAGCCTTTTTCAATTCGCCTTGAACTTGGTCTCTCAACGTGGCAAATAGGAGCATACAATCCTTCTTCGGCCCACCGTTAAGGAGGTTATCAGTCGAGGCGATGACTATTGAATATGTAAGATACTACTCATGCACACCAATTTTATTTTCGCGGTCGTCATCTATTAAGGTTTCCCTAGCCGGTTTTCAGTCCACAGGTAAAAACTCTAGATTGTTTGGTATGACACTCTTTGAACCGCTTGCGTGGGCGTTACCAGATATGTCAAATTTTCGTAGCGCTAAGTACAGATCGGCGGCCTCTGGTGCTGATGCGGCAATGGGCGCTTTCAACGGTCATCGACTGGTCATCGACATCGTCAGCATCATTGTGTGATGGATTACTCAGTCACGTGATTTCCGATTCGGACATTTGTCATGGAGCTGCAACTTAATGTTGGAGCACAAGAGCAGCACCATAAAGTTGCGTCGTCCTTATATATTCTAACCAGCACACCTCCAACACACCTCCAGTACACGTCTACTCTCCCATTATCACATTAGCGGAATTTGACACCCCCTATTGACCTCCATTTATTTAACCACCTGCAGTGTTGCACACCGAAGATGTTTCGGGATTCATTGCGACTTCTATATCATGGATCCAATGCTAGTTCCCCCGTAGTAACAAAAAAATCATCGGCAGTAGCTCTTCTACAGGAATTTGATTCCCCCGGCGTCTTCCCGGCGTCTGCACGCCTTGACCGGAGTCTCAGAACAACGAATGGCTTCACTATGAAAGTTTGGGACGCATGGAAATATCCCGCCTTCGCAGTCAATAAAGGTAAGCATCCGCAGCGCTCTACCAATGATGTAATGCATTCTGGAGCCTGACATCATGCATCCAGCATCATCCCTTGCTCTTGATGTGATATCTCATCATGTTTGGGGCCCGCGCAGGAAATCATGGGGCATTGAGATGACCATACTCTCTAGTCTCATGCGGGATGTTTCGAGGCATTCTGCACTGGCTGATATCGTGGGTGTCGTTTGCGTCGTTCGCAACCCTAGCAATGACAATAACCCTAGGCTATGGTTCGCAAGGCAATGAGTATCGGAGGGCTAGTTCCCTTACCCTCAGATGCTTTAGTCACTCCAGTGACTTTCCGTGTGCGTAAACGCAACCTTCGTGGTATGCTGGAGGCTTGCGATGCTATGGAAGACGGAAAACGTGAACTTTCTGGGGAGTGGATAATCGGGAAGAGACTCTGGCAATCTTTGCAATCAGATTACAAGTCCACTCGCAGAACAGGGGAATGGGTCAGCTTTGTCGACCAAACGAAAATTGATTACGATTCTCGAAAGGGGCAATCTCGAATCATCCTCTACATTCACGGCGGTGAGTTCGTGGCGCTCTCTGTACAAAGCAGCGTTTGATCTTGTTTTCAGGAGCATATTATTCATCCAGCGCTGCAGCACAAAGGACGCTGACCATACCACTGTCCAAATATACCAACGCACGCGTATTTGGTGAGTTTCTTGATCACAGCTCGCACTGCCATTCTTGCCTCACCTCAATCCAAGCCATCGATTACCGGCTTGCTCCGGAAACGATTTTTCCTGGTCAGCTGCACGACGTGGTTAGCACCTACTTCCGCCTGACGGATGACTTGCGGGTGCCGCCAGAAAATTTAGTTGTAGCGGGTGATAGTGCGGGTGGTGCACTAGGCCTTGCACTCCTGCTCTATCTACGAGACAATGGATACACTCTTCCGGGAGGTGCCATGTTATTCTCTCCCTGGGTTGGTATGCAGCGATTGATGCACTTTTTTGTGGGTAGTCTGACACATAATCACAGACTTGACCTTGAGCTGCGAATCGTGGGATACTAATGCTGCCTACGACATCATTCCTACTCCCGGTCCAACCGCTCACTTGCACCCCGTTATAATGTATCTAGGAGACACGCTCGAGCAGTCCATTACCCACCCATACGCCAGCCCATTGTTTGGCAAGTTTGATGGACTACCACCCATGCTTATTCAATGTGGCGAAGCGGAGGTTCTGCATGACGAAATCGTGCTTCTCTCACACAAAGCTTCACTGGCCGGTGTCCAGGTTCAGTTGGAGACCTACGAGGATGCTGTAAGTTCATTGATTTTCTCGTTTGTTGCACTGATCATCGTTTTTTTCAAGATTCATGTTTTTCAAGCATTTCCTTTCTTGAATGTTGCAACAACTGCCTTTGTCTCTTGTCGCGAATTTGTGCGACACAGGTTGCCTTGTATTCAAAGTCACTCGCCTCAGGTTTTGAATAGTGACACCGAAATTTGCCTCGAGAACGATACAGATAACGATAACGTCCGCGTCGTCCGCGGCGACGGTGTGGAGACTAACTCGGGATGGCAAAAGGTTCAGGAACAGATGGCTCGAGAAAATATCGACCGGAGTTACGAAGCGCAATTGAGCTCAGCAGTGCCTCCGAGCTGGGGTCGCACTTGGCTGGATTTGGAGACTCCTAATTCCAGCGGTAGTGAGGCAGAACCAACTACGCCTTGCGTGACCGTCACCGATCCATCCCGGGTTCTTCGGCGTGCGGCGTCCACCCCAGCTCTGCGCCGGATGCAGTCTGCTCTCTCCGTTTTCTCCGAGAGATCAGTCGCATCCCAATATCTGGAGGACTGGCCCGCTCGTCGCAAAAAATTCACATTATCACCTACACCAACTCGTCCTTCGTCTCCCTCCGAATCCTCGCATCCTCGCATCAATATTCCTGCTCTTGCAACATCTTGGGCCGCTATGACGTCAGTTGCCTCCACTACCTACCTTGTATAGTACTACCTTAAACACATCAGTGTTGCCATGTCATTCGCATAATCCACGCCCAGAGATATATATAACAAGTAACACATAGTAAATAGTCCACTCCATGGGATGTCCGATAATATCTACCAGTCGTGCGGTGCTTGTGATACCAGGATCTGCTTGTAAAGCTCAAGCTCTTCTATAACATTCTGTAAAGCTTTCCTCTCCCAGTTTCCGAAGATGAAGCCTTCGTAAAGGTTTGTCGTAGCCACCCACGATAAGTAAATGACAAGAAGCACAAAGACTGGATTGAGCCAGGGAACAACAACCCATGCGGATCCAATAATGAGGCCAATCAGCGCCAAGATGCTCGTTGCAAAGATAGTCAATTCCTTGCGAGAACGATCTTGCGACATCCTGTAGGATGTGTTGAAAGTGCTCATCACCTCGGTTACGACATTTGAGGAGAGTTCAGAGGGGGAGTTGAACCACACTGCTGAGGTATCCTTCAATGACGCCATATCATCTTGTTTACCCTCCGCCTGCATGTCAATGGCTAGGGTCGCCTCGACACCAAAGTGATCAGAATAGGAGCATGAGTTTCCGAGAATGGAATCGGTGAAGACAACCTGACTATCTCGGCAGGTTAATCGGGGAAGGTGGTCATTGGACCCGTTGGGACTGGGGTGACGGAATAAGATATAATCAAGGCGTTTCCCTTGGTATTTGCGAACAATTGGGTCGCCAGAGGGCTCTGAGTCACGATAAGAATTAAGAGGCGAGTCAGCAGTGACACCATAGTTGACGACACCCTCTATAGGAGATAACATCCCAGAGGGCGGGGGTATGTGTGCATGTGAAGTCGCCCACGAGTCAACCAGTCCGGCATAGTTCAGGATGATATTCACCGGGAGACTTGTTGGAATGCTATTGAAATCACCCATCTATTTATGTATCAGCAACGTGCGAGGAACAGATATCATCTAACTCACGGCGATCACATACCGCCCCAATTCAGCGGCTTGCCGTGTGACTTTCGCAAACTCCCAAGCATTCACCAGGCGGTATGTTCTGTTGTACTCAGGACCCGATTCCCCGCCCTTTGCACAGAACTTGGATGCATTGTCAATACCAAAAAAAAAAGGATGTGTGTTGGCGGGCTTACATGCGTGACCAAAAGTTGAACCTGTCCAAGAACCGGATGCATGATCGTTACGCTCCCAACGCCCTTTCCTACAAACCAGTCTCCTCCGAAGGCGTCTGTGGGTTCGCCAACAAGAGAGTATGGAGTCATGCTGGTAGCAATGATGGGCCATTTTGTAAGGATAGCAAGTCCGGCACCAAGAGCACCGCTATAATAGCATAAGCTCGTGCACCCACCACACAAGAAACGGACTACCTATGAAAAAGCTTCGTGTAGGGCAAGCGAGAGACGACACTTTGCCGGATTTCATTGTAGTCTGCCTCGACCCAGATTTCTTGGAGTGCAATGATATCGTAATCCGAGCGAGCGAGCGCACTAGCTATTGCGGTAACTCGTTCGTGCCGGTCTTTGGAGATATATTTCAAGCCCCTGCGTCACTCTTAGAATCAACCTGACCATGTGCTTGGAGACTCGGAGATGACATACCAGCAATTGAGAGTAACAACTCGAATTTGTTCTGCCATGGTGGTGGTAGAAGGCAATTGCAACGAGTGGGTTGGTATCTCGGACTGGTGTAAATTTATAGAATGGCTATTGGATGACATTAATGGATGCGGTACTACTTCCTACACGCCATGTTGGGCTTTACTCTTGATCCCAAAGGTCCGACGGTAAAGCCGCCCTGGTTATTACGTGATGTTTCACAGGAGTATATATCACGTGCCACTACTTTATTACCTAGTTCATCGTGTCAGCAACCAGCTCAACAACTTGAACCGGCTGTGAATGCTTTTATTCCATTAATTTAATATTCTCTCTAATCCTCGTACAAAATTACCAGTACAACTTGTCCCCATGAATGGTCTGAATGATGCAATGACCGTCATCACCAACGACCGTGATCATCTGCTTTTCGCCTACAATCTCGCGGAACTCATAATCATGACATTCACGGATGCATATTGTTGATCAGGCAAGCAAGCTGGGATCTGTTCAACATACAGTGCTCAGCTGGCGTAAGTAACTGTCCTGTTTTGTTACATATTAATATGGTCTCTACCTGAGCTCCACGGCTGTGCTCGCACAATCACCATGAATATCTGACTTAATTCAGAAACGTGTTCGACACAATGCATCTACCATACTCCTTTCACCAGCTCACAAGTGCCTTCAACCCCCCAGGCCACCCTCCTGAGTCACCTTCTCAAGCTCGAACACCATATGCATCTCAGGCGTCTAGCACTACTCTGTACCATCGCTGCCGTTAATCATGACAATTTGGTTCTTTGTAGGTTGATTAGATTAATTCAGTTTCACTAGGAGGTCTAGATTTCCATGTAGCTGTTATCATATCAATGAGCCATTTTTGCTATTCTGTTTGTGCCTCTTCTACTATCTTATCAATTTGGCGTAAGCATCGCTTATAATCCTTTGTCTTGAACCATGACCACCACTACAACTTTCACTCGAAATGAGTAGGTGTTGTAATCGCACTTTGTATTACCAAATTTCTGATATCAACTGTGAAGTATCGAGATCGCGACAAGGGCAGCAGATGCGTTTACGCGTTTGTACTACACCACATATGACTCCCCTACAAGGGTGGATGATCTCCCTAAACTTTATCGGTCCTCATCGACCGTGACTTGGAACGGAAATCCATGTCAGGGTGCCGAGGGTGTGAAAAAACTTATTCAAGATATGCCAAGTACCAGGCATGAAGTTCAGTCCTACGATTGCCATCCTATACCAGGTCTGTTTCTTGTGATGCCCCGCAGTGACATAAACGCTCACGCATGCTTCATGTCATCACAGGCTCTCAACCCCCATCACTTCTTGTTACGGTGTCTGGCAATGTCACCCATGGACGTGGTCCTGCTGGCAATCCAGTATCGACACCGGTCAAATCAGTCGATGGACAACCTAGAGTCTTCTTCCAATCATTCATGTTGGTACCCGATCCAACAGCACCAGTAGTGAAAGCGGGAGAGGTTGCAAAGTACTATGTGGATGCTGATTCTATGCGATTTGTGGGCTAATGCTCGTCGACGCAGATATACTAGTATGTGTTCCCATCACTGAGCTACTCTCAGTAATCCTAATCGTTGTTCTTAGGTTTCATTATCTGTCGGATATCGTGGATCATCTGACCGAGTTATTGCGCGAGGTCTGATGCCTTAGCAAGCAATACCAGTATCAGAACCATGTCGCCACCGTCATCAGTCATCTTTAAGTGATCTACTATGGACACCGAGCAGCAGATTGCAGCAGGCTGATCAACGGCGGCATTATACTTTACAGCTACAGATAAATAATAAAATAGTCCAACAATTATGCGAGGTTTTAACCAAATGTTTGACTCTATTGCCAGGATTAGCACATAATTGAGGCAGCATTTGGGTGACTACATACCGAGCGTGCACTTCGTTTGACCTTCGATAGTCGCCATTCGTCGGGTTTCTCGTACTAGGAAATGCGTGAGCCTCAGATGCATGTCTCGTACGGATGCGGTGCATACCTTGTTGTACAATGGTTCGATCTTTTCCTGCCTCTTCCGCTTACTGATCTTGTTGGCGTCGGCGACTTTGAAAAATTGAGGTGCAACCTCCACGAGCCATTTTGGCTCTATAGTAGTGACGTTGTGACAGTATTCGCGAGTGGTCAACACCAACTCGTTATAGATTAGCCATTCGGGCGCGCGGTTGAAGAGAGCGGAAGAGGGATGGATATATACGGGTGTTCCTTCAACAAGTGTCTTGTAGCCTTCTTGAGGATCTTTCTTAGCTGCGTTCCGGAAGAAACCAGAACATATCGCCTTCCGCACACGGTTGTAATCATTTCCTGCCGATAGAATATCATGCTTGTATCTGAAAAGATGATTAAAATTACGAAATTGACTTTTCAAGAATTTACACGCACCTGTCCATGATGCCCACTAGCTGCTTGCGGATATCCTGTGCACGCCGCATGCTTCTTGCCTGGATGAAGTTCTCGTAGCACCAAGGATTTGAGAAGTTTGCACCTTTCCAGCCATTGTACACCGTCAGAAGGGTAAGGTGATCACCCTCCGGCTGATGGAACTTTGCTTTCTTAGAGTCGGCTTGACCTTGTTTCTCCTTTGGACGGTAGAAGACAGATTGGACAGACAACATAGCCACAATTGAAAGGATCTCTTCAGAACAACCAAGCTCGACAGAGGCGATGAGCATCTTCGCAAGCGGCGGCTCCATGGGGAAGTCAGCCATCTTGCGGCCCAAGCGAGTCAAAAGACCTTCGTCATCCAACGCTGAAAGCGCATACAATGACTCCAATGCAGTTAGCATGGTCTGCGCTGGCGGCGGGTCCATAAAATCAAAACTAAGAAGGTCATTGACACCCATTGCCTTGAGCATCAGAATAGTATGGGAAAGATTCGTACGCTGAATATCGGGGATAGACGTGGGTAACATTTCGTTCCGGTAGGCAGCCTCTGTGTATAGACGGTAGCACTTCCCTGGACCTGTGCGACCAGCACGCCCAGAGCGCTGCCGTGCTTGTGCCTGGGATATGGGCATGACCACCAATGAATCCATTCCTAGTCTCGGGTCGTATGCGTTTTGCTTCGAGAACCCGGGATCAATGACATAGTAAATACCAGGAATAGTCAAACTAGTTTCCGCAACGTTGGTAGCAATAACGACTTTGCGGGCACCAGGAGGAGTGGGTTCGAAGACACGCGACTGTACTTCGGATGGAAGGGCGGAATAAATGGGGAGGATAATGAGGTCTGGCACTTTTGGACCCAGCGCTTTCATACGCTCAAACAGGATTTCGCATGATGTGTCAATCTCCTCCTGGCCCGTCAAGAAGAGGAGAATGTCGCCCGGGGGCTCCGACAAGTGGATTTGCATGACAGTGATTAATGACGCGTCCAGGTAGTCGGATTCCGGCTCTTTGGTGTAAAGAATCTCTACGGGGTATGTGCGACCGGGAATGGTGAAAATTGGGCACCCGAAGAAGTACTTCGAGAATTTCTCAGCGTCCAAAGTTGCTGAGGTGACGATTAGCTTTAGATCGGGTCGCTTCTTGACGGCCTCTGCAAGGGTGTCAGGAAATGTCGACCAAATGAATGTGCAGAAACTTACTTTTAAGAAGACCGAACAAAACGTCGGTTGAAATGGTCCGTTCATGAGCTTCGTCAAGCATGACCACAGAGTACTGGCTGCAGAGCGGGTCAATCACCGACTCACGCTGCAACATACCATCCGTCATATATTTGATCTTTGTTTCCGGACTCGTACAATCTTCAAAACGGATAGTATAGCCAACTTCTTGGCCGAGGCGACATCCTACCTCTTCCGAAACACGCTTTGCGACTGACATAGCAGCCACACGACGCGGTTGTGTACAGCCAATGCGTCCTCTATCAGCATAGCCAGCCTCGGCTAGATATTGAACCATTTGCGTTGTCTTGCCAGAGCCAGTGTCTCCAACGACAATGAGGACTTGATGCTATAAAGTGAGTCAGAAACTAATTGATTTACAGGGGAAAAATCGATTTACCTCGTCAATGGCCTTCAACAGAGCGTCTCTAAGCTTATAAATAGGTAGACTCTTCCGCTGTTCCTGTATACTGAGGCTTGTAATTTCACCATACGTTGTGGCCTTGTTGAATGTCGATTCCCTCCATTTGGGTACTTCGCCAGCTCTTCGATCCTTGAGATGACCTCTCATGTCTTGAGCAAACATTCTCTCTGACTCCTTCGCCATAGGATCGAGCCATGGCGCACTGAAGTCTCGAGCTTCAGAGTCAGCTTGCTCATTAGATTCTTGCTGACGAAGCTCGCGTCGCTCTTTAGCCAAAGCTGCACCACCTAGAGCGGCTCTATTGAGGGAGCCATCAGGAGCTTTGATGATTTTCACAGGACTGAGATCGAGAGTGCGTTTCGTCTGACCAGCCAAAAATGCCGGTTCCTCTTCCCTGATTTCGACGTCAAGCTCCTCTTCAACCTCTGCTCGAGCTACAGGATTCACGAAGTCTTCATCAAGGTCAGGATACTCGGAGGCATCGATGACACCAGATGAGATAAGCTGCTTAATCTCCCATCGTTCAGGTGAGGTCAGACGTTTGGCGGACCGAGTCGCTAATGGTTCGTCTTTCGAGCGTAATGGCACAGCATTGGCCCCAGAGGACGCGTGAGCCGCTCGTTGGCGCTCTTCCTCCATCTCGGCTTCAGATTTGATGCGCAAGTGAGGGGTGAGATCACGACCCGTAGCTTGGTCTACATCCTTCATAGATAGACCAATACGGCTGCCTGCAATGCTCATCACCTTAACCTTGACCTGTTGTCCACGGCTAAGAAGATCCGACGCAGAGTTTGCACGTGCACCCTGCTGAATATTTGAAACATGCACCATGCCTGGAAGTATGTTAACAAAACGATGCTGAGGACCACAACGCTTTACGCACCTTCTACACGTCCCGCAACACCCTCCAGTTGCACAAAAGCGCCGAAATCTTTGAGACTTGATATTCGGCCACTGTAGATTTTAAACAATACTGGCCGCTCGTCTCCGTTTCTCCCCCTCCAATCATCCCTTCTTGAGTTGTAATTGCGACCCCTGTCAGGGCTTGGACTACGACGGCGTGGTGACCGTGACCGGGATCGGTCTCTTCGCTCCCGCTTTGCAGGCCTCTCTGAGTCATCCTCGTCTGTTGTTTTTGCCCTCTTCGCAACACCTTCAAACTGAGCCATCATATCATCCACCTCTTTCATGAGCACATCCTTCTTTATCTCCTTGTCTGGCACAGCAAGCCCAGGGAAAAGTCGCCTCTGCTTGTCCTTTTCACGATCGAGTGCCTCCCCGGCGTTTAAAGCGTCATGAGTAACTAAACTGGATTTCTTCTTGTGTTTCGGATGCAAGCTCAGAATTAGACGGTCCACGTTCTCAACGAATGAGTCTGGGAATTCAGCACCAGCACTACTGAGCTGCGATTTGAAGTTGGGAAGTGATTTCGACTGGTCGTGAAGAGAAATGACAAATTCAGCAAGTGTTTTATCGTTAATGCCAGTATAATTGTCAATCTCCTGAGTAATTTTGGCGACTAGCGAGAGTACTTCAAGGTTGTAAAGGTCATTCTCTGCCATAGCAAGGTCGTGGTGAGAACTAGAGTCGTTGAGAGTAAAGTAGATCAGGCTGCGAGCACCAAATAGTTAGAGCTTACATAATTGAAAATTCTATTTGATTGGTATTTGTTGAGGTTTAACCATCCTATCCTCAGGCTTTAACTTAGTTAACCATCCTGGGCGCTCACTTGGCATTTGAAGAAGCCAAAGAAGCCGATGCCTCCTCGCAAGGGCATCGTAAAAACTGGGAACGCAGGAAATTCATCAAAGACTAACAAAAACTCTGTCGCAGGTGTACCTTCGCAGTCAGCTGATGCAGAACGAGAAAAACCACTATTCCCACCGGGATCCAAGTATCCTCTGAGTCTACTTCAAGAAAGGTATGGCTTATGCGTGCTTTTTCGCATTTGTTGTAGGAGTTTCGTTGCACTCGAAAACGACGCCTGCCAGTCATTCGAGAGCATTAACGTACCCTGCAATATCACGAGCTGCAGGTTTCGAGGCTCATTTCCCTATTCATAGGTGCCAGAAGAGTGGCTGGGACAAACCGACCGTCGAGACGGTGAGTGAATTTTTTATCAAGCCTTCTATTATAGCTCAAGATCCGCAAGCGTAAACATGGTAACGACTGGTCTTTCGTCGTTCACATCGCCCGGTTCGATAAGAAAATATCGCAGACAGAAAGTGTCCGACTCGAACCTCACCCGCCTTATTTGAGGCCTACTGCGCTAGAAGCGCGTCATTGGGGTGCCACATACGCTCTGTACCGTGTCAGTGCTTTTTTGTCATACTTCACATGACCAGTAGGATTGAGCAGAGTAATGCGGCAGTTTTGTAATGGACTTCAGCTTAATCGCGTATTGCCACCCGGACCTCGTGATTACTGGACTGAACTAGCGACAGAACATAAAAATGTTCCAGAACACATGAAATGGATGTATGATGCTGATCCTTTTGCTGCACGTAAAGCAGTAGATGAGAGACAAGCGAAGGCAGCGCAAAATCGACAAGAAGGAGATTCAAAGACCTCCACAATGCTGGGGTCAAAGGAGTTCGCCAATTCCCCTGAGGTGAGAATGTCCACTGAATTGCGGGATTTGGTGGAAGATGTTGTTAAGAAGGTAATTAAACTTCAATGACGGATGCTGTTGTTGTTAACGAAAAGTTCAAGGCAAATGCGCTGCACTTTGGTGACGACCCTGTGACTTTTGTATTGCCTGCAGAGGTCATACCAGCTGTTACCCAGCAGCTTGGTAACTTAGGTTTCAAGTCTGATCAAATACGCAATACGTTGGCCTTCCTATCCAAACATTCGGCTCTCGGGGGTAATTTGTTGAATTCAATGAGCCCGCTGCAGGCGTGTATAGAACATCTAGTTCTTCATCTCCCAGAATGCGACCTTCCCGAGCGCTTCTTTCCTGGAAATAACTCCTCTGATCCATTTATTGTCTCTGGTCACTCTGGCTCTGATGACTTGGCAAAGCGATGGGTGGAGGAGAAAATTATCAAAGAGACTGGATTTCCTGCACACACTGTCAAAGAGTGTACTGCTGACAGACACTCGGTAACGAATGTGGATCTGCTAGTAGCCTCTTTAGACCATCGCCTCCTAGGTGAGAGTGCGGGTGCCCAAGCCAATCCAGATGACATTATTCTGGCTAATGTCGTGGACGGTCTACGAAGTAATACGGATGAAGTAGAGGCTCTTGGGGCCCATTTTGTCGACGCGAATCATATATCGATGCCTCTGTTCAGCGCTCCCGTGGAGCTACATGTCTTGCTGCCGTCCTGTTCTGACCACTCCTTTCACAGCTACCCTCCTGTGTATATCACATCAAAGTCTGTCCCGCCGTACATGCGACTTCATCTTCTTTCACAACTGTTGCAAGAAATGAAACAGGATGGGTTTATGGAGTCAGGAGAAGGCTTTCTTATGGCAGCAATGCGGGTCCTCGAGGAGCAATGGGCACACGTTCAGTCCAAAGGTTCGCCGGATGTATCGGAAGTGCTGAAATTCTTGATACCTTCGCCCACTTCATCGCCCACTGTCAATGCAACTACTACCTTACCGACCGGTCTTAACGAAACAGCGCGTCACAAAATCCGGCGTCGTGGTGATAGTCGATCGAATTCACAGGTTAAGCTAGATTTTGACAAATTGTGCCAATCTCAGGCATATGCAACGATGTTATCAGCTCGTAGACGCCTTCCTGCATTTGCTGCCAAGGACAAGTTTTTGTCCTTGCTCGAGCGCAACCGGGTAGTTGTCGTGGTTGGAGAAACAGGTAAGCCTTGTTATCTGTCTCCAAGTCCTTAAGTTGAAGAAGTACATCTACAGGGTGTGGCAAAACCACTCAGCGTAAGTCATAGTCAACCTCTGTCCATGCAATGTTTCCTGAGAGGCGTCAATTTGAAGTTCCACAATTCATCCTGGATTCTTTGATACTTTCGGGACATGGAGCTGAAGCTTCGATCATTATCACCCAGCCTCGCAGAATTTCTGCTATATCTGTTGCTGGGCGGGTTTCTGCAGAACGAGTGGATGACGGCTCTGTTGGATATGTCATTCGTGGAGAGACCAAGCATAGCCAAGCCACTAAGTTGCTCTTCTGTACGACTGGAGTTGTTTTACGAAGGCTAGGCTCCGGCGACGGGCTAAAGGATGTCACACACATTGTTGTTGATGAGGTACATGACAACTCTTCCTAAAATCCAAACCATGACTGACGGACTGACTGACTGCGTATAGGTTCACGAACGTTCTGTCGATGGTGATTTTCTTCTTCTAGAACTCAAGGAATTATTAGCACACCACCCTACGCTCAAGGTGGTGCTCATGTCAGCAACAATCAATCATGAGACATTCGTGAAATATTTCAACAACGCCCCGATGTTGACTATCCCAGGATTTACACACCCAATCACAGATATGTATGTAGTCTCTTTGTCTCGACTACTCGACTACTCGACTATGACGGTCCTGACTCAAAAATGAATCATCACAGGTATCTAGAAGACTACATTTCGTCAGTTTCCTATAAACCAGCATCAGTCAAACCAAACAGAAAAGAATCAGAAGAAGAAAAACATGCGTTCCGGGATTATTGCAGTTCCAAGGGTCTCAACGAAGAGTCGACATCTGCAATCCAAAATATTATGCAGGCGGAAAGGATTGACTATCAGGTTGTGTTGATGTTGCAACACTGGAACCATAGACTCATCATTCTTGTCCTAGCTGATCGCTGCTGTTGTTCAGCACATCGTTGCAACGTCACAACGAGGCGGAATTTTGATTTTCCTTCCTGGAGTTCAAGAAATTCGTTCTTGTATCGATGTAATCCGTGGCGTGCTCGGTGAGAAGGCTGAGATATTACCTTTGCATGCAAACTTGTCAAATGACGAACAACTGGCTGTTTTTGCGAATACACAACGTTGGAAAATCATTGCTGCAACAAACGTTGCCGAGGTCAGTTCGTTGTATCAGTTATTTCCTGCAGCTAAACGTTTCAAAGACGTCTATCACCATTGAAGATGTTGTCTATGTTGTGGAGTCGGGAAGAGTCAAAGAAACAAGCTATGATCCAGAAAGCGGGCTATCTCTCTTGAAAGAACAATGGGTTACACGTGCTGCAGCCCGTCAGCGCAGGGGTAGGGCTGGCAGAACGCAACCAGGGGTTTGCTACAGGCTTTATACTCGCAAACAGGAAGAGAAAATGGGTCATTTCCCAATACCAGAAATACTACGAACACCGTTGGAGAGTATTTCGTTAACCGTGAAGGTGATGCGTGAGAGTGAGGATGTGAAGGTTAGTGATTCCATGTGATAACTTTAAGTGCAGTGCATTGACCTAGCTTTTTTCAGCATTTCCTGAATAGGGCTATTGATCCTCCCGAAGTGTCTGCAATGGATAAGGCCTGGGATGTCCTTCAGGAGCTCGGAGCCATTGATGCAGATGGCTGCTTGACTGCTCTTGGGCGTCATATTGTGCGTGATTGCAGTTGTGTATCATGCGTTCATTGTTTGACTAGCAGACACGCTCTTTGTATAGTCGATGCTACCCGTGGATTTACGACTTGGGAAGGTTAGTGGTACATTAAATATGGGGTGGAGTGACTTATTGACAATATCTTTCAGATGCTGGTTCTCGGCACGGTTTTCCAGTGCCTAGACCCAATTCTTACGGTCGTAGCTTGCCTCTCGTCGAAACCTTTATTCCTCAATCCTATGAATAATAGGGATGAAGCCACTAAGTAAAATTTTCGTCCCAATGTCCCCGACCAAGACTCATTTGCATACGTAGGGCGAAATTACGTTTTGGCGAAGACAAAAGCGACCTACTCACAGATGTCAATGCGTACAGTGAATGCATGCGCCTTCAGTCTGGGGGTAAGAGTCACAAAGCATTGAGACATTTCTGTGAAGAGGTATGCTTTTTTTGCTGTAATGGAACCCCAGAAATGATCAGTCTTGCGCAGAACTTTATCTCAGCGACCACTATCAGGGAGATCACCTCATTACGCCACGACTTCCTCTCCTCTCTTTCAGATCTCGGTTTCATCCCGCGTTCCGCAAGAGCGAGTTCGGAGGAACTGAATACAAACAGTGCAAATACAAACATCGTCAAAGCCGTCATTCTCGGCGGCCTGTGGCCTCGCGTTGCTCAAGTGCATCTTCCACGTTCAGCAATCAAATTCGATAAAGTGCAAGCGGGCACCGTCCAACGCGAAAATACTGCAAAAGAGTACAAGGTCCACGATCTGACAGGTGTGCGCGTCTTTTTGCATCCTTCGTCTACCCTCTTTGGAGAGTCGACGTGGAAGTCGCCGTTCCTGGCGTACTTCCAGAAACAGATGACTAGCAAGGTTTTCATCCGTGGTGCGACTCAGGTGTGTAATTTTTTTTTGACGTGATCGTGCTCGGTGCGCTAAGTTGCGATCAGGTTCCGATGTACGCGTTACTTCTATTTGGTGGACCTGTGTCCGTCAATCACATTGGGGGCGGTCTCACTGTTGGAAAGGGTGGCAACATTGTCAAATTGAAGGCATGGCCCCGCATCGGAATTTTGGTGAACCAGCTTAGGTAAGTTGGTTGTTGCTGTCATCCGTTGATCTCAAACACACTGATATTCGAACATCACATATAGGCGTCTCCTTGATGCGCAATTGCAGCAATGTATCGCAGACGGATCAATATTAAGCGCCAGTCAACATAGTGCAGTGGCCAATGCCATGAGCGCGCTGCTCGCCAACGATGGTCTGTCCGGATAATGCCTGCTAAAAATACGGCTCCCGAATTCAGTGGTCTCTGAATATAGAGTAAGTAAGATTGCATTGAGATGTGTAGAGAAGTTCCATAGAGGCTGCTGCGAAATATGACTAGACAATGATTATGTGCTGCGATAATTGTCGTGACTCAAGTGTATGCTATGTGCCAATATTTGATAGGGAATATATGCTAAGAACGTTAACGTGGTATACAATTGCGATGACGTATAAAAATTTGGACTAGGAAATCTCCATCAATCAAGTAGTATATTAAAACCACCATGACTAACTGACAGGAGAAATTTAGTTATGTTCATCCGATGGGACCCCAACAGCTTGTTCAAGGCCTGTGATTGTCCACAAGGCACTGGACCCACGCCCCGCATGCTCGATGGAAGCCAAAGCCCTCAGAGGTGTTCTCTGAGCTACTTCGGCAGTAGCACCTGTAATGGCGTCCTGAGAGTGCGTCGACCCCGATGGAAGCTGACCTAGCTCGTCCACAAGGTTGTCAGGTGGGTATTCGCTCTCAGATGCCTCTATCGGCGTCAAAGTACGAGAGTGTAACTTGAACCCCCGACGACCCTCTGCCTCTTTGTATCCGCGATGTGGTCTCTTGATAAGAACGTCATCTAGGCTACCATTTACCAGATCGTGACCTTGTCCTGGCATCACAGCATTCCAAGGAGGGCCGTATGGTTGCGTGCGAGGCACAGACCGCAATGAATACTTGCCCGTCGACTTCGACACGTTCACCTGTAGCTGCGGTGAGGGCATGGGAGACGGGCACTCTAAGCTCGAAGGAGAACTGATAGTAGGGGACTTGAGAAACGGAGTGAAGTGGCTCGTGAATGTCCTACGAAGTGCAGATGGCGAGTTCGAAAAAATGGCTGCACAGGAAACCATCATTACATTGTCATTTGTAAACCTAGAAATCTGGTGCTTACAAGTTGGCGATGTCGCGGAAGATGCTAAGTCAGGCGATAAACCCGCAGGTTTGGGACTTGACCATGGGCGAGATAATGAGAAGCTCGACCTACGACTGAATTTCGAAGCCTCAAGTTCTGCAAGTGTAGATTGTTGACAATTAGTTCGGTATCATATCATTTTGATAAGGTGGCACACGTACTGGAGGTAATCTTTGATTTCTTTGTCCGGAAAGGATTCACGTATTCTGCACGATACATTTCACCGGACGTGAGAGTAGGCGAAAGCGACGTCCTCACGGGGTACTCTGGTGTAGGGTTTTGCTGTTGAGACTGCTCCTTCGCACTAATGTTGATCACAAGAGGTGTACGCGGTGGAACGCTTGCCGGACGACGTTTTCTGGTGAAGACCTTCCGAACAGATGGTAACCGTAAAGACATGGCTCTCGACGAGCGCGTAGAAGTTGTCCCTTCGGAAAAAGAGTCCACTCGAAGTAGGTTCATCGTGCCATGTTCATCACAACCCAAGCTATTTCTACGACCACGACGGCATTCACAACGCCCTTCGGAACAATTGAGTGGAAGGCCATGTACACAGGTACTCTTTGACGTGGGTGACGATCTGTAGTTGCACGCGGTGGTATTACCTTCGTCTCGTACGGTGGGTGAGGATGGATCAGATTCCTCTTGTGTTGATCGACGCCTGGAGAATGGAGACATTACAGGTGGCCAGCGACGCTGAATTGTCGATGGTGTCGGGGAGGGGTTCATGCTGGCGGACCTCGCCAAACTTGGGTTGTAGGATTCTGGAGCTTCGATATTGAAAGAAACATGCCTCGAGGCCACGAGGAGCTGTCCCTCGGAAGGTGTTTTATGCAGGTCAGGAAACGATACTGCTCGCCGAAGGGAAGGAGTCTTGGACCCAGGAGGTATCGGCGGTAGTATCTGAAGTATAGGTTCTGGGGAGGAAACCAATACAAGACCACGGAAATTCTTTGGACTGCGATGGATCGGTTCTTGGTAGGGAGGTGCCTGTATCCTCATCGCAGGCACGATCCAAACTACTCCGAGGGTAAATATGCTCTATTTCACGGTTCTATATTTAAAACATCACTCTCAATCAAACTATAAACTCACAATAACAAATCCAAGGAGACCGAGTAGCAAGGCGAGGATGCCTGCGAGCACAGTTTTGACACCAAGTTCATATGCGTAATTATCAAATATGATGAAGATCATGGGAACGAAAATATTCTTTAGGCTCCTGAAGTGAGGATAGCCCCGAGGTGGAGAAAGTCGTAGAAAGAAATCAAAGCGGCGTCTGAGAGGCGTAGAGGGTGAAACGAAATTACAAGGCATCCATGTGGGGTACCTCAGATGAACCAAGGCACTTGAGGGATATTTGACGTGTGGGGGACGACTATGCCACGGAGGCATGCAAAGCGATGGAATAAACAATGATATCAACGCAGCGCGGTGACAATGAGCCACAAAGACTGTTCGTAAATTCGTGAAAAAAAGAGAGAGATAAGGTAGTATGACCTTGATCGTTTGGTTGAGAACGATAGTTCGACGTGAAGACAGCTCAAGCGCTCAACGGCGAGCGTCGAAGTGGTTCTACGCGAACAGCGCAAATCGGCATACGAGCCATACTAAGACTTAAAAAGTGGAACGACGTCCGTTTTAAGACCTAATACTACTACCCTTCCCCCGAGCCCGAGCTGCTTCATTTCAATCTCAGCGGCGCTCTGTACCTCCATTTGAATCATCTTTCTCACAACATCACATCATCACAACATCACAACAATACAAATTAATTATATACATTCATTCCATGTACATATGAGAGATATGCACCTAGGCCTCCTCTTACTTACATCTCTCAAAATCACGAATGAAATTCAATATTCAATGACAAAATCGTGTAATACCAAGCGGAGAATTAAAATTAGCTTATTTGAAATTTGTGAACCTAAATTTTATCTGCCATTTTATTTCGCACTCGATGAGTTCGGCCATGCTGCCCATGTACAATGGGACCTTCCCATGATTTCAGAATGGCCGCCATTCATTAATCATTCTCCAGCTCCAGAGACTGGAACAGAACGATCAACGCATCTTGCATGCTAGTACGAATGTAAATGAACAAACATATCGTTGAGGAAATGAATGTGGCAACCAGCGGAACAAATATGACCAAACACCACATACAAATTACCTATGGTACCGTGGTCCGACGTCCAGCTTCGGCTAGTTCTATAAAGTCGGTGACGCGTGTTGGGCTGGTTCAAGCGTCATCTCGGGGTGGGGACGCAGCCGGGAAACCTGCGTACGAATTTGATCGCGCACTGACTCTTAAGCAATGGAGTCAAAACCGTGACTAGATTAAATATTTTACGCTAATGATGACAACGGAAAATTTCCGCATAACTTGATAAGGGAGGGGTGGGTGGATGCAAGGAATGAGCGAGGTCAGTGCTTTGAATTCGAAATCAGTGGTAGGTCGAAAAAACGGATACGGCGCTAACGCTCAGCTGACAGCGTGGTGCCGGGCAACTCCGACGAGCTAACGTCGTTACTCGGCACCTAAACGTTAAGGCTCTCGATTGATACTCCACACCAAGGATAGGGATAACCCCATTGATAAAAAAACTAGAAGGAGCAAAATAAAAAGGCACCTCGCGCCTCGAGTCTGCACACTTGATATGGGTGCATGCGTAATCAGCGGAACGGAAGACTCCGAGCCACTAGTACCAACACAGAATGGCCAAGTGACAGAACATGGTCTGGTCAACAACATCCCTAGCCCAGGTCCCCACAGCCCGGTGTCACCAGGTAGAACAGACTCCCACACTACTCTGCTTAGTGTGTCCGTTTTCCCTGGACCGGTACTCTGTAGACACCGATAGCTATGTAGGGTTAGACAGCAGTTCCTTGGCCCTCGGTCTGTCCTAAAATAAGTTCCCGGGCATTTGTGGCAGGCCGTAACACTGAACAAGCTAATCAAAACACCGGGCATTCGTGGCAATCCGTAACACTAAACAAGCTAGGAATCAAAACAAAGCTCGTAAACTATATCGCAAAAGTCCGAATAACTATCGAATCACGAATGTATAACTGGGGAGGAAGGAGTAGTACTGGAACACAGGACACGTCGTTACAATCGTAAACACGTGGGGGACATAAGATCAGAAAGTATATAGCACCACAACGTCAATGGTCCAGGAATAGAAAATGCCAAGCAATTGAAGTCCTGTCAGGAGGAAAAGGGATAAACTCCCTAAATTCAGATGATAGCATAGAAAGAACGAAAATTCCATGAGAAATGTCCAATAATTCTGCAGGCCTACTCGCTTGGCGAACATGCGTGGCCATCGCTTTCTAGCGAATAACCCAATTGGCAAGATGAGATTTGGCATTCACCAGCAACGCAAGCGACGCCTTCAACATGTGGGATATTCATGCAGTCATGCCTTGATAAAAATATGGTGTTCAGCCAAGGAGAATCAAGTAGTCCATCAGATACTTACTCAATAGGGTCAAGACTGGAACAACCCCCGCAGGAGCGGAGATCTGCCGCAAAATCGACACACTCAAACCCAATCGCTTCCCATTCGACAAATGTACGAGGGAACTGCCCAGGTGTGCTCAAGACGGGGCAGGCTACGAGCCCGTTGAGACAGAATTCATGAGATTCCGCTGCACTCCCTATCACGTGCTGTTGGTCTACGCTGCGCTTTTGTAGGGCTGCGGAGTCCTCAGCAGTGCGTTTAGACGGGGCTGGCGCAGCAACCGGTTGTCGACCTGACAACACCTTTGAAGGAGAGGCTTGACGAGCAGCGAGACGCTCATCACGACCAACATGAATTGCGGAAGGCCCGGGAGCGGGGGCCCGTTTGACCAAGGATCGCTTATCGGGGACTTTGGAAGGTCCCGGCTGCCGCTGGACAATGGGGAGTGCATATCTCTTTGAGGGCATTGGGTTACGAGCCTGGACAATGGGGAGTGCATATCTCTTTGAGGGCGTTGGGTTACGAGCCTGGACACCGAGTGAAGATGCCACAGCAACTGATGAAAAGAGAAGAACGATGAGGAAGCAGTTCTTCATGACGTTGAGAGATGTAAGGAAAAGATCTGAAGAATGGTCTCCGACGAACGAGGAGCTAAAGGACAGGTGAATGTAAGGGAAGCTACGTAGTGAAAATTAATCTATGACGAAGACTCGGAGGGTAAAGAGGTTGTAAGGCAGAGCGGCTCTCACAACGCAGATATATGATGGTGGTACAGGAAAGAGTCAATGAAGTTGAAAGAGACGCGGGTAGACAATTTGATTCTCACATTGGCTGTGTGGCTAGATTCAAATCATCTACTCCACACCTTCCGCAACGCCCCTAGCAGTGCCGATCGGCAATGATTAATGAGCGCTTGAGCGAGGATTGATAAGAAGGGTATAAAGACTTGTAGATAACCCACACGGGGGCCATTTGGTTGATAGAAGGCCTCATGTACATGCGTTCCTACAATCATTGATCGATAAAGGAGAAGACACCGAGTAAAGGTAGTCGACAACGTTCCGGTGATTTTACATAAATTAAGTATAATCTAAATTCAGTTATTGTTATTATGTCATATCAGGATCACGTGATCGTCGCATTTGCCAAGTCGCGTTTGTCGAACTCACCTTCTTCCAATCCACAAGTATCATGTCTCATGACGAATTTGATCATTACGACCTTTCAGAATTCACCGAGGAGGAGCTCGCCCGTTTTGATATGGATGCTACGAAAACTCCGTCGCCAAAGGTGCTCAATGACAGTCCAACTTTGAACTCACAGCATGATATCTCGGCGGGACCCGGTAACGCCAGCTTTAGTGGTGGACCTGCACTTGATATTGCTATTGAGTCCCCTATTGACACAAATACTGTTGCTAAACCTATTGTCAGCACGAGAGTATCTCATCTCTCGGCTAGCACAAAGCCTCTGCAGCTATTTAGTACGCCTGTTCCTGGAGTGCGCCCGCCAAATCAGGCGATAAATCTATACAAGAAGTTTTTATCTTGGAAGAAAGCATTTTCCGTGACAGATCTTGTCTCTCCTGTTTGGTTTGTTCAGGAAGTCATTCATTCACCCTCTTCTTACATCGAATTACAGGTGTGAAGTACAATATGAGTATGGGTTGTATGGAGAACGCCACAGACCGCTCGAAAGTCGACCACCCTCTTTCAAGTCAAGAGACGGTCAACAAATTCAGGTCAAACAAAGTGTCGCACAACAACACGACAGGACACTCAAGAGAGGGGCCGTATGTTATATTATTTGCTCTTTCTTGCAGAAGAAACGACCTTTTATTCTAGTCTATTCACAAAAATCTGGAGCTGGAAGTGCGGCCGAAAAAACTTTTCGTCCGTACATCAACTGATGAAGAGCGTTGGGCTTTACGGTATGAATGTTGCATCACCATTGCTCAAACCGTTTCCTAAGCTGTTCAACAGTCTTTTCAATCTGACTGCAGGCCTAGAACAACTCATCTTTGAGGGGATAACGGTAAATTGACAATGAGGCGATCACAATTAGTGCTAACATTATTTTGCAGAGGGAACTCCCAGTTTTCGGGATTACGCATGGGCAAGTCGTTTTCGGAATTATCGTAAGTATCTTGGCACCCAGAGAATGAACGTTTGAACGATTGACACATGTCCGATCTGACAGGACGAAGTGACTCGGCGTGTTCCATCAGAAGTCAATAAACTTCACAATCCTGCCAAACGTGGCCCGGTCTCCCCCGAATCATCTCCCGTTAAGAAAAAGCAGCGTCGGTCGCTGTCCCCATTCCAAACCGATATATCTGTTAGTCTAAATCAGTCTATTCCTGAGAAGACTTGTGCAGCGGATCAGTTCCCAACCGAGGGGGATATTTGTGACAATTCTATGGCAGAAATTTCGATCCCAAGGCCCGTCCATCTCGAACCCACGTTCTACGATTTGACGCTTGTAGACTACAAGACTCGTCGCGTGTCATCACTACCCCCAGATGAGGATACGATATCATCACAGATGCAACTTATGCTTTACCATCGCCTGCTCTCGCCACTCCTCTCACCGGAAACTTTTGATTTCAATGCACTATGGTCAAAGCAATCCGTCAATCCGCATCAATCATTTTCCAGGAATTTTGTAGAAGACATCGGTTTGCTAACAAAAGATCAACAAGACCCTTTTCATGTAGATCTGAACTCCATGGTCGCCGCATGGGTTTCTGTCGTCCACTCGGCTCGGAGCAGCGGTGAACGACTGAGAGGCATCCATTCCGAGCTGCAAATTATCTACCGGAAAGCTGGAGTCAACAAGGACTCGGTTCATTATCGGAAACAGAAGGCAAAAACCGATGAAAAGGCAGTCGATAATCCCCCGGGAAGGCTTGCGTCCCAAGAGGAATTGGATATGGCTCGTGCCATTGCAGAGAGCTTGCGCCCACCTGATCAGGACGCCCGAGAGGCCAGCACTTCTCAAGCTGTGGACGACAGCATTAAGATTGTACATACTGCATCAAGCGAAGAACTTCTAACTGATGGGGTTATTGATATCACTAGCACTGTTGGTGAAAACCCTGAGCCGACATTGGTAGTGCCATGTTCGTTACTTGCAGGCCCCAGCAACAATCCCGACTCCAATTCACAGTCGATCGATACGAAATATCTTGGTATGAAACCTCGTCGAGGATTCTACTATACTCACGCTATGCACAGCTCCAGCGGCTGATAAGTTAACTAACTTGGAAGAAAATGGGACTCTTCCTGATCAAAATGATGACTCTCCAGTTGAGGAGGATACCTCTGGCCTTTCGACGATATTGGGTACCAGGAAGTTTTTCATGGACGAGGACCGGCTCGATGCACATCTTAGAGATATCCTCCAATGGTGGTTCGGCTTTCGTCTTCCCAGGGGCGTTGAACTCGCACAGTCCAGTCGGTGTGGGTGAGTTTACCTCAGTAGGCAGTATCGTGAAAGCTGCTCACACCCCGACAGCACTTGCGAATATCAAGACAGTTGCGAATGGAGAAAGCGGAAGGCTTTCGAAGGTAGTAACGTCGCTCTCGGAAAGCGTAGGGCGACTTAGTCTTCAAGCGGTTAAACTCCTCTTTGGTTATGACCCCCAAAAAGGGAAACAAGCGAACATCAATTGTGGGCGGAACAATGCAACTACAGATGTATTTAGTTTGCTGCATACAAAGCTACTTGGTTGAACAGCCGAACACCTCACAGACCTATAGAGAATCAGACTTTTAGAGGCAATGGGCTCAGTGCCTATTCTCACCTTATGTCGGTATCTTGTTACACACGTCGCCTCCCATCATGATGCTGTCTCTTCTCACTTTCTCTCGTTGTCGTCTTAGTGTGGCGAAGGTTTATAGTCTTGTATGGACAAACTCTTGCTTTGAGCCCAACGTTCTTGACAACATACCCCCCTCGACCGATCTTCTTGCCGTACACTTCTATGTCTGTGACGTAGTCAGCCAATCAACGTTAACAGCGATCCCGGTTCCTGATCAACGTGCCAACTTCGAACTGGCGAAGGCGCTTATGACATGTAGTACCTGAGTTGCATTGGTAACGCAGCCAACCAATCAACTCCGTTCTTTCTTTCTGGGTATGGCGAGAAGGCTTAATCCAGGGTGTCGATGACCAGTAGCGCGGTCAGCTAATTAACGCAAGCCGTATCCACCATGCACCATGACTGGTTGGATCAACCGGGGTGATGATGACGAGGTTACAAGATGTCCATCACCATTATTCGCTTAGATATATGACGTCGTCCAAGCGCTTATTGAAAGCTGAGTGTAACTTGAACGCCTCGGTAGGGTGAACTTCAAGTTGAAGGGGATCATGGAAGTTTCCATCATTGTCATCGCAATGGTTTACTGAACGGTGTCACGGTAAGGCCGTGTTGTGGGCCATGCAACGCCTAGTACTAGTCACTAGCCTAAGGGTACTGACGGCGACCCGACTCTTCCAATATTTGAACGGTTGTGATGGAAATGGCAATCCAGCCCCGATGATTGGACCAAGTGAAGTCGCGGCAAGCTAATACCTTTCGGACTATAAGTTACGGTTCCGCATTGATGCGTAATGCACAATGGGCGAACCGCGTTATCTCCAACCACATTTTTGCTGTACACTGTCAGCAGTCACGACATCATGATGGATGGCTGGGTTGATTACGTTCATTTCTCATTCCTCGGCGAACATATCCTCTTCAGTTCTCTGCGCCTAAACACCGTCTGGGAATTTTTCCTCGGCGTCCTTCTGACTTCTGTCATATGTCTGTCTGAGAGGTTCGTGTCACAAACTCTTCCTTTTACCCACTTCAAGTCACCGGAACCACAAGATTCTTGTCATTTGCTATCAGCAAGCATTGGGGTCCTCATTTCATTGGTCGTTCGCGATTAGCAAAAGCAGTATGGAGAACGGTGTTATACGGTGTTGCAACAACACTTAGACTGTGAGTTGCGTTTTCATCAATCCACAGAAAAGCAATGTCGAACCGTGAAATATCACTAGAACTTACATGCTTATTGCCATGTCATACCAAGTAGGGTGAGTTACGTTTTTCAATGGAAGTCATCATGTTGGTCTGACCGGCTTTGAGCCAGTCTCATCCTTGCCGTTGTGAGTGCCAATAATCATATGAGATCATCGCAAAAAATTTACCCTCCAAAAGGTCGTCATGTTGTCAGTCGGACAATTCTTCCTCGAGTACGTTGATGGTGCCCCAGGAAAGTCAGCCAAGTAAGTGTCTTGTTTATCGCAAGCTAGCTTATAGAGGCTGACCCCCCTTCTCAGCTACGACAAGCTTAGAGACCCTCCCCTGGACTCTGAGAGTGAGGATGACTCATACAATATGTCTACACGATCGTGGCAGCCCAGAACACGCCGAATGAAGTCAAAACCAGAGGCTATTCTCATTCACCCCGGTGACTCTAACCTCGCCCGCGCCGATGCTGCGGCGCAGGAGCTTGGCATAGCTGGTGACACCGAGCGAGTGAAAGCCAATCGCTATTCTGTTGACCAGGATGCTTGGGAGTATGGGAAGGGTAGAGACGTAGCCCGACAATTACTTGGAAGCACAGCACGACGTCCCCGGTCACCACAAGATCATCCCATGTCTCATATTTCGGATGGGTGTTGAGCCTCAAGGGTTCAGAACTTGTAGCACGTCAGATTGTTGTATAAATTATCTTACAAGCTTTGCAAGCCGTACGTGAACGAACGCGAGCGAATATATTATAGGTCAAGTGAATGCACGTGTTTAGCTGTCCTTGCTAACTTCCCCAGAGACAAGACCAGCTCGCTTTGGGGTATAACCACCTCTACGAGGGATAGGAACTCGAGGCGAATCAACCTCCGTTTTACGCTGCCATTGGTCAATGAGCTTCCCTACTCCTTGATAAGGTTTATCAGGCGATGGCGAGCGCGGCTCTTCTAGAGGTGCGGAAGGTTTTTTCTGAGAGAATGGTAGCGATGCTGGGAGGCCGTCGAGGGGACTGCTCCGTCCTACTGATGATCCAGGTGTGAATCGACTGGGTGTCACAGGAGGCAATCCTACAACAGGATTTCTTATGTTCATGTCTGCCTTGCTCTGGTCCTGACTGGCAAGGGCGGCCCTGGCTAAATCAATCGCAGATGGTCGTGGCTTCCCTGAGTCAGCCCCAGGACCCGACTCTTCAGGAGCAGGTGTAACGACTCTGGAGGCCGTGAATCTTGACACCAACGGGGAGCTTGGGCTTGAACCCGTGACATCCACAGCACGACCAATGCCAGTAGATGAGGTTGGCATCTTCAGACCTGTTGATTTAGGAATTATCACAGGCGAACCTGGATTTGAACCTCTGACTTTGCCCCCAATAGCTTCGAAGCGCTGGACCATGTCTGTTATTGAGGTCCGTCGAAGGCCGTGTTTGCGAGGGTTGTCCTCTGGAACAGATAGACTCGTAGGGTTTGACGGCGTGTCCGTCTTTCCATCCGAAGTAGACTTTGACATTGGAAAGGCAAGCATAGACTGCGGCCTCGCGCGAGAGGATGAGACGGGGGTATTGCCAGACGAAGGGGTGTTTGTACTAGATGCCTGCTTTGTATGGGGTAAGGGTCGCCTGGGAGACCGACTTGGTGAACGACGCTGGGAAGCATTGAGCTCTGGGGGCTGTGACTGCATTCGGGGTGATGTAGGCCTCGGCCTAGCCATTGAAGAAATGGCAATTGATCTGCTCTTTTGTAGTTTCACACCAAAGTCCCTGGTCGGATCACTGAATGCAGCAACGGCAGGACTGTGAACGGAATCCTTCGGTCGCTCTTTCGTCTGCACCACACCTCCTCCCCATAGATCAACGAGGTCGTGCACGGAACTTTGCCGGCCCCTTGTCTTTCGTCTTCGCGATGAACCCGTCTTCTCAACTAGTTTCCCCCACCCAGCAGCATCCTCTGGTTCCTGTTCCCCATCGCTTGACGAATCATGAATTTTGGTTGGCTTTGGCGACTCAGAGGTAGGGGCAACTCTCCACCTATCTAAATCATCTTGCGGTGAATGCTTCAATGGCTGCGATATTACCCCCTGGCGAGACTCCAGGTCTGGCTTGAGTGCAAGAGCCGCAATCACCGGCTTAGGCGCGACCACTGGCAACTCTCTAGGTTTCTTCGGTGTCATAGGGGCGCTTTGCTTCCGCTCTCTAACACTGGTACCTCGCGCATGCGTCTTGGACGGCGATGGAGGAGTTTTCATTCGATGGGGAGGCTGTTGAGTGGTGACAGCTTCCTGTGGTGATTGTATGGTTGTTGTGTTCTCCTCAATGAATGATGATCGCTTGTTCGTAAACTCGCGCAGAACGGGCGTAGTAGGGAGGTTTCTAGCTTGAGCCTGAGCGAAAGATTCGTCCTTGACTGGGGAGATGAGGGTATCGACGTCGCCTGTCAACCAGTCTTTGGGTTTGCGTGACACCGGAGCTGGGGTAGTAAAGTCCTGAGTACCAACGTCATCGATAAGCTGTGCCTGAGGTACAGCTTTGACAGCAATACTGCTGCGATGTCTCCTTGAAAGCGAAGGACGGGAGATAGGCCGATATGACAGGGGCTTCGGAGACGACGTGTTTTCATCAATGCCATTATCCGGCCCAGCAGACCTCTGAAATCTGTCCTTCTCCAAATCACGCATCGCCACCCCGGTGACATGCTCGGAGCGCGAACCAAGGGTAGTGCTCGGAATGGCACGGTGAGAGATCGGCTGAAGCGACGAGGAAGGTGCAAAGAAAGGTTCGGACAAATCAACTACTTTTTCGCGCTCCTTGTGACGCTCAGACGACTCGAGCTGCCAGTTTGGATGGCTGACAGGAGGTGCCGACCTACCAAATGTCGCATCAAGCTCTTCTACTGATGGAAATCGTTCCTCGGCAGAAATTTCGCCCCTCTGTGGAAGCGTGGGAGGGGTGGATGCAGGGGGTTGCTTTGGTGGACTAGAACGCCACGAAGCATTCGTAGTTGTCAATTGTGCTGGAGGACGGTGCGAAGGCGTTGGTTTGATCGGGGTTAGGGATGGTTTCGCGGTGGTTAGAGATGGACTAGGAGTGATGGCAGCACGATTGTTTCCATTAACAGTAGCAAGGCCAGTCCTCAGCTTTCGTGCCTCTCCAAGAGTGGGTGTGGGTGCTGAAGATGGTGTTAGACCTAGACCATCGAACGCATCCTTACTCTTCGTGATCATAAGTCTCGTGTTACGCGATCCCTCAGGCGGGGGAGCAAGCTTCGAAATGCGCTCTTTTCCAGAACTTGAGGATGACCCCATTCCTGTCACAGCGGCAGTCTCTCCAGCCTTGGCACCCTCAAAGGCGCTCCACAGCTTTTCTCCGAAATTGTCACCAAATGCAGTAACCCCTGGTGTTGGTGGATCATCCGAGACCGTTTTTGATACACGCGTCTCAACACTCCATGCATCGTCCAAAGGAGGCGCAGATATCTTAGACTTCCAAACACTCGCAGTTACACCGCCTGATTTATGAGCCCTTATGCTCCCAGCAGCGGGAACTGCAGGAGAGCCTTTTATCTCTTTCCGTGCCTTGTCCTCCTCTGCGCCAAATGAGGCGTCAGGCCTTTTCGGCAACTTCGGCGGACTAGGAGGCCGGGAGGTTGGTGAGGGAGGAGTGGTGTCGTTTTGTTGCTGCGAATAATATGGCCTGCCACGGCGCATTGGTGCAATAGCCTCCAACACCCTATCACGCGCTTGAATGCCTGCACCTATGTCCTGGGGCTGAGCTGGCGGAGCTTGTTGCATGGCAGTATCTATTGCTGGCGCTCGACGGTAAGAGACAAGGTCGTCAAGAGCATTCGTGGATGAAGACTGTAAAGCTCGAGGGGAGAGGGGCTGAGGCGGAGGAATATTGTAGGTGAAGCGCGATTTGGTACCTCGTATGGAGTGCACTTGAGCGAGAAGTTCAAATACTGTAGGTCGTTGTGTGCCGTGCTCGCGAAGCATGGAGGCTGCATGGTAACTCAGCATATTCGGACGCGATGGAAGTAAAGAATAACACACCGATCAGCGTGTTCATTTGCGATGAGTAAACGGGATATGGCGGAATGCGGTACTGTACGTTCAAAATTGCCAAGGGTCCATGTTCTTCGAAAGGAGTGGTGTAATAACACAGTTTGTACAATAGCACACCGAGTGCCCAAACGTCAGATTTCTCGTCAACAGAACGGCGAAGGTATGGGTCAACCATCTCAGGCGCCCTGTACTGTAGTGTCGTGTGTCTGTTCAAGTCCGCCTCGAGAGCTCTAACCTCAGCTGTGGTAGATGGCGGTCGAGGCGCGACTGGTGTGGCAGAGCCAAAGTCACAGAGCTTAAAGACGTTGTTGGAGGCCTGGAGAATGTTCTCCACCTTCAGATCACGATGAAGAAGGGCAGGGCGAAGATTATGCATGGCAGCAACACCCTCACAGATGTCTACAAAAATCTGGAGGATCTCTGCTTCTGTGAGACGTTCGCGAAGACGTCTGTTCATCATGTCAATAATTCCACCACCTATGTCTGAATGAGACGATATCAAATGTGTAAATCTTGCAGAAACACTTGCCTGGACAAAACTCCATAAGAATAAAGACTTCGTACATGCCAGTCGCCATTTTGTGCCAGGCAGCATCGATCAGATGCACTACATTTGGGTGCCCCTTTAGTATCCTCTACAGGCAGATTCAGTAAGCACCGAGTAAGCAGCTTGGGTGCTCCGAACCATGATATCGACTTCTTTCTTGACCTCCGCAAGCATAGCCTCATTAGGAACGCCAATGCGTTTGAGAACATGATGCGTCGTGTTATACACGGGAGTGGGAGTCCTGACAAGATAAACATGGGAGAATCCGCCTTTGAACAAGATGTTAATGTTCGACGAGGACGTGGCCGCCACTTGGACTCAACATACCTTGGCTGAGATACCGCTCAACCTGGACCGTGTACTTGTTTACGGAGATGGTTTGACCTGGGACAAGAGTGCCTTTGTTTTGCTGTGCATAAACTTGTAACGCCTGCTGCTGCTGCTGCTGCTGCATGGTGATAATGGGCAGCGATAGAAATGTTAAACTGCTGCTGGTGCAGCTACAGCAGCTGCCAATTGCTAAGACTGTCACGTAGTACTAGTATCACGTCCAAGTTTGTGGAATACTATTTTTGGCAATCTATGCTTATGCAAACAGTGCACAAATACAATTGACGGCCATTGCAGCTCACTCCGAGCCTGAACCGCACGTTCACTTGACATTTACCGTAACTCCGCAGTTGTGTTGCACAGCGAATTCCTTCGTGTAATGGCAACTGTGCTCGCCTCGATTTGCCAAACTGCGATCTTATACTGACCATAAAGATGTAGTGCATATCATTGACGATATATTGGTATGCATTGCCAAATGTCGAGAATCTTTGCCAGCTCGCTCACTTTGTCGTTGGCTATCTGAACTCTTAACATCTTTTTTGATAACTCCTGCAGTGCATGCCGAAGCTTTAACAGATATTACATTAGCAAACGCCCGCGCAGATGAAGTCACCACTGCTGCGCAACAGTTCGCACTGCCAGTTCCATTCCTCGTGCATGATCATGATGACTACACCCATTTACTTCTGGCACTCACTGATATATCGAGTCCAATATTTTCACATTCGTTGATCGTGCTTTGCAATGCACATGTTTTTACACCTGCATTTTCGCCCCGCACCGTGCCAGACGCTAAAGCTAGCGTTCGTACAACTCTATGCCCAATCACTGCTTTTGATAGGAGGGCTACGGAGCGGTTATAAGTCTGACTTTGGTCGCAATATTATACCCATTTTGATCATCGTGCGTGTCTTACGCCTACGCATTGGCAACCGTTGCGGCATTTTCGGGTATTGAATTTACCAGACAGGATGAGTGTAATATCCCCGCGTTGTGTACAACTATGGAACCTACAGTCTAAACTAGACTGTGCTCCAGAATTGTGCAGGTATGGCATATGCACAGTATCTAATATCTGGCAGGGCGGCATCTGGAGACTGGGGCGGCCGCTGCGAAGCGCGGGTATCTGCTAGTGTAACCCGAAACTTGTTCTGTTTTGGTTTAGATCTGTTTGTGAGATGACTGAGTAACATACTTATAACCAATTACATCCACGTGCACAGTGGGAATCGGCGTTCGCGATAACCCTCGATAAATCGATAACGGCCCGTAAAGAACTTCTCGAGCACAACCGCTACCAATATATATACCAGTACTTAGTACACTCTATCTCATAGATACCCAGTTCGAACGCAATGGCGAACAACCTTCTTCAAAGTCCACATGCAAGTGCCGTTCCTTTTTCTCGGCCCCCGACTCCTGGAGTACACCCTCTTCAAGTCGGCTTCTGTGGCCTTGGGTCTATGGGCTACTTCATGGCCCGAAATCTAGCTACCTCCTTTAAATCTCAACTACCGCCTCTCATCGTGTACAACAGAACTGTGGAAAAGTCTCAAAAGCTCCTCGCAGAACTTGGCGCATCCACCGTCAAAGTCGTTAACACTCTCGACCAGCTGGTTACAGAGTGCGATATTATTTTCACTAATCTCGCGAACGACGCCGCAGTAACGAGTGTCTATAACGAGTTTGCGAAGGCTCTTGCCGTACGCCGTAATCATATCTTCTTGCAGGATAAGATAATCATGCTGCTATCATCAGCAATCACCTCCGACCAAGGTCAAAATCTTTGTTGAGATGAGCACGGTAGGCCTGATATCCGCTTCTGATTTTCGTGCTCACTGATGCTGTCAGATTTACCCAGCGTTGGCCGGTGCGTAAAACGCTTTCCCGCCACTAACGAAACCATGAACAAGTCTACTATAGGCGATCTTGATAGACTGTTGTCGAGCTATCCGCATACCCACTTTGTCACTTCACCTATCTTTGGACCTCCCCCAGGGGCAGATAAGGCCACACTTGTGATTGCAATGAGTGGAGACTACCGATCCAAGAAGGAAGTCGCTTTTCTCCTTGTCCCTGCAGTAGGGCCGCAAGGTGATCGACCTCGGAGGAAATGTAGAAAAAGGTAAGAACGTGTAAGAGTGACAGCGAGAAAAGTCTTAAATGGATGGGGTTTTTAGCTCCGACACTGAAGTTGATCGGTAATGGTATGATCATGGGTATGAATGAGCTCCTCGCCGAAACTCTGACGCTCGGAGAAAAGTCTGGCATCGGACAGCAGACTGTATATGATCTGGTTAAGGGTAAACTTTGGAATGCATTCTACTCTATCTCGACGGAGAGCTGATGATGATTGTATTCAGAAATCATGCCGGCACCAGGGTATGTATGCTGTCGATTACATTACTTCGGATTGCTGAAGCTGATGCGTGTCAATAGTTTAGTGGCCTATGGTCACAAGATGGTCAACGACTTGTTTGACGGCTCCATAGGGTTTGCCTTAGATGGTGGAATAAAAGATGCCAAGTTGGTGCCTCGAAGTGCTCGCAATAGATATTTCTTTCTAACATGATTTCAATCCAGTCACATCCGCCGCCTGTCTGCGGAGCTGAACTGCCCGATGCCTGCAGGTATGAACAATTTGACCTTCAGGCATTCAAAAATGCTCATCATTTTATAGTTGATAACGCGCATCGTTCCCTGATCGGCGCCCGGGCGATGCACCAGGCACAAATAGTTGCAGGGACACAGCAGTGGGACGTCTTAGACTGGAGTTCATTGATTGCAAGCAGCCGAGTTGGTGCTGGATTGAATCCATTCGACAGCAAGAAGGTTGGTGCTTGAGTTCTCGGCTCCTTTGATGGTGATAGACTGAAATCGGATCTAGGGAACAGGAGTTACACGAGATGACTGAGGAATGAGGAATGAGCACCAAATCATCTCGGGCATTAAAAGTCAAGGTGTATGTATTCTTCTGACAGAACAACTATAAATTTGTATGAAGGCATGGATGTACCTTCAATAGAGAAATGTAACCCTAGAAGCATCGAAGAAATGAAAAACCGCTCTTCATCAGTTGGTCATGGGACTAGAAATACCTGCAGGTGTGCAATTTATGTTCATTCGGGACTACACCTCCAGACCAGGCAGACGACAAAGCCATACATTCATCTTCACTCAGGGAAAGAGTGTGTCTGCTGTGCCAGGGGTTCCGTTCAATTCATTCAAGTAAACCTGGACGAATGCAGCGGTTCGACTCGACCGATCAAGATGTCCGCCTTATCAGCTGCAGGCATGCTCTATGCAAACAAGAACAGCTACTTAAACGAATATTTACTACATCAGGTAACCGTCAAAAAAGTTGGTTCTTGCGCTCTCGCGCATAATAACCACAGCTGGCCTAACACTTTAGAAGTGAATAGTGAAACCGGATCCCGCCATAACATGTACGATACGAGAGCGGCGGGAAAGATAGGCAACAAGAAAATAACAGCCCGGATGAGACGAATAGGGGTATCATCTTCGACATCAAAAGGTAAGTCGTTCAGTTATGTTTTGGTGTGGTAGATACTCTGCTCATGCATATGAGTGGGGCAGTCTTGATATGTCGGATGTTGCGGCACACGCCAAATTAATGCTTCAAATGGCCTCTAAATTTGCACCGGACTCTCATAATAGACCTTCATGCCACATGGACTTGGTGTAGGTAAAATCGGTATATCTCGTCCTTCTAACATCCTTGCTTTGACCTCATTCAGAATTCAAGTACCTCAACACACCTATCCAACTTTATTACGCCTGCAAGACTTGACGTACTCTTGCTCTTTCTTGTTCCTTTCCGAAGTCCCCTATATATCCGTAGTACCTGATAGCCAGCCAATCAACTTCGTTCCTAATTCACGTGGGAATGCAGCGTTTCCGATAACTCTCGAGTCGAAGCCGTATCCAAATGCTCTTGACGAGTACAACTTGACTTGCTAATATATCGGTGTTTACTTGCTCTTTTTCTCATAGATACCCCCGGGCCCCAGCTCGAACGCAATGGCGAGTAACCTTCTTCAAACTCCAGCCTTGCATGCAGGCACCATCCCCTTTTCTCGGCCCCCGACTCCTGGAGTACACCCTCTTCAAATCGGCTTCTGTGGTCTTGGAGCCATGGGCTATCTCATGGCCCGAAATCTGGCTAACTCCTTTAATTCTCAACCGCCTCTCATCGTGTACAACAGGACTGTGGAAAAGTCTCAGAAGCTCCTCGCAGAACTTGGCGCATCCGCCATCAAAGTCGCTGATACTCTCGACCAGCTGGCTACGGAGTGCGATGTCATCTTCACCTGTCTCGCGAATGATGCTGTGGTAATCAGTGTCTATAACGAGTTTGCGAAGGCTCTTGCCGTACGCCGCAATCATATCTTCTTGTAGGGTAAGATAATCATGCTGTCATTATCAGCAATCACCCCCAACCAAGGCCAAGATCTTTGTTGAAATGGGCACGGTAAGCCTGATATCTGCTTCTGGGCTTCATGCTTACCGAATGTCAGAATTATCCTGCGCTAGCTGGTGCGTGAAAAGTTTCTTGTTACTAACGCAACTGTGAACACGTCTGTTATAGGTGATCTTGATAGGATGCTGTCGAGCTTTCCTCATACCCACTTTATCACTTCACCTATCTTTGGGGCTCCCCCGGCGGCAGATAAGGCCACACTTGTTATTGCTATGAGCGGAGACTACCGGTCGAAGAAGGAAGTCGCCTTTCTCCTTGTCCCTGCAGTGGGTCGCAAGGTGATCGACCTCGGAGAGAATGTAGAAAAAGGTAAGAACGTATAAGAGCGTGATGAGCAAACCTATGAGTCTGAAATGGTATGGGCTTTAGCTTCGACATTGAAGTTGATCGGTAATGGTAATCTCGCCGCTATCCTGGAGCTTCTTGGTGAAACCCTGACACTCGGAGAAAAATCTGGCATTGGGCAGCAGACTGTATACGATCTGATCACAGGTGAACTTTTGCCGGTTTCTGCCGTACTATAATGGGAAGCTGATGATTCGCATTCAGAAATCATGCCAGCACCAGCGTATGCGTGCTGTCAATTACTTCACTTCGAATTACTAATGTCCAAACAGGATAATATCATATGGCAAGAAGATGATCAACGACTCGTTCGATGGTTCCATAGGCTTTTCTATGGATGGCGGAATTAAAGATTCTTCGTTAGTGCCTCGGGGGTGTTCACAACGAACAGTCCTTTCTGACACAGTTTTTCATTCAGTCACGTCCTTCGCCTGTCCGCGGAGCTGAATTGCCCGATGCCCGCAGGTATGTCGACGATCCGACCTTGGGTTGTTACGAGATACTCATTCATTTATAGTTAGCAACGCACATCGGAGCATGATTACTACTCGGGCCATACACCAAGCACAAGTTGTCTCGGGGACACAGCAGTGGGACATCATAGACGAGAGCGCATTGATTGCGAGCAGCCGAGTTGCGGCTGGATTGGATCCATTCAACAGCAAGAAGGTTTGTGCTTGAGTTCTCGACTTCTTGACACCAGCCTGAAGCCAAGTTCAGGGAACAGCAGTTGTACGAGAAGAATAAGATCTAGAAGTGAGCAATGTCATAGCACTGTAGCGCCAAATCATTTTTATTCATCTGTGTGTCAAGTAAATGTACCTTCAAATAGAGACACCCTTGCATTTATTGTTGTCAAAGGAAATATTGTATAACAGCTTATGTGGGTAACGCCAAGTCAAACGCTGCTTGCCAGGCCTCTGTGCATGTGACATTGTTACTCCTGAATGGAATAAAACTTTGGCGACAAAAAAGGTGAACCCCAGGCAAGTACCTCTTGACAGTTTCACCGAGCCTGCGGCTCAGTGGACATGACCGGCCTTTGTCGTTGTTCGAGGCAGGCAAAGTCGAGTTTAGCTCACTTACGAGCAGGTTCTCCTAGCTCGCTAGCTCGTTAATTCCTCATATTCTCTGCAGGAGATTCTTCGATGTGTGTTGAGTCTGACGTTGATTTAACCGAACACCGTTTTCTAGCGGCTCCTGTTGCCCTTCGGCCGACTTTATTCCACTCTAACTCCCACTCGTCGAGCATGGCGAGGTAGATAGCCGCGATAGCAGAGGGATCTTCGCCTGTGCTAAAGGGTGAACTTTCTTTGATGATGCCAGAGATTATCTTCCCTATGTCTTGTTGGCGTAGATGGGCTCCATCAGAGTTGGTCTCAACTGAAGTCCTCTGCGTTTTGGGTCCCCCCGTGATGATGATTGCATTGCATTGATGCTTGAGTTTCCAAGATCTGACTGGAAGTACGAGCAATGCGAGAATTCAATTCAATTTTGTAACGAAAGCAAAGGACAGGTGTGCGACAAGACTTGTATCCAAATTGAAAAAGTTATTGAATAAGCAGGTATACGCTTTGGGTGTACCGTAAGGTTAGGGTTAGAACTAATAAAAGTCGAAAAAAAGACGGCCTGCTTAGCCAGAGTGGCCGTAGCAGGACTGGAAAATATTGAGACGGTGCATGAGCCGGAGCTCATACAAACCGTAGATACCCTCTGTATGGACAGGGTCGCCGTGCTATGAAGGGTCCCCACGGCCCACAAACCCAGGTACATGAAGGAGCCTATGCCATCAAGGTAAGTATGAGTTGTTACAGTATCAACACCCAGCTTATATACATCACAGAAACGCGCACGGACCACCCAATATTTGTTATGACTACATTTGGAATGCCATTTCCGGCGTGGTCTGATCTTCGACATTTCTATCCGCTTTCTGTTCGGCACTAAATAACTAACGGACGGGCATTAATCGTGAGGCTGTTCTAACGTATAGCGAGAATTAGGTCCATGAAGGGAACTCCGTCGTTATTATCAGGCCGACTTTGTCAATGTGATAAATGAAGCTGCGACTATGCCAGCATATATTTGAGATCCCATGACGGAGATTATACAAACGACTTTCAAGCGGGTTCTATAGAAAAATGCTGTCGGGCAAGTACTAGTACTCTCCGATGGGCCGCATCCAGAAAAGTGGTGCGGTGAAGTCAAGGAAATTAAATGAGTGTCCTAATCTCAATAAGTACGATCGCGAGTGTTACCTCGGAAGCAGACTCGGATATTCTAAGGAATGACTATTTTGAAACTGAATCTACTACCTACAGGAGACTAGTAGGTGAACACAGTTGGATACGAGATGAGCGTTTAGAGTCTCTAGCGCGAAGGTCGCGCTGTGACGATCCTCTCCATTAATGCCTTCCACTTGTGGCGGCTCAGGTCCTTGTCTCAGGAAGACAGAAACGACATACCACATCCAAGGCTCTTTCATCCTGTTCACCATCCACACTATGTGCCTCGTTGCCTCTGTCTCATTCGAACGGTGCCCAGAACTTACTAGAAGGTTACGACTTGACCATCCTACTAGTATGTGTTGCGGAAGAGAAGAATATCTCAATGGACGCTTCGTAGCCTGAGACAGGCACGAACCTAGGCCTAGGGCCCTAGGCACCCGGGCACGAAGACTTAGACTGTCACTACTTAGCTCACATGATCTTCAGATTTTCACTAATCCGGGTAGTCGAACGTTAGCACTGACTCAAGTACGTGCTAGCTGAGTGGTTGATTGTTCTACTCACTAATCTCACCACCACACCTTTCCAGTATTTCCCTCGCGCCCCACTAGGGCACCGCGCTCAGTCACATGTAAGTTTTTATTGGTACGGAAGTTGACCCTAATCTTATCGACTCCCAGATCGAGTGCACTAAGGGACGAAATATTCTAGAAACAGTGGGTATCACTTCCAAAGCTTACCAGGTATCTCGTGACTTCTGCACCATTCCTTGAAGCGCTGATCCTTTCCGCGTAGAATTGTTGTGGATTTCGTATTTTCTGTCAACAATCCCTGAGGAATCGAGAGGACGTTTGGCGTCTCCAGAAAATGTTTTGATATTCCACGGTCATCATGTTAACACCATGACGAGGCAAGTTGTTGTGCGATCGCGCTGAACGATATGACGATACTGACGTGTCGCTGCCGTGAACTACCTAGATCATTGATACAACTATTTTGCCTACGTAAACGCACAGGTTGGCTTCTGCGTATTTGTCCTCTCGACAGTGTTTAACCTTTTCCAGAGCACCAGAAGCTTCAGAAGTACAGGAGCGCTCTTCCTTACGAGCTCGTGGAGAAGATTCTTGTAAATGCGTGGTGTTCCATTGGCGACGCTCCTTCTAGATGGCATTTCTTTCGCGTCATTGCAATCTTGTCCAAGGTATGGCGTGATGTGCTCCACGAAGTAGTGTTGCGCTATGCCTTCATCGAGACGATGGTCGATTTCATCGCATATGAGAGACTCCTCTTACGCTATGACCCATGCGCTCGATATGTCTCTATCGTGCTAAACGCTGTGGATCACACACGATTTCGCGTTGATGAAATTGCAAAGTATGTCCCAGAGGCGCGATTCATGTGTCTTGCGATCACAATGGATAGGCGATACTATTTCGACGCGATCCTCCAAAATCTCCTCGCAAAGACCGAGTCCCTCACGCACCTCCGTATTTGTTGGCCTCCCCTTCGTGATTCTTTTGCATGCCCCCTTTCTAGCGTCGTCATTAGCTCAGTGACGCATTTACATATTGCGCGTCATCCGCCAGCGTCACTTGGTTCTATCCTTGCGTCTTTCCCGAACGTGACTCACTTTCGCTTGGGCACACCGTGTTTCCTGAAGAACCTTGTCCCGTATATGTCTACAGTTCGAGTTCTTATCCTCGATGCTCCACCGCAGTACATCATGCATACAGTCTCTCAAGCTCCGGCTCTTGTATTTCCAAGTTCGGTCCCGCTTTGGAATATTTGCGATGCACTTGAGCATGGCTTGCTGAAGTCTACCGCCAGCTACCCAGGCCGGATCATCATGAATGCCGGAAAGTTCGACGCAGATAAGTCCATGATTGCAGATATCGCTCTGAGCTGTCAGAAGCATGGGGTGGCCTTTGAATGTAGACGAAGATATCCGCCATTATGGCAGCCTAGTCATTTGGACCCCAGGCGTTGGGATCATGACGCATGGAGTTAACTGCATATAGCTACTCAAGTAGCAACAGTGGTTTTGTGATGCTAGCTATGCTATAAAAGCTATCATCAAAATCTCAAGGCCCTTCGGTACTTGATGAAGGCAATCAAATTGTCTCGTATCTCCTCTCCTCTCAGTTTCAAATCTCGCTCCTTCCGCCTATCGATTGCCCGCACGGCTTTACGCACCCCCTCAACGCTATCTACAAGACGCTGCACGAAGTTGCCTTGCCGGAAATTGACATCGTATGGGAGATTCTCGTCGGAATAGATGTCGATGAGTGCCGACAGTGTTTGGATCAGTGGCTCGGTGCCATACGTCGAAGGTGCCGTGGACGTTGGGAGGATGGAAAGCAAGTGCATCGCAATAACCTAGTCCTGTATTTAATTTCGAGAAAAGTCGGAGAACATGCGACTCACGCGATTGGCATCAATAGATTGTGGATGCTGCGCCAAGCACTCAAGCGTGCCGATGCATTTTACGCGGATAGCAGGATCAGTGCTCGAGTTGCAGAGCTGAATCAATAAATGGACTTGATCTTCGTTGGGCACCTGACGGCAACCTCTCAACGCCAGAACTTTTTGCCGATGAGAAGACTTACCAAGCTTCCCTTCCAGATATTACCAACACCCCAGAGCACACCCACTCCGATCTCCCACATTTCCTGTTTACGTTCTTGGCCGCGTGTGATTTCCGTGCCTACACTCCCAAGTGCTGCCCAAACGCCGTCCCATATCTGTTTTCCACTCGTGGACGCTGCGGCTAATCCAGAGCTTGGAGACGCGCTCAACGACAGAAATATATTATTCAAGCACTCAAGCGCGCTAACGTGAATCGCGCTCAGTACGGATGTTGTCGGTGGGTGCGAAGATTGTCCGGCTGCAGGAGGAAATGACAGCCTGACGGGTTGGATAAGGGTAATGAGAGGTTCTACGAGCGCAGGCAGATGACTTGCGGTTGTTATGCCATTGGTGATCGGTATATCGTCGAGGGCCATGCCATCGGTCACATCCTCTTCTATCACACCGTCATTGTCTATTCTGAATGTCAAATAGTCACCTCCATTTATGTAAACAAGATCTTACCTTCATCTTCTTCTGCATCTGGTTCGCCTTCCTGCAACTCAGGGATGGGCTCAGGGTCAGGTAATGTTGCACACGCGCCGGTCAAAATTTCTAGTGCGAGCTGGACGGTGCGTAATTTGTTCTCCAGACGGTCGAGTTCGACCTCAGTATCAGACCTATGATCTGACTTTGGAGCATTTTTGAGAGATAATTTTTCGATCTGAGGAGGTTCCAGTGCCTTCACACCGCATCAATAAACACCACCGACTAACTACTAAGATTAACAACTCACTAATTTTACTACGAGACTCTCAGCCAGCTCTGATGACTCAGTGAGAGACACAGAAGCCACCACTGGCTGAAGCAGTGGAAGTACGATCTCCTTGCCAACATCGACTCCTGATGCGGCACTAGGGGGAGAGAAGGGTGAAACGTTGCTCAAAATACCTAATTATAATCAGTTAATTTATTTCACAAAAGAAAGTCCCTTACCACTTGATAACACTTTCAACGTGGTTATTCTATCCCAAATTATCTTCTTATCCTTTACACCGTCTTCGTCGTGTACAATTTCGAGTAAACACGTGCTGTACGCCGCATTTGACCGAAGCTCATCTATTGCTGGCTGATTGTCATCCGTTAGGACGTACATGCATTGTGCTGAGAACCGCAGTAAGTCCTAAAAGTAGATGTTGAAAGCAGAAATATCTGCGAACCTGCGGCAGTAACAGTAGCTATGGGTAATTTTGCTCGAGCCGCCAGGAAGGACATCAAAAAAGGAACAAGGTTAATTTGGTTGATCGCATTTAGAGCCTTGTTGGATGTCTCCCTGGCCATATCTTCAGCGCTGATACGATACGATTAGAAATGGATGCACCTACGAAAGACACCAGAGTATAGTATTCACATTTTCGGTAAATTCATATACTACTTTTTGCGCGTTCTCTGGAGCCGTCTTGGGTGACTCTAGGAACTGTGAGAGTGCGCTCGATATCTGGGAAGAATACATCTCGGTCTCACACCATCCATTCACATGCATGTTAAACATACCTTCGGCACAAATGCTTTGAGGGGAGCCAGTATATTTTTATTGTACATTTCTGCGCATATATCGTACCCTCCATCAATGCACAGATTTCTGAGAGGCACGAGAATGTAAGATAAAGAAATTGATCGAGGCTGGAGATCCACACCTTAGTGCCCCAGCAGCTTCGATCCAGACTTCCTCTTCGCTATCAGATAGACGCGTAATAAGCGCACCAACTACATTTTTTCCTTGCAACAACCGTCGCGTAGATGGATCGTTTTGTATGAGGTTGGATACTGCGACGCATGCCCACTTGCGTTCAGAAGCGTCCGGATTCTCTAACTACAGTGCCAATGAATTCCCGTACATGGATCTTGCCATACGACGCACCTTTTGGATGATAGGCAATACAGCTTCATTTTTTGGGGAGGATGAAGCTGCTGATTCTAGACCTTTGGGAAGATGTGAATCTGGCACCCGCATGGGATTGTGCCGACGCATGGACCGTTTCTTCTGCGACTTCCCCATTTCCGAGTATACTGGAGATTGAATATAGGCGACTGATGGTCCCGATCTGAAGCCTAAGAGCCAAGATAGTGAATCTAAGGCAGAGCTCAGAGGGATGGTGATCGAGGAACCAACGTGAAATGTGACTGCTGTTTTTGGTCACTTTAGGACTACCTCACACTTCATATGCATAACTACTGGAAACCGCCAAGGAGCAATAATATTACGGGATGATGCTCCTGAAGTAGTGGACAACTAAAAAAATATCAATGTCGAACACCAACAAGGAACAGCACGCGCGAAGCAGTGCAAACTCAAGCTTTAATTCGTTTGATAAGTATAAATTATAATGCAACAAGCACTTTACAACAACATTGTAATGCGCAGATCGGTCTATGTCCATGAAGACAGGGTGACAATTAGGGATATAGTACAATACAGTAGACGAACGTTCCAATTGTCCGCAAAAATGTGGACCAAAAGCCCATAACTAGCGTTGGTATATCGGAAGTACGCTGTACATGATAACAAGCTCTTCAGGTGGAGCGGAAGCCTGAGAACCAAATGCAGATGACGAGGGCTGAGAAGGGGATGGTGCAATGTGGGTGTCGCAATCATCACTATAAACTTCCGATGCTTCGGGAGCACTGGCTTGCCAATCGTCAAACGATTTGTCATGCTCCGATATTGGAGGAGCCGAAGCTGTCAGGGTGTCCTCAAAGGGAATAGCGTTGGGCCGGGCCTCGTACGGGGGCATAGAAGGCAATAATATAGGATCTAGGGCGGTGATATCTTGCACATAGCTGTGCCCATCAAAGTATCTTGGAGACAAAACACTTTTCGAGGGCGGATTTGGGAAACCCGAGTCCCCGACCTCAAATAGAGAAATTTCGGAGGGTGAGATAGCGACTGGTTGGGAAAGGTGGTCTTCAAAATCATCATGCCATTCTGGGGCAGACTCATGGATCTGCGAGGGACTCCCGCGAGTGTCATCCTGAATTACGGGAGGCGCGCTAGCCAACTCCGACATACGGGCGAGATGAGTCTTATCATCAATGGCGACGTGCCCAGCACAGCTAGGCTGGTAAGGAATATCATCATGGTCTGCGGGTGAAAAGTCATGACCGAAGAGCAGTGACCCTCGGCGTGATGCGGGGTCACCCGAAGACTCCTGAGAATGACCTTCGATCTCAGGACGCACATGCAGTGCAGGGAATATGTAAGCGGGGGGAGACGAAACGGAGCATGGACTAGATGGGTCGGGTGATATAGAAGGTGGTTGTGCGGGATAGGAAGAATTCTCATTGGAAGCAGCGTGGTAATCCACATCTTTGGAGACAGATGCTATTGAATGTCGTCGTGATGAGACTGGGGAGGGGTGGGTAGACGCTTCGTGAGGATCCAATAATGCAGGAGATGGTGGTCGACTTCTGGTAGACAAGCCCTGACGTCGCCTGCGTCGACGAGCAGAATGTCGTATGTTAGCCTTCCACCGAGCGCTTGCCCTCGCCCACAAACGATTCTTTCCGCGAGCCTCGATCTCCCTTTCACCATCCTCTGATAGGTCTTCCGGGTTCGCCTTATGTCGAGCTTTCAGTTCCAAGTCATTATTTTTCTTTTCTCTATTCGATGCTTTCTTCCGTCTCTTTCTCCAAACGATGCAACTTATAATGAACATGCAAATTGAGACTGCCAAGACTATGGCTAGTGAGAGGATGATGATGGATGCGGTACGATTGGTTTGGGATGTTGTGGACCAACCCGCGGGAAGGACAGAGTCCATTTGGGTGGAAGCGGTTGGAACAAAAACCGAGGTAGACTGTGAAACATCAACTGTGAGGTCCGAAGACGAATCATAGAACTAGATAAAGATATTAGCGCATGGAAGATGACAAAGAGAGTGAACGAACTGTTGAGCCATACAAAGTCCAGCCAGATGCCTTGCGCCAGCGGCCGTCAAGCCCTTGAACGTATTTGTCTGCCACTTGTTGTGTGAATTTAGCTGTAGCCGTAGGAAATGTGGAAGAGCTGCTATAGGATGTTGTAGGGGTTGTGTTATGGACGCAAGTATTGAAATGATCTATAGACGGACATAAGAAAGATGGAGGTGGAGTCGGTGATGGGAGAGGGCTTCCGTCTGCTGTTTGCGAGCTAGCAGCGATAGTTGCAAGAATTGATAAGACGGATGATGAAGGACAAGCTATAACAGCTGGTGAATGTCTACGTTGTTGATGATCTGGTCTTGAACCGGCCTGGCCATGAATTTGCTTGGCCATGATACGAGTGCCAAGAGAGTCTTGCCGCTTCAGCGTGGCAGGAACTCGGTAATTTGTCGTCAAAATCGTTATAGTCAATATTCGACTATAAAAATGAGTTTAGTCAACGGGCAAAAAAAGAGGATCAAAACCTCTGAACAAGGCTGAAACTTTTGAGAGAGAATAAATCTACAACAGACTTCGCAGGTTGGCTGAGGAGAAAAGCGGGGACTAACTCGTGGGCACCATATCCAGCTTAAGTAATAAATAAATAAATAACTAAGAGCAGTCCAGTATTACTCGGTTGCTCAATAAGGAATTCTTTTCTTACATGTCTATAATATAAATCACATACCAAAAAATAACATTGCTATTTCTATATCAGTTATTTAAGCTCAACATTAGCATTTGCTAACCATCGGCTTCGTTTCCGCTCTTCCTCTCGAACTTTTGCTCTTTCCCTAAGCTCCTTCTCCTCATCTCTGCTTCTCGGTCGCACGTACAAATCTTCAGCGCTCGATTCATAGAACATCTTGTACGTGCCTAGGCTCACCCGGATGCTCATAGAATCCCAACTTGATGTGCCTCGCTGTGATTCGTCGATCGTCATGTGCCTATTTGTACAAAATCGCATTCAGTATCACAAATCACATTTACATAAGTCGATCGTCCCTTCCACTAACCTTCGCAAAAATACCTTACTTTCACGCTTTGATTGTGACAACCACTCCGTCGGCTGCCGTAGAATATATGAGTCGAGATATTCTCGCCACCGACTAATCGCCGTTCCATCTCCATTCACACTAGGATCGTCCGGTTCGACCAGTTGAACGAACATTGTTTTCGAAGACCGATGCTGGAATTACTTCATGTCAGGGTCACAAATAATCCCAAAATTAAATCTCTCATACCCAATCGAACCTGTACAAATGCTCGTCGGTACCAACGTGACGTTCCGCCTCACGTCGATAGCGAATCATGTTCTGATTGGAAAGGGCATCCACCTTCCGCGTTTGTTGAAGTAACACCCAAAGCTCCTGACACTTGTTATCCGACAACAGAATCTGCACCTGTTAAAGGAAAACCCCATTCAGCTAAACTTGAAAGCGCAGTCACGAAGCCTAACAGCACAGCGTTATATTTACCTGCTTGATCAATGAAGACAGTATCTTGTCTAACGTGAAAAGGTAATATGCCTGGAGCATGCGCCGGGTCAGGTAGCGGCCCCGGAGATGAACGCACGACTTACCTTGTTGCCGAAAAACCATCGCATATGTTCCTCAAATGTCGCCTGGTCAAGTTCATTATCAAATAGCTTTTCAAATGCCTCCAACATGTAAAGGTATACGACATCAGTCGCGTCACAGGTCTGACGGTTGGACACAGCCTCCATCGCCTGTACGAGTATAGCAGAGGGTCCATTCGGATCATCCAGCCCTAACTCGATGGCGATAGGATTGCAATCCGCAGGATTTAAACCTTTTGCAGTCTGACGAGCGCCCTGTTCCTTACATACGAGCAGACGAGAATAGATCAACTGTGTGCGATAAAATTAGCTCACATCACGCGTATACACTGTGGGACCTGACCTGTAGCAAACAGAACACTGTGTAGAACGTTGTGTTCCCGAAAAAAGGTTTTCGCCTAGAGGTGCCGTCTCCTGAAATAGGAGGGGTTTGATTGGCTGACGCATCACGGATCCACTGATCCGGGGATTTATTTTGGGCTGCAGTCAACCCTATGCTTGTGTTGTCCTCCAGGGTGGTATCAAATAATACACGCTCAGAATGGGGCGTGGTCCCTCTTGACTGGGATAACGAAAATGTATCCAGGCCCTCAGATCCGATGGAATTTTCTTGAAAGGATTTCAGTAAACGCTTCCGAAGGTCACCCGCCGCCATTACGCTCCCCGAAAGGCCACGCCCACTCGTAAACGGGACTCCGTTATCATTCCGCGCGCCATCTAAAGCTTGTTGGTCGGTCTCCTCGTCTCGTGGATCATCCAAAGGCGTAAACCCGGCATTGAACTCGGTAGCAGGGCACATACATAGGAGGGGAATGAATGATCGCAGCCAACCCTCGACTCCACGCCGTTCCTGTAGTGTATAGTGCGCATGGGAATGATCCAGGAATGAGTAAACCAACTTAAGCGAGTCTTGAAGGACAGTCATGTCCTTGAAAGAAAACTCCAGTTGGTAGCCTGGCACAGCAGTACCGAATGAGGGTGGACCCTGCTGCGCGCGCGCATCTGCTTGCTCAGCTTTGACTGACTCAATATTTCCTACAAAATGTTTGGCAGTGACGACCTTCTTATCATTCGACTTGAACGTGACCCCTTGATGATCGAGGGATTTATAGAAATTTTTGGCGTCAACCTCTCGCCACGTTTTGTTCCATTCTCGTTGCACGCGTCGCCATTCTTCATCTTTCTGCTTTAGCCGAGCGAGGACCACCGGCACAGCGACGCTAGGACACTCCTGAAGAGCTTGGATAACCTCGATTCCAGCATCTCTGCCATAGACTTTCTTCAGCGTCCGGTGGTATATGTTCTTGCTCAAGCCACCAAAGTCAGGCTTGAGTCGGAAATTCGAGCGTTCATCATTGGTCATTTCTTCGATGCGGAAGTTGATGGGCTCTATAACAGCGATCGTGCGTGCAAGGGCTTCAAGTTGGACGTGATATTCGTGTCGTTCTTCTTCGCTCTTGTGCAGTGCTTCTTCAAACGAATTCTTCTTGTGCGCGATAAAGCCTGCTTCTTCAGACGCCCATGTCGGATGTGAAACCCATTCGTCATTAAGTACAGAGCGACAGAGTTCATCGCGACCGGAACACGCCAAATGAACTTCCTGCAAACAAGGGCGCTTCAGTCAGTTGGCTAGAAAACAGTTATTCGATACGTACGCTCTCGGGTAATCGACGATAGCTTGGACCCTCACCATCCTCAGCTGGTAATGCAGACAAGGCTTCTGGCGGCCCGGTACGGATGCTCCCAGGCGGACCATGTTCGATACTGTCCTGCCGTTCATCGATCCCAACCACTTCCCGAAACTGCGAGAGTAGATCACCATCGCCCAAATACACTTGAGCCATGTTCACAAGTGTCTTCGCATCAATAATGTCCTTGGAGTACATGTTCAAGAGTTTGAGAAACTCCTCATATGTATCCTTGCTCTCCAACGTGCGCTTCGCGCGCTCAAAAAAGATGAGTTCATCAGGTGCTGATTGAACGTTGGTAACTGGCTGGGGGCCTTGTATCACTAGATTATGCATTTGGGGTGGCGGTAGCATACTAGCATGCAATTGCGAGGGATGATGGGGCGGTGATTCCGGTAACCCGTATGAATTGAACTGCGGAGAGTCAGGGTCGGCCCCTTTGTGCATGTGCTTAGGCTTCTTGGCCTACACAAGGAGAATGTTATTATCGAATGACGTAGAGTTAGCGAAGCACACACTCGACTTGGGACAGTCCGCACAGCCGGCGCAGGCGTGGTCTCTTTCTCTGGAGCTTTTCTCCTTTTTTTAGGCGGAAGCTGCGTCTTCTTTCCGTTCTTGTCCCCTGCATCTACCCAAGGTGTTGGCACACCTGGACCACTAGTTGGCTGAATGCCGACAGCCCCACTCAAGGCCATCGACATATCAGGCAAAAAATCCTTGAATTCGCTAAGTAATTCTTGGGCATCCTTGAACAAGACCTGCACTTGGACGTATACTTGCGACTATGCTCAAGCGTCAATACACATCAGAGCTAACGCACATGGCACATACATCTTGGATTTGGCGCTGCTCCTTCTGATACGTTTGCAAGATTTCTAGGAACTGCTTGTATGTATCGGGATCGTCAGAATAGCGTGCCTTGATTTTGTTTAGGTACTGTATTGCATGGTTGAATTCCCCTGAAGATTTATTTTCTACTGCGTTTCGGTTGGACAAATTGCCAAGAAAGGAAGCCGCAGCAGTTGTGGAGGGTACTTGAAGGCCTGGGGTGTACGTATCCATAGACTGTGGCATGTGCGGAACCTGATAAGGAGCTATCGATGGTGTCATCGAACGGGTCATTGGCTGGAAGGGAAACGCAGGGCCGGCGGTTGATGGAAGAGGAAGCGAAGACTTGGTTGTAGCGGGGTCACGAGTGACGCGGGAGATCTGCTCGAAGGTGCTTGTGCTTTGAGTGGTGGTCCCTAACGGCGTTGTAACGGTGATAATATTAGGGTCGTGCGGGTCTGCGGACATCTCTATTCTGTAGCCAGGGGGAAGAAATGTGTTGAATCCCTGAATAAGATTTGGATTGCCATGGAATAACATTGACACGCGCTCGATCACTCCAGGTGTGTCGATTCTGTGCAAGAGAAGATCATTAGCAACACGAGGCTGAAAGGCAGAAGAATAGACGATATAAAAGGATGCTTCTCCAACGACAGCCACAACAGGAAAGGCGCGTACGCCGGTGTAGTCCATGCCCTTAGGCGGTAAGATAACCGGACATTTTCCGCCTCCCGAGTCGCACATCCATGTCTACGTCACTAGTATCTAGATTGACTCACGCTTCGCTCTTGAAGTCCTTCATGATGTCTAAAAAGTGGTTGTATACGTCTGGCTTATCCTGAAATTGAACTTTGACCGCATCGAGGTAGCTGAGCGCATCGGTAACGTTAAGTGGTCTGTCTGGAGACCTCTGCGCTGCGGAACCATGGGATGTGCCGTCACTTTCACCAGCGGTGCGAGGACGTGGTGTTCCAGATTTCGGAGTGCGCAAACCCATGTTTGATGAAATGAGAAGTTGTGCGGTACTGGAAAGAGGTTCCAATGAAATATCTCTAGGCGTGTTAGAGATTGGAAGTGGGGTGAGGTCGTCGGGATCGACTTGGAGGGATGGAGAAGGGATGGTAAGCTTTGGTGAAAGGTAGGAAGAGTGTGGTGGTGGTGGTATGGGAAGAAGAGGGACGGTTTGATTGAAGTTCTGTGACGGAGATTGTGGTCTCGAATTAGGTGTGATGAAGGGTGTTTGGGTGTCCATCACTGTTGTTGCCCTTCACAGTAAGTCTGCAGTACGGCACACGGTGACCGAAGGTAAACTCAATACTGCACGTGGGAATCTCCGGAACGGCCAATTCAATTCATTATCTTATCTTATCAACACTTCTACTATCAACTACATCCTTAGGTTCTCTTATTCCTCGTGTTGGTTTGCATGAATCCAGAAGGCCGCAGAAGCTCTTCTCGCGTCTTCGTCACATAATCAATGGCTTCCAGTGTCCCAGGTGCTGGAAAAAAGTATGGCGCTGCGTAAGGCTGTGTCCGTAATGGTGGGTCTGGGATTTTTACAGAACGAGCTTCGGAAGCGAACACCGTTGATTTAATTTTACTAAGACCGGTGGAATAAATCTGACTTACAAAATGACCCCGTAGAATTTCTGCCTTTGAGGTGCGTCGATCTTTGCTTCAGCGAAGTTATTGTCCGACACGAATTAACAGACGGGGAGGCTGGAAGGGTATGTCTCTTGAAAATTCCGTGGGCTTCCGGGACTTCACCGTGACTAGATCGTTGAATGGGCAGTTTCGTTGCAGGTATCAGGGAGGCTGGTAAATCTACATGCACATGGCTTTGTGGTACCGCCCCATCAACCATGCTGCTGCGTATGGTTTCATGTGACCTGGTCGATCGTAGAGAAGATGAAGTCGGCGAAGCAACTGGCCTGGGAACGGGTCGCTTGACGCGACGAGCTATTATTGTCCTTCGTGATTTTTCACCGGCGTCTGGGGGTGGTTTCGACCAAACCCATTGCCAATATGATGGTAGTAGTGTTTGAATGAAGATAGCTAGCACACTCTGATGTCCGGTGAACATGAGTAAGCACGGTAGTCGGAACAGCTGCCACGCACCAGGAGAATCCCGAAACTGGACAGCACCACGCTGACTGTCCTCAGGATGGTTTTCCGGAAATTCATCGAGGCATTGAGGATTATAGCAACATCCTGGACACTGCTCGGGCGTGTAACTTGGAAATGGCACTACATATAACTCTGAAAGTCAAATATATATATACCGATGGATATGTAGCCGATCCGTGGTGGCTGATAGGGATTCGACTAAAGCTGCTGACTACACAGTGACTGATTTACCGGCTTCACGGAGACGTCACTGCAGGGCTCGGGATGGCGGGGGTATGAGCATAAAACAAATGACAAAACGCCAACGGAACGCTAGCATCGTCCGTCGGAAAGGTCCCTTGGTATAAAACACCCCGAAACTTCACTAATTTTTCCCGCTACAGCTTTATCTAGGGTTGGTTAACATTTTGCACTGCCATGGTCGCGTGGGAATATTTGGGCACGTGTTGGTTTCGTAGTTGGTCTTGTCCTATGAACGTCAAAGCTCTTCGTTCAAGTCACTTCTAGTACTCATCTTCTTACCAAAATTCACTCTGACCTCGACAATCAAATTATGCCTCCCCGTGGCAGCGAAGGATTAGATTTTACCCCAATCTTAACACATTATCTTTTCTTGTTTACGACAATTCTTGCGGTGGTACGTATTAAACTCTTCTATTTTTCAATTTTCATACTGAGCGCGTCATGACATAGTTGGCATGGTTCATCGCATTTATCTCGCAATGTATCGTAACTGCTCAATGTTAGTACAGTACCTTGCACTTCATGGTTCCACGCACTAATTTATTTCCTCTAGACCATGAACAATCCGTTGGCGTTGGGTGGTTTGGAATATTCCTCCAATTATTCCTAACCCTTGGCGTATTGCACACCCTAGCAAGCGATTCAATAGCCATGCATCGTTTCCAAATATCAGTTTTCGGTGCTATCGCAATCGTTATGGCTGTCATCACCGTTAGCAACAGTATTTTTACTGGATTGGCCGCACTGGACGCTATGGCTGCGGGATGGCTCATTATTGCAATCGTGGACATCCTTTGGGTGATCTATTTCACATCAGAAGAAGATTCTCTCGCATTCCACCTCTTCAATTCTATGGGCACCGGTGGCCTTACACCACCATCCCGTCGTCGTAGGACTCGGGGTGCGAGCAATATTGGCGCCAATGGCTATACAGCCAACTACTCTCCTGGCGGTGGTGTCGGTTCACATGATATGCCCTATGACAGCGCCGCCAACAAAACAGGCGGTATTGGCGCAGGTCCCGGGGTTCGGAGTCAAAATAGTTTTGTCGGCGGCGCTAGTGTGGACGGTGCACCCCGCAGCCTTGGTCCCGCAGCTGGTGTAGGCAGTGTTCACAGCACACCAAATCCTGCTCCGGTTTCCCTAAGTGGCCCTGATAACAGTATGGGTCCAGGCTCACCCTTGATAGGCCCTGGTGCAGCGGGTGTAGGCGCAGGTGGTGGTACTGGTGGTAGCCCAAATATACCTGAAGCCAACCCGGGCGGGCCAGAGGCATACGTCTACAAAGCAAAAGCATTGTATGCTTGTAAGCCAAGAGCTCTTTCGCTTATCTTCTTTCGCTTATCACTTGCACAGACACAGCCTCTCCAGATGATCCAAACGAAATCTCATTCACTAAGGGTGAGATTCTTGATATCATCGACAAGCAAGGCAAGTGGTGGCAAGCAAAGAAATCAGACGGTACATTAGGAAGTGCGTATTTTTATCTTGCCCTGCTCGCTAGTCCCTTGACCCTAATCCTTGCGTTGCAGTTGCACCGTCGAATTACCTTCAGGTCATCTAATGGACTGAGTTGGGATTTTTGGTTTTTACCTCTTTATGCTACACCTGACGACGATGGTCATGATGCGTGCGTGATACGAGCGTTACGTTCCTTGTAATAGCACTGAAAGTGTGTTGATATTAGGCGGTTCGAGCTATATTATCCACTTCCTTGCTCCACAACCCTTGTGTTTTTTTATTTGCTAGCTTCACTGTCTCAACGATACCACATACCGACCAATGTTTTGCTCTGTTCCTAGCGATGTATATGTTATCAGATTATGCACAATTGATGATATAAGATAGCCTACTTATTCTTGTCTCAAGTCGATAACAATAATCAATCCCTGACGTCATCTGGATTACTACAATAAATTGTCCAGAATTTGAATATGCCAGCGTTATCGATCTCAGCGGAGTCTACCGGGAGAATCTCCATAGAGGTCTCTAAAAGGAACTGTCTCAGTTGCGCAGCGACCACTAGGTGGCTCATTCTTCCTCAGTAATGAGCGCTCACACGGCAACAGGACCAGTCAATCGTCTGGCGAACTTCTTACGACCGAGAAAGCAGGCAACCGCACCCGAGCATAAAAATGTCGCCCAGCTCACAAGAGCGGAGAAATCGATTCAGGTACTGAGTGTCGAGAATGAGGCCTTGAAAAACGCAAACGAGGCTTTGAAGAAGAAATGTGGCGATTTACAAGATCGTCTGCAACAAGTCGAAAAGAAGCTTGAAGTCAAAGACAAAGATGGAGATCTAGGCGTTGACTCGGATGAACAGGAGGTGGACGTAGCAGGCACAGGCGCCCAGGGTGTTGATAAGCGCTGCACAGTCAGCAAAGAAGCGCAGGCGAAATGGGAGCCGTCCTCTCCCTTATCTTTACACCATCAACCCGGGATGTCCAGACATGACCATCGATTGCTTCCTCCGGAGCTGTGGTTGAATATCATTCGCTGGGCGACCTATGCACCGCCGGGTCTTGACGTGCCAAACTTCGAGCCATTCCTTGGATCTCTTGATCATGACAATAAGGGAGAGGCGGATGCTAAGGCTGTCAAGTGCGCAGTGGTTCAAGTGTGTAGGCTTTGGCGAGACCTCGCCCTCAGCATTCTATATGAGGATGTAAAGGTCGGACGTGGGGTACAGTTCCTCGTGGAGGCATTGGGGAAGACATACAGGGGTGAACAGCTTGGAAGATGTGTCCGCCGCCTTGAACTTCCCTACCCTCACACTGGTACTATAACCAACACTAGCTCGGATCTCGCACTGCAAATTCTGCAACATTGCCCGGAATTGGAAACCTTGGTGAGGCCCTTCATGCAGGGACCTCCAGATGCAGTACGCTATGAATTCCCAATTCGCAGCCACTCCTTCTTGAATCTCAAGAGGCTCGAGTGGTGGCACTACAATGATGCCACTCGCTCTGGGGGAATAAACTCGCTTCTAAACGTTTTGCGCCATTCCCCAAATCTCCAGTATCTCATTGTAGGAGGGGAGATGTGGACTTCCGCCCAAACTGGCAATGTGCTGGAGCTCCCCGCATTGAAGACACTTCGTTTGCGACGCATCAATCCTATCTTCGTCCATCAGATCTGCCAGTGGCGGTTACCTTCACTTGTCCATATCGTTGTGGATTTCCCACTAGAACAAAACGCACTCGACACCATATGGCAGGTGTTTGGGGCTCGCCTCTGCACGGTCGAATTCGCAAGGCATGTCGGTTTCTTGCTCAGTGATCAGATCACCCGCTTCCTCCGTGGCTGTCCTCAAGTCAAGACATTCAATTACTTTCTTAACTTCACATCACCACCACCTATTTTCGAACAACAATGCGCGCTTCAATGCATATCTTTGCACGCATTCCCATGTGGCATGGTTACAGACATGATCACTGAAGCTCAAGAGCGCCTCAGGCTACACCTTGCCTTCCTCTCCAGATCATCCTTCCCAGCGTTACGCCACATAATTCTTCATGGTGATTGGGGAGAATTGCGTCTTGATCCTCGCTTCGTGGCATTTGAGCAAACCATGATTTCCAAAGGCTGCTCGATTGAACCCTCCACTGGAGGCACGCATTCTTGCAATCAATCATTAAGCGCCTGATTGTAAGTGCCAGCCAACGGATTGATGTACAATTTTACTCATGCTTTGTCAGCTACAGAGGACTTCTCTAGACGCCTGTATATTCATGGCTGAGATTGCCCTTTTAAAATTCTTCAACATTCGTTCACTTCCTTTCTCACCTATCTTCGAACTACGTACCACGCTGGTGACATTTTTCCTTGGTCGAAATCTGTTTTTGTCTCCTCGTGTCTCCCATTATAGAGTGTACTGTTCCATCATGTGAAAAATTGCAGGGTCCTCAGCTGGATTCTCATAAGATTACGTCTTACTCCACAGTAAATTCGAAGGTTCTGGAGGTGTGTGATCTCGCGTGCGCGGTATATCTATTCTGAGGAGGACTTATGTCTGCCGTGTATCATCATATCTCATATGGTTATTTTCAGTCCAAATTTGGTTGGTGGCGTTGGGTTGCCAACGGCTGGGCCATGCAGAGTTATGGCTGAGTCTGCCAACCAGTCAAAACACCTCAGACACACCTGCGGCTTATCCACAATCTGAGACTAACCCTTTTGACCGAGTGACGTGTGCCCAACGTGTCATCACGGTCACGGTATCGACCGGCATCACTTTTCGTATGCAGGGTCTGGCTGATGCTGGTCTCCAGAGCAGCATTCCCCACGACCTTGATCTTGTCAATCTGTCAACAACTCAATCACCGAAAAGACCGAAACGACTGCATAGTAAGTATGGTTAGCTTCGGCGTGCCGCCGGAGTGTTATCAAGGCATGTGGTATTGCACGCTCAAGAAGATGATAATGAGGCCTAGTAGGGAGCTGTTGCACTGACTCTGAGCAAGTAATTACCAAACTTATGGGACTCGGTATGCGGCCCGGATCAAGATGTCGGAGGGGGCTGAGAGACCCAGGCCTCATTTGTGCAAAGTGCGCACCTTCCTTGAGTATCGATCAGTGTCTTCGCCCTTGCAGCAATATTGGAAGCTTCGATGCGGGCGAGGACAGGAAGATGTTCATGAATTTCCGTAGTATGGAAGGAACAGCTGTCTTCATTTGTCTATAGTCTATCTACTAGGCCCGGGAGAGGCTACGTACTCCCTGAAAGCTGCTGACTTCTCCCTCTATAGAACTAATCGGATGAGCACCCTGAGTTACGCAAAGATGAACGACTCACGTTCTCGGCTTCAGGTGGGCAATTTCATCTAGTGGCCCTTCTCCCTCGTCGGTATCATGGCCATCAAGTGCCCCGAGCCCCGATTCATCTAATATTGCTTCTAATGGATCGACCGCGACGGTGGCGGGATGAGAGAGAGTTCCAGGATTGAATGTATCAGAGCCTATCGGGGGGACATGTTCAGAGTAACGTCGCGCATTCGCGGGATTCAGTGAGTTCTAGTGTAGTTGGCACGGGTTATACATGGTAAGATGGTACGAGTGATTCATGTGACATACCTCTGAAACCGGGCGAGCAGAGATGCTCATTGCTTTCAAGATAACCAAAACGATAACAGAGAAGACGGCACTTGGCAGAAGGAAGACCATAACGCTTGTTTTATGCTAGTTTGTAGGATAAACTTTAAGATGGGATGATTCTCGACCAGCGAGACACTATTAATGCGTGCTATAAAATATGCAAGGAACAGAGAGGTCTGAGTTGGACGCGACTGGTACCGCGTCGAGGTCACGTGACTCTTTATATTATTCAAATATTCACTGCCGATCGGGAAATCGCTCAGACTTGCAGACAGCTTTCTCTGATCAGTACTAAATGTGCGAGGCCGTCCTACTTTACCCAAGACCACTTGCTCGTTATCCAGGACGCCTCCTGCTTCTACCTCTTTTACCTCATCGACCTTCTCTAAAGCCTCTTCCTTCAGAAATATGGTCCCGCATTTTTGTGCAGGCCCTCTTCGAAGATGATCAAGATACCCAATCACACCGCGCGCACAATAATATATGGCGTTCGTGTTTATCATTGGTGCTAGTCTGCAAAGGTTTCAAGGCGAGTAGCTTGAGTTTCCAGAGGGCTTCTTACGTACAAGAAGCTAGCGAGGGACGGAGTGTAGTCGCATATGACTGTAGATGACTGCCTCCATTCATTTCATTCACTCCGTCTCACTATACTAACATGTCTTTGCGGTAGGAAGTTGCAATGCCGCTGTTATATTCTAACGTGTGCTTGCACTCTGTGAATTCCTTGCAAAAGTTTACTGCACACCTTCACTCTGCAGACCGGATGTGGGATTCTATTCGCAGAATTCCTTACTCTACCCCCGGGCGTTGGGTGCAAGTGCTTGATCTTTCGGCAATTCTCGCAGAGCTGGATTTCTCGGCATACTATGCAGTTAACGCACTGTTGACGCAGCTTTTCCCACTGCTGCCGTTCCTCGCAAAGTTGACTTTGTACTCTGGATTTCTGCTGAGCTGTCACGCACTTGCGTCTCTCACACACAGAGATGGAAGCTCCAATATTCGTGCGCTGGGCGGAATTTATTATGATCCCTTCATATATTCCGCAGTGGAAACTGGTGAAGACCATTTCGTTCAGTTGCTGCGGGTATGCGTAAATCTGGAGCTACTTGAGGTCACTGGAATTGGTTTGGATGACACTGATCTCGAGTCACATTTCGATAACGCCGAAAGTCTCAAAACACCAGATATAACTGCCCCACTTTATTTACCGCACCTGCGAAGCCTCACTTTATTATCCATGCCTTCCTCTTTGTTGATGTATGCTCTTTTGCACTCCCCCCTACCACGTTTACGGACACTGTCACTTACTCCGTACGATGAAATTCCCTTTCCGGCATCGCTCTCGTCGGTCTTTCTTGAGACGCACGGGCAGCATCTTCGTAACATCTTTCTCTTCACTCCAAAGTCTTGGCCTACACGCTATCATTCATCACCCAGTACTATACTCAACACATCCCCATATCTCAGGCTCCTCTCTCTGGAATATCCGCTACCAGCACTTACAATTACATTTCAAACGCCATTGACTGGTGTATCATCACCTTGTATCTTTCCCCTCCAGATCTTGTCAATTCCCCGACCAAGCAGTGACTTCTGGGTCACTTTGGAGAGGCTCCTCCCCTTTCTTCCTTCCTTACAAACTATACGTATGCGCGACGTGCGGTGGTTAAGGTATGGAATGACTTCCCGTGCTCAGGAGGCTGGAATACAGGGTGAGATGATAGAATGGGACCGTCGCTTGACTCGTAGAGGCATCCGACTGTTGGACCGAAACTGGAAGGAGTCACAGGCGCGTGAATGTGGAATATCCAAACTCTCTGAGCTAGCTGTCTTTTGATAATATTTTGTATGTTTTCGTGTTTTCTGCTCTCTGCTCCACGTTCTATGCAGCTCTTATCTCTCACCCTTCAATATAAACCTTGACTTTGGGAGATAAAGAATTATATGCCATTTTTTTATGAATATTTTTAAGATATTGAAAGAGACCACACGGTAAATCACCTGAGCAAACTGTTGTTCCTTCCGAGTGGACGTCAAAACATAAAAGCAGCGAATGCCTCATGGCTTCGAAGTACCTAAAATGTCACCCATCTCCTCCACAAATTTCTGATAATCATCTTTCTTCCCAACATTGGGCTGCATGCCCTTCGAAGAACCTTTTTCATTCAAAGAGGCTGCTGCAACTACAGGTACCGGTCCAAATTTATCCATCAATGAGCTCACAAGATCTGGTCGCGAAGCTTGTGCTGGTTCCAAAGATTCTGACCCTGCGTCGAGAGAAGGGGCTGCGTTGACCTTAGATGACGCCATCCCAGTAGCAGGCTTTTTTCGCTTGAGGGATGTCGGAACGAATGCCGTAGCCTCCTTCTTGAAGTCCCGTAATTGAGGCGCGGCCGAAACCGTGGCTGTAGTTGTATTGTTACCAGCAATCCCTAAGAGAACAGCACCAGGGGCTGGCAGAGGTTTTTGGGGAAGTGACGGATGGGGCGTTAGGCGGTTGACACGATGTGCTTGGTACGTTTGATGAGGAATAGAAGAAAGCGGATCTTGCATGGACGAAGCAGACTGTACACGAGGGAAAAACCCGGGAGGTGGGGGAGGCATTTGGGGTTGCATGAACGCGGATACAGGAGGGTATGGTGAGACACCGGGCGGGAAGCTGGGAGGGGAAGTATGTCCAAATGCTGAATGTTGGTGGGGATAAGATGGCGGAAAAGGCGGGGGACCAGGGACAGAATTAACAAACGGAGGAGGTGGTAGCGGCGGTGGGGGATGTGGAGCGCCGCTGAAGGGAATGTTTGGCGGCAATGGTGGTTCTATGAGATTAACTTGAGAATTTAACGTACATTAAACGAAGGAAGGAACGAACCTTGAAGAGTGCTTGGTGGAGGTCCTTCTGGCATCGGAATGTCATCATCGCTATCAACTATGTCATCGTTGTTGCCAGTTGGAGGAGGACCTTCAGGCATAACGATGTCGTCATCTAGACAATGGAAAAGGTGATGTTAAGCAAAAGAACGATATGAAGTAAATTATTTTGCTAACCACCATCAACCTCGTCATCACTGGCTGTCTCGTCAGGCCTCAGAGCTACAATAAGAACATCAGAATTAGTTTACACCGTATATTATTACGGTTGACTTACGTCTCTCCATGTAAGGCATTCCTGGAGGGGGTACTCCATAGGGATTCATGATAGCATCATAGTAGATGCTTCGTTCAGGATGCCGAGGTAAGCCATGTTTATTGAAAACATTTCGTTTCTGCTCGGCAACCGGTTCCTCTTTGTTGACCTCATCCTTGTCTCTACGAACTCGGTAGACAAGTTTACGTTGTTCAGGATGCTCTTGGACGTATTCCTCTTTCTTAGTCATGATTTTGTTTAGCTCTGCCTTGAGTTCTGCCAGGCGATATTTCTCTGCGCCGGAGGGCTCTGCCAATCCCTCAAGCTTCTCGATTTCATCTTGTAGATCTTACACAGTAACAGTGAGTCGAATGCTATAGTAGATGAGAGGGTGAACCAACCTCTTGTGTCCTTCTTGACTAGAGCAAAGTCGCGAGCTTTGGATCTCTCTGCCTTGTTCTACTGCAGTGACAATAATTCCAAAATGTGTTGAGTCCAGATATGATCATCGAAGGGTGTATGCTTGCCTTTTTAAGTTCTTTCTTTCGTTGAGCCTTTCCTGAGGGTAGTGCCATTCACTACGAGACCTGCATGTAGTACATGAGGAGACTCACTGAATGCATCCGCTGGGTTCTGATTTTTTCCTTTTGCCATGGCGGCGTCGGTTAGACTTCTGATGTACTGCGACAGCTTAGTCCTCGCTTGCAAACGGTACCGACACGTGACTCGGATAAGCAGTTTCGGGAGTCATACGGGTCTGACAGATTTCGTTCACTGATCGTGGTGGTCTCTGTCCCACTTGTAGGGAAGAACCCCACGAGATCCACCAATTCTACTCAGTAAACCGACGTTTGTTTCTGCCAGTTTTGCTCCATGACGTCGCAGCTGAGAGCACAGGCGACAGCCCCGAAGCGACCACCGAAGATGGCCTCAAATCAGTCCCTGAACCATCTCTTGAACTTCACACTTCCTCCTAGACAGATTCAACCTCAGATTGTGCCTAGGAGGAGTAAGAAAGCTGTTCATTCAGCCGTGTGGAACAAGGAGAGTGAGTATCGTCTTCTGTATTGGTCATGCTACTTCTTACAGTGTCACAGGGTTCGTGAATGCGCAGTACCGGTTTGTTATGAATCCAAGCGGGGACTATACAGTCCACTTCGCAGATCCAGACATGTAAGGTTTACAAGATGTACCTGGGCCGCTCACACCTCACTGTTGAACTCAGCTTTTTCCAATGGCATGATATATTGCAGGTCATTATTCCACGGTCCTCGGCTTTAGCGTCCGCTACTGTTGTCGGCGGGGAGCGTGCTGTACAGGAGGAGGGGGTCAAGACATGTCCTATCTGTTTATCCCCTCCGACTGCTCCACGAATGACAAAATGCGGGCATGTCAGTAAATGTCTTCTACTACATACCAACGACTGAAGATCATTTCCCAGGTGTATTGTTTTCCTTGCATCTTACATTACTTGAGCATGTCGGACAAACTCAAATGGGCCCGATGTCCGGTCTGCTTCGACACACTCAACGAGAAACAGCTGAAAAGCGTCAAGTGGTACGATGGACCTCAGTTCCAAGAGGACGAGCCTGCTTTTGCCAGTGGCTCCTCGTGTGCCGCAGAGCTTTTGGACCATTATGCGACTCCTCGAGCTGGATCCACAATGCGGATGCGACTGATGCAACGTCCTCAGATGACAACCCTTGCATTACCACGCTCATATACTTGGCCATCGGACCTAATTCCACCTCATCAGGCTCCTTTTCACTTTCTTCCCGATGTGTACGACTATGCCAAATTCATGCTTGCCACTCCTGAATATCTGATCGCCGATCTCTCAAACGATTTGGACGTGCTCGCCGTAGAACGCCGGATGATGGCCAGCATGCAAGATGAACTCAGTATTTCGTTTATTGATGCAGCTGATCATAAGATTCGTCATCAGATTGCCAAAGCAACTGCTTTAGAATCGCCACAGCTCAAGGAAGCCATCGACAGAACTCGCAAGGATTACGACGACATCACACGACGTCACAACCTTGAATGGGCGCGAAAGCTTGCTGGGGAGATGAAAGGAGCTGCACTCCCCGAGGCACCAGAAGAATTTCTCGCCACAGGTTCGAGCTCTGGGATTTTCGTATCTTCGCACACTCCTATGTTGATCCCTGCCACTCCCGAGTCGACACCAGCACAAGCACCCGTTCCAACTGCCCATGCCAATACTTCTAATAATCGTAGTCACAGACAGCGCCGTAACATTAACCCTCCTCCCCCATCTACGCAGACCTACTACTACTACCAAGCAGCGTCTGGCCTGCCCATCTATTTACATCCTCTCGACATCAAGATCCTCTTCTCGCACTTCAACAGCTATGCTTCATTCCCAGACACAATTACAGTCTGTGTAGAATCTGCTACTGAAGGTACTGTCAACGACGACCTGCGCAAGAGGTGCAAGTACCTTGCACATACACCAGAGGGTGCAGATGTTGTTTTCATCGAGGCAGACTTGGAGGGAGTTGTGGATCAGGAGGGCCTTAAGAATTTTGAAGGGGCGATTAAACTCCGTAGGTCAAGGAGGAAGGAGAAAGGTAGAAAGGACGACCGCGCACGTGCGCGAGCGGAGGAACGTGAAAGAGAGAAGGTTATTACGCCGTGGACGGAGTCTGTGTTTTCCGTGCCTCTCGATCCCGTTCTTCATGCTGTGGAAGTTGAGGGGATAGCAAATCATGAGTCCCCCACCCCCCAGATTAGTGGTGCTTGGGGTTCGAGGAGCTTCGCGTCTGCTGCCCACTCTGCATCAGCCGCAGATCTCAGACATCCGAACATAAACAATCGCAATACAAGTCAAGAGATTGGGGACGAGTGGGAATTAGACGCAGCTTGGCACGAACTTGAGCAGCGAAGCACAGGCGGACAAGGGAACAAGAAGAAGAAGGGAAATAAACTTGTCGTCATGGGCAGCGGAGTGGGGGGACGAAGGCGATAGAATTTCTACTGGAACGGTTGAGTCATGATCTATTATCTTCTTTGTAACAATAGCAGCGTCACTTATTTTAATTGTTAAAACGACCCAATGATTATTTACAGGGACCCTAGTCAGCCTTTGCGATGCTTCGTTGAAAATTTGCAAGGATGCACGTGTATGGTAAGATTTGTATTCAATCCTATGTGTGTGCGCCGCAGTGTATCTGTACAAGTCTAAAAATTGGTGAGCCGCAGGCTCAGCGAATCTATCCAAGGGACTCTCCTAAAAGAGGTGCTTTCCTAGAGAGTTATAAATCATCAAACTCTGTCATAATGCTGTCTGGAAACACACGATGCACAATTTTTTTTGCCACTGGCTCGAAAAATGCAGCTGCTTCATGTTGGAGACAAGCTTTTGTCAATAATGTGTAGGAAGAACCTCTTGTGAGTGGTTCTCTGAACCACTGACAGGGTGTGATTATGGACCTAGAGGATGTGACTATATGCTATCTTTGAAAGCATGGCACTGGGGGCAGGAACCAATTTGCCTATGGATCAAATGTTGATTCCAGTGTGGTCTCAAATAAACTTAGGTCACTTTTAGAAAATGTTAACATTTTTGCTTGCATTTTCCTTAGTTACTATCAAATTTTCACATATACCTTCTACTCAGTGGATCTACATATTTTGATTACATCTACCCTGCCATATATTTTTGTTTAAATTTTTCCATGGGGCCAACAAGTCATAAACTTATATTTTGAGTAAATTTCAACTGTAATGAATCTTTATTTAATATTTTTTCATTGGAATCAAGCTAATAATTTTTTGTCTATGAATGTGAGCAACATATTACCTTGATTCTGATCACATTTTAGATACTTTTTAATTTATAACACCCCATGCTCTTCCTATTTCTATGCTTTTGTTCCTCTAATATATAATGAAAAACATAAAGTCAGTTGGTGGAAAACAGTTTGACCAAATGTTAAGATAATGTATTTTTTGCTCTGTAAACAAAAGTTGTATCTCATTGTATTTTCAATTTTGTTGGGAGAGCAAAGCATACATTATCTCAACATTTGGTCAAGCTGTTTTCCACCAATTGACTTTATGTTTTTTTTTATATATCAGAGGAACAAAAACATGGAAGTAGGAAGAACAGGGTGTTATAAATCAAAAACTATCTAGAATGTGATCAGAATCAAGGTAATACTATCCCTTCCACTGCAATCGGCAGCCCCCACAAGTTGGCAGTCATGCAAACATCACTGTAAGTCACAATATGTCACACAGGCTGGTTTCAAAGTCAGCTTGGCAGTCAAGCAAGAGGGCAAGGTCAGGCAGGATTTAGTGTGAGCCAGTGAGCACAGTATTCACTAGTAGATGTGTCTAAGTATGAGAGGGACCATTAGTAGTGTTGTGGTAAAATTGAGGATGTGTAGGGAGACCATATACACTGTATGGATGCTGCTGAGGTTGTCTATGTAAATTCGAGGATGATGCAATAGGACCGCTGGACGGACTAGTATTATGCTGCATTGTAGGATAAGATGGCAGGTAGACAGCTGGATTAGCATAAAATTGATGATTCTGATGAAAATATGGTTGGTTAGATGTAAGGTGCGGAGGATAACTTGAATGCGGCATGGGAGAGTTGAAAAATGATTGCTGGAAGTCACAGGATTTGACGAAGTAGCGCCATTGTCTGCATTATCCTGTGAGGTGCCGCTATTGGCCTGTCCCATTGACGATAGAGCGGCAGGATTCTTCCAACGTGTTTTTCCTGTCTGGAAGAGCACAGAAAAACATGGATTGTCAGCAAAGTGCTGATTTTCAGTGTCAGCAAGAAACTCTCTGATTCTTGCCAAGTTTCTCGACTGTCCCATCTCTCGAAATCTTGAGAGCACCAGCAAGTGTGATAAAATCATCCTTGCACTGAAGTGTCGAGAATGCATCAAATGTCTTTGACTTAATGTCATGTTCAATCTGAGCATGATGCACTTTGTGTTACAGGCATCCGTAACACCTACAAGAGCCCCTGCTCTGCCTACGCCTGCCCCCGCTCTGCTAGACTCCCCGCGCGGCGGTGCGCCGCCCGCGCCTAGAAAGACAGTGGTCTGGACCGCTGTGACCCCGCCCCTGGCGCTATGACCCCGCCCCTGGCCTAGACGGCCTTGTACCTGATCCATGGAGGCTGTACACCTCATGGTCACCCTAGATCAGCGCATGCATACCACATGTTGCTTCATGAAGATCCGGAGCGCTCTTGGCGCTTCCAGTACCTATGCGCAGCTGCCCTTGGTGCAGCATGCTTGATCAGAGGTTAAGCCTCATGTATCTTATCTGAACCTCATGTCTTGCTATCATAGATCATAGATATACTATTGATTACAGACTGAGCTAGAATACTTGTAGTACTTCCCTATAAGTAGACACAGACTATTGTACTTAGACTTTACTTTAATCTACTAGGTTCATCCCCAGAACTTGCTCATCTAAGCCTTACCAGCTTCCTTGTGTGAGACCACACTTCTAAGTCGCCCCCTTACGACTTAGCACGTATCCGCTAGCCCTGCATCTCGACGAGCGCCGTCTTACCGAGATCGCCGGAGGAACCCTTGACGTTCCGTCAAGCTGAGAACCACCCTCAGCTTCAGTAGACTCACTCGAGTCGTCGCTGAGAAGACCTATCCTAGTTCGCACACGCCGACCGACGGTCAGCGTAACACTTTGTCTTTGGACTTCTTTTTAGCCTGTTTCTCTGGATCAGCCTTATCTTTTTGCTGCTGCTCCTCTTCCTCTTTCTTGAAGTCCTCCTCAAGCTCTGGGTGTGTCACAAAATAGGCTTGTAATTTGACAGATTTCCTCAGCTACTTCTTTTTCTTGAAACTCTCTAACTCCAGTCAAGATTGAGCTAATGCCTGCTGTGCCATTGTGCAGTGCACATTCACAGCACCAAGCTGTGCAGTAAGGACCTGCATTGTTTGAACTAATGCCACAGCCTGCTGATACATGTGCTGAAGCTCTTGCCAAAGCTCCTCCTTCATTAGTGTCATTGCCTGGACATATGAGAGGATGACTGGATGTGGGATGGGGCCTGGTAGTTGTGGTGTCGAATGAGTGGTGCAGGTGTTGTCATCTTCCTCTTCCTCTGATTCAGACTCTGACTCTGAGTCATGTTCATTGACTGGCATAGGGAAAAAATCATCATCATTCTCCAAGTCCTCGGTTTCATGGCTGCTGTCCAGCCTCATTGACTCGTTGACTTCATCAGCTGCCACTGGCATTGGAGAGAAGACTTTGGCAGGATACGATGGTGGAAGATATGCAGTGGTTGAATGAATTAAGCTTGGTGTGAAGTCTTTGTCTGTGAAGACCGATGGATCGAGAGGATAGATACCAGTTTTTTTGAATGCTTTCTGGATGAGTTCTGGAGTGATGACATGGTGAATGGCCATGTATTCATGAATAAAATTATAATGGTCAATTTCAACCCCATTGGCAAGGTGTTTGTCACAATGTTTGGTCCAAGTGTGCTGCACAGATGAAAACACACCCACATCCAGCGGTTGCATTTTGTGTGTGGTTTTCGACGGAAAGGCATGGATGATGACACCATTATCATAAGCTGCCCTTTGGATAGTGCTTTGTTCATGTGAACTATGACCATCAACAGTCAAAACAATTGGCTTCTCAGGATCAACACAATATTTCTCCACTGTAGGAATCAAGTGATTCCTGAACCAATAATCTGCAATCTCATGATCTGTTCATCCCGTTGGAGAGAGAAATGCTGTCCAAAAAGATCACCACATTAGTAGAGCATAATGTAATCTTTGTCTGACTTACTTACCCGCTCACTTTATCTTTTAGATCCTGAATATCTGGGGCTGGTCCTTCTGAAAGGACAAACCATGGAGTCATCTTAGCACCAGCAGCGGAGATGCACTTGATAATGGTTATGAGCTCTAGATTATCGCTATGGACCTGATAACGATCTGAATCTTCTGCTGAAAAAATGAATTTTGTGCCAGCATTTCTCCTTCCCCCACCCATTTGATTGCCCTTCTCATCCACATTCCAATTATGCTCTGGTGGAATCTTATTATGGTCATCATCAAGCTTCTTTCGCATCTCAAAAAACTCGCCAATTGTCTCCTCATTGAAATTTTGAGCGCATTTTAGATCCAGTCCACTTGCTTAAGATATACAGAGGGATGGATGATGATGAATAAAGCCATAATGCCATTTCTGTGACAGGAGACAACCTGTTATTTCCTTAACAGATGCATACAACTTTGCTGGGTGAATAGGAGTTGCAGATGCAGATGCAAGTTTGCACCAGTCAGCAACAGTATGCTCCTGTGCAGCAGATAATAATTGCTGGCTCTCATGGGCATCCTGATGAGACTTATGTACTCCCAAGTGTCAATCACTCAATGTCTGACGTGATACCTAGACCAGTTGAGTGAATAATCACATGATGAATCACAACTCACATTTTGTTTCTTTGCCGCAGCTGCAATAGTTTTGTATAACCTGTTTGCAATTCCCTGAATCGCGGCCTGAATGCGAGACTCATATGTAGGGTCTGACAAAGCTCGCAGCTTTCCTCGCCTACCACTGCTTGACTTGCGAATGCGGACCAGCCCCATGACCAGCACTGTGCTGCACCCAGCAGTTGGCACTTCCAAAATGGGTGTGTTGAGTTTGAAACTCCATCACGACATGTATTGGCAGGTGACATTTTTGCGTGACTTCAACACTTTTAATGATCTCACTCAATTCTATTTAAATCATGGTCATTCAACCTTGTAATGAGCTGTATTAGAGGGAGAATGATATCTATGTTAAGAATTTTGTGTCTAGGTAACTAGAAATATAAGTTTTGTGAAAGTGCCAACTTGTGGGGGCTGCCAATTGCAGCAGAAGGGATAGTATGTTGCTCACACATTCATAGACAAAAAATTATTAGCTTGATTCCAATGAAAAAATGTTAAATAAAGATTCATTACAGTTGAAATTCACTCAAAATATAAGTTTATGACTTGTTGGCCTCATGGAAAATTTAAACAAAAACATATGGCAGGATAGATGTAATCAAAATATGTAGATACACTGAGTAGAAGGTATATGTGAAAATTTGATAGTAACTAAGGAAAATGCAAAAACTTAACTTTGTTAACATTTTCTACTAAAATCAAAAGTGACCTAAGTTTGTCAGACCACACTGGGTTCAACATTTAACTCATAGGAAAATTAATTCCTGCCCTCAGTGTGGATGATTCTTCATATGCTGAATGAGCAGAATATTAACTGAGTACAAAAAATAAGTGGGATAAACTTGCCAATGAAATTGAGTACATCAATTGCAAGAAACAGAAGGAAAAGAATCAGGAAGGAATAAAGACAGTCTAAGTGAACCAGAATGATGAGATGAAAAATGCATGAGTGAGCAAGTATATATATCATTGAGCAAATTAAATAATATATTATGCTAATATAGGAAACTATTTTTACTAAGCTTATAATAGCTCATTTTATGATACACATCAAAAGCCTATTCTGTCTGAATCACTTCCCATCATATGTGACATTATCCACATCAGACCTGACACTTTACATTTTTTACAAGACCTTTAAAATAACCTGCCCTCAGGCTCAAATGTTTTATACAAGGCTCCATCTTTCATTTAATTGCTCTGGCAACTCATATTAAAAATAATATTCTTCTAGTATAACTTAGAGACCACACAAGTCTTGAAAAGTGAACCTTTTGAATACACTTATTTAATTTCTTTTTGTAAGTTCTAATGTTGCTCAAATTGCTATATCATACTGGTTAAGGCTAAAGTTTGTTTTTTGAACAAAAGCCTCCTCATATTTAATAATATTCTATCATTATTGTCTTGGCATGGAGATAAGCATGGCATTGGTAAATATTCAGGCTTTGATTAATATTTTGTTTCCAATTGATAATGTCACTTTGTAGCTAGCTACTGATATTTTATACCTATCAAGTCAAATGTATATGGAATCATACAATACCTTTATTTATTCTAATTGGTTAGATAGTTCATACTCAGTTTCAATCTCTGCTTTAATATATATATATAGGTAGCTCATTTGTAGTTAGTAGTTCTTTAGTTCAAACTTTTTGTCTGTATTTTACTGGTAGCAGCCCAAATGTACCTGCTTAATTCTATTATCTTTTATCATGACATCCTTATTTGAGTCCTAGTCTCTGCCCTGTGTTAATTCATTTAAAAGGTTGTGATACTCACTTGCTATACTAGATCCTTCCAGTTATGTCACAAACATTCATGGATGATGCCTCTCTAAGATTTCTGTACAACAGATCTATTTGAGTGCATAACAGGTTTCATTTGCCCCATGTCAGCTGTTTTCCCTTATGGTTTTCTAAAAAGAAAGGTTGCAAATCAGTCACAATGACTAAATTAGGACAACCAACACTAGTATTCCATCTAAGATATTTGAAAACCCTTAACTTTTTCACTATGTTCTTAATCTTAACTATTATTATTCTTAGTAGTGACACTCCCATTGGTCTCTGCTTCTTATACAAAAACCTTGAATATGTTTATCACTTTTTCTTAATATGATACATGTTAAGCTTATGTAACATTGTCTGAATTCTAACTAAATGTGAGGCACAAGCATGTGACACAAATAAGGTCTATGTAAATCACTCACTCACTAGTTTCTTTTTTTGGTCATTAGAAAGCATAGTATCTTGTCATCTTTTTAGCATGAACCTAAATACATTAGGCTTTGTGCATATTTAAATATTGTATGTCTATTCAGATTCTTATAGGTTAGTGCTAGATCTCTAGTAGTATACTGACCTGCTGGGCCTTATAATAAGCTAATGTTAATTGCATTTGATCATTGATTACTTATTATGTATTTTTTTAGTAGTTTCATTTTTGCAACCTACCTGTAGTAAGGTTGTGGAGATTTGCCTAGCTGCTTCTCTTCGCCTTAGAATATTATATATCTTTACATATCATAACTTATGAAAGTGTGATTACCATATTGTTCTAGGTCATAACAAAGTCCTGGGTGTTGGAGACATTTTCATTATATACTGTATTATTTATACTCCCTAGATAGACCTTCTGTTTCTGCCTGTTTTCACTATAAAACTAACTTGCATTTTGGCTTAGAAAAACAACTCTGTAGAATTTAGAGTTCAAATCCTAATACTAGTTATACTCATTCCAAAAACCTTAAACTTCCCTTTTCACTTAGTCATTTGTTTCACTAATACCAGATATCCAAGTTCCTGTGGCCCTTTTCTACTGTTCAAATCCTCCTAAATTCCATCATCCTCCATAGTCTCTGTGCTTAGACAACAGAGATTCTCTAGAGTAAAAGGAGATTAAGTGTTTAGAGATAGTGATGGTCTACCTATGTGGCACTTAGTTAGACCATGTAATAAGTTCAGCTTATCTTGAGGTATTCTGATTAGTATAATCTATAGGATACAATAGTACTTATTCTCTTGCTTTCTTATTTTGTTTGACCTAATTCATGTCTAGATGCTAGATGGGAGGAAAAAGTTACTTTCCATGTGAAGTAGTCATCCCAAGCTTTGCACATTGAGGCAGTATATTTTGTTGGAATGTATGTTCAATTTGAAGCCTGTCAGTGGTCATTCAACTCCTAATGTCAACTTACATGACTTTTTATGATTAGGGGTTTACAATTCAAATATTGACCCTGATTGTATTAATGATGATAGGATGGTTATTCAAGTAGGGGAAGAGCAAGCATGTGTTTGTATATTTTCAGCTTGATCTTTATGGACCATTTGAAGCATCTCAATATATCTAATAGATAAATGTGCAGTTCCGACAAGAGATGAAAGTCTGCTAGTAATGTCATACTGGTATGGTAAGGTGGTTAAGATATATCTGAAGACTAGTCAAGTACAGGCATGTGTATTCACAAATTGTCTCTATTATATACATGTTGACAGGAGGTCTGGCTTAATATTCAATGGTATTACCAAAGAATAGACTTAGAAGATGAAGGCATTAAGTATGTTTCTAATTTGCAATTACTGAAACATTTTTCAGAAATGTGTTCATTTAGTCTTGTAGCTTGTGTCAGCAAATATAAGCTTGTCCTTAGTAATTATAGGTCCATAGTTGATATGTATTGTGTGGAGGGTATGTTTTTATCTATATATACACAATAGGGCAAATTTTTTGACATGCTTGCATGGTTTGCAGCTTATACAACTATCCCATCATATAATGAGGGTGATTTAAAGCAGCATTAGATACTAATGCTTTTGATTCTGTATATCCTCAGCCTGACATAGTATGCAGAACATTTAGAAGGCCACAAAGTATACATGCTATCAGTGTGATCCTCTGTTCTCCTCACCAAAGACACTGCAGTGATACTGCAGAAAATGTCAATAGTGGTTTAATGAGGCATGTCTTGCAGTTCATGGTCATCTGCTGGAAAAAAAAATTAAGGTGAGCCTATCATCAAATTATTAGGATGTTGACTTTGACCCAGAGTTTTCATCAATCTTGACCACACCGATTCAATGAGGGGGGTCATGTGGAATAGTTGACAATTTGTTAATATTGATCCAGTGGACAACTACATGATAATTGGAAGGACACACTTCAGAAAGCAATGCTCCCAGTAACTAATGTCAATATTCCTCAATATTACTACCTGACTTGTATGAAGGCCACAGCTATATAGCTGTTCTTTAGAATGTTAATTCCATTGGTATTAATACAATCAATCTCTCAGAGTAATGTGCCAGAGACCACTGAATGTATCAATGGAGTTAATGAAGTGTATGCCCATGTAAAGGGCCAAGGACCTGAGTGGCATATGTTCCAACATAAACCATATTGATGACAGATTATCTGGGATGAGATTAAACCATTAAAGCAAGGTGTTTGACACTACTGCAAAGGGAGAGGATCTCCAATACTGTTAAGGCATCCACAATACTGTCTAGAAAAAGTGAAGTAATGGTTGTTTTTGCAAATTGGATGGACATTGGATGCAGCTGAAGATATGCCATGAATTACTTCATTTTGTATTCCTCAGAAAGATTGATCTTTGATACATCAATCTTTCAATCCTTCCACAATAATTAATATAAAATAATATTTATGATGTTAAATGATATCCTCACCATGGATATGTCTAACATGATACCCTCACTGTTTTGGCAGCATCTGGTAGGAAGCGACTGGCAAGAGATAATACATTTTGCAGGATTTTCAGTGGAAATTGAGAGACCATGATGGTGGTGGTTGATGTTCAAATGTGCCACTAGGTCATCGACATTACAATGGATGTGACACACATAAGCACAAAATGTGGTTTATTAGAAATTTTCTTATATACCCATATATATAAAAACAAAACATCATTGTGGTTCAAAATGCTCTTGTGAGTGTTTAGAAAATGGGAATATAGTGGGTCCATTCTATTAAGGCAATGTGGTCATTGGATATCTGGCAAAAATTGTATTGTTGTTATTGTAACCATAATTTTAGCAAAATATTGCATCAATGACATACTAAGGTGGCTACATTAATGCAATGTATGGCAGGCAGTATCTGCTCATGTGCACCTCGAGCAATTTTCCATAGAGGTCTCAGAAAATTGCATTATGTGGACCATACATGCTATTTACCATTTTTATTTGAATATAGGTATGTGGTTGATATGTGGAACAATATCCCACCATATGAAGAATGTGTGCAACATATCAGCCCAGAAACTAGTATGCATCTATATATCTGATTATGAGAGACTATTTGAGAGCCACACTAAACTTTAGGCATCTAAAAAACTATTTCATTATCATAGGTCAATGTCTAGACTCATATTAAAGAAGATATACAATTGGAAGGTGGGGCCACATGAAGTTTTACCAGTTCCATTGAATTAGGTAAGCACAGCATTTTCCATCCAAATCTGAGTGTTTGTAATTGTTTACTGGATAGTTTGCCATCAGCTGTTCCTATAGATTTGTTAGTAAATGAATTTCACCAACCTGCAATGAATACTTATCCATTGTCATTCATTATTTATTTTTCAATAGCCATTGTTCTGTTAACTGGTAAAAGACCTCCCAATAGATAGATGAGATCAAATGCAACAATGGAGCTCCACACACTAGGCAAGTACTGAATTCATTTTGGTGTATATATTGGGATTAGCTTACCAGTAACCGGTAGTGCATTTAATCCATATTACAGAGTTCACATCCAGTCTTGATGACGAAGGTGACCATAATACACAAGTTGTCAACATGCATATCAGACAGCGAATTAACAGTTTGTCAAACAGTTTATACAAAATGATCTCTAATGCATTTGATATATTTGATATGGCAGGTGGGAGCATTGACCAGATCAATGCTGATGAATATGATACTGAGTTTACATTGGAGAGCACAATGGAAATGAGGCAAAATGAGAGACACAAGGTGTTGCAAAACAAAATATACAATGCTAGACTAAGGTCTCAAAAAGTCTAGACAATAATACACCTGACTGAGGAAATCAAGGAGGAGGTGGCCAAGGTGACTGATGAGTCCCTAGCATGGGACAATGGTATTCCTGAGTGAAGAGGGGTGTACATATGTGAGCAGATGAGAAATATCATGGCCTTTGAGAACAAGGCCATTATCGCAGCCTTTGGCATCCAGAAGAATAGGGCAGCAATTAGACAGACACAGTATCAATGGATGAAGAAGAGAGGGGAAAAGAAGCAGGAGTATATGTGTGTGATTATCAATATGTGCCGCTGCTTATTGGAGGAGCTGGAGGATATCATCCTTCATTCAGCGGACTAGTAAAGTATGATTTATTTTCGTTCAGAATTGCTTATAGAGATCAGTGAACTTGTAATTATTTGATATGACTGAGATAGGATGCATGCAGAACTTCTCCTTACCTGTGCATACTCATAGAGCCAGACATTGTTCCATGTGTGGTTTTTACCATCTGTCACTGGCCTTTTCACAGGTTCCTTCATTATAGCCTACCATAATTTATGATGTTCAAATTGCTTGTCATAATACATACCTAGCAGGATGAGTCATTTTGTTATGCTCAAGCACAACATATACCATGTGAGTGAGTCTTGGGCTTTTCATTAGTCATACATCATCGGTTCACAAATTTCAAGGATGCAGAGACTTCATTTTATGCTACAATAATTAACTAATATGTAGTGTATTATATGAGCATTTATTGAGTTCCAGTAAATTTGCCTAATACTAGCAGAGATGTGTCAGTTTAAGGTGTAGGCAACCTGTATATTAATGATCAATATAGGTGCTATCCGCTTTGATGTCATTCTTATGGCCTTAGATTCCTTGTGCATATTATAATCTGCAAGTCTAACAGAGAGATGCTAAAGTTGAATGTGATTACTACTACCACTTTTTAAATATAATATTGCCCAAAGCTTTACCCCACTTTCCATCCTGATCCAAGTCAATGTGCCTTCTGCATTGTAATGTGGATAAGATATAAACCCTGCATAGCTCAGCAGTCACTATTCTTTTGAGGTAAAATTCTGGGGATAAATCTTACACTATTGTGATGCTTGGAACCTCCCTGGGTAGCAAATAGGTCATTTCCATATATGTGTCAAGGATTATAGAGCACTATGAGTTTCCTGTCCTCACCCATCTATTGTCCTGCAAATAATCTTGTCTAAAATCAAAACTACTTGTCCCACACTCTGTACATCTACTTGTCTGCACTTTCATGTGCATTGGCCATATTGCACGCGCATTCCCGTGCTTCTCATACCTCAGAAATGCATTAGGAAAGTCCCTTGTCTATCTATAGTCTATTCAAACCCCATTGGTATGTGGATTTCCTTACCTTGAGGCTAGTAAAATGTATTACAGTCTTATTACATGTCTTTAAATATTTACTATCTTTTCTATCCCTTCCTTCTCTGAGGGAGAATCCAGACAGCATAAGTTGACTATTTCAAAGTATTATCTAAGACACTTTCCTTGTACTGTCATTAGGTTCACCTTTGGAGTAGTCCCTTGTAGTGCACACTTTTAGCCCCTATTAGGTCCCTATACCTAGATTATCCTTACTTTGCAATATACCTTTGCCCTCACTCTCTAAACCTCATTCCTTGACTTCCCTATACCTTATCTGCACTTTCCTCCGCTTTCTGCACCTTCAGCCATGTGTTCCTATGCTTTGGATAGCCTTGGATACATTCCTACATCTCATGTGTACCTGTCCACTATTTTCCCATGCTTAGTGCACCCTCAGGTCACACATATCTACAGTCGTTCTAGTAACAATTCCTTTAGGATCAAATGTGTCTGTTTAGACATAGCAGCTAGGTATTAGCTTGATCCAACCTTTTCTTGCTACCTAGCAAGATTGTTGTTTCTACACCATATTTCAATGCAGGTACTTGTTTTGTTCCAACCATGAATAAGACCATGGTGAAGGTTCCTTTATTTACTCATTACAAAGGTATCATGGTCAGAGGAATGTTATGACTTGCCTAAGATATTGGGGCAAAGTGGTTTGTGCCAGTGGTATATTAAGAATGCTTTGTATCTTCTTGGGATCATGCATGGATTCCATAAAGGAATGTATGTTACCGAAAACAATAGGGTTGGTGTAATCATCATATTGTGCCTGCATATCTATGAAATGAGAATGAAACATAATTTATACCATGAATTGCTATAGGTCTTAATGGCAAAATTCCGAATTGTTCCTTGAGATATTCAGTTGTAAGTTCATTTTGAGGTTTGTTGTATGGTATACCAGTAATAATGACACATCAGTTGATTGACAGTGCTTTAGAAACAATTCCCATGACATCAAGAATGTGAAGTGTGTTGCCTGAAAGATGAAGAACATGGTTTGAGGTGGATTCAGATGGATTTAATTTAGCCATGTATTTGACTAGCGAAATGTCAACATGCTCACATATATTGAGCATGAATTTATTATAAACTATTGGAAGAACAGTCTTATGCCCATTCCTCCACATGATGCATGGGCTTAATCATAGAACATTCTTTCTGAGGACACCAATAGTGAGATCAAGGTCCAATTTGAATGACATTGCAGTTGTTCAATGTAACAGGAAATATTCTTGAACAGCAATTGATATTTGACATGTGCATCCCTAGTGTAGTTAAGGGCAGGCTCTGTAAGACACTTCACCAATAGCTCTAATTCAACATCAGACAATCTAGGAGCATGTTGTAATGTGTGAGTGTATTACCCAAAGTACACTCATGATGAATACAAAGGTTTTAATCTTCAGAATGCCAGGTGCTGGAGAAAACTCATAGTGCTCTATAATCCTTGATACATATATGGAAATGACCTATTTGCTACCCAGGGAGGTTCCAAGCATCATAATGGTGTAAGATTCATCTCTAGAATTTTACCTCAAAAGGATGGGGACTGCTGAGCTATGCAGGGTTTATATCTTATCCTCATCACAATGCAGAAGGCACATTGACTTGGATCAGGATGGAAAGTGGGATAAAGCTTTGGGCAATATTTTATTTAAAAAGTAGCAGTAGTGATCACATTCAACTTTAGCATTTCTCTGTTAGACTTGCAGATTATAACATGCATAAGGAATAGATTCACAATAACTATTATGGCAAGGTTATTGTGCTATATCCTGGAGATATGCTGTAAGTTCTGTAAAATCTGTTGTATTTATCACTGATATGTAGGTGGATAAGGATTTTTTGTGCTGAAATTGTACATGTGGTTTACACACCAGTATCATCATTTTGCACTGGAGGACATTTTTACTATTATTCCTGTATACACCTAACTGAACTATTCCGCTATGTTGATGCTGAGATCACCAAGACATCCACCAACCCAGATATGGAGCATGCATTAGAGACATTGCATCGAATGGTGATTGCACTTCCATATCTCTCCCTGAGGAATAGTCTGTATTCATGTTTAGTATGTGTTTTGATAACATTTATCCAAATGTCAGTGCTTTACAAGAGATCATTACTAAGCCTTTGCATCATGGCTATGAAACAACTACACTATCGTGCTCATGGTGCTAATAATCAGTTTAAGCCAGATCAAGTAATTGATAGGGTGGCACTCCTTACACAGTTCAAACTGAAGTTAGACCTATAGATCATTTCATTCTCTACTTTCAATTAGTAGAAAACTAGACCTCTCACTAAGTGATATGATTCATGTATTATTAATGTTGACATTTGTAGCAACAAACATATCTCAACAACCTGATTTTTTCTGACAAATTGAACTTTACTATTTATGTGAAGCCTAGAAAAATCAATCTTTGAGGGAGAGTAAACTCACACATCACATTCCATATTGGTTTAGAACACTCTGAAACCATCTCCAATTTATTTTTATGATTATTAAATACTATGAACATCCTTTAGTACATCAGTATTGACATGAAATAATGACTCTTGGTGGAGCAGGTAGGGGGAGGGGGTACCATGACTATAACCTCTGGATCAAGTTTTATTTAAAGCCAGGCAAGTCTACAAATTTGAACCATAATTATTAATAGACAAATATATTTTTTCACTGCATGGTTGGATAGTCTAGTGGTAAAGACATTCCTATTATAACTCACATGGCCTGAGTTATAATCATAGTCCTGTCATTACTCATCAGTAGATTTAATGTTCTTGAAAGCCAATTTGCTGTTCATCAGTAAATTTGGTATTCAAGTATATCAGTTTGCTGATTTTGATTTATTTTTAGTTCTCTGTCAGGCAAAGAAAGTCATATGAAGGTTAGTTATATCTACTCAATGGGACAGTCTAACACATCTGTGTATGCTGTAAGGACAGCTCCCTTGTCTCACCACAAATTTTTCATAATCTGTCTGCTATATCAGCACATGTGTCTAGCAATAAAATAACACTAAATAAATGAGGATTTAGACACTCATCCTTCCTCTTCATATTTGTAATTTTATGCCAATCATCATGTCCAGCAGACCATTAATCACCAGCTGCGCATCATGTCTAGATGGGAGGAAAAAGTTACCTTCCATGTGAAGCACTCATTCCAAGCTTTGCACATTGAGGCAGTATATCTTGTTGGAATGTATGTTCAATTTGAAGCCTGTCAGTGGTCATTCAACTCCTAATGTCAACTTACATGACTTTTTATGATTAGGGGTTTACAATTCAAATATTGACCCTGATTGTATTAATGATGATAGGATGGTTATTCAAGTAGGGGAAGAGCAAGCATGTGTTTGTATATTTTCAGCTTGATCTTTATGGACCATTTGAAGCATCTCAATATATCTAATAGATAAATGTGCAGTTCCGACAAGAGATGAAAGTCTGCTAGTAATGTCATACTGGTATGGTAAGGTGGTTAAGATATATCTGAAGACTAGTCGAGTATAGGCATGTGTATTCATAAATTATCTCTATTACATACATGTTGACAGGAGGTCTGGCTTAATATTCAATAGTATTACCAAAGAATAGACTTAGAAGATGAAGGCATTAAGTATGTTTCTAATTTGCAATCACTGAAATATTTTTCAGAAATGTATTTATTTAGTCTAAATCACTCACTCACTAGAATAGCTCACTAGTTTCTTTTCTTGGTCATTAGAAATCATAGTATCTTGTCATCTTCTTAGCATGAACCTAAATACATTAGGCTTTGTGCATATTTACATATTGTATGTCTATTCAGATTCTTATTAGGTTAGTGCTAGATCTCTAGTAGTATACTGACCTGCTGGGCCTTATAATAAGCTAATGTCAATCATGGAGAAGTGTGGTGTATCTATCTATAGACTCTGTGAAGGTAGAAGGAGTAATGAAATGGCCTGTTTCTAAATGTATAAAAGATATACAAGCATTCTTTGCCAACTTCTACAGGAGGTTTATCCTCAGGTTCTCAGACATCACTAGACTGATAAATAATTTATTATGGAAAAATGTCAAATGAGATTGGACAGAGAAACAACAAAATGCCTTTGATGAATTAAAGAGGTGATTCACAGAAGCTCCAGTCTTAGTCATGCCTGATATTGAGAAAAAGATGAAAATAAAGACTAATGCTTCTGATTATACAACAGGAGCAGTTTTATCTCAACTGATGGAAGACGATTTGTGGCATCCTATAGCTCACTACTCAAAGTCAATGAATGATGTAGAATATAATTATAACATTCATAACAAAGAGTTGTTAGCAATCATTTGAGTATTAGAGGAGTGGAGGCACTATATGCAGGGAAAACCTCACCATGTGGAGATCTGGACAGATAATAAGAATCTTGAGTATTTCATGACAAGTTAAAAATTGACAAGAAGGCAAGCCAGATGGTGTTTATTCCTGGTGGAGTATGAATTTACACTCCAACATAAGCCTGGTGTAGTCAATGACAAAGCTAATCATTTATCTCAAAGAGAAGACCACAGAGGAGGGGTAGAAAACAACAATTCAAATCATATTTTGCTGAAACTGATGTTTTTCACTGTCAAAGTTGCTAAAAGAGGTCAAGCTCTGATACAAGGAGAAGAAAAATTACTGAGAAAGATAAGGCACTCATTCATCATTGTCTGGAATGTGACAGGAGAGTTCATTAAACTGAAATACATTATGGTTGGTTTGTGGTGATCAAACAGTGTTTTGAAGGTGGCCTTCCACTCATCTCCTTCTTTCATATGAATGCTATTATACTTTCATCATGCATCCATGTTGGAGTACATCATGGCACCAGTTAGAGCATCAATTAGATCTTGGGATCTCGGTAATGGTTTTTAACCATCTTCTCATTGAGCTTTCTATGGTTTATCACCAGTCTTAACATGCAATTTTTTAGCCACAAAGAAGAAAGGTGCTGTAACTGGAGATTGTGAATCTCTAATACATCCCAGTGCAGTTTCAGCTTTTAACCAATCTTTCAAAGTGTCCATCTCTTTGGGTAATAACAGGTATGGTTTCACATTTGGCAGAAGATTGACATCATCTTTAAGATCTATTGCATGATTTCATTTCATTTTTTCAGGGAAGCGCTTAGATTCTTCTTCTGAGAATACTCCCAGGTACTCATGAAGCCAATCAGAAACCATTTCTTTAACTGATTTTTTCACTGGGGAGGCCCCCCTCGAGCGAGGTGCCGAGCGATGGGGGGCTGGATGTTACCAACATAGTGTTAATCTTGTTAGTGTTGCTGAGAAAAGTTGAAAAGTTGAAAGGTCCCTCTTACTACTGCAAGAAGGGGAAAGTTTTGCTAAAGCTCATCAGCAAGTTTTCATTGTTTAAATAGAGAGGATGAAGATCATTAGTCATCATTAGATGTTATTGTCTAATGTTAGTTTTGTGAAAATAGAATTACAAGAATCGTACCATGGGATCCCGAAGGAGACCCGTTTCCTATCTTCTGAACATTGTGTGAACAGTTAAAAATACTGTACCAATCAGAAGATTTTTTCACCTTTGTTGCTTCTTCTGCAACCTTCTGCTCCATGGCAACTGAGGCTTTATATCTGATCCACTCTGTTGGATTCTCTTCATCTTCTGTTACCTCAACCATTGCCCTGTTCTTTGTCAGGTCTTCTTTGTCATCCTCTTCTATGGGAATCAGATCAGGCAAAGTGCCTCTTATATTTCTCCTGTTTTCTTTATTAAATAATCTTTTTTCCTTCTTTGTCATACACTTAATAGGGCAGGTGAGAGAGAAACACCCTGCGTACTAATCTACCTCTGAGTCTGGATTATGATATCTTAACCAGTCTATGCCAATAATTACTTCATCACTGCTGAGGTCTGTAACCATGAATACTGTCTTGTCTTCAACATGATTTCCAATCTTTAGACCTAGTTCAGCGAAGTGTGTCATTAATCCAGCAGCATTTAGCAAGCCATCAATATTTTTAACAGGAATCAGTCTCATTAATTTATGACAACAGATACCCTTCTTTTCTATAAACTTCTTGTCTATAAATAGTGTTGAAGTACCACAATCTACCAGTGCCTTGACCTCTGCTTGCTGGTTCTTTCTATGTACTACATATATATTGCACTCCCCATCACATTATACATCATCCAAGTATTAGGGAGCCATTTCCTGATGCTTTAGGATCAAACCTGATATTTTGTAGTTTCTTAGTTGATATTGCAAATATTACTGCTCTTTCTATCCAAAATACCTGTTGTAGCACTTGGATTGGTGCTGGGCACAAATCCTGCCAATCTCACAGATGACTCATATTGCACTCCTCAATGCCCCTCTTATCTTCCAAAAGCTCCACATGTTCATCCAAGTTGTCTGAAGGTCATCTGTCTGTTTCTGAAGCCTATTTCCACTTGTGACCCTCTGTACCATGTCCCGTCCATGTCCGTTTGACTTTGCTGGTATGTTTTTCACTTTGTTTGTCTATTATTGAGAATGCCTTAGGGGCACATATGTTGTCAGCCCGTCAAAAGCTTGATCAATACGTATAGCAGCACGCCTCGCGCATTATTACATGCATATCTGTGTAGTGGCTTGCCTCGAGTCTTATTGCATTTCAGATAGCTTATCTTGCTACTGCTTTTACCTATGCAGTTTCCAAACTTTCATGCTGTAGGATATAATCTGGCTTGCTAATTACTCACACTTCACTTCACTTCCTTTGCTACGAGTCATAGTTAGTAGAGTCACTTTTGGATAGTTGTACTTCACGCAATTGATCCTCTTTGTTCATTCAGAATGATTGTTTGGCTTGACCGCTGCCATTTTGCATCTCGCTGTCTTTGAGTTCTTTCGATAGGCTTTGCTTAGTCATACTTCAGTACCTCATGAAGTATTTGTTCAATGTGAACAAAAGTGGTCTGAAGTCAAGAAACAAGGGTCCAAGGTTGCGTGAAGCATCCAATGAGCTTCTGGTGAATAGCGAAGGTTCTGAGAGTGAAATATGGCGGGTATGTCGAAGTATAAGACTTGTGGAAGTAACAACTTTTGTAGCACCTACACAGAATCAACTCTTCACACTGTCATCATTATCCTTGCACAACCCACTCACTTTCCCAACATTCCCTATTGCTATTTCCCACAATTCACTGAACCCAAAACCCAAAACCTGCTGTAGAGATACAACAATTGCTGGTCACAACATGCAGTAAGCAACCAGCAATATAATAATGTTGTGGTCTTGCACAGCCTAGTCTGCTATACTTGCGAGACAAGTGCATTCGACCCGAGGGGTTTGCTGTTTGGTATTTAGAATAATTAGTTATATGAAAAGGAAGATAGTCCGAGTGCAGGAAACAAAGCCTGAAGGTAGAATTATGAGTCCAATGTCAAAGCATTGGGTCTGATGTTTTTGAGTTAGTGGGTTACCTCGGGTTGCATTGGGTTAGCATTGGGAATGTAGTGAATGTTGGGGATAGCAAATGTCGGATGTTTTGGAGTGTTTCAGATAAAGAAAGGATGATATTTGCAGAATTCAGCTAAGAACTACTAAATATTGGATGACCTTCTCCTACTTGGAAGTAGAAAGGTAAGTAAAGTAATAGGTAGGAGGTATGTGAAACATATAGTGTCTATGTAGAATTTTGGAGTGCTATAGGCGAAGGTAGTAGCAATAATTTTCAGGTCCGATGTCCTATGTAATAAGACATGTGGTACTGCAGACATGTAATAATGTGTTCTATGATGTTAGTGATGTGAGAACAAGTAACTGCGCACCTAGTGGGGATAGATATGACAGGACATGACATAGGGAGGATATTTTCATTGGGTTAGCATCGGATTACATCAGATAAGTGTCGGATAAGTGGATAAACATCAGATTGAGCAGGTAAGTGTCGGATAACATTGGGAAGTGATTCGGGTGTTTGACATGCATTGGAAAATAGCAGAATATGAGCCTAGTGCGAGCTCGAGTGCTACACTGCTAACCTGCTAAACCCAAAAACATTGGACACAATGCTTTGGCATCAGACATCATAGTTATACCTTTGGATATTGTTTCCTACACTCGGACTTTTGGCTATTTATCTTTTCACTAACTTGAGACCTATTCCAAACAGCAAACCTCTCAGGTCAAATGCATTTGTCTTGCAAGTATAGCAGACTAGGCTGTGCAAGACCACAACACATTTTATATTTTGCTGGATACTTACTATATGTAGTGTCCAGCAATTGTTGTATTCCTACAATGCATGAGGTGTGCTGCTATACATATTATTTGAGTAAACAAGGCTCCTGATAGGTCACTGATGTATCTGTTCCTATGACATATTCAATCAATGACAGATGAAGTGAAAAATGCACCAGTGAAGTCAAATAGTGTAGGTATACAACACAGAGTGGGGCTATATGAAGATGGCTCCAAACTGATATCTTTATGTTGTGGTCTTGCACTGCCTAGTCTATACTTGGATGAGACAAGTGTGTTTGACCTAGCGGTCTGTGGTCTGGGAATAGTCTTGGGGGTCAGTGAGTAATGTGGGGTCAATAGTCCAAGTGTAGGAAACAATGTTCAAAGGTATAATTACAAGGTCTGATGCAAAAGCATCAGGTCTGTTTGGTTGGGCTTTGGGTTTGGGTCCAGAGTATTAGAAACTAATAATGACACAATAGTAAGTGTCAGAAAGCAAGCAGTATGCATAATAATAATGGGAATGGGTGTGGATGATGAAGGAATGATGATATTTGCAATGTAAACTAAGAACTATGAAATATCAGGTTTGACCCCTAAGCATTGGAGAACAGCTCTCCTCTACTTGGATGATGAATGATGCTATGGGGAGTCCAATATTTATGTAGATACATAGAAATCCAGAAACCTATAGGTGAAAGTAGTAGTGCAATATTTTGGGTCTGATGTCCTATGTAATAAGAGGTGCTATGGACTATGAGAATACATGGTCCTACAATGTTAGTGATGTGAAAACAAATAACTATGCACCTAGTAGGGCTAGCATGACAGGACTGGACATAGGTAGGACAAGTGTGCATGATGTAGCACTTGGCCTCATGTTGGGCCAATATCAGAGTATAGATTCCAACATCTTTTTTAGTCAGTATATAAGGGAAGAGTCAGTGTGGGATATTACCAGAAACCCATGACCCTGAGCCTATGGTAGATCTAATCAGATATTGGGGACCACTCAGTTTTCCTTTTATGTAGACTTTTCTCATATTCTATTTTCATCATCATTCCTATCTGGAGGAGCCCTTATGAGTAGCTTCTCACTGACATTAGTGAAGTGGGTTCCAGAAAACAACTGGCACTATGTCATATATCTCTCAAATACTGTGCAAGTATTTTAAATTCAAAGACAATTGTTACTACAGTGAAAAATGCAGTTTCAGCCATGAGTTTAAATGTCACAAGTGTGGAGAAAAGGGCCACATGGCCAAGAACTGCCAAAAGTAGATTCTTATAGAAAAACAGTCTGTTCTGCCAAAGTGGTTTAGTGAGTGGCTTACCACAGATGCCAGCAAGAAATTTGAAAGGGAACTTGAGGCAAAACAAAATAAACCTCCAAAATGGTTTGAGTTTTGGTTGATGACAGAACAAGGCAAGAAGATAGCCTTAACAGTCAAACCAGAAGAAGCCAGATGTTTGGTGGGTGTGCTGAGGTGGTTCACAGGGTGGTTGACCATGCAAAGCAAAAAGAATGAAGGGTTCAAGCCAAAGTACAGGGGCTTAGATCCAAACAACAGATTTTTGATCCTATTGAATTATGTGGATGTAGAAGAAGTATTTCTAAAGATGAAATCAGAACATATATTCCTGTCATGTTAAAAGGAATCTGGAAACCTATAGGCAAAGTAGTATCAGAATATTTTGGGTCCAAAATACATGTAAAACAACATGAGGTACTGCAGACGATGAGAAAACATATAATAGTGTTGGCTATGGCATGAGTAACATGCAAAATAAACAACTACGCACCTAGTGGGGCTAGCAACACGGGACAGGACACAGGGAGGGCAAGTGTACAGGATTTCAAGTCGGCCGATGCAGCCAAAATGTTGGGTCTGCTAGTCAAAGTATCGGATTACATCAGGTTATGTCGGATATCATCAGGAAGTGGTTCATGTGCAATGGGTATTTGATGTGTATTGGAAAACAAATGAATATGAGCCTAGTGCGAGGCCGAGTGCTACAGTGTTATTACATGCATATCTGTGTAGCAGCTTGCCTCTAGTCTTATTACATTTTTGGGTTGCTTATCTCACTACTATTCTCACCTATGCATTCCAGACTTTCACATTATAGGATATAATCTTGCTTGCCAGCTATCTTGTTCTTTACTTCACTTCCCTTGCTATGAATCATAGTTAGTAGAGTCACTCTTAGATAGTCACACTTCATGCAATTGATCTTTTGTTCATTTGGAATGATTATTTGGCCTTACCGCTGCCATTTCACATCTTGCCTTCTTTGAGTTCTTGGGTAGGCTTTGCATAGTTGTACTTCAGTACTCTTGCTAGTCTTATAGTCACTTCAACACTTCAACATATTTTGACAAATCTGCCAGTGCCACATTCACTCTCAGAAATTCTTGCTGTTTAGTTGCTCCCTCTTATACTTGTTTTTTTTTTTGCTTTTTTTCATCTTTTGTTGTGTTACATATGTATATATGTATATATGTACTTACCTCTTGTTTGTTTAATTACAAAATGAATTTTTTTGGAATGAAATATGTGTACAAAGGTCAAAGAATTCTAGCTTTTGTTTGAAGCCACCCAACATTATCAAACTTTGTCATGGCTGCCAAGTGTTGGCAATATTTGCCAGATTGGTGAGAAATGGCAAGTAATTGCAGGCTGACTATCATGATTGTGCTTTTGGCAGTTTCCATCCAACTTACTCCAGGTATATAAAGCATTTTCTAGTGAACTACCATTTTGATAGATATTATACAAATTTTAAGTCAGGTAAAGCTTGACTAGTGATGTGCACAGCCTGGCTTCAGGCCGTGGGCTGGCCTAAGCTGAGCCTGATTAGGCTGAGCTGAGCTGGGCCCAAGTCAGGGCCTGACCACAGCCCAGGGCCCAGTGTAGCACTTGGATCAGTGTTGGGCTCGTATCCTGCCAAACTCATAGGTATCTCACATTATACTCCTCGACACTCCTCTTACCTTCTGAGAGTTCTGTGCGTTCATCCAAGTCGTCCGAAGGTCGTCCGTCCCCTTCCGAGACCTGTATACACTTCCGATCTTCTGTACCATGTCCCGTCCGTGTCCGTTTGACTTCGCTGGTGCGTTTTTCACTTGTTCATCTGTTATTGATTATGTCTTAGGGGCACATACATTGTCAGCCCATCGAAATCATTGGTTAATATGTATAGCTGCGCGCCTTGTGCACTATTACATGCATATCTCTGTAGCAGCTCGCCTTGAGTCTTATTGCATTTCGGATAGCTTATCTCGCTACTGTTTTCGCCTACACAATTTCCAGACTTTCACGCTGTAGGATATAATCTGCCTCGCTAGCTACTTGCACTTCACTTCACTTTCCCTGCTACAAGTCATAGTTAGTAGAGTCACTTTTGGATAGTCGTACTTCGCACAATCAATCTTTCTTGTTCATTCGGAATGATTGTTTGGCCTGACTGCTGTCATTTCACATCTCACTGTCTCTAAGTTCTTTCGATAGACTTTGCCTAGTCATACTTTGCAAGTCTTATACTTCGACATACCCACCATACTTCTACCTCGGAACCTTCGCTGTTCATCGGAAGCTCTTCGGATGCTTTGCACAACCTCGGACCTTTGTTTCTTGACGTCAGACCACCTTCGGATCTCATCAGACGAGTACTTTGGTACTTCAGACACATCTTCGGAATGCTGAACGCACTCTTGGTAACATTCTTCTCTCTTACTCTCGATCTTAACTAGATATCCCTTGCATTTATATCAAGGAGTCTTTCTATAGGCAGTCTCTTTGGGACAAGCATTACACTTGCACATTGAGTTCTGAAGGTAACACTTTTGTAGCGCCTACACAGAATCAACTCTTGACACTGGCTTGACATGTTGAAAAGCCTGAGCCGGCAGCTCAGGCTGTGGCTTTATGTCCCCCATCAATGTCATGGTACGTTGTTGTCTTTAGTGCTGCCATAGTCTGGTTCCGAACCTCGGTTCAAACCTGAACCTTTCCGAACTGGACGCATGGTCCGGTCCAAGGTTCGGCCAAGACTCAGAACTGAACCTTTCTGGAGGTTTGGGGTTCAGGCTGGTAGTGAATAGGTTCGAACCTGTTTGAACCTCTCAAATTTTGTCAGCTTCACACTTTTTTAAAAATATGTAAGTATTTACTACATGTCAATATATGCAAAGGCATGTGTCTGGAACCACAGGTTTGGGCCATCGGGTGAGATTGACGCGGTCCTTCGTGCCTGCCGCGGTCGTGATGCGCTGTGACACAGGATTGCACCATCACAAATTCATGTTCAAACACTAACTTAGTAAGTAAGATCTTATGCCACTATGAATTCCAAGATACAATGTTTGTTTTCAGATAGCACTCAAGTATTGTCTCATGCAGCATCAAGGGCGTCAATGCCTCGTCAGCAACCATTGGTCAGTAGGCAATCATCTTCGTCCTCTGACCTTCGTGTCTGATGCTTGTGCTTCAGGGTTATCGCAAATGATTCCGAGGTCTTCCCAGAACCACACAAGTTTAATCCTCAGCGTTGGATTGACGATGCAGGTCATATGCACGGTGATCTCAAGTCTTTCACTTTTGGTTTTGGCCATCGGTAAGTGGTATCGTTCATCTCTCAACCCATTCTCATTCCTTATTCAAACGTCCTCGGAATGAACCAGGAAGCAGTTGAACACCTACGACTCAAGGAAAAAGATTCAAGCGATGCTACCGAGCCCAGTCATGGATCAAGAAAATGGGGAGGTACAAATTTCTCAGCTTGACCATGGTGGATCCGATACTTACTTCTGTACTCAGCAAGAAAACGATGTTGAGATGGATGACTCTGATGAAGAACTCGGCCATATATCAATCAAAGCATCCAAGGTGCCTGTCTCTACCTAGTTACTAGGCGCCCAACCTACAATTGGATCCAAAGTCAGCGAGTGGTTCATCAACCGTTCGAAATACATCCCTCTTCGACTACTTCAGGTATGCGAGTTATAGTATTCAGCGCTTACTCTTCCAGGCGTGCAGAATCGAAGCACTCGAGTGCTACCAATCGTCCGTCTCCTCTCTCTCATTCTCATTCTCCTCCTTGTCTTCTTCCCTTCTCCTGCTCTCATCCATCGTCCGTATTCATCTGAGCCACATCAGCAGTTGCTGACATGTGCTGTGTTAGAGTTAGCGCATAGTAATGAAGGTACGAGCACAGGAGAGAAAGCTTAGTAATACGTACAAGAATGAATGATGTAGGGAACGACTAATAGCCGGTAATGTCCGAGACGGACATTATTTTGTCAGCAATAGCGCGGACCATAGACAAGTCCGCACTTACACATACACGGACCGGATACTTACAATTAGCATACCATAGTATATATACTGTAGTGATATTTAGAATAAAAGTCAGTCCAAATAATATTCATAACTCCTATTCTAAAGTCTACATACTTCTACAGGTTATGAGCCCTGACTCGACATTCATGGATACTACGCTCCCTGGAAACTCATCGCTGTACACCATCCCAAAACTTGCCGACAATGGCTCGAATTGGATCACCTATAAGGAAAGAGCGTTAACAGTGATTTGCGCATGAGGTTTGATGCGATATCTTGAAGGTCGGAAGAAAGAACCTACCTGATACTCGAAAGACACAGCCGGAGACTTTATCAAGCCAGATGGAAGCAAGGCAAGCGAGAAAGAGGTAGAGGAACTAGAGGAGAAGATAGATGAATACCTCCAGAAGGACTCACTTACCCGACAGCACATATTCAGTACCATATCGGACAGACTATTGCTGCAGGTCCAGAAGCTAGACTCGGCATCAGAGATATGGGAGGAGATCCGAGTACTACACGAAGGAAAGACGGAGCTTGTGCAAATAGATTTGCGACGACGGCTCCAGGATGCGAGATGCAAAGAGGGCGGAGATGTCAAAAGCCATTTTGATGAGCAGCTTAGACTTCGCGAATCCCTTGCCGGAATGGGAACTTCGATTGCTGACAAGGACTTTTCAGCAATCATCATGGGCTCGTTACCAGAGTCATACAGGCCCCTACTATCCTCTATCAACGCTGCATCCAGAATATCAAAAACACCACTCACGCCAAACGAATTAATCAATGTTGTATCCGAAGAATATGAACATCGACAGTTGTCGAACCGCAGGACCTCGAAGAAGGGAGGCAATGGTGCGTTCTCGGCCAGAGTTGGTGTGAAGAAGATTCGCGCAAACAGCGCAAACCCAGACATAACATGCTATAATTGTGACCGAAAAGGTCATTACAAATCAGACTGTTGGAGGCCGGGAGGCGGGAAGGAAGGACAAGGGCCGAAACAAGGAGGAAAAACACACAAGCAAGGTGCAAATACAGCGGCCGAAAGCGAGAGATCAAATGAATATGCTTTTGCTTCGTCAGACATGGTTGCAATAGCAAAGCAACTGAACGTACCTGTCGAGAAGCGTGGTGCTATCATTGATTCAGGAGCAACCTCCCATTTTTGCCCAGACTGCTCCAAATTCGTGACCTTTGCATCAATCGAAGCCCAAGATGTACACACCGCAGATGGATCTGTCATCAAAGCCATAGGACAAGGAGATGTTAGCATAGATCTGCCTCTGGGAGACAAGAAAACGAACATTACCCTCAAGAATGTTCTCTACACCCCCAATATGGCGTTCACCCTCATATCCACCAACAGAATCGCAGCGGCGGGGTTTTCAATCCTGTTCGAGGATATGCTCTGCAAAATAAAGTCACCTGCACCCGAACGAAGGATCATAGCTGCTATACCACAAATAGAAGGTCTCTATCATGTCACATCAGCAACACATAGCGCAAACGCAGCCAGAACGAGACATACCATTTTCGAAGCCCATCGCATCCTAGGACACGTCTCGCAGGAAGCGATACTCAAAGCTGTAAAGAAGGAAATGGTCAGAGGAATAGAGTTAGATCTAAACTCGAAACCGGAATATTGCGAGACCTGTGCACAAGCAAAGGCATCGCGTCAGCAGTTCCCAAAGGAAACAAAGAATCATGCAAAGACTTACGGAGAACTCGTGCATACGGACTTGTGGGGACCTGCGCAGACAGCAACAATCAGCGGATGCCTATATTACATCAGTTTCACTGATGACTATAGCTGGGAAACAAAGATAACGTTCTTGAAGAAGAAGAGTGACGCACTCACCGCGTTCAGACAGTACGAAGCTTACGTCAGCAGACAACGCGGAGCGCGCCTGCACAAAGTTCGATCCGATCACGGAGGAGAATATATGAGCAATGAATTCGATGAGTACTTGAAGAAACAAGGAATAACAAGAGAACTCACAGTACATGACTCTCCGCAGCAAAACGGCGTAGCCGAACACCTAAATCGAACATTGGTCGAACATGCACGGGCCATGTTACTGGCAAAAGAACTGCCGAAATTCCTATGGGCCAAAGCTATTAGTTACGCTACATGGCTAAAAAACCGCTTACCTTCAAAGGCCATTCCAGGACAAACATCGTTTGAATTAATGCATAAGTCTAAATCAAATTTAGCCGCAGCGCACGAATTTGGACAACGGATGTATGTACACGTACCAGATAACGGAAAGTTGGAAGCCAAAGCCGAAGAAGCCTTGTTTGTTGGTGTCAATGAAGAGAGCAAAGGATATCGGACGTATTGGCCGGGAAAGCGACGAGTTTCTATTGAGAGAAACGTTAGCTTTGTGCCGGTGAAAATCAACATAGACGACGACATACTGGACGAGGGGGAGTCTAGGCTAACACCTCCCGAAAACAGTAACATCCAGAATGTACTGGTACACACACAACTTCCAACAACGTCCCAAGTTCCCCAAACACCTAACCAACCTCCCAAAACGCCACCCCAGAGTATACAGAAACTCCCGGATCCCATAACGCCCAAAGCCACGAGAGTACGACCCCCTGCAGGATACTACAAAGTGTTAAACGAAGGAGAAAGAGCAACCGTAGCAATGGAAAACTCACCAGACGATACCCAACCGAACTCCTTTGCGTATATGGCCATGGCAGCCGCAGAGAAGGAACCGATGCTAAAGAGAAGCGTTAAACGGTCCAGACACAGAGGAATGGCAAAAAGCCATGGACTATGAAATCAGTCAGTTAGAGAAACTAGGAACATGGGAGATCATAGACCCACCTAGAGACGCGAACGTTACACCATGCCACTTCGTACTGGCAACCAAGAGAGGTCTGAACAGAGAGAAGATAAAACTCCAGGCATGTCTAGTAGCAAACAGTCAGCGACAGGAATACGGAATAGATTACCAAGAAACCTTCGCACCCACCTCCAATATGACGACCATACACACGGTCCTATCGATGGCTGCAAGAAACGATTGGGAGATGCACCAAGTGGATATAAAAAGTGCTTACCTCAATGCCACGCTAAAGGATGATGTGTATATGCGGGCACCGCCTGGATATTTGAAGAAAGGAGACGAGGGAAAGGTCTTGAAGCTGCTGAGAAGTTTGTATGGCCTAAAGCAAGCCGGGTTCAAATGGTCCGAGGAGCTAGAAGAATTTTTCCTCAAAGCCGGATATACACACTCGCAAGTCGATCGAGCAGTGTACTATTGAAGGGAGCAGGATGAGCACACCATCATAACGGTATCGGTTGACGACATGGCCGTAATGTCGAAGCATCTAGAACATATACAGAAGTTCAAAGATCAGTTGCGCCAAAAATTCGAGATAACAGATCTGGGAGAGCTTACCTGGTTACTGGGTCTCAAAATAGAGAGAGACCGAAGCGCGCGAACCATAATGCTATCGCAAGAAGCGTATGTCGACACCATTGTCGAACATTTTCGCCTCAAAGACGCAAAGCCAGCGCACATTCCTATGGAGACAGGAATACAGCTGACGAAAGAACAGTCAGACCATTCGCCAGGCACCAAATCTGAAATATCCGAACAACACATACCGTACCAGAGAGCGATTGGATCGCTAATGTACGCGGCAACTTGTACTAGGCCGGACATAGCACTAGCAGTGTCAGTACTGTCGCAATTCATGCGAGCACCGGCGAAGTCGCACTGGGAAGCAGCAAAGCGTGTAATCCGCTATCTGAAGGCAACAAAGAAGGCAAAGCTTACCTTGGGAGGAAAGGAAAAGGACCTAGAGGCATATGCGGACGCAGATTGGGCAAGCCAAGCCCACAGACACTCTATATCGGGATACCTAGTCCTGCTGCACGGATCGCCGATAGCTCAGAGCGCGAGGAAACAAACGATCATAGCGTTGTCGACAGCCGAAGCCGAATACATCGCGTTAACGTCTGCAACAAGAGAAGTGCTATACCTTCAGTCATTGCTGAAAGAGCTTTATAAAAGGAAAGACACACCTATCACCATCTATTCCGATAATCAAGGCGCTATTGCACTCGCCACGAACAACAAGTTCCACGCTCAAACGAAACACATCAACATACGCTATCATTTTATTTGGTCAGTAATCGAAAACAGTACAATTAGATTGGAGTACGTACCGACAGACGATAACCTCGCGGACGCTTTCACAAAAGCACTGCCAAAGCCGAGATTGGAGAAATTGAGAGACTGGGATGAAAGTAAGCTGTGCTCGAGGGGGAGTGTTAGAGTTAGCGCATAGTAATGAAGGTACGAGCACAGGAGAGAAAGCTTAGTAATACGTACAAGAATGAATGATGTAGGGAACGACTAATAGCCGGTAATGTCCGAGACGGACATTGTTTTGTCAGCAATAGCGCGGACCATAGACAAGTCCGTGCTTACACATACACGGACCGGATACTTACAATTAGCGTACCATAGTATATATACTGTAGTGATATTTAGAATAAAAGTCAGTCCAAATAATATTCATAACTCCTATTCTAAAGTCTACATACTTCTACATGCTGGGCATTTGCGCATGGGGTTTGTGGTGTTGGGAACAGCATGGTGGAGCTTGGACATCAATTACACACAATTCAGCATGTGGGCCGCAGCTTGCATGGGCCTAAGCCCCAGCTTTGGGCCGATTACACAAGTCGAACCTGGTTCGAACGTGAACTGGACCTCCTGAACACATTCGGTGATGTTTGGTCCAGGGTTCGACCAAATGGCTGAACCGAACCTTTGGTTCAGTTCGGCGTTTGGAAAATTTGCCCTAAGAACCGGACCGAACCGGACTTCGGCAGCACTAGTTGTCCTTACTCTAACTTGAAATCTCATATCCACCACAGAGCACAGCTTCCACTATTGGATCATAGACAACGTCAATAAGCTATTCAGAACACACTCAGGACCCGGGAGAGATGCACCTCAGTGGAGTTGTCATTACTGGTACGTGATATCTATCTCCGCTCGGCTTGTAATGATCATTTCCCTCAACAGATCTCACTCTTGGTCTCCGACAGATCCCCACTGACTTCCATGCAATTGTCAAGGCTGACAGCACTGAATACCAGACAATGTCACAGTCTACTGCAACATCAACAAGAGCCCCCGCTCTGCTAGACTCCCGACGCAGCGGCACGCCGCCAGAACTTAGAACAACAGCAGTCCAGACCGCTGGGACACCGCCCCTGGCCTAGAAGGCCTTGTACCTGATCCATGGAGGCTGTGCACCTCATGGACACCCTAGATCAGTGCATGTATACCTCATGCCGCTTCATGTAGATCCGGAGCGCACTTGGCGCCTCATGGTTGATCAGAGGTTAAGCCTCATGTATCTTATCTGTCCTCATGACTGTCCTCATGTACCGCTATCATTGATAGCATAGATCCACAGATATACTATTAGATACAGACTGAGCTTGAACCCTTGTACATAGCATGTATAAGTAGACAGATTATTGTACTGAGATCTTTACTTTAATCTACTTGGTTTTCCCTTGAAACCTGTTCAACTAAGCCTCTCAGCTTAGCTGTCTAGACCACACTCCTAAGTCGCTCACCGCGCCTTAGCCGTATCCGCTAGTCCTGTATCTCGACGAGCACCGTCTTACCAAGATAACCGGAGGAACCCTTGACATTCCGTCAAGTCGCCGAACACCCTCAGCCTCGGTGGGCTCATTCGAGCTGTCGCTGAGAAGACCTATCCAAGTCCGTAACAGACAAGCAATAAATCTGTAAACATGGACCAGACTGTTGTGGAATGGCACGAGCACATTCTCCTGTAAGTTGTCCTTAACTCTGTCTGTCCTGCAGGCATTTAAACTTGCTGGTGTTCCCACTTTGTTGCACATCCTTTCAGCAGTTTTGCTGATGACTGACCTTGATGTTGCTCACTTCTTTAGCATGTACAGACTCTCCTGCTAACATTCTCAAGTCGGCCATTGTTCTCAGCGCTTTATATAATCACACATATATCATAGACTGGTGACCAGCCCGTCTATGAGGCAAACTGTCAATAGACGGACTGGTAAAACTGGGTTTGAATTTGGATCAAGCGCGGATTCTCAGGAGAACGTGACCTCTAGCCAATAAAAGAACTAGGGTTTTTCAACAAGTATTGTAGAATACAAAATAAACAATATAATTTTCACTAATTGACGCGACACGTCCTCATATGTGCTGCAAAATCAATGGACCAGCAATCACTGATACAGGGATGCACACCTTCTAGAAGTCAAGAATCATTAATTCAAAAGATGGAATAATACAAAGGATGTAGTGTATCATACAGTACTGCTGTCCTTGATCCTGTTCTTTCGATAGCGCATTCCATCTGAGCAGCACAGCGGAGGATATGCTGTAAGATCAGTGCTTTCAGTGCAACCTTGTCTTGTATAGTAGTGCTGAGGTCCCACGTTGAGAGGAACTGCAGCATCACAGAATTGAGTGTCCCACAGAGAGCCTCCTTTACTGCGTCCATCTCATTGCTGACAGTGAGGGATATGTAAGCGACCGTGTGAGGATGAAACCACTCTAGCATATGGGCTCGACCCTGTGAGTCCGCAAACAAACGGTCAAACATTTGCTCTAGCTTTCCCGATACACGCTGTCCGTCACCAGAGTTCTCTTTCTCCACTTTAGAAGGGTTGTATATCCAGTCACGGTTGTACATGAAGTCAGGTTGTGATGGGTCGAGAATTCAAAGGATAAAGTCCAGGATCGACATGTGGCCTTCTCTGAGGATCTTGACAACAGATTTCACGTGTTCGTGAGGTGAGAGACGCGACGGAGTTGCTGCAGCAGCTGCAGGGAGACCTGTCGTAATGTCTACGAAACCAGAGTCAACAGATTGATTAAAGTTTTCATTGAGAACTGTCGAAGAGACTGGCATCCTTCAAGTAGCAGATTGAATACAGAAAGCAGAATAAATATACATGAAGTGATGGAATGAGTCTGATATGAATGTTAAAACATTATTGTGTCGAACGTTACAGCACGCACGTCGATCAAACTTAGCGATACTTGCAAAGGCCTTAGCAAAAGTTCACGTGGTTTTGCTATTCCAAAAAAGGTTTATACATCACATTATCCTGAGAATCCGCGCTTGATCCAAATTCAAACCCAGTTTTACCAGTCCATCTATTGATGGTTTGCCTCATAGACGGGCTGGTCACCAGTCTACATATATCATGCCAAACATACAAATGCCATGGAAATACATGCGCGATAAGTCATCAGTGCAAACAATATGAATGTCCCCTCCTTGTGTACGCCCACTGACATTTACCTATATGTCAGTGTTGACTCGAGAAGACACTGAGATCGGCCATTCAAGACCAACAGTGCAACACAATCAGGTCAACCAACAGGGGCCCAACCATCTCAAGCACAACCAATCCAAACACAGTCTAACTGGCGGAGCAGAAGACTTTGTGTATACAGGAGTGAGCTGCTGCAGATGGTTCTTTGGGCTCTGTCATCCTGCTTCAAGTACTGCTTCGCAAATGTCTAAGACTCTACACATGATACTGACATCCATGTCTTGCTCATCTGGTTCTTTTAGTATCTCACTGTTACAAATATGCTTAGATTGAATTTTAGATCATTTTGTTCTTGAAAGCCGTCGTTGAGCCCAAGCTGAGCCACAGCTTCGGCCTGGCTTGAGCTCACAGCTCAGCCTGAGCTTTTGCAAAGCCCAAGCCCCCCAAAGCCAGGCCTAAGCTGGGGCTTTCAGGCTGAGCTGGGCCCACACATCACTAAGCTTGACAAACTTGACCATTTTCACCTGATGACAAGTACCACAGTTGTGATAGTATTGATCTCCTGCCAGCCTCATATCCAATAAATAAATGGGAATTGAATCATTTCAAATGTGCTGTACCATGCCCAATGAATGAGTGATTCAGGCTGCACAGAGGTAGCAGTTAGACCAATCTAATAAGGTGAGAGGTTCGGAATACATCGCCAGCGGGCCAGGGCTGCTATAACCGCACAACGCTATTGAGAAAATGGTTGGTTCACCGAGATAAGAAGGGAGGGGACTTTACAGGGTTATGCAGCAACTATATACAGCAGCTTGTGAGTTCAACGGTTTCAACGTCATCAAAACGTGACGAGGCGTGACGTCGCAAGTGCCGTCATGCCCACGAAGTTTGGCAATTCTAAAAGGAACGGCTAAATTTGGGAACGATCGTTTCGTGTCTTTCGTCCCTGTATGATGTCAGGATCAGCAAGCGTGCTTCGCACTATGCAGAGACGTACTATGTACGGTAGAGGCCATAACATTTGTTACTTAGCTCATTTTTGGGGTTGGGGACGATACGTGTGAAGGAATCCAACACGTCAAATGCGCCTAATTCCGATTCGCAAGACGCCGAACGAATTGTTCCGGTGACAGACAGCCGTTATCACAATGTGGAGTAAATCAGATGCAATGAGGACAATTTCGAAGGCGAGTGATTTTTACTGCCGATTCTGCTCGTAATTTCCACTACATCGAAGTTGATATAGATCAATTCCGATATCAATTATACCTTTGTTGTGAGTGCTCAAATGAAAGCCTTGCTCACATTGACCCTATTTCATTCTGGGGAAGAGCCGAACCTGAGTAACTCGCAAACCGTTAGAACCTCTGGATTCGGTGTGCGGACATTGAACACATTAGTATTACACGAGGATCGTGTAAAACGAAACAGGTAAAAGGTGGTGTTTATAAACGTGTCCAATTGAGCTTACAGGGTTGCGTCGTCAGAATGGTGAAAATAAAATAACTAAAATCCATCAAAGTCTAGTAAAGAGGTCAGCTGTTATCAAGCTACAAGAAAACAGACGAACATATATATTACATGTTCACTTGATCCGAGGTGGAGCACGAAGAGCGAACTGAAGCCGACTGGTGGGCTCTGGTGTGTGATAATACAGAAGAATGCCGATGTACGGGGGATACGACGTCGCAGGGGAAGGTCATGGATACGGCACTGGTTGGGCTATCTTGGAAGTAGTGAGACGTGTTCAGTGTATGCTAAGCACAACAAGTTTGGAATACGAACCGCTACTGATCTCCACTGTGAGTAAGAAAAAGGGTATGGTGTCCTTTCAAGGACCATGGGGTCGCTGAGTGGTGGGTGAGTTGCGAGATTGTTTTCGTGCCTCTTCCTCCGTTCGAGCCAGTTTGCGCCTTGCTTTCTCTTCTGCAACTCTCCTGGACTCCGTCCACAGTTCGAGAGTATAGTCATGCAGAGTCTTGGAGTATGATATCAGTGGATCCTGTTGAACACTAGAGATTGAACTGCACATAGACATAGACACTGATGGCAGAATCAGGAAGAACAGGGAAGCGGGCGAGTGAGAAACTGAAAAACGGACACTACGAGCCTACGGATAGGGAAATATATACGTTGAAAGTCATGAGGGCGTTGCGAACCATTCGGATCAATTGGGCCGCCCCAACGCTCCACAACTGCTTGCACGCAATTGGTCACAGACCTTCAATGTCCCCGCGGTATTAGTGACACCTTGCAACCTCCATTTATTCTCTGTGTCGTTAAACTCACGTGGCAAGGCCAGGACACAATCACCTGCGACACTATCCCTTCAGGGCAACGGGGCTTAAAGAAAGGAAGATACTGTCTCAGATAAAGCATTTTTTGAATCTGTGATACCTGCAGTTACTCAACTTTAATAAGGAGGGTCACTTCGAAAAATTATGATCTCACACTATTTGTACCCCGGTTTTGCATCACGTCAGATGTTGGAGTACTTTACACATTGGTGCTCGTCTTATTTTTCCTGTGTTCCTATTTCACTTGATTCATTTCGCAACAGAACACGGGTCACTCATCTTTTAGTATACATAGCACCGTTGTACCTCCGCGGCCCACGAGTATCAAAACATTCAATTTCATTTTTTCTGTACTAGTGCAAGGGAATTCTAGTGATGTAAAGGAACTCACAAGATTTAATTGGTCGCTCAAACTTAAAATCCGGATCTCCCTGAACCGGCATAAACAGTTAAGCTGGTTGTGAAGTCAGGTTGGGTCAGCTGCTAAATCAGTCACTACCTCTGCAAGCGTAATCGCCGCTGCGATTACTCTCTAGATTCCCTACCACTGGGCCCGGTGCTGAGCGGATATCACCAGGCACCATAGGGGTTCTATCAATTGTCCGGAAATTGAAGCTTTGAAGGTTGATTCAGGGTTAAACGTTCAACAAGGCTCAAGGATGGTAGTGAAAAACCCTAGAAATACTTTAGAAACCCGCACACTTTTCAGCTGTGTAGGCGGTTTGAGCGAAAACTCCGAGCACCGTCGTACTCCTATCCCACGTCTGGAGAATAAAGTTCATGAAAGTCGCCTTGGATGTTGATATACGGTAGTGGAGTAAGTACGATCTATAAAGTAACATGAGTCCACCAATGCCACATCAAAAGGTTCGAGGATGGCGGAAATGTGAAACGGATGTTAGCCAAGAGAAAGCACGAGCAACGCGTCACGCGTGTGTTCGTGTGGATGTACTCCGTTTAGGCAGGATGACATCCCTAGCATGGACGTCAAGGGTAACGTGTATATCGTGATATTTCCGCAAGTCAATTGCCTCCATTTTGGCCACCCCGGCTGTATCGTTCGGAAGCCAGATGATCGGTGCTGGGGCAAGCAACTCAGGCGGATACATGATACTTGACATCTCTTCGGCATGGTCCCCAAAGGATAACGCAGGAAGGTGCGGAGGAGCATCAGGATGCGTCCTGGCAGCTCGCTCTGTAGCAATTAGATCATCCAGAGTTTCCGTTCCTATAAGACTATATCAGTACTTTGATGATGCTTCAAACAAATGTGCGTACGAAGTGGTAGAGGACCACGATGATTTGAAGCTGATGGCATAACTGCTAACGTGAGAGACATCATTTCGAGGACAGAAGCCATCGAGCCCCTTGGGCGGTTCCCTCTAGCGGTGATCATGCTGCGATTCTCGTCATCGGTATCAGTACGATTATCTGATTCCAACGCCCTGCGAAACAATCTAAGAGACTCTTGGGTGCTCTCAGGTAACGCTTGGAGGCTTGCAAGCCTCGTTTTGTGCATGGTGTACACTTCTACTATCCCCACCACAACGAGAGCTATGCCCACAAGTATTCCTCCCTCTATCCAGAGCCGCCGACTGAGCAAAATTAAACCGAGGAGTAGAGGCTGTAGCGCAAGGAGTGTACCCAATCGCTTCAGCAACCAAATCTGGAGAAGCCCCCCAGTCTCCGAAAGAGTTCGGGCATAAACATATCCAATGAGATATCTATGAGCTATGGAGCGGTCATTTCACTCTGCGGAATGGTAAGGCACAAAACGACGCACCAACAAGAGCCAAAAACAGAAGAATCACAATAGCCGGCCCGATCAAAGGGAAAATGAGACAAAATGCCGATGCAAAAACCATGGATAGTACACAAGCACTTGCAGCATAAGAAGCATCGTAAGTTGTCGGATATACAGCTAGTCAACGAGATAAATTTAATGCAATCGAAATCGGGTCAGGAGCCGTACCTCGGAAACGCTGTCTTGGGGTGACGGCGTCTTGTTCCGAATGAAGAACAGACCACAATCGGAGGGGTTGTAACAACATTAACCCAGGGAATAGGACAGCAACGTTGATAATGAGAACGAAAGCGAAAACGCTCATATAGACACAACCGGTTGCGACCGTTTTAGCAATGTCAACCCCATGACTAAATGCCTCTAACGCGAAAAGGAGAGCACCGGCAGTGATAGTAACTGCAGCAACCACGACTGTTATGGTGTAAAACACAAGTTTGACCGCGAGCATTCGAACTCCGGACACGGATACGACACCACTCCATCCAGCTGCCCCTACATCATACCCTGATGAGCATTGCACAGGGTGAGCATGCCGTGAATGTGCTTACGTTTTATGATCCTGAGTGCAATCACAGTGAAGAGCGCAACACCAATTGCGGGAGCAAGAGAAGTTGCTAATCCAGAGACAAGGTTCCCATGGTCTGAAAGGGGGCGAAAGAAAGGTAAATAATGCTCCACACTCGAAGCAGCGCTAAGGGCAAGTCCCACGACAGCCGTGACTATACAGAGTTCAACACCGATATTCCCTCACTATATAGGAAAAATGCGACTCACGGCCAGCGGCAAGGAGTATATTGACCACTGCCATAACCAACCAAAATGCTGCGGAATCCAGCAGCGTTGTTTCGTTCTGTAGGGTGTCCCAACGCACGTCTTCCTTTGCCCTACCCTCTATCAGCTCCACAGCATGCATGTGGCGTAAACCACGCCCGATGATGATCCAACCCTTGACTGGCGCGCCATCGGCGATATCTGCATAGGAATCTTGCTGAGCTTCGGCAATCTGCATGTTGATGAGCTTCAGCCGGGAACGCCACTGGTTTATTTCGGAATAGACAGCACCGAGATTATCGTAGTTAAGGTCAGAAGCAGGTCGAACAAACGGCTGTCTCGGCTGCAGGCGTAAATGAGGTGGTGGAACATCTTCAGCGGGAATATTGCCCTTTGGTCGAATCCTTAGTGGAAAGGTCTCCCGGCGGTCGGATGACGTATCAAGAGGTCTCTGAGGTTGCCTTCGGGGCGCAAGCTCTTCCTGTGGTCTGGGTGCTGGGTAAGTAGCAGGTCCCTCGCTCGACGGTTTGCCAAAATCAATCTCGTGCCTGAGGACGATCCAGTCGTCATCAAGAGATTGCCGAATGTCCGATGACGACTCCACAGTTAGATATTCAGTCCCTGTCCCAGTTCCACCACCACTTTCAAATGACCCTCTGCCATGGTTTGGCCCGTAGTACTTTGGGTCAGGAACTGAGATCGACGGCTCTCCGAGTTCCTCCGTTTTTACATGGCTTCCTGATGGCATGGCATTGTAAGATACCGAACCTCTGTCGCTCTGTTGTTTGAATGAATCTGTCAGACTAATCGGCGTGTTGATGCTGTCGGAAAGTCTCCCCCCATTGACATTTTTCAGGCCACGTAATTTGTAGTACTGTGATGGGGCCACAAACGAGGTAGGGGCGAAAGACGAGTTAGCCTGCGCCGGGTTGTGTCTGCGATGGCGTGGACGGTTTCTCTGGAAACAATCGTTAGCCCAGGAGATATGGAATTGTACATTGAGGTCATCACCGATCCAACTAAAGCACGAGGCCTGCCTATGTGAGGTTTGGATGGCGTTCTTTCAGATACACTAGCAGCGAGAATTTCAAGATCAGCAATCGAGGGGTCGGGCGTTGAAATTTTGAAAGATGATATGTATCTTGTTTCTGCAACTTCGAGATTCTCCAAAATTTCGTCTCGTTCTCTGATGAGAAATGCCAAATTATGTGTGTCACTGCAAAATGTTGCTATATCAGCACCCATGAATATTTATCTTAAACGCCTTCTTACCATACAGTGAACAGGCTTTGGACGTCAACCTCGAATACTGAATCCTGAGAGTTCTGATAGTAAGACTGAGTTTGGCGTGAGTGCTGCAACGGTCGGTTGTTGGACCGAGAAGAGCCTCCCAAGGAAGAACTGAGTCCAATTTTGACAAAATGATCCTTAATACGCTTCTCTCCCCATCCTGCAAAACCGGAGGCTTTCCTGGAGCTCAGCCAACCCATTTCCTTCCCTTCGCATCGTACTTCTAACCAGCGCCGGCGGAATGTAACAAGGTTGTTAATTTCTTTCAGTATTTTATATAGCGCCGGTAGCGTAACCGCAAATACCGCCAGAACGGCAAGAACAACGATGCGCAGTCGAGCGTTTGAAACTTGTTTATCGCCGTCAGGCACGTTTAGTACTGAGTATGTAGAGGCTGAGTCGGCTTCTAGTAGCTGCAGGAGACGTAGCAAGCTGAGGTCCTGAATTGTGGAGTAAACTCCGGCAAAATCAGGGTCACCTGACAAGTGCGCAAGGCATGGCGTAGACACGAGGTATATCGGCAAGGCGCCGACAAGGCCCACTAAACTCCAGCCAAGCACGACTATGAGACATGTCCACAGAGTTCGTTGGCTCAATTCCTCGTCGGATGGAAATAGGCGAGCGCGTACTGGAACTGACCTTCCAGTATCGGGGACATCTGGAGGTATAGGTGGAACAAGCGGTACAGAGGGAAAGAGGAACGCGCCGAGATTCGAGCTTAACCGATGGGGTCGCAGCCTGCAGATGAGTTAGTATATACTGTTGCATAGATACCAGCGTCCTACTCTTGTTGCACGAACCACTCTCTGAGCGCATATATTTGTCGGTAACGTGGGCGTAGTACAGCAAACAGCAGCTGCCAGACCAATTGAGTCTATAGGCACAACAGAGGATTACCAGGTGACGACTTACCCAAACGGCAAGGCCGACACTCGTTGGAAGCACCACAGTCGCGATTACTCCGACCGAAGTTGAATCTAGGCCATCTCCGATGCATATAGGCTGAATCTGGGCAGCACTTCGATACGAAAAGACATGAGATGAAGAGTCGGATCCCGAAACATCAGCAGTTGAATATGGCACAAATATTGAGGTTAATTGGGCTACAGTGGGGTATGGGCTTGAAGAAAACATTGAATCACCAGGGTTTGGTGGTACAGACAGCAAATTCAATATGGGTGGTAGTTCAGCAGAAGGAGTGAGTGAATGGGTAGTTCCAGAGGCAGTTTCGGACCACCCTTGGCTTTGACCATCCGCTTGAAGTCGTCTAGGTCGTAGCGCCAAACCGGCGTCTGCGTGAAAAGTCATAAGAGCCCTTGGCTGGGCGGGTATAGAACAAGTAAGTAATGAATGAGTAACTCAGTGGAGATTGACAATTTCGTTTCGGTGACCGCGGGTGTAAGAAGGTTCAAAATTTCTGAATGATGAACCGACCAACACCATATTCGGTTAATAGTAACCGAGCAGAAGTCTGCCTCCTGTTTCATGCTCAACCTTGTTCATTCCTCTCAGTCTAAGAACGTTGCTACAAGGACTTAAAATAGAATGCCTCGGGTGTCGCGGCATCCTGCGCACGGACTCCGACTCCTACCAGGACCTTACTTACGGTTGACCTGCGGTGTGCAATATTGAGACTACTTTACTACATGTGCTCCTTCAGACATGATACTGTAGTTTCCAGGACAATCAATTAATAAAAGTACAAATGCACCAGATAAGTTATGAATAGAAACACAGACCAGTCTTAGCGAGAACAAAAACGTCGCATGGTCATGTGAACGTCAGCCTTTTGGCGTACCCTTGATTGCGACATACACAAATCATGAAATGAGAAGATGAGTACATATAGCTGCGTTTTATCATCAAATGACATGTTTCCTGGACATATACTAGAACTTACTCGTGAACACGAACGGGTGCTTAGTGCGATGCATAAGACTTGTCATGCATGGTCATAGCGCATCTCGATGAACGAACATCCCCTGCCCGTCATCAAGGACTACAAAGACTTTATGACCTCCGACCCATGGAGCGGATTCTCTTTCAACTAGACTTGTCAATTCGTGTTTCGAATGGCTCCGTTTCTTCTTTTGTCTGCGTTTGAGCGACCAGGACTTAAACGCAGGCCGTGAAGAAGCAACGGCATGTTCCTTGTAATGGTGATTCCGCGGCCTGCTCTGTGATCCACCCATGGTATAAAGGATGTGACTAGCTGTTGAACAGTAGATCATGAGCATCAAATACCTCATATCCGAACTTAAATCTTACAGATTGCTTTGAAGGTACGTGAAAGCAGGAAGGCTAAGTCACTGGTGGGATCAACGAAAGACGGTGTATATAGATGCCACTGCACTCAGGGTTTTAAGACCTCAACAACTTGAAATTCCCCCTCGCAACTGCGGTGCCGGCGTGAGATGCGTGATGCGCGGCGGTGCTTGGGAGGTTCGGCCAACATTGGGCCAGTACATCAATCAATGTGGCATGGCAGTATCAGATCATGATGGGGGTCAGGTCAGGGCTGCAAAGTAAATTTATCTCAAGTCAAAAGCTGTGCATGGCAATGGGGCGAGCGAAATCACCATTTAAATTTTAGCGCGAGTATTTCCGAACAGCGAATCCTGTTTGGTGGTATCAGTAGTTATACACCTAGTCGAGAAACTCCTTACTGATACAGAACGCGAATCAAATTTAGCTTTGAGCGATCAGAGGGAAGTTGAACAATGAAATGTTTCCATGGATTGCCTTTCTGGTCACCTAACATAACATCCACGTGGCGGCGTGTTGAAAGCCACACTAAGTACTGGTCTTTCGCGTAGAATCAAGCAGGGCACATTCAAATGGCAAGTACTGCTCTGAAGCATGTAAGTTCTCAAAGAACAGTCTTTTGTGTTGCTGGTACTGACAGGTCGGCGGCCCAGGCAACCGCGCCAACAACATTGCAGCAAGCACAAACGGCTGCATTGCTCGCGCTGCTTAATCTGAACGCTCCGTCCGATCCGAGTCCCGTTCAACGACCGGGAACACCGTCAGGAAAAGCTTCGACTGGGCCCAAGGTTCCAGCAGTCACTGGACCTCCCGTATGGAAGGTCTTGGTACTAGACCAACAAACGAAAGACGTGTTGGCAACTGTTCTTCGAGTACAAGATCTTCGTGACGTCGGCGTCACGCTCCATGTGTAAGTACCAATCATTTTTGTGATATTGCTCGCATCTAAGTTCTGCATAGACAATTACATTCTTTACGCCCTCCACTACCAGACGTTCCGGCCATTTATTTTGTTGCCCCCACGCTCGACAACGTGAAACGGATAGCTGAAGACCTCGACAAATGCTTGTATGAGTCCTTTCACCTCAACTTTGTAGAACCCCTCCCCCGTGCCTTGCTAGAAGAGCTGGCAGCCTCTGTCGCGAGCGCCGGAACAGGTGATTTGGTTGAACAGGCGAGTATTCAACGCATGTCATTCTGTTTTCAGTGTGTTGATGTATGTTTCCAGGTTCTCGATCAATATCTATCATTCATTGCACCCTCTCCCTCGCTATTCTCATTGTTATCACCGCTTCCTTCTACTATGCCATCTAGTCAAGCAGGGCCGTCCAATGCACCTGTAACATCTTACACACTCCTGAACTCCCCATCATCCACCGAACAACAGATAGAAGGGGAGATTGAACGCATATCCGATGGTCTCTTCAGTGCTGTTGTTACAACGGGTGAGTGCGGTATATTGATGTATCGTCGATGGGTAACTTGAATATCGCATGGATAAGGCCATGTTCCAATCATCCGCGCACCCAAAGGCAATGCTGCGGAGATGATAGCAAAAAAGCTTGATATCAAAATACGAGATGCGATTCTTTCGGCCTCCCGAACTCATGGGGCTACGTCATCATTATTCGCGCAAGATGCATCTGGCTTGTCGAATCTGCAACGACCACGTGTGTTCGTTCTATTCTTCGTGGTGTGAAACTACTGACACCGTTCCAGTGCTGCTGATTCTTGACAGAAATATTGATCTCGTTTCGATGATCTGCCATGGATGGACGTACCAAGCCCTAGTGTCTGATTGTCTAGAGATCAAGCTCAATCGCGTAGTTGTTACTCAACCACAGAAGCGCTCATATGATCTCGATTCTAAGGACTTCTTCTGGGCAAAGAATGCACCAAATCCATTCCCTCAAGTCGCTGAAGAGATCGACATGGAATTGAACAAATACAAGCAAGATGCTGCCGAAATCACGCGATCTACGGGTGTCAGTGATGTTAATGACATCTCGCAAATGTACGTGTTCTTCAAGCTTCGCCATCGTGTTTATTGAGATGAATTGTAGTGATGTATCTTCCAATGCCGCACACTTGAAAACTGCGATCACACAGCTACCAGAACTGACTGCGCGGAAGGCCGTTCTCGACACCCATATGAACATAGCCACCGCATTGCTGGAGCAGATCAAGAAGCGTGCGCTTGATGAACTTTTCAGCACCGAAGAAGCCATCAGCAAACAGGTGCGGCCTCATCCAGCTAGCTCGGTATTCCTCGATATTAATTGATATCTAGACCGTTGCTTCAGTTTTGGAGATGCTCCGCTCTCCTCGTTCAAGCGGCACCTTGACACCGGAGGATAAACTGCGCCTAGTTCTTGTCTTCTACTTGTCTTCGCCGGATAATGCGATCTCGAAGGACGACATTATCGAGTTGGAAAAGGAGTTAAAGAATGCAGGAGCTGATACCGAATCATTTGAATATGTCAGACGCACAAGGGAGATCTCGCGGATGACAGTGGCTACTGCTGTTGGAGGAACCTCGACGCCCGTACTCGGTGCAGGCCAAGGAGAACTCTTCAGAGGCTTCACAGCATTCGGAAATAGAGTCAGTATTATCCTTGGTTCTCCAGACAGATTGTAACATTTTTATTATCTAGCTCACTGACCGACTCAAAGAAGGAGGTCTCGACAATCTTATCTCAGGTGTCAAGAACTTTCTACCGGCGAATAAATTGCTCCCTGTTACCCGAATTACTGAGGCGATCATGGACTCGTCTGCAGCTTCGAACCAGTCGCTGCAAGAAACAGATGATTACATTTTCCTTGACCCCCGAGCCTCTCGACACACTGGCCTCGGTCTTTCAGGAGGTACAGGTGGTCCAGGAGGCGGCGCGTCTGGAACAGGTAGAGCGAAGCGGATGGCATTTGCAGAGGGCATGGTATTTATTGTTGGAGGAGCAGGTTATGTTGAGTATGGAAACTTGGAGGAATGGGCTGCGAAGACTGGAAAACGCGTCACCTATGGCGGCACAGAGATCATTGATCCAGGTGCATTCGTCAGTATTCTTCAGGATCTTGGGAGATCTACTGCATGATACAAAATCGTATTCCCCTAGCTAATAATACATTGGACTTTGAGATAGATTATAAATGTGGTGATACCAGGCATAAATGCTAAGCGGTGAACCATATCAATCGGGGACCAATTACCCGCCAGTCAATTACTTTCGGTTGTTTTGGCGCATAGCCAGGATTTGAGCAAGGCGGATACTGAGGAAAAAACTTGAGGCAGATGCCACGACGCAAAATTTGAAATCACTTACAAGATATTGATCATATCGAGCTCAAGGGCAACAGATTCCTTTATGGGATCCCTGGGAACGACACCCATCTCCGCCATACGTGCGTGCTGTAAAATCTTTTGGGTGCTGGGGAAAATAAGTTAATGACCGGATATGAAATGAATCAGAGGCATACTCATAGAGTACGAGCCCACCAAAGACGGCAAGACCTCCGTAAAGGGAGAGGGTTTCCGCAACAGCGAGGCCACGCATACCCAATGGGAGGGCAAGTGGAGCGAGTGAACTCAGAGCGACGACTGTGACACCAGCCAACAGTGGTCCACCCATGTACAGATATTTGTCATTCCTAAGTGCTATTTAATTTCAGTTACTCACAACAAGTACGAAACTTACTTGGCTGTGGCGCCAACGAATGAAAGAGAACCAACCACACCACACGTGTAGAGGGCTGCGCGAGATAAAATAGCAGGGCTCAGGAAGAAGAGCGGGCTTAGGGTTGCAGCTTGACACGCATTAAATGCCTGTATCACAATCAGCTCAGATGCTAGAAGCCGGTGTGATCAAATATACCAGCCAAAAAACGTGCTTCTGGAAGGTCTGCTCCGGTGGCGTGTAGAAGACACCCATCATGGATCCGATGCTACCCGCAAGACTGACACCGAGTACCACCCCTGCAAATAGAGCTTCAGAATTGTTCCATGCTACTCCCATCTTCAAGCTCACAAGGGTTCGCGGACATGATTCTGAAGGCGACACCGGACCTAAACAAGCTCCGGGCGGCAACTGCAGTCAATGTCAGGCCAGCCCCTGTGTACATGAAACTTTCATGTAAGTAGGATTGTTCAGCTGGGCTCAATCTATCGCGTGTGTCTCTGTTCAAGAAGCCTTCTGCTAGGATGACGGTGCCCGCAACAACAGCCTAATGAGCCGAAGCGTATCTGAGTCAGAGAGAGGAACATCATGATTTCAGGCCATATTACCGCTGTGATTCCGAAACGCTTCCAAGCATCTTGGGATGAAGAGGCTGTCACAGTTTGCGCATCCGTTGTGACAGAACGCGAGAACCGGGAGAGCAGAGTGGGTGACAAGACGGTCGGGCGGTTTTGCAACACACTCCGTATGTTCGCATTATTTGATTGTGTGCGCATCGAGAAGGGCTGCACATGAGGCCGTACGATTGCCTTTGCCACATTACTACGCAGAGAAGAGCGTAAAGTCGACGACAGACCAAGATACAACATTATAACGAAAACGAGACGAGGGGAACGCTAAAGAGACCATGCAAATACTGACACCGAATTATAACGGAACACTTGCCGACGGCGTGCGAACTACGTCACCGTGGTGGCACCAATCAGGAACAGAGCAAACTGATTAGCAACAGCGGTACATAGCGCAATAATAATAATATAATGCAGTCCAGGTAGGTAGGAAAGGCCATCGATGATCAAGAACTCTGAAGCGCCGGCACCTTGCCAGGATCAACAATAGCCACCATCTGACGTTCCAGAGCCAACGCAATCAAACTGGTATTCCCCCAACTCTGCCAGTCAATCTCGAATATGCCAGACTTCTCGCCAGTATACCATGACCATTTCTTCTCCTTCGACTGAATGGCTCGGTTTCAGCAAATGAAATTTGGGAGAGAGAAACGACTTGCCTTGACTTCGTATACAATCAACGAACCATCACCTCCGCCAGTGACGAGGTGACGCCCGTCTGGGCTGAAGGTAACGGCGTAGACATGTTTGGTGTGGTCCGCAAAGACCTTAGTACAAGCTCCAGTGACGGTATCCCACAGTCGGGCAGTGGCATCAAACGAAGCTCTAGTATATACGTTATAAAGCGAATATTCATCAAGGCCACAGCCTAAACCTACGTTGCAACCAGTTCAGGCTCACCAGGTCCAGTGACAGGACACCACTCTATGGAGGTGAGACATTGTTGGTGGCCACTGAGTATTACAGGCGCTGGTAGAGCTTTCTCGGAATGTACGTTTTCGATGTTCCATATACGTGCGGTGCCATCGTCCGCACATGATGCTAGCCGTGTTCGAGAAGGATTGCACTTGACAGAGTTGATCTCTCCTGCATGGCCCCTTAAAGAACATCAAGTTTTTCAACGTGTTTTATGTGCATGAAAACTTACTCGAGAGTATGCAATGGCCCAGTAGCTGTCAAGGATAGGATGTGAACGACTTTGTCTGCACCGCAACTTGCGAAAGTTGAATCGTCCAGCCACTCTACATCCAAGCAGCAAGCATCTTTCCCTCGAGTTCAACAGGACATTAACTGCCGTAGTCCAATGACATACCTCCGTGATTACGATACTGTCGATGTATTCTTTTTTGCTTGACATCCCAGACACATGAGGTGCAGTCTAAACTAGCTGTGGCGATCCATTGGCCAGAAGGTGAAAATTGCGCAGCGAATATGGGACCCTACCGAACATGTATAAGAAGAAAGAAGGATTTACGTTCTATCATACCTTATGGTGACTATCCTTGAAATATGTTTCCCCACTCGCTGTACAAATTCTGAGGATGGAATCATAGGAGCCGATAGCTACGAGTGAGCCATCATGATTCCAGTTTAATGCTGTCAAATCAGCCTGTGAATCTAAAGTCAAGTCTGGTAGAGTTAGGGTGGGTTGTATGGGGGCTGTGTGATCATTATTTGGTCCACTGGGCACGGCCCAATAATTCACAACAGCATCACGCGACCTGGGTAGTAAGAGGTAAATTGCACAAACAGAAAATCAACACCATAAGAAGCACACCCAGAGACTAGCTGGCCTTTTGTAGCAGGATTCCACGCGACAACGAAAACCTAAGAGAAGATCGTGAACAGGGCGTCGAGAGTAATGTATTGATGCACACTTCAGTCTTATGAGCCAGTAAGAACCGGACAGCACCAGGACGTGCTCCAACAACACTAGGTTTGTGTTTGAGCTTCTTAGTGGGAGGTTCTTGTAAGGCTTGCGGTGGGTCTGACTTAGCATCCTTCGGTTTTGGCTTTGGCGTGGGTGCACCTGTGATAATTGAGGACAGAGTGGAATTAACAACGGAATGAACGCACCGTCGACGTTCATTTGCGCATCTTTCTCGTCCTGCTCCTTCCTTGCTCTCTTCTCAGCGCGGGCATCTTCAGAAGGAGTCGTCGCCTTCCTTTTGCCGGCAGTATCACCATTTACTTTGGCAGCACTGGGCTCGCGAATATTGCTTGTGGAAGAATGAGGCTGGAGCGAACAAGCGTGAGGGTCTAAGAGTGAAAATGGAACTGAACAATTTGTAGACAACTCGTCTCCCTTCCAATGGGCCTCGACCTCGGAATAAAGGAGCGCTTTGCTGAGAAGTTCGATAAGTTCACCGCGTGGAATATGCTTCTTGATGTGAGGTGACTGGTCGAGACGACCTTCCATTCGTATGGCAAAAGCAGAATGCTGGAAGCCTGGGCCAACAAGTCAGATGACACAGATAGCAAGAAGAATTGTCGGAACGGCACCAGAATCTAAAAAATAAGCATGTATGAGGCAATTGACCTGATCCGCTGTGATGAGAAGGGGCGCCGGCATGGCTGCTGCTCTCAGTGATATGTATGCGTTGAATCAAGCTAGCTTAGCAAGGTCAAGCAATTATGTGGCGGAGTTGCAAATCATAAAGAGACAAAGTCCCTTCTAGTTTTCCACTCAAATTCAATGCTTGAAGCTTGAACTTTCGAACTTATTTTTGTGTATTTCATGGTAAACCGAATGTGCTTTCTGTAGCCCTCGGGAAATGATATGCGGCAGCCTGCTGGGTCTAATGTTGCATTGCGGTAACTCCTCGTAGGGAGGTAGACACTTATTATGATCCGTCACTGTCTAGTACAAACCTTTCCGCGGAGGCAGATATCATGCTTTAGCTTTAGGCCTTAAGGTCAAGACCCCGCGTCACGGTGCATTCAGTCCGACGGGCAATCTGACTCGGTCCGTGGAGAGGTATTCACGTGGCTTGAGTCTATACGGCAGAGATAACCATTGGATAACCGCACTTACTAAGTTGCGCCCAGGCTGCCAAATCTTTCTCACTAACACTAACACCCAAAATTCAGGGTTCGATCTTGCGCATCATGTCTGAGTACGATCGAATCGATTTCGGGATGCTCGAAGAAAATGATGATGATTATGATGGTCCCGACGCATATGTCGATGAGGAAGATGACGATACTGTCTTGGATTTAGAGGACCTACAGGACTTGATACAGGAGCGCACCGGAGTCGCACAGGAATCACCTATGCTACCCCAAATATTTCTATGTGAGTTCACTCGCTGCAGGACATGTCCCGCTCATCCGCCGCTAACCTGTAGCGTTATTTAACTCGCAAAATGTACACCGGACTAACACTGGTGGTGACGGTAACAGCAGTGAACCCCGACAGCTCAGGACCATCGGTATCCAGGACTTGCATCATTTGCTGAATCCACGTTCTCTGGACTCTCCCACTGATTATGAAGAAGACGACGAAGAAGAAGAAAGTGAAAACGTAGGAGAATGGCACCAGGTGTGGTTCCCTCCGCACAAGGAACCCCAGCAGCCAGGCGTCGAGCTCCTCATGGGAGGAGAATTTGGTTCTGTGAGTTCGAAGTTCAGGAGCAAGAGAAACCGGAGGAACATTTCGCAAATGATCCTCGGCCAGTCTTCGCGACCCCGAGGAGCAATTTCTAGAGAGAATATGACTAGTGTGCGTTACTCTCTGGTATTTCATGCATCTACCTGAACTCATTACAGGAACTCATTCCGAATACGAACGGAATTGCCGTTGCATCCTACACCGCAAATGTTTACTGCGGGCAATTCTCGAGAGGTGAACATCTACTTGTTCCATTCCTGGTTCATCACTTGATGTCACTCGATAGATTCTTCGTTTTACTATACCTGTTGTCAAGGTGTGTGGTATGCTGCTCTTGTGGGACAGCAATTCATACTCCTCTCGAGATTTTCGTCTTCACATCTATGACATGACTTCGCCTCCTTCGCCATACATGAAGCGACCAAGGACCCTACGGCGCAGCGCTACAGGTGTTTGGGATGACAGCGACTGCGACCATGATACAACCCTCAAGATATTGAAGACTATACAGGGGTCTGCTGGTCGTTGGACGATAACAGATTCTCATTTGAGTCCTAACAACGAAAGGCAAGTGATTGTATCTTTCTTGCAGGTCATGCTTACGTTCTCATAGAATGATTTATTCGTCGATTGTAAGTGGAATGGCTCAGTAGTTGTCATCAACTTCAACAGAAATTAGTCACCCACGGTGTATATGACAAGCACACTCGACTCATCAGTTACTCAGACTCCCATCAGCTTTCAGGAACCTAATCACCGCCAACGGGCTCGCACACACTGGGGCTGGGATGATGAAAACTCGTTTGGCATCTGGAGCTGCAGGTTCTCTGCAGATGGAAATGAGGTCGTGGCTGGTGGCAGCGGTCAAATATTTGGTAGACTTTATTTTATTTTTGAGCCTGGATTTCTCACAGACGCTCTACCTCAGTTTATGATCTCTTGGCTGACCGTAGGACAGTCAAAATTATTGCACACGAAGACGACGTAAACAGCTGTTGTTGGGCTGACACTGCATCGGGGAATGTGCTAATCAGTGCCTCTGATGACACATTTTTGAAAGTTTGGTGAGTTCACGCAGGCTCATCGACAATTATTCTACTGATATGAGCAAAAGGGACCGGCGTTCATTAGGTGCATCACAGAAACCGTCAGGAGTCTTGGTGGGACACACAGAAGGTATCACCAACGTCTCGGCGAAAGGTGACGGTCGTTATATCATATCGAACGGAAAGGATCAGGCACTACGGTTGTGGGATTTGCGGAAGATGTGCAGCAGCGAGGACTTTGACAATGGTGCTAACCGCGACTATAGGTCACGTGGATTTGATTACCGGTGCGTTTCACTCAGGTCTTAACTTGAGTGAGAATGAACCTCAACTGTCTTGCTAAGCTATGGCCATTACTCGAAACCAAAACATGCTGCACATCCGCGTGACTGTAGCGTCATGACCTACAGAGGTCATGCTGTCTTACGCACACTTATCCGATGTCACTTTAGTCCTGCTGAGACGACAGGTGGACAATACATTTACTCCGGTTCGGCAGACGGGAAAATACACGTCAGGGTCCAGTTACAATTGACTTCCTTGTATCTAACACACGTTACTTCTAGATATGGTCGCTCGACGGACGCATAGTCCAGGTTCTGGATCGCTCGAAGACGTCGGCTATGACACTTGATCCCTCCGCGGAGGAGTGCATACTCCCCAATAGTGCTCGCAGCACGGTTTGCGTGCGAGATGTCAGCTGGAACAGCAATGTCAGCCCCATCTTTCAACCCTTGGGTCGATTTCGCTGATAAGGATTGTCACAGGAACCAATGATGATGAGCGCTGGTTGGGACGGGGGTCGGTCACCGCCGAAGAGTGTTGTTGCGCGTCATGAATGGAGAGGTCTCTCTAAGATGTCGTACGGTCTGGAGGATTGGATAGAGAAGCAGAACATAGAGCGCAACGAACGGGCTACGCGTACCAGACAGACATTACGAGTTCCTGGTGCATTTGATGTCGAAGAGGATGACTAGAATGTCAAGGACAGGCGTGACGCCTGTGATATTTATACCTTCACCTGGATATTTACATGTTGTATTGTACAGTCAGTCATTGTATCGCGTTCACGGTACCAATTGTTTGACGCTTGGTTCTACCGCATTGTTGTGGACTGGTCAGTCTCTTCTGCTTACAATGAGCTACATGTCACGGACATGCGCATTTATTCTACTGGAGCTCCAGTGATGGACTCAGTAGTTTATCTGGCCGAAAAGGACAACAAGGCAAAAGACATTCAACGCCAGACCAGAGATGCCCTTCGATGTACATCTTGTTGCAACATTGACTGTGCCTCTGGAGGGAGTGCCTTTGTATGAGAGGCTGGCCGCCGCTGATTGGACTGCAGATTCGGAGGGGTTTCTCGACCCATGTAGCGTTGCCACTGTCGAAAGCATCCATATTCCCTGCCTCCTTGTCATGAATACATTGTCAGTGTCAGTCATGATGCGAGCCGTGGGATTGTGTGAAACGTCGGAAGAGTAGAATCAGCAAAAACATCTCGATGGACTCCCAAGGTGGCGTACCCTCTTGAGCTTTCGGGTCTTGGAAGGCACGAGCTGATACGCTGACAATTTGAAAAGAAAAAAATTCGTCATTGTTCTCATGTATTTCCACTGGTGATTTAGGTTGAACACATGACACTCCAGGCCGGAGGCTGCCCTCGCAGTCATGGTATATGTAAGCGAGAAGCACGAAGTCGATCGTGTCATCGAGACCCCGGCCCGGTAGTTACATAGTGCAAGTGAACAATCTCTACACCTGCATGCGATACAGGATGCCAGAGGTTAACGATTTGGAAGTGACTGCGAAGAAGGGAGGGAACTTCTGTTGGTGGAGGCGCCGGAAGTGGAGGTCGTCGTCGTCTGCATGTCACGAGGGTCGTCAAACCAATTGCGAACCTGCCTTTCGCTATTCATATCGAGGTAAGGTCGACTCGAAGAGTCGTCCAGGTGGAGAAAGGAAGAAGGTGGAGGTAGCGGTTGTGTCAGAAGCCATGGCTAGTTCATTGGCGCTGGAATGTGCATTCTAAGGAATAGCAGAGTTCCTTGGTGATGCGTTTATATATGCCTCCGAGGGTCGAGGAAGCAGTTTGGCTTACATATTGAATCTCCTAGTGTCTGCGTTATCTGGGGGAAGAGAATGTCATATACCGATGGCGTCACTGAACGCTGTTGAACGTTGAACCACGGGATGAGCAATATGAATAGTTCGTAGAAGTTGACTAACAAAGTCTTGACGCCAGTGATCTCCGCATTTTGATCCGGTGAATGAATGGCTAACTTTAGTCAAAAGGGCTTCCAACTTCATGATAACCTACCGTATGCAACAAACTTCCACACAACTTTGAAGTCGCAAACAACAAGACAGGCTCTCTATCCGTATCCAGTAGCTGTCGATTTGGGATTTTTCTTGCCCTTCGACAACCACGGCTACTATACCGCCTGGCGCGAGCAGGATATTTGTCCCAGACTCTGACGAGGATTGCACTTCTCGGAATTAGAGCTCCTTGATCATAATACTGACTCGACGAGTTGGAGCTCCCACAGAGTCTCACCGAGATGTTGAAGTGCGGAGTAGGGTACGATTGAGATCGACTTTTCTAATGCGGAGCTTAAAATTGTTTCATGAGTACCTCAGTACCGTACTATCAATGTCTATCATACTATGTGCATTGTGGTACATATGTACTCGACGTTGAAAGTAGATGGCGAATTACCCTGATTTACCCCAACAGAATGCAATGGCCGGGAAACTGACTAAAAAAATGTCCCGAAGGTTAAAGGAGACAGAATTTCTCCAAGACATAGTTGGCTGCGCAGTGCTCAGGCTGAGAATGCAGCTGAGCCTGCGAAGCAGCATAGAACAGAAAATCATGCACTATGTATCATGCAATGGAGAACGACAGCCTGTGGTACCTTCCTAGGTGAAACCAGGAGCTTTCCCTTTCTGGCGCACTTGCTGTGTGATCGCCCCGCCCACCCTTGACCACACCACCATGTCTGCTAATGCTCAGCTCTATGGATTTCCTCCAGGATACTTCGTGATTCGTAACCTTGCGAATGGTAGGCTGTGGGACGTGTGTGGAGATGATGTAGAAGATGGCGCCGAGATCCTACTCTGGCCAGAGAAAGAGAAGTCTTTAGTTGAAAGTAAGTTTGCCTTCTCTACGTGCACAAGTGAACTCTAACAAGACATCAGCCTTGAGAAATCCGGAAGCTAATAATCAGGTACGTATGTCACTTCTGTGCAAGTACTAGTATTGACCACTGAATAAAACTTGCGCCATCCAGGTATTCTTTATCGATACGTCGGGCGCTCTTTGTTCGAGATCATCAGGACATGCAATCGATATCGAAGGTGCGACGTCAGCGTCATTCATCTGCTGTAGAATCTTACAGTAGATGTAGAGGACCGTTTGGTCATTCGGCATCGCCGACCCATCTCCCAGCCATATCCAAATGAATACTCGCATCCTTTACCGCGTTTCTCCTACTCCCGAGAAACTCAGCATATCACTGCATCTTTCCAGTGTGATCCTGCATACCCTCCGCCAGCCGCGCAAACTTCCACCGCGTGGATGCGAAAGACATATGTCCTGTCATCAATTCCAATGCCCAAACCAAAGTCACTGTTAGATAACGCATCGGCTTTCTTAAGTTCCGCGGTCATAACACCAATTTCTTTTTTCTCTGGTGGCACAGCACAGCGGAAGGCAACTCCTGAGGATGTTTTCAGTGGGGATATAGACCTCACCGAAGATGAAACTCTAGAACAGGATCGAGGCGTAGAAGGCGACGCAGATGACTCCTCCGAGCTCCTCAGAAAACTCAGAGTTTTGACGATCGGTCAGCGGGATGCTCCTGCAGAAAGTGAGAGTGCTAGAAAACGCCGTCAATGGCAGATTTTGCCTTTGCGTACGTCAGCTGCTCATCGGAGACCGTTGAAGTGACTGTAATTGATATTCGTATGGTGCTTGTTTTTCATTTGGTTTGAGCGCACATACTTTGTATTTGACTTGGGAAACTATGTCGTGATGGGCATTGGTACTAGGTAGTTCTATGACTGGCAGAAACTTGTTGAACATCTATTTACAAGCTCACTGCGTACTAAGTAAAGTACCCCGCAGCGAATCACGTGCGTTTTAATTTTTGTCTTACATCATCCTTGTGCACGGGACCCGCATGCTCTAATTTTGTGCATGAATTGTTGGCCTCGCCTCATGCAAGCCTCATGTACATCCTTCTTTAAGCAGCTGATCATATCATAGATTGCTTTGCTTGATCTTCTTTGTCAAGAATAAGGTGTCTAGAGCTTTCCTGAGTCGGAAGTCCCATATTGGAGCACATGTCGTTTGACTTCGTCTGTCCGACGGGCCGCCCACTCTGTCCCATTTTCCAGATAAGAATTCGCCAGCCTCTCAGGTCTCAAGTCAACATAGGTCTTCTTCCCAAGGAACAACGTTACCAGAATGGCTTTCAAAAAACTCCTTCAATTTGTAATCAGCGCGGTTTCTATCAAAGCCGTATTCGCGCACCAGATCCCTTTGGGCGACACTATTGAACAGCCTGAGACGTGGTTGTCAAAATATGGTCCCCAGATTGACCAACCTTTCTCTGGACCATTGGCATTTTCTCATATGACTTATTCCCGTTGTCTGGAAGATGAATCCGCGCAGTTTGATATAGCAGTTCTCGGTATGCCTTTTGATACGGGCACATCCTATCGCCCCGGTGCTCGCTTTGGACCCTATGCGATTCGTTCAGGCAGCAGAAGACAGAGGGAGGCTCGCGGATATAGTTTGGCTTGGGGCAATAATCCATACGAGCAAGGATCAAAAATAATTGACTGTGGCGACGTGCGCCTTTTTCAGTGACAAGTAATTGACATGAGCAACTGACGAGAGCAAAGGTTCCGATCATTCCATTCGACAATGTTCTGGCCATGGACCAAATGGAAGTCGCGTATTCTACTTTGTTAAATCGTCCTATCGCCTCCAGCCAGTCTGTTTGGGCGAATGGTGCCCAACTTGCGAAGGACGGACGTGAGCGCCCACGGATCGTCAGGTTTGTCAAATTTAAACATCTACAAGCAAGCACCTGACATCATTCGAAGCCTTGGAGGCGATCACACAATCGTGCTTCCAATTCTTCGTGCTCTTAACAAGGTATATGGACCGGTTTCTGTTATTCACTTCGATGCGCACCTCGACACCTGGAATGGATATCCGGGAACAGTGACTGAGCAGTCGCGCGTTACACACGGAACCTTCTTTTATGTAGCTAACGAGGAAGGCTTGGTTTCGAACTCGAGCATTCATGCTGGTATCCGATGCAAATTAGTGGTAAATAAGGTTTTGATTATTATTCCTATTATTTGCAATGAACACCTCTGAATTCAGGGACTGGGAGACATTGAAAATGATGAATCAGTTGGATTCCACTTCATCACGAGCGATGACATCGACGATCACGGGGTTCCCGCGATCATCAAACGCATACGGGAGCGTGTTGGTGACACACCTGTCTACTTGAGGTATGTCTGCTTTACATACTGCTTAGAATGTTACTGACAGGGCAATAGTCTTGATATCGATGTTATCGGTAAGTGATATCCGTGTTGGATTTGCCCACTTATGTTACATATCAAACAGATCCTGGTCTTGCACCTGCTAGTGCGTCTCACCATTAACATGACTGAAACAAAGCTTGAATGTCTGAAATCTAGCGGGTACTCCCGAGGCGGGAGGCTGGACGAGTAGAGAGGTCAAACGAATCATCCGTGGCCTGGCCGGATTGAACTTCGTGTAGGTATCCCAGCTATCATTGGCTCCCATAAGTCTCATACTTTTTTTGCAACACAGTGGTGCCGACATAGTGGAAGTCGCTCCTGTCTATGATCATGGCATGTTTGACAGCAGTCGGCTGTTTGTGACCGGGACTGAGACATTCTTTTACAGCCGAAATCACAGGCACGGCGGCGGCCGACCTTGTCCACGATTTTCTATCGATGTTCATGTCTCAATCGCCTCCCACACCATACGCACTTCCTGGTTCTTGGCTTCGAGATGAACTTTGACGGTTCTTCTTACTTTCCAAGCTATCTTTGTCTGTTCCCTACATCACCACGTGCTAATCAGGTGCTAAGCAGAAATACTTTCAGAGTACGTAACAGTACGTAACATGCAATACAAAATGTTCTCGTCCCCAGAGATCTCTCGTGATTGCCCTCATAAGTTGGCGCTGACGTTGAAGGAACATCACAGGTACTACTGACAATGAGATACCTTCCTCTTGCGCTACTTCCCGTTGTTTATGCACAGCAACATGCCTTCGAAACCAAGCAGCAGGAGCCATGGACAACCAAGTATGGCGCACAGACAGACCTTAGTTTTACAGGACCTCTGAGCTACTCCCACCTACCCTACACACGTTGCCTGGATGATTTGTCGACAACCTTTGACATCGCTGTTCTCGGCATGCCATTTGACACAGCTACTTCTTACAGACCAGGGGCACGTTTCGGACCGTCTGCAATTAGATCTGGCTCCAGCCGTCAATCCCCTGCGAGGGGCTACGCATTGGAATGGATGACGAACCCGTACACCCGCGCAGAAGTGATTGACTGTGGAGACGTAAGTTTCGGCACGTCATAGGCGTCTAAACATATTGACAGCGCTTTAACAGGTCCCTATCAGCCCCTATGACAACGCGTTAGCTGTTGATCAAATGGAAACTGCGTATACCACGCTTTTAGCACGACCCGTGAATGGAACTGCTAGTGCGCGCACCGCCAAATTTGCGCGTGATGGAGTGGAGCACCCTCGTATACTGACATTAGGTGAGCCCCAAACCATGATCTCGTTTGAAAACATGCAATTGATCATCTGGTGGTAGGCGGAGACCATACCATCGTGAGATAGCATGATTCCCCTACATCCCCCGGATTTCACATGTCAATTTATACTTAGGTGCTTCCGATTCTTCGATCTCTTTATCAGGTTTATGGACCTATATCTGTCATTCACTTCGATGCACACATCGACACTTGGCCAAGCGGGGGAGGTTTTTCCACGCAGTCCAGGGTCAATCACGGGACATATTTCACATGGGCATTTGAAGAGGGACTTATGTCCAACACCAGTATTCATGCTGGGATCCGAAACAAACTGGAGGTCAGGGCGTTCCTTGTGTCTCAAGTTGGCTCGAGCTGACGCACTTTGAATCGGCAGGGCCCTCAGATGATCGAGCACGATGAAGAAATCGGCTTTGAGCTCATCATGGCTGATGATATCGACGACCTTGGAACAGATGAGATCGTTAAGCATATCCGACAGCGCATCGGCAACTCCCCTGTTTACTTGAGGTGTGTCCTGAGAAATGCGTCGCTGATCGTAATGTTGATGTTCATTGCCTCCCGCCTCAGCTTTGACATCGACACCATCGGTCTGTAGATGTTCTAATTGATCGCTAACAATTGTGTGCTAACTGCTCTCTGATAGACCCTGGTCAGGCACCTGCAAGTGAGCGCAAATATCACTAGGGCAATTTTGAAGTTATTGATGTCTAGGTAGCTGGCACACCTGAACCTGCTGGATGGACCAGTCGAGAAACCAAGCGAATCCTTCGAGGTCTTGCTGGATTGAATTTTGTGTAAGATTCTCTTCGTCATTCGGGGGCCTGTACAAACAGTTGATAACTCGTATGTAGCGGGGCTGACATTGTCGAGGTTGCTCCAGCATACGATGATGGTAAGATCCATCTCCCGAATTTAGGAACGAGGGGGGCTCACCGTCTAATCCAGCCGGCGAGACCACTGGCATCCTTGCTGCTGGCCTTGCAGATGACTTCCTCACTCTATTGATCGTCGATGAGCCGCCCAAACGGCAAGTAAAACCAAGGCGAACACTGGCTGATGAGCTCTAGAACCCATAGGATGGCTTGTTGTCAGTACTCATGCTAGGTTATTGTTTCAAGGCAAGCCACTGTTTCACAATAGAATACAGAGGGTATCTAAGTAGATAGTCCTACAGTCAAATCTGATACGGTCCATTGATAAAAAAATATGCAGTATAGATATATCAACTCCATGAAATCCTCGTGAAATTGTACATCATATTCAGCTCTTCCGCTGCACAGGCGTTCGCGATGGACCATCCTCATACGTCGGTGGGTTGTCGTTGTACATCTGAGATGGAGGGGACATCACCACAGGGGACGGTGGCCCCCTCGGACCCTTTACACCACTGGTGTTGGCTGGTGGCGGAGAACTCGGCTTAGGAGTTGGACCACGATAATTGGAAGCATAGTATGGGTCCGACAGCTGTGGAGCACCAGTAGTGCTAGGCAGCATAGTTCTGCTCGGGTCGATGAGGAGGCTGGTTGTATGCATTAGCATATGAAGCCGCAGCTGTCACACCCAAAGCATTGTATGAATCTGGGTTAACGGATGGCTGAGTTTGCTGCGGTTCCCAGGGGTTATACGCCGCATGTTGCTGCGGAGGGGTGCGCGCTGTAATTATGTGAGAGATGAACAAGTGCTGCCGAGCTATTACTCACAAGAGCCACCTTCCACATGACCATATGCCTGCGGGGAGTATGGGTCACTATAGTAAGCGCCTGAAGCATTTTGCACTGGGGCAGTGATTGCAGCACCGGGAACGGCATATGAATTGAGAGGCGACATTGAGTGAGTTGTAGATGTCGGTGGATAAGTGCTGGAGGACGTAGTCTGAGTGAGGGTGCTACTCTTCCGGCGTGGCGGCGCCGCATACGGAGAAGTGTTGTTATATTCATCAACAGCGCGTGTGCCGAGAGGAGCCTGCATATAACCTCCACCAGCGTAACCGTTTGCTGATGGACGACGACCATAGGACCCCGTACCGGCTCTTCCGGCGGTTGAGACGCTCTGATTGTCTCGGTATAGCGCACCATCCTCCTCGTCCAAAAATACACCATCCCCCGAGATTCTGGCCTTCAGCGGCTGGGATGGGTCATATTCCTGGAAAGGGGGTAAACCAATTTCGCCTCGCTGTTGTCTTGCTTTTCGATCTACTTCCGCTTTGACAGCGTCAAGGCGCATTTGATCTGCGTATCCATTTCCACCCATACGTTCGTTATCCCTTGGACGCCTTCTTATGCAACACCTTCCAACGCCATAGAAACATCCGCTGAAGAACAGTAGAATCCAGGCGACAAGCGTAATCCATACTGCATTGCCGATGGAAGCAGAGCCACCTGAAACACTGTTCATCCTGGACTTGGCGACAAAAAAGATGACGATGTCAAAAATGAAAGCAGTGAGGGCGACAGTAGCGGCAAATCCTGATATGCAACTACTGAAGCAAGTCATGGCTATTTCACGAATGTGAGCGAGTAGACCAAAGATGGCGGCTACCCCTGCGAGGCCAAAGCCACAATATGCAGGACGAGGGCATACGTGAGCCATTTTACAACTACAGTGGGGATTTGGAGAGCCGTATTATCGCCCACCAAGGCATTGATGTCTACACATGCCAGGGAAGGCAAATGTCAATATGAATGCTACAAGGGTTCAGAAGTTGACTTACTGAGCTCATACCCCACCGTTGCACTAGAACATGAGGCTGTCCCTGAGATATCTGAACAATACCCCAAGGTTCCAAACGTGATGTAACCACTGGTGCCTTCGACGGCAAGGCTTGCCTTGAGGAAGTATATAGATTTTATGAGGGGTACAGAGAAGGATACAACACCCAACAAAATGGTGGCTATGAGGGTTATCAGGAAGCCAGGAGTAGCTGGCCGAATGAAGCTCATAAGGAAAGGGAGGGCGTCAGAAAGATGATATTGCTAAGTTCGTGAAGCGCTAATCAGTCAAAGGAAAGCGCAAAATGTAGGTAGACAAGAAAGGCGGTCACACCGTTTAGACGGATACATAAATGGGAAACTTCCGTGTCGTTATGTGGCTGTGGACCCCTATTTAGCTGTGCTTGCTCTAGGCTGTACCATAAAAAAATAATTTAGAGCAGAGCCCGCCCCAGTACATTGTACAATGCATTGTCTGAATTACAACAAGGATAGACGTCTATAGCCGGGTGTTCATTGTATGGAGAAATCCCTAGTTATACTTGCTTGAAAACGTCACCCGCGCGACCTTCAGAGCCTCTTCAACCTGGGCGACGTTGACCCCAACACCTTGAGCACCATCCTCTTTCCCACCAGCCTTTCCGCCGAGGATATCGCTTACTTTGGATGCCCATATTCGAGCATCGAGACCTCTTGACCGTGCAGACTCAGAAACATAGTTTGCATGTGCGACCTTGCCACCCTCTGCGTCGACACTGAAAACGTAGACCGTCTTACCAAGCTTCTTGCCTTGCATGACGACGTTTTGCAAAATCTGGACATCATGTTGAGCATAATCACCTTTTGTGGACTATTGTTACAACATGCCTTTGCATTACCATCAACCTCAAGAATGGCAAAGTAGACCTCTGAGTCAGGCTTCTCCTCGAAGAAGGTAACCAAAGCGTTCACGGCCTGCCAATACATCAATCGACATACAAGAACAACAAATAGAAGGGCATACCGCCTTGTTTATCGCATTCTCCTTCTCCTTGATTTGCTTGTCAAGCGACTTGCGAAGAGTCGCTAGACGGTCTTTGAGCTCTGCTTTCAAAAGGACCGATATATCTGCCTGGCCAAGTTCCTGCAAAACATAAGTCGACAGACAGTGGAAGAAAAACATCTTACGACCTACCACACTAAGAACCTTGAGCCCGGTATCTTTTTCCTTGCCTTCCGTCGACTCGAGCTGTTCAAGGCGGACCTTCAGAGAATTGGCGACACGGGACGCCTCATGCGCCTCTTGGCCAGTCACAGCGACTATCCTCCGGATTCCCTTCGCAATCCCGGACTCCTCAGTGATGACAAAGTCTTTGATATCACCCGTCTTCGCGACATGAGTGCCACCACAAAACTCAACACTTGTGCTCCGCCACTTCGGGTTATCAATATCCTTCGCGACCTCATCTACATCGTACCCGAGCACGACAACACGCACAGGATCTGGGTATGCCTCGCCGAAGACCGCGCGCAGCCCGGATATCTTATGCGCAGTCTTGAGATCTAGATCCTTGCCATATACCTTTACATTCTTCCTGATCCAGTCAATGCTCATCGACTCAATCTTCGCGAGTTCTGGAAGGGAGATCTGTGCTTTATGCGAAAAGTCGAAGCGGAGCTTTGTCGGTGCCACAAGCGAGCCCTTCTGGTCAATGTGATCGCCGAGCACCTCGCGGAGACAGAAATTGAGGATATGCGTTGCGGTGTGGTTGCTGCGCAGCGGCCAGCGGCGGAGCTCATCATAGGAGGAGATGACTTCATCACCAACAGAGAGTTGACCGTATTTGAGAGAACCGGTGTGGAGGACGTAGCCATTGTATGCCTGAACGTTTGTCACCTCGAAATCGGTGGCGCCGTCGATGACGATGTTGCCAGTGTCATACTCCTGGCCACCAGCTTCTGCGTAGAAGCTTGTGCGGTCGAGGAGCACGCCAAAGTTTGCATCCGCCGGTATACCAGATGATGATGAGATGAATTCCTTGTGATAGTAAATGCTCTTCACTGTAGCAGTGACATTGCCGAGTTCTGCAAAGGTGGTTGAGTAAGGGCGAATTGTGGATAGGAATTCACGCACGAAATTTGAACGAGTCATCTGTTTTGGGTATCGCATCGTTCTTCTCCAATGCAGCGAGATCGTGGACATCAAGCTTCACAAGATCCGCTTTATCCTTTTTGAATGATCCCTTGCTCGCGAGCTTTGAATGTTCTTGGGCATCCTCGAACTCCTTTTCATTGATTCCAAGCCTAAGCTCCGCCGCCATGAGCCGTGTGAGGTCGACGGGGAACCCGTACGTGTCATACAGCCGCCATACGTCTGCACCATTGAGCTCGTTGACACCCAGATCTTTCGTACGTGTCGCGTATTGGTCAAAGAGCTTCTCGCCCCGATCAAGGGTACGTGAGAAGGACTCTTCCTCTTCGTCAAGGATCTCTTTGATGTCGCCTTGCTTCTTTGTAAGCTCAGGGAAGACATCACCCTGGTGTACAAGGTATAAATTAGGTTGAGTGGATGCGATAGATGTGCTTCACTAACCATGGTCTCCACAACCACGGGCATCAAAGAGGAGAAAAATGAGCCGATGGGTGCACCAAGCTTCTTCCTGACATAGCGTGAACCACGACGAAGGATCCGACGAAGGACATAACCACGGCCAACGTTGTTGGGCACACCACCATCACTCAACGCAAACGAAAGCGTGCGTACGTGATCAGCAACGACACGGTATGCAGTATCAATACCATCCACATCATCGTTGCCAAATTTCCCACTGTACGGTCTTGCTCCAGTTAATTCCTGTATACGCGTGAAGATCGGGGAGAACACATCAGTGTCGTAGTTTGAAAGTTTGTTCTGGAGGACTGAGACAAGTCGTTCGAAACCCATGCCGGTGTCGACATGCTTGCTTGGGAGCGACTTAAGTGAGCCGTCATCATCGCGGTTGAACTGTATGAAGACGTTGTTCCATATCTCAAGGACGTTTGGGTCGTCGCCATCGACAAGGTGTGCAGCATTACGTCCACCAATGCGGTCGAAGTGTATTTCACTGAGGAAGATCAACGGAGGGAGATCAGAAATGGGATATACGCACCTACAAGGCCCACATGGTCCGGTTGCGCCCATTTCTGTTGTAGACGCGAATGAGTCATATTGTTCATTGGGTGATAAAACACGCCTTACCCCAGAAATTTCCTTTTGACGCGATAACGTGATCTGGTGAGATACCCTGGCTTAGCCAATGTTGTTTTGCTTCCTCGTCTGTGGGTATTCCATTTTGTGGGTCTCCAGCATAGTAGGTAACATATAATCGGTCTTTGGGCAGCCCGTATACGTTAGTTAATAGATCCCATGAAAATTCAATAGCTTCTTTCTGTAAAATAAATGTCGGCTAGGCCGAGCTATCGGAAAACAAGCACTGAACCTTGAAGTAGTCACCAAATGACCAATTTCCGAGCATCTCGAAGAATGTGTGGTGGTAGGAGTCTTTCCCAACGTCCTCCAGGTCTATATTTGCAATGTTAAAGTGAACGCTGCCTTTTCCATAGACCTGCACGCACCATTATGCTTACCACCTGCGCGGATGCACTTTTGGCTGTTGAAAGCACGCTTCAGCTTGCCTCGCTCGGAATTGGGATCGACAGTACCCAGGAATATGGATTTGTACTGATAGGATGTGAGTTCTGATGCATAAGCCTACGGAATTGAAATGACCTGGTTCATCCCAGCATTTGCGAACAGGAGAGTGGGATCATCATAGGGTACGGTTGAAGAAGATGGAACAAAAGTGTGATCTTTGGAGCGGAAGTAGTTGAAGAATTCTTCGCGCACTTTGCGTGCAGTCCATGGGCCATCATAAGAGGAAGACATTCTTAGAGGTAAAGGGAGGGTAATATGATGAGATGGACGTCTTGATCGAAGGAGAGATGAGTGCAGAAACACACGTCTCATCTAGATTTTGGTTTCCGCAATTAGAATCATGATTCGTATCGCATCTTGACTCGAAACGCATCACGTGGCTGAAATAAGTCACGTATCTACTTTCGTACATAAATTTGGCATTTTCCACACAAATCAGGCTAAACTTGAAGGGAAACTTTGCAACGACAAGGATTACGAATCAAGGACTCATCAGCTCGGCAGCAGACCGGACCCGTGAGTTACTAATAGGGTGCTGTGCAGACTGACTCAGGAGATAACAAGACCTACCAACTGGAATGAACAGGCCATGGGCATCTGTGAACAGGAAAAGTGGATATGATTAACTATGTAGTTACCACACGAGTGCGCAGTACCATATACCACAAGCACTATTAGTAGGTGTGCTTTTAATATCCTAGTCACACAGCATGGTGACGTGACCTGCCCTGAAGTCGATCGATAAGCCAAAGACCAAAAACTTTACTTTTAAGATCAACGAGCCTCAGAGTACGGCCCCGGTGTGCATTTGACTCACCATCCAACTCGTTCAAAAGGATCCCCTTTTTTTTCTTTTTTTCTCATTGCATCCTTGTAAAATCTAGACACGATGGTGTACGTATTCGCTTAGATCTACGTTTCCGATGCACTAATCATCGTGTATGATCATAGTAACTTCACAGTCGGTGAGCACATAGATCGTGCAAGAAAACTCGATCTTTTTCTTAACGATTCTTTGAACCATAGACCAGATTCGTGGGCTCATGGACAAGCCCACGAACATCCGTAACATGTCCGTCATTGCCCATGGTGAGCAAGATCCTGCTGATGATAGCATATTGATCTAATCTAAATTACTTACGCAGTCGATCACGGAAAGTCTACCCTCACCGACTCCCTCGTCTCAAAAGCTGGTATCATCGCTGCAGCAAAAGCTGGTGACATGCGATTTACGGACACACGAGACGATGAAAAGGAGCGTGGTATCACGATTAAATCGACAGCCATCTCTATGTACTTCGAAATGGAGAAGGAAGATGTTGAACTTATCCAGCAGAAGACTGAAGGTAAGTCTTTGATTTTAATATCGCAAAATCTTGCTAATGAAATACTACTTCAGGCAACGAGTTCTTGATCAACTTGATCGACTCACCAGGTCACGTCGACTTCTCATCAGAAGTCACAGCCGCTCTTCGTGTCACTGACGGTGCTCTCGTCGTCGTCGACTGTATCGAAGGTGTCTGCGTGCAGACAGAGACAGTGCTTCGTCAAGCACTCACGGAGCGTATTAAACCCGTCGTTATCATCAACAAGGTCGACCGTGCTTTACTTGAGCTTCAAGTTTCAAAAGAGGACTTGTATCAGTCGTTTCAGCGTACCATCGAGACGGTCAATGTCATCGTTTCGACTTACCATGATGCTGCCCTTGGTGACGTCCAGGTCTACCCAGACAAGGGTACCGTTGCTTTCGGTTCAGGTCTCCATGGATGGGCTTTCGGCCTCCGCCAGTTCGCTGGTCGCTACTCCAAAAAGTTTGGTGTACCTAAAGACAAGCTTTTGGCTAAGCTTTGGGGTGATAACTACTTCAACCCTGCCACTCGCAAGTGGGGTACGAAGAACTCCGATGCCGACGGCAAACCCCTTGAACGGTCTTTCAACATGTTCGTCCTTGAGCCCATCTTCAAGATTTTCGACGCCGTCATGAATTTCAAGAAGGACCAAATCGGTCCCATTTGCGAGAAGCTCGATGTCAAGCTGACATCTGAGGAGCATGATCTCGAGGGCAAGGCTCTCCTCAAGGTCGTCATGCGCAAGTTCTTGCCCGCTGGTGACTCCCTCTTGGAGATGATAATCATCAACCTTCCTTCCCCCGCAACTGCTCAACGCTACCGTGTTGAGACTCTCTACGAAGGTCCGATGGATGACGAGTCTGCCATTGGTATCAGGGACTGTGACCCCAAGGCTCCCCTTGTGCTCTACGTTTCGAAGATGGTGCCCACTTCAGATAAAGGACGCTTCTACGCTTTCGGTCGTGTGTTCTCCGGTACCGTTCGTTCTGGCCCCAAGGTCCGTATCCAGGGCCCCAACTTCGTGCCTGGAAAGAAGGAGGACATGTTCCTCAAGTCAGTTCAGCGCACGGTGCTCATGATGGGTCGTTACATCGAACCAATTGAAGATTGTCCTGCCGGTAACATCTGTGGTCTCGTCGGTATTGACCAGTTCTTGCTCAAGAGCGGAACTCTCACCACCTCTGAGACTGCACACAACATGAGGGTCATGAAGTTCTCCGTGTCCCCTGTCGTGCGGGTCGCTGTTGAGGTCAAGAACGCTGCAGATTTGCCCAAGCTTGTCGAAGGTCTCAAGCGTCTGTCGAAGTCTGACCCCTGTGTCCAGGCTTGGATCGATGAGACCGGTGAGCACATTGTCGCTGGTGCTGGTGAGCTGCACTTGGAAATCTGCTTGAAGGTAAATGGCTATCTACTTGCTAAATTTCGTTAGTCTGACACATTGTAGGATCTCCAAGAAGACCACGCTGGCGTTCCTCTCAAGATATCTGACCCTGTCGTGGGTTACCGTGAGACTGTTAAGGCTGAGTCTTCGATTGTGGCCTTGTCCAAGTCGCAGAATAAGCACAACCGTCTCTATGCCAAGGCAATGCCTCTCGATGAGGAGCTCACCAAAGCTATTGAGGCTGGTACCGTTAACTCCCGTGACGATTACAAAGCCCGTGCTCGTATCCTCGCTGATGACTTCTCTTGGGATGTCACCGATGCAAGGAAGATCTGGTGTTTCGGTCCCGATACCACTGGCCCCAACTTGCTCGTCGATGTCACCAAGGGTGTGCAGTACCTCAACGAAATCAAGGACTCTTGCGTCGCTGCCTTCCAGTGGGCAACAAAGGAGGGTGTCTGCGCTGAGGAGAACATGCGTGGTATCCGCTTCAACATTCTTGATGTCACTGTAAGTACACTTCATACCTACTTGTATTTGCATCTTCTTATGCGATCATAACAGTTGCACGCTGATGCTATCCATCGTGGCGGTGGACAACTCATTCCTACGTGCCGTCGCGTCTGCTACGCGGCATGTTTGCTTGCTACCCCTGGTCTCCAGGAGCCAGTGTACCTCGGTACGTCCCGCTCGTATCGTATTTTTCTTGGTATTGATGTTATTCTTAGTCGAGATCCAGTGTCCTGAGAATGCCATCGGTGGTATTTACAGCGTGTTGAACAGGCGTCGTGGCCAGGTCTTCAGCGAAGAGCAGAGGCCAGGAACTCCCATGTTCACCGTCAAGGCATATCTCCCCGTCATGGAGTCCTTCGGCTTCAACAGTGATCTCCGCTCCCAAACAGCTGGGCAAGCCTTCCCCCAGAGTGTGTTCGACCACTGGGAAATCATGAACGGATGTGCGTAATTGCATGTGCGACGTGTTAAGACTGATGTTAATGAAATTTATTAGCTCCTCTCGACAAGGGTAGCAAGCTCGAAGAGCTCGTCAGGGGCATTCGTGTGCGCAAGGGTCTCAAGGTAATGGGTGACTGCACACGATTCTGAAATATGACTAACACGATATTTAGCCCGAAATTCCAGCTGTCGACCACTACTACGACAAGCTGTAAAGTTATTGTACGAACGTGCTCACGACCAAACTTCTGGATGTTGTCATTCATATTTCACTAAATTCAATTGTTGTATTCTGTATGCTTCGTGATTCGGATGCCTATACTTAATAGCCACATGGCAATTGCTGACATTGGTAAGGCGACACTGCATGACATCCCTCGGATCCGCACCTTCTATCGGTAGCGAGCGTCTTGAGTCAAACATGGGTGCTTAACGTTATGACTTGAACAGGTGCTTAAAAGGCAGGCTGCATGTAGTTATCGCAGTGACGATAACCCAGTAATACCCATCTACTCGGACATGAGAGACGTTGACCTCACCACCATCGCTGGCGTACGAAGATATTTGTCTAATACCCCTTTCGCATCACATACAATAAACGCGCTGACAGGAGGCTTCACCAACTTCACATATAGAATATACCTCAACGACTCATTCAAGGGCAGCGCAACATTGGTGTTGAAGTATGCAGCACCGTATGTCGCTGCACTCGGTACGATGGCTCTTTCTACAGAGCGCCAAGTAAGGCTTCTTTTGAAGTGGCGTTACACAGGAACTGGACTGATAACGACCTGGCAGAAATTCGACGTGGAAGCCTTACGGCTCGTCCGCAAGATGCACGCTGATGACGATGTCATTACCGTTCCTAACGTCCATCTCTTCGACGAAGAAGCCCACGTCATGATCATTGACGATTGCGGGACGGACGCTCGTACGCTGAAACAGTTGGTGATTGACGAGGCGCTACCACAGACACTCGCCGAAGCAATTGGTGCCGCGATCGGTCGTTTCCTTGGGCGTGTCCATGCCTGGAACAAAGACGCGTCTTTCGATATGGGTATTTTCGGTAACAATGAAATGGGCAAGACGATCTCGGCTTTGGTTACATATGGTCGCCTCATATCTACGCTTAGCGGTAGAGATAATATCGCGGCTTTGGCGGATCCCGGTCTAGATATCCCTGAGGAGAAACTGGCCGTTATCTCGAAGCTAGCGGAGACCCGCAGTCATGAAATTGGTAGCACAACAGAGGTGTTCACACATGGAGATTTCTGGCCTGGGAATATCATGGTAACCCTTCGGAGAGAGTCAGAGGGGGACGCGCCTGGGTTAGAGAAGCTTTATGTGCTGGACTGGGAGGTGGCGAAGGTGGGTCTTCGGGGGCTAGACATTGGTCAGTTCTGCGCAGAGATGCGGCTGCTTCAGCGGTTCTATGCAAGCCGCCAGGAGGAGACGTCCACGATTATTAGATCCTTCCTCTTGGCTTATAGAGGAGGAAGTGAGCCTGATGAAGCGCTCACGAGGGTTGCGATTGCACATGTTGGAGCACATCTGGTTGCTTGGACGCCACGGGTGCATTGGGGAGACAAGGAAGACACTAGAAAGGCGGTTGCTGAAGGAGTTGAGTTGTTAATTGGAGGTGCTGAAGGGACATCAGCCTGGCTGGAGGGTAGTCTCGTTGGAAAGCTGATGTGAAGGCAAGCTTCGTTACAATCACAAATATTGTGAAAGTCACACTGTTAGCTCATTCAATTAGTCTACTCGGCTATTAGTACTACACCGGCCGTGCTTATCGTGGCAAAGAGTCTTGCTACTAGCTCATCCTTTTAATTTTGGCGCCATCCAAACACTTTCAAGATTACGACGCCCTTGTGATCTGAGCCGTTATGTGTTAGCTGCACAGTATATAAGTAATTCTGGAACACTTCGTTCGGCAGTTACATCACTTGGCCGCATCACATTCCTATACGACATCTCGACTCATCTCTGTCATTGACTTTAACTCTAGCAGTGCAGTAATGTTCCACGAAGTCTCCGAGTCACATTCCGTGGCAGCCGTTGCTACTACTAGCGCCGCTAGCTTACCTTCTCCAACCTCTGCGGTAATGCAGCTGGATGGACTTCCTGCAGAGCTGTATAGTGCAATTATCAGTCACCTACCAGCCGACTCGTTCCAACAAGATGTCCTTGCCCTGACAAGAGCGATACCCAAATCGCCTGTGCCTATCCATCATTTATTCGAACGCATACACCTCAAGCATGCCCAGCAGATCGTACAATTGTATAGTCGCTTGCGCAATGCCAATAACGAGAGAAACTGGGTTAAGGACTTTGGTATCGTGACTTGGACTGTCGATGCTGATGTCCTCGTCAATTTACTGGGGATCCTCCCTCGAATATCTTCTCTCCTTCTCTTCGTGGGACCCAACTTTGCTCCAGAGCATCTTGAGGAGATATTTCATAAGCCGAGGGAAGACCTGCGCTTCCTCTCTTTACGTTTCCGCCCCTAGTGAGTATCAACTTGTCAATTCCTTTCGTTTATCCCTCCTGACGTGTGTGATGAAGCGTCCAGAAAGCCACATATTTTCAATTTCTCAAGGTAACATCTCGCGTTGAACGTTATACTTTTCGCTCAACGTGTACTTGTCAGGGAGCTTATTTCGATACTACCTTGACTGCACTTTCCCGTTGGCCTTCCTACAAGTTACCAGCCCTATCTATCGTCCAGGATCCTCCCGAACCATTGATATCGAATGCGAAACATTTTGCACAACCGCTCGTCTTCTTTCGACTCGAGCCAATATCTGTCCTATTGTGCTCAAAATATATCAGCTCATTGATCCACCTGCGTCTCCGTATACCATCTCGTCAAGTATCCCGATTTATCAGCAGCATCCCGTCCTCCGTCCCTGCATTACGCCTTCTTGACCTGTCCACATGTAATATTTTTGCCTCGGATATGGAGGGGATACTGATTCGATTTCATGGTCTGCGACATCTGATTCTTGATGGATGCAGCGTTGCGCGAGACCAATCGCAGGCGACGGAATGGAACAACATTGGAAAGATATGTGCGACTGCAACTGTCAGGCGAGCAAAAGCACGGGAAAAGGAGTTGAAAACTTGGTTACAGCACAATGCAGCCACTACTACTACGCTAGCAGGCATGCCACAGCCCGCAGCCAGACGTATTAGACCAGGTCGGCGTGGTCTCGCCACAGCTACTATCTCGCTCAGGGAAGAACCAGCCGCGTCAGAGCCAGATATTATCCACGTACCTGCTGGAATAGTTATTCCTAAGGTACGCATCGTTCCATCACCACCGGTGCTACTCTCCCTGTGCACGTCAGCATCCTTTATCACCGACATTCAACATCAGACTATTCGCGAGGAGTTTGAGAAGGGCTGGGATGAAGGGCTGGTACAACTTGCAGCCGTTAAGTCTAGGCTTTACGGATCTTGGAAAAATGGCATACGGATGATGCGCATTTCCGCCGATGCCAGCGGTGGCGGATATGATGGTCTGGAATCTATAGAGGGCGATAACGCATTCTACTCCGAACAGGATGGCAACGCGAGTCTGGCCCCGCCTGTATTGTGCCTTGCAGGATCAGGCACTTCAGGAAAGCACGTAGAGGGTTGCGGTCATAATATTGCTTGGAATGTCTGGAATGATACAATCTAGGCCAGGATAGACACACCTTCCTCTAGACGCTTAGATTTATCCTATGTATTTAAACCTTCCAAATTATAGCAGAATGGGCACGTAGCATTGCACTGCGTTGGCATCATGTAAAGAAACCTCTCAGCCATGTCGCCTCCTGCTCCATGTCTTCCAGCGTCCGCGGTAATCTGTCCTCATCTGCATCGACTTTGAGCTGGTGATGTTGCACGGTGGTGCTAGACACTTTGATATTCTGGAAGTCGCGGGGCAAGTCCGCTTCCGACTGCTGTAATGCAGGATATATGTCATCCATTCTCTGCGAAAAGTAGTCTCCGTGGTATTTCCGAGGCATGATATGGAAGTGGACGTGAGGTATAGACTGTCCTGCAGCCTTTCCGTCCTAGACCGTATATATAGGTGAATATCGAGTCCTATGTTCGTCAGCCAGTAATTATACCTGGCATGCCACAGTCAACGCGTCACCGCCGTACGCTCGCTCGACCACTCGACCGACATTTTGGACAGAAGCGATTAGGGACGTTAATTCTGCTGTAGTGAGATCCGTCAAGCGCGGCACAGGTCGATTGGGGATTACGAGCACGTCTAAAAGTCCGGCTTATGAGCCTGAGATTGAAATATGGTACGAAGGGCTAGGCTCACGTCCTGGCACGATTGGCTTGAGATTGACGATAGCATACGATAGCGCTGTCCTGTAAAACGCTTGTCTTGTAACTTCAATTGTGGAGAACAAGAGCGGAGGCGACATCTTTGAACCAAATGTCGTTTTAAGTTATTTAGCGGAAGGGTCAAAGTTACTCAATACGGTTGAGTAAACAAAGTCATCCAGTCTCGTGCATCATCGAGGTCATCGCTCAAGTCTACACTCGACATCAACTTCGCACTGGGCTCTCTGATAGCCAAATGTCGAGTCCGACAGATATATTTTTGCCACCGACGCTACCGTATCCTATAAAGATCACATCACTCGATGTCCAGCTAGGTGCTACTGTGCAGCGCGGGACCCGGCTATTGACGTACTCCTTCCTGTATTCATCTCCTGCAACAGTCTCGAAGCCAGAAACTCGGTTTGGCACATGGGACTGTTCAATTGAAGGAACTGTCGAATCCTGGAGGGTCAAGTCTGGCGACTGTATCTCCACCCAGAAGGCGAAACAGAGGCCTATCATATGCATCACGGAGCCATGCAAGCATGGAGTTCAGATTGGGGGACTATGCGGGTTGTGCGGGAAGGATATGACAGAGTGCGTGTATCACTAGGTCGCATGAACTCTATTGACGCATGTTCAGATTTGATTATACGGGATTCTCTGATGCGTCGCGCGCATCTATCCAAATGACGCATTCTGCCTTCGGTCCAACGGTTTCCTTGGAGGAAGCCCGGAGGTTAGAGAAGGAAACAGCAGACCACTTACTCAAGTCGAGGAAACTTTCTCTCATCGTCGATCTTGACCAAACCATAGTGCATGCGACGGTCGACCCGACTGTGGGTGAGTGGATCGCAGAAGGCGAGGCATGGGAGGCCAGACAAACCAAGAAGAGATCGACTACTCCAAACGACGAACCCTCTGATGACGACTCTGACGGGACAGCGTCCGATGCTGAAGACGAATGCAATCCAAACTGGGAAGCTTTGCAGGACGTACGAAAGTTTCGTCTGGGTCCAGAATCGTTTGGAATGGTCTCAGTTCCAAGAGGCGGGCACAAAGGAAAGGGAAAGCAGAAACTAATCGAGAATGAAGGATGCATGTATTACATCAAACCTCGGTGCGTAGGGCCTTTACTTCATCGTCAGAGTGGCTAGCTCATTTCTACAAGACCTGGAACCCAGGAATTCTTTCAGAATATATCGGCAAAGTATGAGATGCATGTATACACCATGGGTACTCGAGCCTATGCAGAAGAGGTTTGTGCTGCCATTGACCCTGATGGTAAAATATTTGGAGGAAGGATTCTCAGTAGAGATGAAAGCGGGAGTGAGTGACTTCATCTGATAGTGATCTTGCAGCTCAACATCATTCAAGGTCTCACGCAGAAAAGTCTACAACGTCTATTTCCCTGTGATACATCCATGGTAGTTATCATCGATGATCGTGCAGACGTTTGGGAGTGGAGTCCGAACCTTATCAAAGTCATTCCGTGTTCGTGCCGTTGTTGTCACATCGTGCCTTAAAACCCCCACACTGATTTTCTTTTTCAAGATGACTTTTTCGTTGGCATAGGAGACATTAATTCTGCCTTCCTGCCCAAAATCGAACCTCTCGCCCCCACAGTCCCATCTCCCTCTCTTGGCGAGTCTTTTTTTAGAAAGGGTCTTCATCAATTCGTGCTGACTGGAACAACTAGCCAAGCCGCCCTCACCTCCTGTTTCTGAATCCGAAACCCCGTCATTACCAACATCAACACCCGAAGAACATGAAAAAGCAGAGATGGAATCGAAGGCGATGCTAACGCGAAATTCCATGGCACTCGAAGCCCAAGTCGAAGAGCGTCCGTTAGCCAAGAAGCAAGAAGCTCTGCTGGAGTCTGACGATACCAGATCGACTGCACTACCTGGAGATTCATCATCCTATCATCCGAAGAGTGATACGAAGGCAGCAGCAAGCCCCAAGGCAGAGAAAGTTCCACGCAAGGCGTTATTGAAAAACGACGATACCGAGCTTCAACGGGTTGGCTATGTGTGTATCTTTCACATTGTAGAGTGTAGCATTAATTAAATTTATTACAGCTACTTGGGGAAGTCCATCGTCGCTTCTTTACCTCATATGACAACAGATCGCCAGAAGACCGAGGTAAGAAACGACGGCCCACCCTTACACGCTCTAAAGCCCATGACGTGACAGTAAGTGGTTTATATCTCTCATGTAACGTCAATCAATTGGGCCGCAGAAAATTATTCCGCAAATGCGCTTGGATACTCTGCAAGGGGTACATATATTATTTTCCAGTGTGATACCTCTTGATACAAAGCCCGAAACAACTGAGATCTGGAAAATAGCTCACATGTTTGGGGCACAATGCTACACTGAGCTATCCAGTCGAATTACCCACGTGGTTGCCGCCAAGGTCGCTCGCTCTCTATCTTTCATACGACTCTAGCTCATAGATCTTCTATCGTATAGCATGGCACAGTCAAGGTAGATGCCGCACGGAAGCGAGGGGGAATCAAGATTGTGTGGTTATCTTGGTTCACGGACTCGATAGCACTGTGGCGTCGACAAGATGAGACTCCATATTTATTGGATGACCCGTCAGCCGCAGCTCCCAATTCTAGTCCGATCCTCGACCCACACCAGATTTCTTCAGATCCGGAGCCCGATGCAGACGACTGGGACGTGGAGCCTGCCCCAGCAGGGAGCGCGTCCTTGGAGCTTCAGGACATCGATTGGAACGACATCAATGATGAAGTTGAAGCTGCTATGAACGAGAGCGACGATGAAGATGATGCCATGAGTGAAAGAAGTAGTGCGAGAAGTGTGTTATCTGATAACGATGATGCCATGCTTGATGAAACTCGAAGTCAACTAAGGTTCGAATCCCGCCCTTCAAATTGCCGGTTTAATTCCATCCTTCCTACAGTAGTCCAAATACTACTCCTCGACTGAAACGCAAAAGGCTACGAAGCGTCACACCTTCTGACAGTGGGACTAATGGGGTTGGTGACAAGCTGGGCGATGCTCTTCGTTCTCCCCTTGCCAAGCGCAAGAAACTAGCCGCAAGTCGAAGTGGAGCATCCAAACTGAAAGAGGCTGTCACTGCTGATGAATTGGTAGATACCGAGTCGCTCTCGGATCACAGCCGTAAACCATCACCGCTGCTATCTGAACCTCTCAAGAATTTTGAGGAAGGTGCTGAGGACGAAGATTATGCTGATGATGGAGACGATGAAGACGACGACTGGCTAGCTCACGAATTGGAAGTTGACTGGGGATAATTTCTATCCATTTTGTTCACTCAATTGTTTGTTTTCGCGTTTTAGTGTATTTCCCTGTAGCTTCTACGGAAGTAATATTGCATTGCATTGCATGCTACGATATCATACCAAGATCCTTGGTTCCCATCTCACCGCCGTCCCTTCGTTCCAGCGTATATCATTATGGTTCGAACCTAGATTTTAGTTATGATCACAGATTTATTAGATTTTCGGATAATCGGGCCAGCGCTTCTCGATCCAATCCCATCAGTACTAGTGTCTCCTTGGTGTCCATTGTGGCGTTGCACCTCGAAACAGCTCTCGCCCCTGTGCAGTACTGGTACGGGTCTCACAGAACCACCAGTAGACAAAACCCAAGGTGGTGATTGCGTATTCGTCGATAAGACCTGTGAACCAGCTTCTTCATGCGTTGATCTAGGCTTACGTACATGTGCCGGAAATATATGTACGCGACTCGGGTCACGTCTGGTTCTAGATGGACAGTAGTCTTCTCTGTGCTTGCATCAACTCACCTATGTATATGTTTGTCCAGAAACGCGACCTGCGAGAGTATGTCACATATGTGGTGCAAGGATCGACTACCGGGAGGGCGGCCAGGACAATTAAAATCGAAAAACGGAGACGTGGAACGGAGAATTTGGTGGGCGCAAAACGGTGACTCGAACAATGACGTATATTCCGAAATGCGGACATGCGATGGACACCCGAAAAACGACGGGTCAATATTGGGTCAAAAACACATGCTCGCGGAAACACTAGCGCGGTGTGTCGGAGTCCCGAGACCTAGTACTACTTAATACGCACGCCGCTGATCGTCTTACTCCTTACTTATCACTCCCTATTCATTCAAATCATGGTCGCAGGTGTTCAGATCCACACAAAGGTCGCACAGGACGCCCAGTCTGAAATCCTTACCGATGGTGCAGTTGCATTTCTTGCTGCACTTCATAGAACCTTCGAGTCTACAAGACAGAGCCTCCTAGCTGCGCGCGATGATGCACAGCGCAGGTTTGACTCAGGAGTACCTCTTGACTTTCCTCCTGAAACAGCACACATCCGTGCTGAACCTTCATGGCACTGCGCACCCCCTGGACCCGGTCTTGAAGACAGACGCGTTGAGATCACTGGTCCTACTGACCGGAAGATGGTCATCAATGCCCTAAACAGTGGTGCAAAGACCTTCATGGCAGACTTCGAAGGTACGCGGATCATTCACGGTGCCAATCATCGCGTTAATGTAATGTTTCCAGACTCTAGTGCTCCTACATTCGCAAACATGATTGTTGGTCAAGTCAATCTGCGGGATGCAATTAACCGACAGATCGACTTCTCATCCAGCGGCAAGCAATATAAGTTATCTGAGAATCCAGCTGTGCTTCTTGTCCGGTACGTTTGATATCTTTGATACTGGCTCATTCAGTTGTTTATATTTTGTGTAGACCTAGGGGCTGGCACTTGGACGAGACGCGTGTCACGGTCGACAACACCCCTATCTCGGGGTCTCTCTTCGACTTTGGGCTCTACTTCTACACCAATGCTCATGAGCTCATAAAACGTGGCTCGGGCCCCTTCTTCTATCTTCCAAAGATGGAGCACTATCTCGAGGCCCGTCTGTGGAATGACGTCTTCCTCTTTTCCCAGTCCTACATTGGAATACCTCACAACACAATCAGGGCAACCGTCCTCATTGAGACGCTTCCCGCAGCATTCCAGATGGAAGAAATTCTCTTTGAGCTGAGAAACCACTCTGCCGGACTCAATTGCGGAAGGTGAGGGAATATAGATGGTTTGTTGTGAATAGTCAATTTGCTCACTCACGTGGTATGGTCAGATGGGATTATATATTTAGTGCAATCAAGAAGCGCAGGGCCGATAGAAGTGCCGTATTACCAGACAGGAAGGATGTTACTATGACTGTGCCTTTCATGGATGCGTATGTGCGTCTTTTGATCCAAACTTGTCACAGGTAAGGCTATTTTCTGCGCGTTATCATAGTGCTTACACGTGTTTTTAGGAGGAAGGTTGCTGCCATGGGCGGCATGTCTGCGCAAATTCCCATCAAAGATGACCCCAAAGCCAACGAGGTGGCAATGGAGAAGGTCCGAGCAGACAAGCTTCGCGAGGTCACGGCTGGCCATGATGGAACATGGATTGCGCACCCCTTGATCAACCAGATCGCTCGCAAGGTGTTTGACGAAAATATGCTGGGTCCTAATCAGGTTCGCATCTGCGACATTTTTATTTCTGTCATAATTCATAATGCTGATCATCCATACGTTGTAGTATCACGTCCGACGTGAGGATGTGAAAGTCGCTGCAGCGGACTTGCTGAGCTCCAATGTTGCCGGAAAAATTACCGAGGACGGCATTCGCTCCAATGTCTCTGTGGCTCTCGCCTACTGCGGAGCTTGGATCGGTGGCAATGGCTGCATCCCTGTCAGCTACTTGATGGAGGATGCCGCTACTGCTGAGATCGCACGGGTGCAACTCTGGCAGTGGGTGAAGTACAGCTCACGTATTGACACTGGCGAGCAGATTACCGCACCGTATGTCGACCGCATCATCGCAGAGCAAGCACCCGGCGTCCAGAAGATCGCCCCAAGTGTCAAGGATGATCACTTGAAAATTGCTACGAAGTATCTCATGGATCAAGTCAGGCAACAATGGCCAAGCGAGTTTTTGACGAGTGACTTGATGCCATACTTGACGATGGCTGATGGTGTCGAGGACAAGTGGCATAGGAGTGTTTTGTAAGAGTTCTCAATACGTGACTGTTTGTTCTATTGGTTTTGTCAATGCCTTTGTAGGTCTATGCGCTCAGAAGCCTGAAATATCTTTCCCGGTGTATTTGTAGTATCATACGGACTTGTTAATGGGCTAACAAATGTTGTATGTTAAACCCAATATTTGCGTACGAGAAATACGACACATGCAATTTTTGAGACAGCCCTTGGAGCTTGAGATGTACTGTTGCTACTGTGCGAACGCCGTGATGGAGTAAACCTGGTTGAGAGGAGCACCGCCGCCGACAGATTACAAAAATACGGAGCCACATGTGAGTAGGACGCAGTGCCCTCGTGACCGGCCTTGAGCCTAATAAATTCTTCATCCTGTATCCTCGCCCTCAACCTTTGCGGATCCAGGAACCGAACCTATTTGGTTCCTCCGGCTCTCCGAGATGCACGCTTGTGTAGACAGCGGCGTCCCTCACGGCGTCCTTCTTTCTACTCTTGGCTGCCCTATATATGGAGGCTCACACTTAGTAGATGCACGATGCATACATTCCGAGTCAGCGTTGAAGATTACGCGATACCGCATGATACGTACCCGCCTAAATACACAGCCCGGCATGGCGAATAGTTGTTGAGAGTTCTGTCCGTGATGTCGCCCTTCAATATTCAACCGCTGGGGCCAAACAATATTAGTCGGTCAGACAATATCCCGAAGAAAATGTTGTCCCGCTTCAGAAAATTGACGCACCACTTGTAGACACTAGCTGGCATCAAGGCGGATCTTGGCACACACGCGCTTTGACGCCGCTGGTATTGTACTCTGAAACCACGGGCTTTTGTAAGACAAGTTTGTGTTTGATTTATGTCGACCTGCAGGTGGGAAGCGGACAACACAGTAGCCAGACAGAATATCGCAATTCAATATGCGGTCCCTAAATAAAAAAGAAACTGTGTGTATTTATGTGGCAGTACGTCGAAAGGCATGATAAGAATTATGGAAAGGTACAATACAATTCACGTCGAGAAATTCGACCAATATACAATATAAACAGCTGCAGCCTCGAGCAAAAAAATGGGAATTTGTGGACATGCTTCCGCCAGGGTTCTGTAACCCTGAACTGGCAGTGAATAAGGGGAATGCATTTTCTATATTCTAGAAGACTGATGAGCTCCGGGCGCATAAAGACCGAACTACTCACTACGGTTTCGGAAAGTTGTCTTAATAAAGTGCATACCCGTTACTACGGAGACGGGTAGACAATGCCTGCGGCTGCTTCAAGACGAAGTACTTCATCCATCAAAGCATCCCTCCCTTCCTCGAGCCACCGGCAATACTCAACTGTTCGAAAGAGGACCCCGCTCTTGCCTTTGCTGTGGCCCTTCCCCCTGCTACCGCTGCCCTTTGGTCTACCCCTAGTAGGCATATCAATAGCCTGTGCACCAGCTGGGGCGAGAAGGGATATCAACTGGGCGTATCCCTCACGAATGGCGTTACGACGCTTTTGCTCTGACATGATATGATTGAGTCTTTTCTGAGGGGTTGATAGAAGGACTTTGGCTCTCCCCGTCTGACACGGGGCTGCAGAAGCTCTCTTGCGCTTCGTGCCTGTGGAATCTTGTTTCGAGGGAGAAGACGAAGTTGCGGATGATGAAGATGAAGGTCTGGCGTTCGAAGTATCTGATGGCATCTCAGATCGCTCTGGGAGTATCGGCGACATAATTTCTCCCGAATTATCTAGATCACGCGCGCTTTGCTGCACAGGATAGGGCGCAGTGAGAGCGGGATCTGATTCGAAATCCCAATTAAAGTTGTCCAGGAATCCTAGCAGATCAGTTGTTTCGGACGGAGAGAAGAGGTCTGCGGATGATGGGATGGGAAGTAGAGGAGGGGATAGACTTGCGAGAGCAGGATCAAATACATACTCGAAATCGGAGAAGGGAGGTGGCTGAGACGGAGATTGGGATGACATGGTGGTGCAGGCAAGAACTGTTACCGACCCGGAATGAATCGATTACCGGTACGGTAATTACGGCACAGAACCATGCCTTGGCCGGTGTGGCGGAAGCTACCGGATGTACAAATACGCATAAATGGAGATAAATATCAATTAAATAGGTATATCCGCTCCGATGAATTACTTATATTCCCGCTTTACCGAACAGCGTCGGAACCTCACCGCTCCGCAACACCCATGTCGGCTCTTAGTGAGGCATCTACACCGGCGCATGACGCGGCGTCGGCCATGGACGCACAACAACTACATCAACTTCATCAACATGCTGCCGACGCTCAACAGCAGCAACAGCAACATACCTCCAATGGCCCATCGCCAGTCAACGATTCAACAGCAACTCGTAAAGGTGAGCTTTTGCACCATAATCGTCAACGATGACACATATGTATATATAATGTCTAGCAAAAGCCCCTTCAGTAAGGCGAGCATGTACTGCATGTCATACCGGTAAAACTCGTTGTAGCGAGGTATTACCGTGCCAGGTTGGTACAGATCTCGAACAAACATATTCGTTCTCCAATAAATTGACCGCGTACCTCCCATTAGAGCTGCTTAAAACGAGGTATCGGTGCAACATGCGCATATCCAGATCCTGAAAGCGACCAAAATCAGTCGCATCAAAGTAATTATTTGACTTCGCTGAAACGTAGTCTACTTATTCACGATCTTGTAATCTCTCAGCTCCTGGTGTGTCTACATTTGCTCAGGCACCCCTGGGATTTGTCCATGGAGCACCTACTCTCAGCCAGCATCAATATTATGATTACAACGGTGCATTTACTGGCGCATCTTCATCTACCTTTCGGCCCAACAAACGGCCCCGTAATCTCACAGAGGAAGAGGCAGCCGCCATCACTAGGAATTTTAGTCGTGGAGACTTTTTTGTTGGCTCAAGCGCTCCTGTGCGTATTGATCCCCGTCTACCAGTCAGGCTTACCCTAGGCGAGGGGGACCATGTGCATTTCAGTATCACAGAAACTTTGACGTGATTGAGCTATCTATTACTGGAAAATTAATCGGCTACTTCTTGCGTTCGTTTCCGAATCGCACTGTGTATCATTACGATCGTCACCACCACCTTCTGAGGATTACTTTCGCGGTACCTCTCGCAAATCTCATGTACATAATATAATAAATATTGTCGAAGAGGGCAGCGGGTATTATATTTATCGCACTTAAAAAAATTCATGGCGAAGCGCAGCAAAAGTATTGATGAGAGTGGGATTCGAACCCACGCCCCGGAGGACCAGATAACTTGCTCATCTAATGAGCTGATCCTTAGTCTGGCGCCTTAGACCGCTCGGCCATCTCACCATGTGTCATTATCCAATCTTACTTTGTTTTACTTCACACGGCGGCGCCGCAGTGGCGTGGTTTCTATAGGCTATGCAACCTGAAACTAGTCCCCTTCTGTAATTTTTGTTGTCTCACTCACTTGCTTCGAACGTATTGATCATGCCATCGTTTTCTTTCACCAGGGCGCAGGTCGCTCTGTCCACTTTTGCAATGATATCACTCGTTTCTAACTTGGTTTATGCTTCGCCCACCGAATCGCCGCCGCTTCGCCGTGCCACGATTTGCAATGGAAGTCCTGATCTGTGTAGCCGTGGTTTCGGAAACGTCACCTTTGTCGGTGCCCATGATTCTTATGCTGTTGGTACCAACAATAGTGAGTTTCAATGTCCTTGTACACGCAGATACTTACTCGATTATTCTCCTGAAGTTTTCGCAACCCAGGACTACAACAGTGAGCACAAACTTCTTTCAAAATTTATTTATATAAAATAACTCCTGTCAGTCACACAACAGCTGAATGACGGGATTCGAATGCTGCAAATGCAGGCTCATAACTCGAGTGGAGTCATTCATCTTTGCCACACGAGCTGTGTATGTAACGTACTTGTTGTGCCAATTGACATGCCGTACTCATTGTATTGTAGTCGCTCTTGGATGGCGGAACCCTTCAGGCTTACCTCACAACTGGTGAGAATCCAAATTTACCTTCAGGTTGCTTTCCTCATATCTTGGCATATAGTCAAAGCCTGGCTAGACGCCAATCCAAATGAAGGTCAGTACTCTTCATGATAGAAGGCAGAACTCCGGAATTTCTCAAGTTATCTTTTCCAGTACTTTCATTGCTCATTGTCAACTCTGATACTCTTCCACCGAGTAGTTACGACACTGTCTTCAAAGCGGTCGGGCTTGACACAATGTCTTACTCGCCGCCCTCCTCTTCGCTACTTGAAAGTAATTGGCCGACCCTTGGCAGCCTCATCGATTCGGGAACGCGATTGATAACTTTCATGGACTCCAACGCCAACTTCAACTCCGTTCCTTACATCATTGACGGTGTGTTACACAGTTGAGCCCGCGGAGACCGCTTAATACTCTTACCCCCAGAATTTACCAACATCTGGGAAACTGCGTATGACGTCACCACGTCATTTGATTGCAATGTGAACCGGTCAAACGCCAATACCCCCACTGCTACATCTATGTACCTTATTAATCACTTCTTGGACACATTGGTCCTTGGCCAACCTGCTCCGGACCCAAGTCAAGCTAATCAAACCAATGCTGTCACCGGTTCAAATTCCTTGGGTGAGCAGTTCAGTCTCTGCACTGGCCAACAGGGCAGAAACCCAAACTTCATGCTTGTTGACGTACGTACATTCAACTATTTCATGGATTTCTTTCTGATGGTTCCAAGTTCTATGAGTACGGTGGTGGATCTGTGTTCGAAGTCGCTGCCACCGCTAACGGCGTTACTTATTCACCTGCCACGCCCATTGCGACTCCGGGAGGAACAGGTTCAACCTCACCGAGTGCGACATCATCCTCGTTGAACTTAAGCTTCAGTCGGTGGAGCTCAGTTTGGGTGGTTATAGGCAGCATAGCGTTCGGCGCCTTCTACATTTAGCAATCTATCATTTGATCCGGATCTGGGACTGAACTCGTATAATATACACTCGCACTATTCTCGTCGAACTACACAATGGATTGTCATGGACTTCGATAATACTATCGCTTTCTTTCTATACGCCACTTGTATACACGAGGTTTGTAATTCTTCTCATCCACTTTGCTTGCCTTAGAAGCTGCCGCGTCGTCCATTTCGTCCTCATCTTGATCGTTCTCAGCCCCTACTTCTTCGACGCCACGCAACTTTCGCCGACTTCCCTTACCCGCCAAAAGTCTTTGCATCTCTAGTTCACGTTGTGTATACCGCAATTGAGTATCACGTTTTAGTCGCGCAGCGAGTTCTTTTAGGAGTCGCTTCCGGTTTTGCTGAGTGAAAATTCTCAGGAAGCGGATGACAACAAGAAAATATGGGCATACCACATTAAGTTGCCGTGTTTCTTCAGCATCCTCGACAATCTCCGTTGATACACCGGCTGAGCATTTGTTTTTCCGTCTCCGTCGAGACGATGCACTTTCCACGGTCTTCCAGCCGAGATCGACTTCAGTCCGTTCGACATCCGCTTCAATCGTAGTTTTGGCCTTGTTTGAAGATTGCCGCTGAGATAATTGTTTTGCTGCAGTGTATACGTTATTATGTCATAAACGATACGGCGTCACAAGATACACTCGCCTTCCACCTCATTCTCAGCAAAGATAATGTGACGTGGGGGTGGACGCCGTTTTGTTCCTGGGGGTATGATACCTGCTTCTCGAAGTGTTTCCAGGTCAGTTTCGTCCAACGCATCCTCGCCATCATCCTCTATGTTATCATCCTGCGGGGCAATGAGGTTAGCCAAGGCAGTAAGTTGGCTCTTGATCCTCTCGATTTTCTGTCAAGGAATAAGTCGAATAATCGATACAAGCACGCATAAAATGTATGCCTTGATTCCGTTGGCTCTCATTGTCCGAACATAACCCTCATCTTGTGTCTTGAGGAGCTTAACCATATCCATAGGCATAGAAACATTTCCTCTATCCTTGACATGCACCCCCTGCACCGTCCTCTCCTTATTCATCCCAAAGTAGAACTCATCCTTATTCCTATCCGCTGCCTTCTGCCTAAGGCGCGTTATACGATCCTGCTTGGAGTGATAATCCCGTGCACGTTGGACATAATCCTTGTGCTTTTCTAAAATTCCAAATTTTGCGCGATGAGAGAGCTGCGAGCGCTCTTTATGATTTCGCCTATGCAACGAATTTCTGAGGGAGGAGGTCATAATGTTGAAAAAAGGAAAGCGTGTGACAAAAATGTTACGTGACATTGTATAAAGTTGTCACACGCGGGACCAGTTTTCCACCTTTTTGCTTTCATCCCAACCATTTTTTGTTCGGAATCCTTGTCAAAAATGAGTTTCCAGCATTTCAGGCTCGGGCAACTGGCTCTGTCCCAGCCTTTGCCTCCACATTTGCAACAGAATCAGCAGCAAACTTATTCACAAAATCCCCCATCATCCACATCGACGCCCGCAGCGCCTTCTAGCCTTGCTATACCTGCGCCCCCAAAGTCGACAACTGCAAGGTCACCTTACGGTTGTGGCGATAGTGACGATGGATACACTCTTATATTCCCAAATCTCGCTGCATTTCAGGAATGGAGGGCTCATGAGGAAGAAACACAGATGGTTGAATTCGTGAAGGGCGACACTCATGGCAGCAAGGCAGTTCCTCCCCGTTTCAAGGACCATACTAAACTAGTTTGTGCCCGGCATTCAAGGAGTGGTCGTAAGAAGTATGTAAAGAAACATCCAGAGCGCGTTCGCAAGGTACCCAGTAGGAAGGTTCGTATCAGTAGTACGATCTACAGTACGGCCTGTTCACGCATTCCCTCAGCTTGATGGGCAGGGGTGTCTGGCGTCCATCAGCTACAAGACTTATTATGACACTGATGAAGTTCGAGTTTGTTGTGAGTTTTCATGCAAGTGTCGGGGGTATCGCCTTGTCTGAACGATCTCATAGACATTGCTGAGCATTCACATCCAATCGGGCTGGCAAACCTGCCATTTACCCGTCGCGGCAGGCGGCAAACAGTTCTAGCCGAGAAGGAAGAGTCGAAGCGCGCCCTACAAGCAGCTTCTACGGCCCCCGCTGCCACGCAGCAGGAGAGCTCATCTACTTCATCTCAAACACAGGTCCAAAACTATCCTTCAAACCCTCCACTCGCCCATCTGCCCCATCCGTTCTCTGCTTTCCCTGGACCTCCGGCAATCGGCTATCCTCACATCGGTCCTCCTCAGGGTTCACCATCTCAGCAAGAATTGTGGGACCGCATGAGCATTCTATTTAACTCCATTCGTGAACATGCTCGAGCATTTGATTACCCCGGGCCTACTGTTGTCGCTCTTGAAAGCGTTCTCATCCGATTATATTTGGAAAGCCCGATGGGCGTTGTAGGGGGCCCAGGCTTTGGAGTCCTTGGCCCGAGTATGCACGGAGGCGCGATGGCCCCTCATCAGCATCAGCAGCCCCAGCAGTCCCATCAAGATGTTCGTCAACACCAACAACAAATGAACGGCGCATCTCCTCAAAACGGTGAACAAGTAGTGAACAATGAAATGGATAGCGGTATAGAAAGTGGTTGACAACCCAGATTTTGGTTTATTCGTCGCCATCATTTTGGAGAAGCTTCATCCTTGCAAGCTGTACTGTAAGATAGGTTGATGTCTAGTGGATTTTGCATGCGTTTGTTCCTCGGGACTTCAGCAGGAGTACCGCACAATGTACCAAACACTTCTTCTAATGCAGTATAATTCATCCTAGTATCATCATATAATTCCAGCAAGAACCTGTTATTACAAGAGATGACGAAAGATTGACTACATGTGCATAAAATATATTGCCGATCCCACGGCATCCCTCCGGGTATACTTCGATATCAATCCGCAAACGGATCGGCGAATGGATCCTCGTCATCCACAATTCTTTCTGAGGGTCGCAAGCTTGAAGACGCTGCAGGTTGGTGTGCGACGTTTCTAGGTTGCTCCTCTCCCTCGCTCTCGTAGTCACTGAAATCAGAGAGACTTCCCCTACCCTGATCCCACTCCGAATCCGGTGAAATGTTACGATGTGCGGTTGGTCTCATGGGTGGGGGCAATTTCCCCTCTTCATTACCCAGAGAACCAAACGATAGATCTCGAAGATCTTCGTGGATATGATTCCTGCTTCTTTCTTGCTCCTCATAATCGTGTAGTTGCTGTTTGTATTGTTCTACAGCTGCTCGTTGCTGAACCGACAGCTCGCCTGTACTATTTGGGCTGAGGTGTGTCGTCGCCATTGCGGCTTGTATATTCGCTGTAGGATCTGACGCCGTCGTCTGATCAGTAGCTGAAAGCTGAACGCAGATCACTGAACAGCAAATTTATGCTAGAAAGCGGCCACCTACGTTGACATACATTTGCAGGGCGGTGATAATGTGCTCGTTCGTCTCGATTAACGCTCCGATTATTTCCTCGTTCTCCACGAGCTGGTTTAAGTCATGAGCAACTAAATCAACACCAAAAGAAAGAAATGCAGACTTGGATATAGCGCACTATTGGCTTACGGATAGCACGTGCCTTTCCGAGACACTCCTGCACACGTTCATTCGAGACCACGCTTTCTTTCTCGCTATTCACCAGCTTTATGGCATTCACCAGATTACTGGACGCTTGACTTGCGTTAGCGATGGTTGTCAGTATTTGCGGCTTCTCCTGTTATCATGTTAGTTTGGTGGCAGATCACGAGCCTGACAATGGGGGTCACGCACAGCTTCAAAGTCGAAGGGGGGTCGACGGGATCGGACCTTCTTCTTCCTTGCGTCTTCCTCAGCTTTACGTGCCCGTTTCTTCGCTTCTTGCTTCTCCAGCTTGGCTTGTTGCTTCGCCAGCTCCTTTTCGTCCCTCTCTTTCATTTTCCTTTCGTAGTCAGATGATGGCCCGTGACTAAGTGGATCTGCATTATTTGAGTATCCTTGGCTGCGACGATCTGCAGGACGACATTGTCTGAAGAGACCTGCAACAACGGACATCGATGGATCATCCTTGAACTGGGAGTGCCATGATGCAAGAACGACCATGAGCTTCTTCTTAACTTTCTGATCCGTCGTTGGATCAGTTGAGAGTTGCTTTATGGCATCGACCAGCTGGCCGTCGGCAAACGTGGCTGTTGCCATAAGCCAAAGTCAGTCGTATATTTGCATGTAAACTCACTTTGAAATTTCTGGGGACCATTGTCGACAAGTGCGTTCAGTATCTAGTCCTATCAGTCAATCTGCTTCCACCGATAAGAGATTTAAACATACGACAAGTGCACGGTACTGATGGTGTGCGTCTCCATGTTTGAGCTTCTTTCGTATTGCTCTGGATGCTTCGGGAGTTCTAGTGTAAGGGGTGGACGCCCAACGCATCAATGGTTACCATTAAACAATGTTAGGTCCGGATTTCAAGCGCACCCTGTTGGTTGTAGCGCAATTGATTCTACTAGTTCCGGGATTCTTAAAAACGTTGAATGAGCTTCGCATCCATTTCAAGATACTATTGTCCCTACCCATCATACGCCTCATCATTATATGAAGGTGAGGTGAGAATGTCTACCCAATCGGTAATAGATGACTGCAGCGGATCGTAATTGTCTGAGCAAGTAAGAGCGATATCCTGAAACTTACATGAGGTTTCTCGCGGTTGAGTGCAGAAACTGCAAACTTGAGAGCAGACATGAAGAGCTGCTTAAGCTTGTAACTTGCAGCCGCCAAGTTAAGGAAAAGCGCCTAAATAGCCGGTCTTACCCAGGGGTGCGTGACTCATCACGACCTTGTCACAGATATACATATTATTTCTCGGTGCGCAGTGCCAGTGCGCTGTCGCGGAATAGGATGAAACAGGAGTCGATAGGCTTTATAGCGGACCGTCTCCGAGCAGTACTTGCCATCAATGGGGATAAGATCAACAAAGCACGGTCAGGGCGACCCCATACAGCGACTATGACGTCAACGGGGCTGTCCCAATGTAATCCTCATCGTTTCGTTCACACCATCATAACATGACTTGAAGCAGTGCTACACAGGCCCCTAGTATGAGCTCCAGTGGAAGTCCTTCTCGTCCCCGAAGACAAAGGCGAATAATGAAAACCGAAAATGAGGACAACTCTGCACACGTGAAGATCGAACAGGAGGTCGGTGAGAAGCGCGAAGCTCTTAAGGCTGAAACAGGAGAAGAGACGGAGGCGAAGAGGCCGAAGACAGAAGAAGCTGATACGAATGAATACCCATTCACTCCAGGTTAGTGTATTCTTCCGAGTGCTTCATCATCGTCGAACCTATTTTTTTTCAGGGGTAATCGAGCGTGGTCATATATACTTCTTCTACCGCCCAAAAGTCCAATGTGAAGAAGTTCATTCTATGGACGATGTCGGCAAGTTCCATGTGCTCCTTGTCCCTAGTTCATCCGAGTCCTTAAGCGTGCAAGGCGAAATTGAGCAGAGTAAAGATGTCTCCGGTGCAGATGCGGAGCAGATGAACCTTGTGGCGCAAGGCGCAGACGCTGCACCTCCACCTGAATCAACGTCAAAGGATAAAAAACATTTCCGCTTGATCATCATCGGGAAAAAAAAACTCCCTGATCCTGAACGCGAAAGGCACGTGCCAATTTGGGCGACAGTAATATTTCTCGGCGACAATTTACATGACCTGGAGAAGAAGTTGGGGGAAAAGACTTATGAGACAAAAACCCGGGGTATGATTTTACCCCTAGTGACAATTCCATTTTGAAACCGTCGTTAGGTACACGTCACACACCACCCGTTCGCCTCGCAGGCCGTGGTGTGTATGCAATTGTCAACTCTCAAGGGAATGTCCTATCAAGAAATGCCACTCATCTCGGATACCACCTTTCACACCCGACCGAGTTGGGAGATGTCCAGAAAGCACTTAGGATTCATATCGCATCCTCTTTCGTAATCCAAATCAAAAATCCCAATGCAGAACCTCAGGCTGGTCAACCTGTAGGATTGCCCAAGAATCGACGTGCAATTTATTCAGAAGGCATCATGAAGCACGTATTTGGAAGAGGTGAAAAAGGACGTTCGTCGATTGGACTCCGATTCACCAATTGTAACTGTATTGAACTTCTGGAGCACGAAGGTGCCGAATTACTTCTCATTCCCGCCCGTACGGGAACGGAAGGAAATGATCAGAGCCTCGGAAATGGGCGGGGAGAAGGTGACGTCTGGTCCTATCATCCCGAAGCTAAATATTTACTGGAGTTTAGCTTTGGAAGAAGTCAGCCGCTACGAATCGGAGGAACGAGTCGAACAAATTTTTAAGGAACTGGCCTTTAATAAGGACCGCTTCCCAGCAGAGCCTCTCAAAGGGGAGTGGGCATAACACGGTTAATACGAAAGGCTACGTGGCCTTCAACTTCATATCACGAGTTGTCTTGCGGACCTGTGAGGAATGCAATTGCGGTAATGATACTATGCTAGTCAATGGGTAAAGTACAAATGTTCGCACAAGTTTTCTCGTGTCATGTCATGTCATGTCAGGTCCTGCTTCATCACCATCATCATTCACTCGTATCACTTTAATCCATTCGCGGTAATTGAAATTTCCTTGACGATCAGTGAATGAACTCTTAAGGAACTTGTCAATCTGTGCACAAAATCAGCCACTCGGACGGTGAGAACAGGTGCAAAGTTCAAACGAACTTCCTGCTGATCCATTCTTTCTCCTACTTCTCCCATCCATTTCTGCATCTCATCAGATTTAACCGTACCCGTGTCGCCCTCGTCGAAACATTCAAAAGCCTCCCTCAACTCAGCTTCTGGATCGAACTCGAAAAGTCGTTCGCTCATCATGGTGAGGAACATGGTGAAATTGATACCTCTGTCTGATGAAACTGACGAGTCGCGCGAAGGAGTCGCAGGAGGCGACTTGCTGTGCCCAGGGCCACCGGGGCGCGCGCTGAGCAGGCCATCTAGCGTACTCTTCGATGGTGAAATACCTGAAACCTGAATGAGCGCTCGACTCATCAATCAACGAGTGCAACCTCACCAAGGCTTGAGAATATCTCTCGCAGATCAGATTCCGTTACCCAGCCATCCTTGTCGTGGTCGATAAGTTGAAATGCCTCCTTGAACAGCTGAATCTGTGGTGCCTGAAACAAGGAGAAAACACCGGATGGCTCGCGTCTTGCTCTTGACTTCTGCGAGTTGGATGGTTTAGAAGGGGTTGCGTTCGGTGAAAGATAGTCTGGGTATCGTGACATGGTGTTTGAGTAAACTATATTCAAAAGCAACTTAATGGACCAGTTTGCACGTGACAACGCGTTATGTCGTTACCGTTTTTGCATCACACATAATGAACTGAATCCAGCCGCATACGCTGGACTTTGAGTCCAACGTAAAACGGTGATATCCATCCAACTTGTGATTCGCTTGCGGCCCAGTGAGGGAGAGATTGAAACGAGACATATGATCATATCCCCATGTCCACATTGTGTGCTCCCTCATATTTGCCGAATATCTAACCCACCGCCATTTCTGTGATGATCAAACCTTCCGTCCAACTTGACTTGAACAATCTCTTGGTGCTCACCAATTTAGCACCTCGCATGACTGTACGAACGACACCAACACACCACCCCTAGAGACCCGATCAGTGAGCTGTCTTGCGTGGGTTAAGACCTCTTTATTGTTAGCCCGTGATCATAGCGGCGCAGTGATGGTGTGAACAGTCTACTATTAGGTATGTTGCTTCAAATGACTTTTGACAAGTGCTGACTCGGATTTCCTCTCGGCGGGCTTTCGCTTACAGTGACAGTATCCGACTCGGGGGTTCTCGGGTACGGACCCGTCGTCGTGAGCAGCCGCTTGGTATGCATATAGCCATCTGTCTTCGTTCCGTCAACTTTAACGTGCAGCATCATACCCACAGAGCTCATACAAGCGGGCGGTAACCAACAGGATGTGAAACTGATTGGTTTCAGGTGTCGCATTTCCACCGAGTTACATAAATTATTTGTATCTCTTTTAGATGCACCTCGGTAAGTACATTCAATATACTCTCCAGTAGCCGGCGTAATACCTCCTAATACACTCACATGATAGTCGATAAATTGGCATGTCCAAATACACGATAAGTGATAGTAGCTGATTCGCGCTAGTCTGCCATGCCGTGAATGGAGTTTGTTCCCACCTCGTGCCAAACGTGATATCACGGGTTGTGTTCTGCTGTAGGTCTTCTTCGAGATAGGTTAACCTCTTAGAGCTATATCCACTGAAACAGTTGCTTCTCATTAGGTACAGGCGCACTCGGCACTATCCTTGGACAATGATACCCTGAGATATTTGTGCGTGCGTATCTTTTTAATAAATACTCCCTGATAGCCGTTGGGTGGTCGTGCAATATATCGTTTGTTGGCAGCGTGGATGGTAATGAAAATCATTGCTGACATGTGTACCTAGATGGGACGCTCGCTCACGGATCGCCTCTTATGTGTCCATTTGTAGGGGTTTTTTTTTTCACCTCCTTGGCATATATCTCTCGCCAAGTCTTGGCCGGAAGGATCGCACTGGTGTCATTTATGCAAGCGGGGTGTCCACTCCATTTTTGCAAAGAGCAATCTCGATACAAGAGCGGCTTCAATAATATTTAAATAAGCAAGAATTCGAGGTTCAGTATTCAGTAAGGGCAATTTATCGCTGGTACGCCTTCCGAGGAGATTATCCATGACTCATTGCCCTGATTCAGACTATGGTGTAACGTCGTGCAATCTCACGAAGCCCCGGTTGCCTATAGCCGCACAGCGATACGGTCGCCCGGGTCAACGTCATTCTTCAAAAGGATTTACTTGTATCTTAGGGTTTGGAGCATGAGGTACCAAACTTTGTATGCGCTCATTCGAGTTCTTGATTAGAGTCCACCTTACAGCCCGCCTTGATGAATGCGATTTGCTCCCCATGTCGTTAGTTGAAGATGCGTGGTAATGCTGGAAGTTGCATATCAGGTGCTCGTTACGCACGAGGGGTCATGAAATGCGTGACCTTTATCAGTATGGTGACCTTCTTCTTCCTTTCCAGTTGACTACCGCTGGGGGCAAGGCTGCTCTAGGCCATTGGATCTGCGGTCATACTGCGAAGGGACCGGTTATTATGGAAAGGCCGTCCACAAGTTAAATTTGCTGAAGTATATGGATTGAGTTCATTCTCACTAGTGCCACTCATCTTTCGGGCCCGTCAGTCGGCTTGATAAACACCCGGAAGACGCCGCTTAGAAATACAAAGTGATGCGCAGTAGAAAGTTTGGAGCACCTGGTTCAGATTTAAAAGGCGGTCCAAGGATCCCAAAGGGACAGCCTTGAGTTGTCAGGAGTACAACAAAGCTTGGCACTAAATGTTCTTGGCGGTGGACTGGCTTGGCAAATGAAGTCAGAGTCTGTCAAACTGAAATGAAATTGATTCCCAATTAGTAATCTTGTGCTTGGCATGTTGTATTGCCTAAAGAGTGCGCTTGTGGTGTTTCACGGGTGAATGATTTCTCAGGTCGAGGAATTGCTGTAGCAGTCATTTTAAATCTATTACCGAAGAACGGAAGAGCCAGCGCATAATAGTCACGATGATGAGCATCATTGGTTGTGGCGTGCCCAATAACATTAGCAGTTTGAGTTTTATCAGTTCCAGGAAACAGTTTGTTCACATGTCGGCTTTGCGTTGTACCTGGTATCCCGTTAGTTTCCTAGGTGGCAGGTAGGATGGTAGTATGTCTCCGCCATGAGAATTTGGATTTACCGTTGTTCTCGGTAGCATCCGGAGTCATCCCGGTACAGTCGGCACCACCCGCAGTCCGTCGACTCCGTATATACGTACGAATCCGGTAGTGCTAGAGTAAAGTAGAGCCTTGCGTTCCGTTCCGTGTGTGAGAAGGTGTCTGTAGTAGTTGTAAAAGAACGCATAAAAAAGTAGTCTAGAACACAGGGTCTGAGTTCTGTCAAGAGGGGACTTCTAGGGGGAAGCTAGATGGAGATTGACGGAGGCGAGAACTGAGAACTCTTGGTGTTGTTGTGCTCAAAAACTTGCTTTAACGTTGTATTCCGAATTCAACCGGAAGGTAACCCAATTGGGGTTAAAATCGAACACGGTGATCTCCGACACTAGTGATCGGTCTTGGTGCCAAGGATGCAATTTCTTGGCGCGCTGGCATTCTTATACGCCAAGACTCACTCTTCTCTTGGCATACAAAGGAGACCCAGCCTTCTTATAAAATCAAAATGACTTCCTTACACTCCGCGACCGTTCTTGTCCCAGACTTCATCCCACTTGGCTACCTCATGCAACCTCCATCAGATTCTCCTCCTCCTCACTCTACTGCTTCATCCTTGAAAGCTCCTTCACAATCACCACCACCAGACACCTCAGTATCAATCCCATCACACTCAGAATCTTACAATTGTCAATGGGTCGATTGCTCGGCAACTTTCACAGATCCTGAGGTTCTCTACAATCACCTCTGCAACGACCATATCGGTCGAAAGAGTACAAATAATTTATGTCTCACTTGCAAATGGAAGGATTGTGGGACCTCCTGTGCCAAACGCGATCATATCACAAGTCACCTCCGAGGTATACCATCCCTATTACTTATTATAATTCATTATTAATATAAACTACCTCCTAGTCCACACTCCGTTGAAGCCGCATGTCTGTGAGGTTCGTTATATTTTTTGGTTTTTTCCTCACCGTTCAGCTTGGCTCACTCCTCCCCAGATATGCAAAAAGTCTTTCAAGCGCCCGCAAGATCTCAAAAAACACGAGAAAATCCATACAGAGGAGCACCATGCGCAGCACAAGCACTCCAAAGCAATTACCGTAAATGATCCTGCTTACGCCTCCCGTGTTCGCGGAGATGCTGTCCCATCAAAAGGCGCTCTCAATAGGTCGCTTTCTGGTAAACTCCAAGGCCCAGCGCCGGGCGCGTTGCCTTCCAAAGTCCCTTTCGCTCGTGCACGCCCACGTTCCGCTATAGGAGCAGACGGTTAGTCGCACGATCTCCACCATGACATCCGCTAACGTCGGACCTTAGGTGGCCACTACAGTGCCTTGCCCACTCCTTCTCCGGAACTTGATAATCATCCTCGTCATCTGCCTCATCCGTCATACGACCCCTTTCTCCACAATCAGGTACCCTCATGGGACAATACTAAATCCGACGCACGCGCCTCAAATCGCAACAAGAGGTCGCTCGACTATACTGTCGACGATTTCTTCACTGAAATGAAGAAGAGGAAAGTCAATCCTGCTTACGACAACCGTATGTATACACTCTCATTTGATCCGCAAACAGTATCTGATGGAACGAATTCATAGACATGGTGGAGCGTCTCAATAATCTAACATATGCACAAGACGGTGCACATTATGACGAGTTTAATCCTCGCTCAGTGTCTTTTGACGTCCGCACACCAGAGGAACTTGCTGCGGTTAACGAATTTCTTGTGACCCTTGGCCGGGACGTGACTGGAAACAATCGCGCACCCCAGGACCTATCCGGACGGTTCTCACCAACGTCATATTTTGATGCTGACAGCCTCAGTCAACTTGGGCTCACCGGAATGCCTGGACTGCTGGGTCCAGGGACAGCGTACGCTCACGATGCCGCATATGCACAGACTGCGCACCAATATGCCACCGCCGCCTACCCTTCACCATCACTTGGGAGATCTTCTCACCCATCCGTGCAGCAGACTCAATATAGTCCTGTTTATCCGCCTATGCATGTTTCCAGCCCTGGTGGCTACTCAGATCAGTACACGTCTTCCCATCAGAGTCGCGCTTCAGCGTCCGCCTCCCATGATTATGGTCTCAATACGCCATCCTCGACATATGCCTATCACTCAGCATCCACTCCCCAAGGGCACTTCCACCCTACACCCCCGCTCGACCCGACATCACCACATTCTTCTAGTTCCACCCCTTCCAATGCTACGCCACCACATCACTCGTCGATACAAGAGTCTTTTGCTGAATTCAGCTCGCTTCGTAGGCCTCGTGGCGCTCCTCCACCTGTGCAAATGGCTGCACCAGAGTACCATAACAAGGCTATGCGGGCCATGATCCAATTGAAAACAGCTCCTGCTAATGCACCCGAACCGGTACCGGTAGCACCTGCCCTCCCTACAACTCTACACCGCGGATCAATCAATGCATTGCTGTCACCGCCCTCATCATCTGTGCCTTCTTCCAGTAAATTGTACCCCTTACTGCTTCCCGAAGACTCTCATTTGAAGCTACCATCACTCAAGCCTGATGCAGGTCCGTTCAGACTCCCACCCATTAAGGACATGTACCGCCCGCCCTCACCTCATACGTCTGCATCACGATCTCCGGATACATCCCGTGGGACGACCCCTAGCTCGACACGTTCGTCACCTGTGTCCGCTCACACATCCATCACTGGTCTACGCTCAATCACTGAGACATCAGAGAGTGATGAACTAGTCAAGAAAGTTGACAAGATCCAGCTAGATCACCTGACAAAGGAAGTCACACCGGAAGACCGGCAGAAGCATGCAGAGCTCATACGTAACCTGCTTGTGAAGATTAACGAGGATTATCGGAAACGCTTCGGCAGTCCCCAGATGGGATCCTCAAGGGTTTCGCGAACCCGGCTGCCTTCGGTAGATGTGGAGATGGCCGTTGCATAGGCGATAGACATTAATTAGTTATTACAAACCCATCATCACTGTTTTCTGCTTTTTGCACTCTTTACTTGTACACGAGTTTATTGCGAGACATACGTTACATATATTAGGATTGACTGCACTCAAAATAAAATAGACAAAGAAGTCGGCAGGACGCGAGACGCATCATGATCTCTTGAGCGTTAGTTTTATCTTTGGAGCGGAAGGTGTGCCGGGTGCCGCCAGATCTACGTCCTCCATTGCAGATACTGGGGGACTAGTTGCCAACGGAGAAGGAACCGGTGCACCAAAACCAAGGGCCCCGCTAGCTCTGTTAAATCCACTTAAACTAGACATGCCAGCGGAGTTGGGTGGCGGACTTGTTACGGATGTAGGAGTGGCAGGTGCAGGTGCCGTTCCACTATTGAACTCTGCCCAACGAGGACATTTACGGTTAGTTTCTATCAGAAAAAGAGTCACCAGGTACAGCTCGTGAATTAAAGGAAATGACGTACTCATGTGGCCCATCTGACCACAATGACCGCAGCGTCTCTGAACAGGACGTAAGTTCTAAACCTCGTGCTGTCAATCATGCTGAGAACTCACGGTTGTATCTGGTTTGAGCGGCCGGCTGAGTTGCATCGGGGTGCCACCTTCCTTGACAATCTTGGCGTTTTTACGATGCAGACGCCGCTCTTGGTTCTTCTTCATTCGTGCTATCTGTTCTTCCAACCTACGGGGAGATCGGGTTTCAGCTTCACGTTACTTGCACAGCTAGCCATGTATGAACGACCACATACCGTTTTTTGTACCTCTTATCCTTGTCCGCATCACCCGTAGGTGCGAGATTGTCGGCAAGTGTGGCTTCTTCCTCTAATATTTGCCTGGCACGCACATAAGCACGTATGACAGCAGGATCGCGGATGATTTCTGTCTGCCATTCGTCGTCGACCTGAATTCGGGAATGAATAAAGTTTCGAACTTGAAAGAGTTAGACAACAAACCAGTCGCTTAATCCGGAGAACTTTACGACTGTCATTCGGTCCTAAACTCATCTCTCGGTCCCGTTCCAACGAAGAGCCGCGGCTGAAAGCGGGTGATGCAGGGCCAGGACCAATCGGTACTGGTGACATTGCAGGAGAGAAGGGTGTCTCATTCCTGTGTGAAGCTTGCCGTTGTAGCTTCTTGACCTCAACAGGGGCAGGCACTTCATCTTCCTCTGTAAATTGTGGTTCGTCCTTTCTGCTCAATGAATCGAACTGAGCTTTCCATATCCGCTCGATCTCGGATTTATAAATTTGCTGCTGTTCGGCAACATTGTAACGATGTGCGGACTTTGGCCTGTTATCTGCCTCGGCTGATAAAGAAAAATATGGTTAGTTGGCTTTATCGCACAAAAATAATCAAACTTGCCAAGCTTCTGTTCATAATCTTCGCCCGCTTTCACAAAAATATCCTTCATGGAAATGCGGATGAAGCTGAACGCTTCTCCGCGCCCAGTAGGGTCACCTTCCCCATGCAACCGAAGCATAGCTTTAGCCTGGGTGGCGAATAGAAAATTCTTTGTCGTGATCCAAGGCGCCAGCTGTTGTTCAACAGAAAGCTTTGTCTCGCCTTCGTCATCCTCCGCGGTTTCAGCGGTTTGAGTATAGCCAGAGTCTTGGAGATGGCGTTGCCCGACTTGCATACTCTCCATCAACACGACTTGCTCGGGACCGACCATCTTCAGCATATCCACATCACTAGGAATGGTCACGGTAGATTTAAGACGCCAAAACCCTTGATGAGGACCGCGCCTGTGATACTCCATGAACTCCTTTAGCCTCTGCCGCATCTGGAGTTCATTTTGATCGGGAAAGTACTTCATCAATCTTGATATTTTTAGTCGCTCCTCACTGCTCTTTTTCAGGAGTTTGAAAGCGATTATCTGTAAGCGATACTTGATGGTGTTGGTGATCTTCCGAGAGTGTGGCCCTGGTACCTCGGTAACAGGGTACGTCTGGCCGATAACGAACAAGTTCTTGATCTCACGCAAGTAGTACCGTGTCTCGCCTTTCGTGGTACTCCTAATATCCAATTAATAAATTTACCTGACCGGTGAAATTGGAGGACCGTACCTAACGGCCAGGAAGTCTGTAGGATAGGGTTTGTGGCGGAAAAGTGGCGCCCGCACGAGATTGTTATATAGTGCCGGGAATGTTTGGCCAGGATAGACGTAGCCAAACTTCATGAAAGGCGACTCATCTTGCGGCTCGAGGACAAACGGTACCCCAAGGTCAAGCTTAATGAGTCAATTGAATTAAGTGTCGTCCTCACTCATCGTTTGATCCGTACCTTCGGCATGTAGTCGTCTTTCTCGTCTTTCTTACGATAGTAGTTCACCAGCGCGCTACCCATTCCGAAGTTCGGCACAATTGGCGGATGTTCTTCCTAAAGGATACCTCGCTATATCCGATTCCGTCAGGTAAGAGACGAAAAAGACTCACGGAATACTCCCATAGGACGAAGTTACTGGTGTCCTTGAGGCTCAAGTCGGACGTACGATGTAACCCCTCGCCGATATTACCACCCTTACCAACCTTACGGCCCGCTTTGTCCTTTTTCTTCTTTGCCGTGCGCACCTTGCTAAAGCGGATATCAATATTGGTTGGGAACTGCAAGGCGGGCCGGTGGAAGGAGCGGGCTTCCTGCTTTGAAAGCCTTGTCTTGTACTGATAGAGAAGATAGATAAGAAATCATTACAGTCGATGCTGAAATCAATTTACGCACAAATGGAAGTTGGAGCTTCTGAGCGGGATAGGCATGTTCGACGACAAGTTGTCCAAACGTCTGACGCACGCGGTGACGGCCACCTTCTTTCGACACCTCGTAAAAGTGGTCGTTAGACAGGTTAAATTTATCGCGGATTTGAGCATCGTGTGCTCTGATACGCTTTTTTGGTCTGACGGTCTCTACAATTAAATGTCACCTCATATTAGCAAAAGTACCCGTGAAAACAGTGAGATAGAAGAACTACCTTGAGGATGTTCTTCTGTGATATCTTCTTCGTTAAGTTCTAGTTGAATGAAATCGCGGAAAGGGGCATCTTGGCTCCAAATAATGCTCTGCGTCCAAGCACCCGACTCCAGAGCTTTGTTGACAGGAGTGGTGAGATTATTGTCTTCCAGAGTGGATGGCGTAGTTGTGTGGCTCGGCTCGTACACAATCTCGTCCTCCCAATTAGATAGTAGCACCAAATCAAAACTTCTGTCGTGCAAAGGAAGAGTTACGGGCACATCTGATTTTTCTCGCTCCTACACATTATGAGGGAATTAAAAGGAGCACCCGAGATTGGCACTCACCTCGAGAGCACGCAGCAAGTCATGTTCGATGCTGCCCGCGGACATGACTTCCTCCACGCGTTTGTTTTCGACCTGCCGCTTGGTATCACCGACTACGGTATCAAGGAAACCCCTTGGAATGTCACGTTTCCGGGGGTATATACTCTCAGCTATATAACGGTTAACATTCTTGAAGATTCTGTGGTACAATTCGCACCCTGTAAAGGCCTCTTTGTTATCCTCGATTTCTTGACCGTGTACCCTTTGAATAACTCTGAGAAGTCAAGGACCTTGTCCTTCTCGAAGGCTGGAAAGCGTTCATAAACAGTCTTTGGCCTCTCCACTAGCCGCTTCACTATCCTAACGCGCTTCTCCGTAGGACGCATGCCAACAGGAGATTGAACCTCCATCTTTACAAAGTCTTCCGGCATTTCGTTTTCAAACTCCTTGTTCACTTCATCCTCGAAATCCTCTCCCTGATCCGCACCGACGGCATCGTCGTCCCACTTGTCATTGTAAATCTGTTTGGCGTCCAAGGAAGACAATCCTGAAATACCAAGGCTGTTGGGAAGATCGCCTGTAGAGAGGGATAGGCCTGACAGAACACTATTCAGAGAGAATCCTGTCAGTGTTGAAATCACTGAATCTTCATCCTGTATTCGCTATGAAAAGCCACTTGCTAAGGCATAGACACGAGACTCACTTGGTTTGCCATGTCCTTCAGCTTCAATACCTGCTTGTGCAGATACTACTATAGGTTATTATCCTTTCTTTACGGGTAAATAAACGAACCCCGCGAGTATTTTGACAAAGGTAGAGCACTTGGGGCGTACAGACGTCGTACAAAGTCCGGTGGATGCGAGAGTAAGTACAACTTAAGTAACCGGGTGCGATTGACTTAAAGCTGCTTACAAATACTGGCTCACTAACATGAAAGACAATTCCGCCGTGCCAGCGCCTGTCATGATTCTGACCACCATGTCCATGACTAAAGAGGTTGCCAAAAGCATTGAAGTAAGTAGTGCCAGCCGCAACTATGACGCATTTAAAATGCAAAAACAATGTATAGGACTTCCGTGGAAAGGTCGCGGAGACTGCAGAAGGCATCGTCTTCCGCGTGTTCCCAAACAAGGTGAGCTACTTGCTGTGTCTTCGACTTGTTGCTCATGTTCATTGTAGATAATGAATGTTATAATTTCTTTTGCTTTTCCCCCATTTTCTCACCTATATACAGTGAACTTACGAGCCTGATCGAGTCTATGAATGCCGAAGATTCACCCTACCGAATATCTCAAGCGGCCACATCCACAGATACTACCGTCTACCCTCCATTGTCATCAACAGAGACTAATGGTTCATTATCTAACAAGCGTAAGCGCAATGAAGACGGAAGTGCCGCGCCCTCCCATCTGGACGAGACCGTCAATGCAAGATATCCAGAGCGTGTACATGCCAACAAGCTCATCTCGAAGTTGCATGAGACGGTCAAACTAGAGTGTGCACAGCTATCTGACTCTTGTGTACGTATCTGTCCGTTGTGACTTCCTATGGGTATTTTTTGACCATACATAATCAAACAGGACAAAGTCAAATTATGGGTGAACCTGACCATGCCCAAGTACGTGCTATTCGACATTTCTTATTATCTGCATTGACACGAGATTCAGGATTGAAGAGTGAGCCCTTTTTCCTTCCAGTGGGTCGCTTTTTGACGTCTTCCCTCAAACAGTGGTGACAACTTCGGTGAGTTAAATTATAAGTCTTATTTGTGGTGGCTAAACTGAAATCGTCTGCCACCCAAGGTGTTCAAATCCAAGAGGGTAAGTAATCACGGAGTGGCCGTGACATCATTGGTCTGATACGCTTCCAGAGGTTCTTAGCGAACTCCTCCGTTCGCAGGAGAGCGCGTATAATATACGTGATGCTGCGCGCCAACATCATTTGGCAAGAGCGAAGATTTGCTCCAAACTCATCAAGTACCCCCACATAGAAGATTACACAGTACGCACCTCTTGTGTATTATAATCTTAAACCGCTGATGGGATTATTATTTAGCTGGGTTTGAAAGAACATGATGAGAAGCAATTTTTCTTTTCTCGCCAGAACCTCATAGACATACGCAATGTTTACGCTGTTCTCACTGATATCCTGCATAAAAATATTGCCAAGGTAAGTTTTCCGAATCACTCCGTCGTTCTCTCCGTTCATGTTGTGTGTAGATTCGGGCACCCAAAGGAAACAATGGTGTCGGGCTGTACTAATGCATAGATGTTCTGGGTCCAGTAATCTTACCGTATCCATACTGATAATTACAACAACGAGTCGATGACGTTTCGGTTAATGCGTTCCTCTGTTGGTCAGTGATATCTATTATGTAAATTCCAGGTATGTAACTTCTCAAGGTTCTACTTTTCCATCGGCCCGGTGGCAACAATGGCATGTGCAGCCTCTGGCGCACAACTACACTGATATCGTTTTGAAGATGTTGAATCCATCAAGTGCAGTGCTCAAAACTGCGCCTGGAATCTGTGGATGCCAGTGAACTTCCTTGACATCCTTTTGACCTTGATGGACAAAGAGGAGTTGTGGCGGGACGTCTCGTGCACCATCAGGTGTGTCATTCATGGATGTGCCCATTTCGTCATCGTCCGGTTCGACTCCAAGATCCCAAAGGGTCACCTGGTCGTCTGCGCCAGATGCAGCGAATATCGAGTCTTCAGTCGGGTGCCACTCGATAGAGGTTATGGGGGCGGTGTGCCATTTAAAAGAGGCAACGGGGCTAGGCAACACTGTTGTCCTGACGATCTGTGAGCATGAGCGTGACATACAATTTGACCTGGACATACCCTTTCTTTTGGACATTGCGTAGGTCCCAGACCTTGATTCCACCTTCATCACCACCACTAAGAAGGAGGTAACTAGTACTTCTATTCCAGCTAATGACATTCACGTCACTCTCATGCGCTGGCTCGATTCCGGCCACACTTCGCCGTCCTTTACTCCGCACGTCCCAAATCTGCACGCTGCGGTCCGCAGAGCATGATGCAAATACAGTGGGTTCAGATGGGCTCCACTGCAGGTCTTCGACGCTGGAGGTATGTGATGTGAACGGTTGAGAAAGGGCGTTGAATCCCGATGGCGTGGTTGTCGTTAGGTATACCTTCGAGTGCACGTCTCCAGTGAGTAGACGTAGCGATGATGGATTTGCATTTCCTGATGAAGCCCAGTCCATCGCAAACCCTTCGGCACGACCATGCGAGTTAATAGTAAAAGCTGGCTTATTAGTTCTCGACTTGTCCCACGAGTATCCCGGAACGTCCAGAGACTCGATTAGCGGTCTGATGTCCCATATATGAACTTTGCCATTATCGGCCCATGTTGCGGTAAAGTAGGGCTGTGATGCAGGAGGTAGAGGTGATGCAGGAGGTAAGGGTTGGGCACGAACACGGTTTACACCACCGTGATGAGGTACTGAACGGAATTCCAGTATAGCATCTTCATCGAGCGCATCATCATCCTCCTCATCTGAATCTGAATCATCTGCACATGACAATTTATGAGCATCGATGACAAAAACATGAAATCGTACATTACCTCCATCTTTTTGCGTTCGATGTAGTGAGCTCATTTTGAAGACTGAGAGCTCATTTTTGCTTGCTTGATCTGCTTGTGTTCCAGCGACAAGGTATGTAGTTACTGGATACCGCTGCCGCTCGTCCCCCAAACTGTCCCTGAGGACGTCGAATGACAAACAAGGCCATGTCACATTCATCGAATGGCGCATGATATACACTGAGTCGTCAGGCTCCAATATCTCGTCCTTTCCAAGGACATGCGTCCCGGGGATAAATGCCTCTGGAGCAGGAGGTAGTTCTTCGGATTCTTCGATAGCGGGCATGACTTCATCAACATCCATCCCTAAACAACATCACCTGTGAGTTACACTCCGAAGCCACACGAAAAACAATTTCACATACCATCTTCGCCGTCCCCGGTCTCTCCATCAACCACCTCCTCTTCGGATTCGATTTCATCCTCCCAAGCATCCTCGAACTCACCGATATCATTTACTTCATTCTCATCACGCTTAGCACCACTTCCAGATGCCTTCGCAAATGCTTGGCCGTCTGTTTCCCTGTCGGATGCACTTCGTTTGGACATCTCGGATTGAGGTTGCTTGTCTTGCAGATCATAGCTCAGATCTCAAAATTATCGAGCACGTGGTTAGACTGTTGATTACGTAAGTAATTTTTGATGACACCCACCTGAAGCTTGGGCTGATCACGGGGTCCAGCACGGGCTGTACTGGCGGTGTACTTACAACTTGCAGGACCTCACAGGTATTCTAGTGCACACGATCTGTGCAGTTGCACACTACTAGTCCCATTATTCCCTGTATTACGATTCCTTCAAAACAGTGCCTGACCGGCATGCACTTTGCGCGTCATCCCGGGAAGCCTAACACCTGACGGCCTTACAAATGATTCCTCCATGTCATTATGCCGAGCGCTGACGCGGCCTGGCATCACGGGCATTGGACTTTGTGCCTTGGGAATTATGAATCTGCTTTTACCAAGCCAAGAGACGCGTAAGTATCCGACGGGGTGACGCGTAGAGTCAGAGTAAGTACGCGTACCGTACCATGAGTACTTCTGAAGGCCTGAAGCACTATAGTGGCTTACTATAAATGAAGACCACGGTTCAGCATGATAATATCTCCATAAACTGCACTCCAAGTTACTTCTCTCAAATTTCAAGCAATAATGACTCTACCTGATGGGTGCGTTCAAGTTGGCTGACTGACCATACTCTTTCTGACGACTTCATTTCGTATAGTTATGGGTATGTTCCGAGTTCATTGATCACCATTGGGTGGGTCCTTGTCTGGCAGAGTATTATGGTTGGAAGGTACCGCAAGAGGGCAGGGATCGAGTTTCCTCAACGTGCGTTCAAGTGACTTCTTACTAATTCCAGACTCCCTTATACCTTCCACCACAGTGTATGCTGAAAAAGCTGAGGTCAAAGATTCCGCTGCAGCCCTTCGTTTCAACTGCATGCAGCGTATGTTTTCTTTAAATTTGTAGTTGCGTGGCGTTTGATTCACCCTTGACCTAGGTGCACACCAAAATACGCTTGAAACGGCACCCGTAGTATTCGTTTCGTAAGTCTGCATTGAATTCGAGGAGAAAGTGACACATAACAGGGGTTACCGTCAGAACTGTCATGGCGGGTCTGAAGTACCCTGCTCTAGCTACTGCCATATGTGTTGCATATTCCTTCGCGCGCATCGCTTATACCATTGGATACAAGTCGGGCCAACCAAAGAGGGTTCGTTGTTGCGCCTTGTTATAATACTCGACATCATCTCATTTATTTTTTTCAGCGGGTGTATGGAAGTATCGTCAGCAATTTCTCAGTGCTTGGTAAGTAGTATGATCTGTATCTTGCCTTCCCTCTCTTAATGTCTCTCTAGGACTCTTGTCGACTGCTACATACGTTGCTTACCAGCTCCTTCCTTCGTGTCAATGACACCAATCACATTGTGAATAATTTATCTCAGAGGGACCCAATTCATGCAGTTTGCCTCACGAAAAACGATCAAATACCAGCACGTTCTTTTGTCATCATCCTTTCTGGCAAGCTAAACTATCTAACGCACGATTTTATAATAACTCACGCGTCTGTGACGATATGATGGCTTCGCGGCAAATGGATGGTCTTACGATTCACGTGCTTGCAGCCTGCTACTAGTGTCGCGCTGACAACTCATGCTACAGGTTGCTGCGCGAGTCAGTCACAATATTTCGTTGAAGTTCATTGTTGTTCTGAGTGATTCGCCTCCGCTTATTGGCCTGGATGCCATTTTGTCCTCCCGGGTGATATACATATATGTTTTTATCCACAAAGTCGGGTTTTTGCCCTTATCAAAGCGACTAAGTTTGTAACATAATGGGAATGCCCCTGTGGATTTGGTAACTGTCCGGGAAGGCCACGACGTTGTCTGTCATTCATCTACGGTGCTCATTAGCTTTTCCTTCCTCAACCATGTCTGAATCATATAATCGTCTGCCCTTTCCAACCTCGTCCGAAGAGTTTGCACTCCCATCAACGTCGAGCGTGGCATCTTCTACATCAGCCGACGATGGACTGCCGAATCCACTGTTTTTGAGACTACGACGACCGACATTACTCAACAAGTCACCGTACTATTCAGACAAAAGGATACAAAGTCCGTTGGCAATTTCGTTCACTGTGGCCTCCAGAAGACGAGGGAGTAATGGCGAAGAATCAGAAAGTGACCGAGAGAGAATGTGGTCTGAAAGCTCTCCATCAAGCAGCTCAGGAAATCCAACACCCCCAATTACTCTTCCACTAGAAGGAGATGACGAAAGCAACGCTAGCACACGCAGTGGTGGGCCCAGTCCCTCAACGCCGCCGCCAAGTCGCAACCTGAGCACAAATGGACTACCAGCCAATGCTGGAGACACGTCTATCCCAATATTGCGCCGTCCTACTTATCCAGTGAGTGCTATGCTGCGTAGTCATTATTCGTATGCTAATACTAATATCTCATGTAGCTGAAGCCTGCGCGCATATTGAATCTGCTAGCAGAACCACGTCCAGAAGAGGACGAACTTCAGTCTGAAGCAGCTTTCCAACGCCTGTTGGCATCGCACTCCGACCTCCCCTCGCAACCCCGTACACCTCGTGCACCCTCAGACCGTGGTCGCTATCCTGAAGAAGTGGGCCACGAGGATTCGCACGAGGATCCTTTGAGTGATGATGACGACGACGACGTCCAGGGCCTTTTTGCCTTTGATATACAGAACGAAACAAACAACGTCAAGCCTTGTACCCCTGCTCAGAGTGTAAATGGGGATGATTTGAACATGTCCCTGGCAGAAAGCCCGATGGGAGTGGCCATGGATGTAGATCCCGTATGTTTCCACTATCTCATTCGTTATCTCTTGTTAACCGCCGGGCAGCCTATGGTATCTCCCTCCATCATTTCCACGCCCATGTCTATTCAATGGCGATACACGCCACCACCAACCACAAGCGCGGTGCGCTCGAACAAACGTAAATGTAAGATAGTCGCACATCACTCGAAGGTATCACATTAACAAGTCGTGGCAGTGGACGACAGATATGATCCATATCCTACATCCGCAAAACGCCGTGCCGTATCGCCTTCCATATCATACTTGCGAGAAACACACCCCTCACTCGTGTCGTACCCTCGGACACCTAGTTCCAGGCCTCCAGTCCCGATTCCTCTTTCTATCCCTCCATCCAATTCTAGTACTTCAGCCACCTCGTCGCCCACTGTCACGTCCGGTTACGCTTTCCAAGCTTATCCGGGTTCACGGCAGGTAAACCTGGGAACCATGAGCTTATCTTCTAGCCCCGTACTTCGGCCTTCTTTAGGGCTTGTGAGTCCGATCTTACGGCCGATTCTGCGGACGCGGAGAGGAGCTGATGGCGAGGAAAGGGAGATCGAGGGCGCAGGCGAAGCCGTGAATGGATTATCACTGAGCTGAGTGACCGTAAATGGGCACCTTGAGTGACATACAGAATAGTAATTCTGGTCGCTTTATCTGCGTTTACTGATCTGGTTCGGGAAGTTGCGCAAAGTGCGCGGGCATTTGCTTCCACGCACGCTTGAATCGGACTGCTTTCCAAGGTGTTTGAAGCCCTTCGTTCTATAGCAATGGGCTAATACATCTCACTGCGAAGCTGTCCCGTATTGCGCAGTTGCCTTGGCAAGCTGGTTCAAGGCTCTCCCGTACTGCACCCACATTATGTACAGCATCACGTGATGTAATTACAATACATACTTTTTATATCCAATTTGCCGTCTTATTCGCTTCAAGCGAACCCGGCAGGAACGTGCCACCTCTCAAAAGACGCGCCCAGGATCCTATATAAATATCAATATGTCTTCAACTCCCAAGCTCACCAAACGCCAAAAAAAGGGCATAGCTTTCCGTGAGGGCAAAGGCAAATCGAAAAACCAAGGAGACCTGGAGCACGATGTCCCTATTCTCGAACTTCAAGACCTTATTGACGGTCGGGCTAGCGGTGAGGAGGGTGGGGAGGACGTTCAAGGCGCTCAAAGGAGTGTTGGGGGGGAAAGGAAAGGAAGGAAAGAGGCCGTGGTTCAGAAGGACGGAGAGAAAGAAGGGCTGGTGGTGGCAAAGAAAAAGAGAAAGAGGGAAGTTGCGGAAGATGCACAAGGAGCCGGAGATCTAGAGGGAGAGGATGGGCCGTCGGGGAAGCGGGGAGTTAAGAGAACCAAGGGAGATGCTGGGGATGTTGCAGAGGATGCTGAGCAGGGAGAGTCAAAAACTGAAAAATCAAAACAACGTTTTATTCTGTTTCTTGGTACGATCGAGCATCCTGGGGAGTCCCTCCGCTTAACTGACACCTTGACCTCAGGAAATCTTAAATATACCACCACTTTAGAATCAATAGAGGCTCACTTCGCAGCATGCGGTAAGTTATTACAGTAATTTGCAGCACAAGGAGGTTTTGACATCGGCGCTCAGATCCACCACCTACCGTCCGTTTACTTGCACCTAAACCAGCTGCTAATAAAACACCTTCAAGACCCGTGATGAAATCCAAGGGATGCGCTTTCCTTGAATTCAGGCATCGCAATGCTCTTCAGCAGGGCCTCAAACTGCACCACTCCAGTTTGGATGGTCGTCAGATCAATGTTGAACTTACTGCTGGCGGTGGCGGCAAGGGCGAAGCGAGGCTGTCGAAGTTGAAGGAACGGAACAAGGAGTTGGAGAGTCAGCGAGTGAGCCACGTTCCCAGCGTAGTCTACTTGGTGCTAAGTAACTTAATTGCACAGCAAAAACAACTCCAGAAGAAAGCCAATTCAAAAGGTGAAGAGCCAACGTCTAGGGTGGATGCGGCAAAGAGATTCTCTACAACATCAGGCGCCGATCAGGAGGTACAGAAAAAGCGGACATGGACGGTCGGTGACACGGAAGACTCCACGACACATCGCGGGGGAAAGAAGCACGCGAAGGCTGATAAAGCACGGCGGACCAAAAGCAAAGACTGGGGTACTGGCGTTAATGCTATCCCTGTCGGCTGAATTTTCATTTTGTGGAGTATTCTGCGATTCCTTCCTATGATGTGAGATATTAAATTATGATATGAATATCGTGCTAGTAAATATGCGACAAAACGGCGCTTAACGTCCACTCATGAGACAAGAATGAAGACAAGGAACTGGTGAAGGGGTTTAGAACTCGCATGCCTGTATTTCTCGAGAAGGACAAACTCACGAAGACGATCAACACGCCAAAGACCTTGAGCATCAGCCAGCGGTTGCTCGAGATGCTCGCGTAATACTTGAGCAGCTCTCTCTGTGCACCGCTCACATTCGACGCGATATCCACGGTGTCTGCGTCAATGCGTTGTACTGTTTCTCGTTGCTCGGCAACCATATTGGCCAGTTGAGTGAATATTTGTCCTAGTTCTGCAATTGTCGATTCGATGGATTCTATCGCTGTTGATCTCGATTGGATATACGAGTCCTGGAAGTCTCTCAGTATAAAGTGTAATTGAGCAACATTCAACTGAATCACCTGTTGTTCGATTTGCTGCATCTGCATGAATGCATTGCCTCCGTGTTTTGTTGAGCCCTCCTCGGCTGAATCAAGGTCCAATGCGAGAACGTCTTCGTTTTGAAAGGCTCGGCCTTTGCCTTTGGAGTTAGGTCGGCTTCCGTCACCCATAGGGTCTTGTCTCCCGTTTAGAAGTAGCGAACCTGATAGGCGAATTGGTCGCGAGAGCTCGTTTATGCACCAATGATGACTTACTCGGTGGAGCGTGGTGGGTTGCGGCTGCCGTAGAGAACATGAACTGCTCTGTACGGTCTTTGCTTTCTTTCATGTTCTAGAACTCCATTTAGCCTGAGTTGCTGACATGCGGTTTGGCGGCTCACTTGTGTCCTAACTTCCAGAACATCCTTGAAGCTCATGCTTGTATTTGCCAACTTGCTCTGCAGCATCATGACCACATTGTGGTTGTGTTCCTCAATCTGTTTCCCCTCTGAAGATTTTGATGCTTGTGCATTCCTTTGCTTAACATAGGATTGTAGAGCGGCTATTTGCCTGTTTATGTTCGCAATGTCTTGTTTAATGATAAATGTCAATTCCTGAAGGATTCATGTTAGCGTACTGCGGACACGTCGGCGAAGAAGCATACACTAATCTCCACTGGTCTGTCGTCAAACAGTGTCTTCCGTTTCGCGACTGGAAGCTGGTCAATAAACGCAGTGAACAATAAGACGTTGTACTTACGCTGCGCAAGCTTTCCTAGTTTTATGGCAGTACTGCTGATATCTTTCCCAATGGCCGAGGCCATACGCGAGAATTCGCTCTTTGCTCCTCCATTGCTGTGGGATTGAAGTAACTTCTGTTTCGCCTCAGCGGTTCGAGGTGGTACAGCGGACCTGTTTCGTATGGACTCGACGCATGAACGAAACTCGTGTGTTCTATCTTGTATTGCCATGGCGGGTTGTGTCTATAAGGAAAGAATAAGGTATTAAATATAGATGATGAGTATGCGTTGGACGAAGGGCGAGGTTGTAAACACCGGCTGCGGCCGGCCACCGCGTCTTCCGGCCGGCCATCAACATTGAATTTATGGTCTAAGCCCGGCAACAACGCCGTGAGCTTTTACTGGATATGATACTTACTCGAGCACTCCTTGCTACTTTATGCTACTTGACTAATCAGAGCATCTTGGCCAGTTGTGCATGCTGCGTTATATTGCTATTCGACGTAATAATACCGTCAAGAGCAAGCTACATCCACGGGCCAGTGTTATCCTCTGCTCTCATCATAACCATTTCTTCAGGCGTAGCACTCACTCCACCGCCTCTCTCTCTACTGCGAAATTCACTATGCTGTCATTACCCTCGACCCCGCCCCCAAAATCGAAAATTCTGGTCTTTGGAGCAGGCAATTTTGGAAGCTGTTTGGCGGACCATCTCGGAAACTCAGACCATGAAGTATTCATGTGGTCTCGAGAAGCTCGTTTCGTGGAATACTTTAACAAGCATCACCGGAATCCAGACTACCTGAAAGATCACGAATTTTCAGCGAATATTCGCGTTGTTGGCCCGGAGATACCCAGCAAGGCGATGATGAAACAGATGGATGTTTTACTTTTTGCAATACCAACGCAAGGTGTCAGGTGAATATCTCATGGACCTGTCTCAGATTCCGTAGTTTATTTGAGATCGGAACCAACAGAGAAACGCTCATCAAACTACAATACAGCTTCGACCGCGCAAACTTACCTTTGATGATTTTTGTCAACAAAGGTATTGAAACAGGCACACATGCACTAACGCTCGAGATCATTGCTGATACCTGCGGAAGTGAAATTGCGCGCGCGGCAACTTTTATTGTAAGCGTTGTCTTGTCTGCTAATCTCCGTAGTCGTGACTCTGGTAGTCCGGACCATCATTTGCAACGGAAAGTACGTTCAGAATTTGAAAAGAATCATGCCTCCTCCTGAGAAGAACCCCAAGTTGTTCGCAGGCAACCGACGTCTGTTTCTGTCGCATCTCTAACAGAATCGCAAGCAAAGAAAGCGTCAGAAATATTCCATCAGCCGTGGTTCCGGTGGTAGGACTTACCCTATTCCAATCTTGGCGTTTTGGTTCAAGGTGCCATACAGTTACACTGGATCTGATCCGATAGGGTTAGAACTTGCAGGTGCCCTTAAGAATGTTTACGCTATCGCCACAGGCCTTGCCGATGGACTCGGATTCGAGAATAACACGAGAGCCGGTAGGTTTGTTACATTCTTCAAATCAGAATTGTAATTATAGCTGAACGGGAAGGTCTTATTACTCGCGGCCTCGCCGAAATGACGCGAATCGGAACTGCGTACGGAGCATCACCATTGACGTTCTTAGGATTGGCTGGTGTGGGAGACCTGTTTCTTACGTGTAGTTCGCCGACCAGTCGTAATTACACCGTGGGTTATCGACTAGGTAAAGGAGAGCCGCTGGAAGATATTATCAAGACACTTGGTAGTGTAGCTGAGGGAGTGACAACGGTGAAGGGATTGAAGAAGATTATCGATGAGATGCAAGTGTCTGCGCCTCTTGCCAATGGGGTGCGTAATACGATCTGCCTTTATGTTTCAGCTAAAACAATCTCGCTTTGGCCGATTGCAAACCCAGATATATGCTCTTCTCTATGAAGGTGGGTGCAGATGGAGCCTGATTTGCCTAATCTGAATGTCTCGTGTAGGGAAAGACCTGCATGAAGGTATACAAGAATTAATGTGTCGCCCACCGTCACGCGAACTGGACCTACCGGAGAAAGCAGGGGAACCTGCCAAGAGGTTGATGCAGAAGCTTGGATTGGACACATGAACCTTTTCGTATACATAGTTCAAGTAAAGTCTCGAACAAGGCTCCCGTTTCCGCATAACATGTGATCGTAACTTGATAACACGTCTTCCTGAAATGGAATGTTACATCCGGTGCCTAAATCAATGACCCACGCGTCGACGTATACATGCATACGTAAGCAATGCGAGAGACAACTGATTATTGTCCACGTCCAATAATTTATTTGATTGTAGTCACATCTTCTGCTGTCTGCAAACCTGGCCAGCGTGAGGTGGTCTATATAGATCGGGAGAACCAGATAAGATTTCCCCACATAATAATATATTACTTTTAAATTACATAAGCGTATCCAAGTAAATATTTTCTCACGCATTTTTTTTACTTTTTTTTTTTTGTAGGGGCGTGCCACACTCCGAAAGCCGATTCAAGCCAAAGTTGAGGTCGACGTGTCTAGGTCACATCTTTTCTTCCTTTCGCTCAGTTTCTCAGATCTGCCCTCGGTTCATTCTGCGTAGCCCTATTTGTTCTTTTTCTTCATCCATTAGATTTACTATAGGATTTGCGACATGGTCTCACAGCTCTGGACCGCTTGCTCTGAGGGAAACCTCGAAACAGTCCTTAGCATACTCAATGATGCATCTTCGGTCGATATCGAGATCAGAGGTGTGTTGCTCGCATTTTTAATTTTATGTGCAGAAACTTAATATCATTTCCTTTGTCTCCACCTGCAATTCTGTTACAGATCACACAGGGTCCACTCCCCTCATCGAAGCAGTCAAGAACGGACATGTTGATGTGGTGAAGGTGCTACTCGACCGAGGTAATATAATTCACGCGTCAAATTGCGATTATCTCATCGATTGTATGATCAGGTGCCGATCCTTCTTTTGCATCTGTGCATGGCCGGCCAGAAATGTACACATCTGATGCTGCGATCTTGGAGCTGTTCAATAATGCCCAAAACAAGCCTGCACCCAATGGTGTACCTGCACAAGAGCAAGGCTACACCCAGGATTCGATGGTTAATCCTGCGAAACCCTACTATCCTGTCCCCACTGGACCTTATGCTTATTACCCAGGCATACCCCCTATGCCGACATTGCCCGATGGCTCTCCTGCGTATTATGCGCAGCCCCCCATGCAAATGGGTGAAAACGGAGGTTTTGGAAACCTCCCTCCGCCGGAAGTGGCACGTTTCATTCCTTGCAGATACTTTCCTGCTTGTCGTTACGGTTCCTCTTGTCTCTTTGCGCACCCTCAAGCTGGCCCGTATTATTCTGCTCCGCCGCCGCCGCCTGCACAGTATCCCGCTCCTTATGATGCAATGACTCAACAACCTTATGCCCCTAATTATTACGCTGTACCTCCACCTACATATCACCCTCCAAGTTCGGTCCCTCCTCACATCAACCCCGCATCGCCTACCGCAGGTCCCGTTCATACTCCTCCACACCCGCCGATGGTTCACACCAGATCTGGTTCAGAAGCGATATCGCCTGTCCAGGTTCCTTTCAGCCCTTCCGCTGCACCTGCACCAGTACCATATGGTGCTGTATCACCTGTATCACCATCGTACCCACCACCATCTCATGTACCTCTTCCACTTTCTATCCCTTCGCTTCCGCCTCCCCATCAACCACCTAGTGCCCCAGGTCCGCAATCGCCGCAGACAGTATATCCGAATGGCCCAATTTCTGCCCCTCCATTCGCTGTTCGTCAAGATCCTGTACCATATCAATCTCACGGCCCGCACCACCACCATGGATTCAATGAAGCCAGTAGTGGGCCAAAGCCACCTCCTCATACTGAAGGCTTTGGCCACAGTCCAGTGTTCCGCCAGGGCGTGAATCAAAATCGCCGGGGTAGTATGAGGCGTGGATCCTTTGGCGGAAGTCGTAAACCGGCTTGCCTCTTTTATCCTGCAGGCAGGTGCAGGAATGGGTGAGTCATCATGATTCCACCATTCATTGCTATATATTCAATAGAAACACTTAGCGATGAATGTCGTTTCCCTCATGTTCTTCCTGATGTTACGAATACTCATCCCCCTCATTTTAATGGGCGGGGTCCACGTCCAAAGGATAACGCGCGGAACGGACCGAACGGTATCCCTACGATTGAGGAAAAAATGGCTCACTTGAACGTCCGAGAAGTATGATTATAATTCTAATCCTGGGATTTGCCCTGATTAGTTTATGGTTTACAGGATGCCCAGCCTCGCGTGAACGGCACCGCAGCTTCTAGCCGATCTCAATCGACAGACGGCAGCCGCTCGAGGGGAACAAAGTCCAATGGTCCGTCTCGAGCGGAGAAAAAATTTGCCCCGAAGCAGAGGGTTCCCAATGCAGATGAGTTTCCTGTACTGGGCGGTTCGACAAATTCGTCGAGAAGTTCTGTTAATGGGTCATGCGGTCCGACGGCAGCACAAGTACTTCAAGCGCCCGCGCCCGCACGCAAAGAAACCGCGAAAGACCCAGTGACTCGTGCTGCATCTCCAGAACAGAATTCTGTAAAAAACCAGGCTGTGAGTTTTATTGGTAATAGTCTTGTGTACTGGACTGATTGGTTTGTAGGAATCGAAGCCTGCTGGGGTCAATGGCGTACAACCTAATGGCACGCCTGCTACTGTCCCACCCCCCGCCAAGTTGCCCCTCTCTTTTGCAGCTGCGGCGACGGGGACCGCGCCTGAAGTTGCAAAGGAAGTGTCTGTCTCTGCGTAAAACGGACCTATCTTTACATTTATGTCATCATCGGGTTTCTCGCTTTACTTTAATCTGATATTTCTTGGTTCATTCATCCGACTCCATTTATTTATCTTGCTGCCATATTTTTCTGCTGTTTCTGGATCATTTTCCGCATATACTAACTATCCATTACCATGATTTCACACTTGTCTTTTTTCGTCTGGTCAATACAGCATTACAGTTTTTTCACTCGGTACCCTTGATATCTAGAAGAGTCCAATTTTTTTCTCTCATTGCGCTCTTGTCTCATTTATCTACTGGTGTTGATCTGTCTGCTGGGGTACACATACTATTTACATCTACTTTCGACACTGACTCCCTCTCCCATCTCATATCATGTCTTGCTCACATTCAGTATCAATATCGCAATGTTTTCATGCATACTGTACCCATGATCGAGACTCCGTCCCGCGAAAGCAAATACAAGGCGCTCTCGCGTCTCGTTTATCGAGCGAATGTAGCGTGAATGCATCCTGATACTTGTACTAATGCGGACGAATTGACTGTATTTGTTTCTGCTACGTTTTCAGTGGTGCATACAATCAAGCATTTTGCTATCGAGGACCCCAACACTCCAAATTCCTCATCTCAACTCCACTCTTATCCGTCACCTCACCAATTCGATAAACAGCAGCGTCAGCAGTCTCTTGCAAGACCTGCACAGCCCTATCCACATCCTCCCGGCCCACAATAAGCACCAACCCAATACCATTATTGAACGTACGAGCCATTTCCGAAGGCGCGATCCCCCCACGCTGCACCAGGAACCGGAACACAGGGGGGAGCTGCCAAGTCGACACATCGATGAATGCGCCCATTCCTTTGGGTAGTACCCGCGGGATGTTCTCGATAAAGCCACCCCCTGTGATGTGAGACATGCCTTTTAAAAGTCCTTGGTGTACAGCTGGGAGGACTTGCTTAATGTATATCCTAGTCGGCTCCAGAAGACTGAGCGCGAGTGTTTTTCCATCGTCCCACGGACACGTCGAGGAGTATGACAGGTCTGTCATCTCGATGACTTTTCGAACGAGCGAGAACCCGTTCGAGTGGATTCCAGAAGAAGCGACTCCGAGGAGGACGTCTCCTGGCATGATATCCGCACGAGGAAGGATCGAACTTCGCTCGACTGCGCCGACTGCGAAGCCTGCGAGGTCGTAATCGCCTGTGTGTTTGTTTTGTTATGACAAGGGGTGGATTCCCTGGGTGGAGGACACTCTCACCATCTTGATACATCCCTGGCATCTCTGCCGTTTCTCCACCGATCAAGGCACAGCCGGCTTGTTGGCAGCCCTGTGCGATACCCTTGATGACGTCCGCGGCAGTGGCAACGTCCAGTTTGCTGCATCCGTAATAGTCGAGAAAATAAAGCGGCTCAGCGCCCTGCACAAGCAGGTCGTTGACTGACATCGCAACGAGGTCGATTCCTGGGAATAAAGTCGTCATACTCGATTAGCGACTCAGATGTGACCCACTCACCGACCAGATGGTGGATACCGGCATCGACAGCGATACGAAGTTTCGTACCCACGCCGTCTGTCCCGCTGACCAGCACGGGATCTTTGTAGCCGGTTGCTTTGAGGTCAAAGATACCTCCAAAACCCCCTATTTCTACATCAGCGCCGGAGCGCTTAGTGGCACGCACATATGGCTTGATGGCTTCCACAAGCTCGTTTCCGGCATCTACTGAGACTCCGGCCTGCGCATATGTCAGGCCGTTTGATGGAGTTTGAATTGATGATGTCAGTGCTCTACGATGTGTCAGCTTTGGTTATGATCCGATGGATAAGGTGCCTGCCTGTGTGCGATGTCTCGCCTGTAAAACTTGCCCTCGAATGAGATTTTGTCGACAGTCGCATAAACTTGCGCAAGAGCCTGTTCCAGGGTTGGTGCAGAGCATGTTACTGCCATAACACGGCCACCAGATGTGATCAGATCATTTCCGCTCATCGATGTTCCGCAATGGAACACCACGACATCTGACATAATAAGGTTAATCGATCACCCAAGATCAGTAAATAGAAAAGGCTATACCAGATGGGACCTCGCCAATTTGGATTAGCTTCCCCTTGGCATAGCTCTCGGGATATCCTCCAGAAACGAGGATAACAGAGACTGAGAAGCCTGGACGCGTGTTGATTTGGACAGAATCTAGGTGGCGTTCTGCGCACGCCTATTGGATAGGAGAATCAACAGCCTCTCGGAAAAGCTGATGATGGATGGACGCACGAGAAGGACTGCAGCGAGATCGACGTCGTCGCTCAGGAGCATCATGAGTGCCTCGGTTTCGGGGTCCCCGAAACGTACGTTGTATTCCAAGACCTTGGGCCCGTCGGCAGTGAGCATGAAGCCTGTGAAGAGGAGGCCGACGAAAGGGAATCCTGAGGAAGGTGAGCGGGAGATGGGCTAGAAAAGAGATAGGATATACCCTCTTTGCGCATGCCGTCGATAGTGGGACGTAGAGACTCGGTCATAATACGATCCATGATTGCAGGTGTTGCCACAGGGGCAGGGGCATAGGCGCCCATGCCTCCAGTATTGAGACCGGTGTCCCCCTCGCCGATACGCTTGTGGTCCTGTGCGGCAGGTAGGGGTACGATAGTGTACCCATCAGAAAACGCAAGCACAGAGATCTCAGGGCCTTGAAGAAGTTCCTCGATCACAACCTCATCGCCTACGAAATGGTATCATTGTATTTATAGGTTAAGAAACGGTAGGGACAAACCTGCTGATCCAAAAGCATTGTCTAGCATGATAGATCGCAAACCTTGGATAGCCTCATCAGTAGAGGATGGGATAAGGACGCCTTTTCCGCCTGCAAGGCCACTTGCTTTTAAAACGACAGGGTGACCACATGTTTGAACGTAGTCGGTGGCGTCCTGAAGTTGAGAAGAAGAGAATGTTCTAAATTTAGCGGTAGGTATAGCATTACGGTGCATGAATGCCTTGGAGAAAGCTTTGGAGCCTTCCATCCTGGCTGCCAGCTTTGTGGGACCGAATACGGGTATGCCAACTGGATAAAAGATGAGTAGATACAAGGTGATGAGCGGGGAGGGGAATAATAACCGTCACGAAAGCATTTTTCTACGCCGAGAACGAGAGGATCTTCTGGACCCGGTACTACGAGATCGATCTAGTCGGATAAGAATTGATATCAGATGGGTTTGATAGAAAAATACCTTTTGGTTTGCGGCGAAATCGACGAGATCGTTGTAAGGGTGGATAAGAGGAAAATGAAGATTTGAAGTTTTTTGATTTTTAGCAGATCCTGGATTACCGGGACATACAAATATATGTTTTACGGTAGAGGACTGGGCAAGTTTCCATGCGAGAGCATGTTCTCTGCCTCCACTACCGAGAATTAAGATCTGCGTGCTCATCGCAAAGATGAGTGAATGGATGATAAATAGTAAGACGGAGCTAATAATTGACGCCTGACACAAGATTCGGGTTTATCATGTCGAATTACAGAAATCCGGTATTCTCAAACGTTCTTGAACCATTTGAAGAGGTAACCATTGATGGACCAAGTCAACCGACCGGCTCACGGTTCTCTTTGTTCTCCCGCGTTACGCGATCGCTAATTTCTTTTTTTCCCTTGTACTAGATTCAAGGCGCCGGCGTGTTTGACCGTCGTCTGGCTGCAACAAACCCCCATGAAGAACTCATGGAAGAACAATCTGAATTGCAGCGTAAACTTTCAAGAAGGTCCTCAAAAAATACATCAGCAAGGTCTTTATGGAAAAGAAAATCCACAAAGAAGACCGCCGCAGCACTAGCTACAGCCGCTGGACCTGCACTTAAACACCTGGACCTGCAATCTTCTCAATCTCTAGTCTCTATGGACTCAAAACTCGCAAACGACATTTCAGACGAAGACCACGATTTTTCTGCTTTCATCTCTCGTTCAATAATCCCAGATCCTCTAGGTGAACTACCAGCTTGGTTCAAGAAAGAGAACGGCATGGCTGCTGCAAACACTTCATCTTATAGGATAAAATATCCTCTGCATAATCCAACAGGTCCCAAGTGGTACAAGAACTACCACCTTATTCCCCCTGCTCAGCTCAATCCTAGTAATCGTCCACCGTCCGTCTTCTCTCCTTCATTTCCACCAATGGCTTCCACTCTCAACGACCGTTCAGAGGACTCTATCCGCTTGCCTGGCCCGAGCCGCACTCCCTCTGGCACTTCCCTTCAAACTCCCTCTTCCTCTCAGATTCGCATACCAGAATCAGGTGGTAAACCTCGCAGCAGAAAAACTTCACAGGATAATGCCGATTTGCTCGACGCCTCTGACCCCTGGGGTACTCACTGGCATCACCAGTCCCCGTACGATACAGGCACGAATATAAGTCCCGTCTCAGTCGACCCTCCCGAGGCAAGTGGCTTCTATTCTACTCTCATATTTTAACTCATCTTCCTCTTCAGGGTCGCTCTCGTTCTCGTTTGTCAAGCATGAATGGCACACCGACTCGTCGTAAGACAGTCACCCCGTCTCCATTATCTCAATCTACATCCGCACTGCACACACAACCATCTGAGCCGAACATCACCCGTAAACTGAGTAAACGCCGAAAACCCGTGTTGGGCAACCTGTTCAATGGACAGGACTCGTTACAAGTGCCGGATACATCTGCGCGTCGTCACTCCACTATCTTGCCCACCTCCGTGCCTAATACATCTACTGTAGCTCTATCAACGCATTCCTCAAAGAAGGAGCGACGAACAAGTGTCTTAGGTCGACTGGTGAGGAAGTTCAGCATGTTGACCAAGTCTACTCAAGACGTGGGACCTACCATCAGCGAACGAGCAGAGGATGAAGTTGCTGCACCTTCTGAGCCTCGCCGCTCTTTTTTCTCCCAACGACAGCCTTCTCCAGAGAAGACGTCGATGGAGAAGAAGCACTCGGATCCATCCAAGCGTGTACCGCCGCCACAGATAGAAATTGACTTACAGACAACGGAAGGGTTGGGTCCTTCGCCAGAATTGGAGCGCGAGATACCCGACTATCGGTCGTCTATCTCGTTGGAGGTGCCATTTTCGCCTGGACGGTTGACGATAGCAAACCCAGATGCGCCCAGTACGGGAGGGAGTACGCCGATCAGGCTAAGCCTTGCGTTGCCGCCTGAGGACTCGCCTCACATAAGTGTTTCACCGCTACTACAGCCCGTGCAGCACCGTCACGATAGGAACCCCAGCAGGGAGTCGGTGGCTCATCCCACTAGCAAGACATCGCCTGTCAAACGCAAAAGCCCTGCACCTGCACCTTCACTCTCTGTTCCTGATGCGGTTCGCTCTCCCGCGAGCGTTCAGTCACTACCACCGTTATCCACCCATCGCCGCGCCCCGTCTATTCCCTCGTTGTCGATGGGCCCGTCTTCCTTGTTGACCTCGCCCGTGGCAGCCCCGGAGGTCAAAACATTTCATGCTTACTCCATCGCCACCGCCGCCATTATATCAACGTCGGATGACTCGCCCTTGTCCAGGGCATCAATCCTTGTCAACCCACCCACACCACATAACCCTGACGAGTTACACGCGGACCTTCCGTTTGAATTGCCTGAAATCGAGAGGGTACCGAGCAAGGCACCCTCACGGGAGACATCTCCCGTCAAGAAGGGTGATGGTGAAGTACGCATGGCCAAGTCAAACTCCACGACGAGCCGGAAGACGGAGACGTTCAGGTTGGTGAGGAACCCGTCTGATAAGGTTTCATCGTTTGATAATACTATCACTGCTGAGGGTGAGCAATGGACTGTCGTCAATTCTTCTGACGCTCCTCGCCGGAGGCGGACAAAGGAGAAGCCTGTAGAAAAGAGCGAAAGGGTGGAAAGGGTAGAAAAGCCATCGTCGCGGTCTTCAGCGAATTACCACGAGAGCGAGAGGGTCGAAAAGCCGTCGTCGCGGTCATCGACGAAGGATCGTGAGAGCAGTAGGAGGGATCAACGAAGGCAGGATAAAGCTGCTCATGAAGCTGTTGAGAACCAGGGACGTGCGGGTAGTAGTAGTCAAGGTCAAACGAAACGGGCGAAACCAGAAACAGCCGACTCCGGCACCCTCTTGGAACGTCCTTCGCGAGCGCGTAGTTTCGATACCACCTCCCGTACGAGCGTTAATCAGCCGATGGTGTTTATGCTTCAAGGCGAGCCACCTCGTCAGCGCAAGAGCGATGACCGGCCACGCGACTCCTACAACCCAAAGCCCATCCGACCTGGTCCGAGTCCTATTTCTGGCATCGCACATGTCGAACGCATGCCTTCAAACACAACCCGTCCAATTTCGGAACTCCCACCTGCTGCAGATATCAATGCCCTTCGCGCACGCGAGGCATGGGAAATGGATCGCTTATGGAAAGGCAGAAGCATGAATCACCAGGAGTCCAACATGATTGCCTCGCCGTCCAGTCGCGATTCACCGCAGGTCAACGGAGAGTTCAGAGTAGATGCCTCTGGGCACGGTTCGAGTCACACGTCGTACCTCGTTCAGCCGCTCCAAGCACATCCTATGCCCGCGAGCGTGTTTTATGCCAATATGCCTTCTGCGCCTCCCCCAATTATCTACACTGCCTCGTCTCCGTATGGACAGGTGCTTCATCAGGCCTCCCACCAGTCTGTTTACCGATCCCTCCACAACTCTTTCACGTTCCCTTCTACAGAGCCCCCAGCAGACTCCCCTTCTCGCCAGAACCCTCTACCACACCCCCCGCGTGAATCATCCTATCAACCCGCATACTTGTCAACCCTTGCAGATCGAGGCAGTGGAACTTCCTTGGATTATTGGACGAACAAGTAACTTACCCACTCGTACCCTCACCTTGATATACCACACTGCTCATGCTCAACATCACGCATTTCAGCGTTCAAATACAAGTCCTAATTTAGATCATACTGCAATCTGTTTTTCTTCATTTCTTCAGTGCCCTCAGGGCTTTGTGATTAGGCGGATGTTCTTTTTTCATTCACTCTGTCTTACTACTCACTTGTTATTGATTTGGACTGGAAACATTTTATGTACCAGCTCGATTAATTGAGCGCAATGCTTCGACTACTATGTATTTACAATCATGATTTCCTCACTCTTTGTAAAGTATGAAAACGATCGAATTTCGTTATAAGTACAATTCGCTTTGATACAGGAGATATGCAAAATGCAATTATGAGAGAGCTTGATGTGGACGTTATGCACATGAGCCGAACCAACAAACGAGATGTGCCGCAATCCAAACATTGGAAAAACGAGCAAAAGTAAACAAAAGTAAGTAAAACGAAAGAAAAGTGTACAATGTTCACAATTTCATTATGAGGGACCAAATTGCCGATAGTCCAATGGCAACGGAAACTTGGGCGCGGGGTAATCGTCCCACTGGCGTTCTCCATCGAGGAAGCGACGCAACCGTGCGACTTGTGATGAAAGGTACATTAAGATGATCTGCATCTCGATGTCGAGTTTGAGTTTGAGGATTTCTTCGCAGGTACGCAGAGCCTGCGTGCGTGTTGTGACGAACATGTTGCCTCGGAACCCTAGCTCTTTCAGGCTGTCGATCAGTTCTCCAAATTCAGAACACCATGCTAGTACGCCTAGCTGTTCTTGTGCGTGAAGTACTGGGTTGGGATTTGGAGAAGAGGGAAACTTACTTGGCCGTATTGCTTGTAACGACCGTAGAGAACGTTAGGTGCTGCCCCCAGTGCAAAGCCAAATGCTTCGTTTTGCATGATGACGCTTTGTTCTGGGATGTATGGTTCGACCACAGGCTGAGGCTGCACGAGGCGTTAGCGTCTGACTTGGTTGGTAGTGGTGGTGGTAGGAACCCACCTCAGGCCTTGGAGGTGGCTCCTGGAACCACTGGTGTCCAGAGTAGTCCACTTCTCCACCAAAATCTACGTGCTCAGCGTTCTTCGCTGTAAAGTCCATTATTTGACGATTAGGAGGAGGGCTGGTTTCAAGACGTAAAGTTTCGAGTAGTGTGGTGAGATCCTTTGGTAAAGGTATCGAATCAAGTGGGGCAGAACCTTGTGTTTGAGGGGTGAAGATAGCGCGTAAATTGGAAGAGTGTTCGCTTTATCAGAACGAAGGTCAGCCAAAGCGTTTCAGGTGGCTTACGATGTGGACTTACGATGGAAGTGGGGAAAGTGAAGTGGGGACGCTGAGATTGAGAGTGTTAGATGAGGGTGAGAAATGTTTTCGGGAAGACGACGAAGGAGATAACTCCTGTGAATCCGGGTGATCAGGATGCCTGAGAGGAAATAAGAAATATCTCTTGCCTTAAAAAGAGGATTCAGAGACTGTCTATTCTCCTTGGATGATAAACGTCTAGAACCAGAACTATTGAGACGAGTCTTCCGAGCAGCGATTGATTGGCGATGACGCTCTGCACTGATACGGCTGACCGTTGATAATCGATGGTAGAATATCGGAGAAGGTGAGGGTTGCGCCGATACGAAAGCAGAACTTGATACTATGCTCGAAGTACAGGAATCACCGGAAGAGGATTCTGCAATGGAATGCGGAGTTGCAAGTGAATCCCGATCTACTTCAGGTGTCTCCAAATAAATATCGGTGACTACTCGCTGGAGAACGGGCTTGCAAGGTGATTCAGGAGCGTAAAGAGGTTGTGGTGGGGGAACTGGAAGGAGAGATATCGGAACGGGTAAGGGTCTAGGGGAGTCGGGAGCAAAAAGTGCAGAAGTGAAATATGTGCTGATCTCCGGAATTTTTAAGTGCTCCGAATCTGTCAGGAGAGATATCCTTGAAGGTGGAAAGATCGCGCGATAGTCAAATGGATCACGGTTCTGTACGTTTCGACTGAGCCAAGAAGGGGATGGTGGAATAAATGATGTGCGGGATGACGGGCTGAGAAGTGAGCTGGTGGTGAATGGTGATGGTGATGCAGTAAACTCCGATGGGTCAACACACGCGTGTTTGGTAACGGAAGGAAACGGTTTCGCGACCTGCTCTGGATGTAAGGCGTCACTGGCAGGTGGTGGGATCGGAAGGGGTGCTGGTGATGATGATTCACCTGTTATAGCTGCCTTGCGAGCTAAAACGACAAGTGCGGCCTCAGAAGGGTTTGAAGAGTTCTCAACTGCAGGCTCGATGACAGGATTCGAGGGGCAAGAATGGAGGGGTTCGGTGAATGCAGATTGAACAGAGAGGGATAGCGAGGTTGCTTTGCTTGATACTCTCCTCCTGCTTCTAATGGTATTACCGGACGAAACGTCTGAAATGCGAGAGTCGAATGGACTGTGTAGTACCCTTGATAAAGACCTGAAGCGCTTCAATGAGCCAGTATATCTACGACTACTTCTGACGTCAAAGTCAAGCGTAGTTGGAGAGGTAAATGGCGCAGATATTTGAGTGGGAGTGCTAGAAAGTTCTGGATTTGCGTCGAAGTCGAAAGGTGAATCAACGAGAGGAGGACTGCGAAGAGTGAACTCGTTTGTAAATGGAGGGGAGACACGGAGGGTAGAACAAGTCTCGTCGAGTTCTTGATTGGCAGTGATGAGTGTCGAGCTCGCAAGTGAGGATGTTGCGTAGGCCGAAGCGATCGGAGTGGGTATGTGAGTTGGGGGTCTTGGGAATGCAAGATATATGTCGGATACTTCCGCTGCCCGATTGGACTGGACTGTTTGCCGACCGGAATTGAAACCCGACAAGTGAATGGACCCCTTGGATAAGTTCTTGAGGCGATATAAAGCGGATTTTGTACGAGAAGGTGCCGGTCGTTTAGGAGGGGTGGATGGATCAGAGGAGGGCTTATTGCACGTTTCGCCGGTTGACGGTTCTGGATCAGGACGAGCTAGAGACTCGTCGTCGAGACTGACTGGAAGATCTTCTCGATTTACAAGTTCAAACTCCTCAAGTTCTTCACCTTGTCGTTGTTGCTCCTGCTCTAAGGTAGTCTCTGTGTGCTTTTTTGAAAAGAGACCTTGGTTACCTCGCCCTTTGAAAGTGAGGGAGAGCAAACGAGTTGGATCAAGAGTATGAGCCGAGCTGCGCAAAGAGCCTCGAAGGCCGCGAGGTAGTCTCGACTGGAAGTAAGTTGATGGCGACGTTGTATCTGCTCCAAGTCCTTGTGACTTGTGAGGAGAAGAGAATTAGAGCTGGGAGGAGTGACCTTTGAGGAAAATCAGGCGCTGTGTCAGCGTGATTGTAACGTGGAATCCTGACGACGTAGGAGAAGCTACATCTGGTTCAATTACTTACCAGTCCTTATCCTCGTGTTTTCTGTTAAACCTGTTAGTTTTCCGCTGACTTGCCTCGAGGCGCGATCGGCACACCGTTACATAAGCTTTGACTGTAATCGCATTGTCTACTAGATTAAGTACGTTCAGTCACTGCCAGCAACTAACTAGCTATGGACTCATCAGAAATGCAGTACTGCCTCTTGACAAGCTACTCATCATTTCCATTTCTACAGAGCACTCATTTCGACTCAAAATAGGTTTGATACACTCACATACAGATTAATCAAAGCATTGCCCACGATGACACCTTTTCTTTCTTGATCAGGAAAAACACGCCCCCCAAAGTCGTTCTCTTCCTAGACAACCTTTGGACTTGAGCTGCGCACGATGATAGAAGCATTACAACCGCTTACCTTGCATGTATTGTTATCACTGGGTATCAGCACCATGATGGTTTTTCATACTGATAACGCACTCACGCTGATAACGTTTTCTCGCAGTATCACAAGGCAAACGGTCGGGTTTCATGCAGCCATACCGCAGTAGATCGTGGTATAAATTACTTAGTACGTGATATCATGAATGACATCCGTATTAAGCAAGAAACGATGATTCAATAATCCAATGCATTGGATGATACTGGACTCGAAGCGGTACTAAGTCCGCCATGACACAAAAAGTACCCGTCTTCTTATATGTTCTGATCAGATACGCAGTACCTTGCCGGTTTCAATTGTCAAAACTGCTTCCATCAATCTAGCTCTACCACCGTGACACTCGGGCTTGTCGATCGGAGCAAAGCAGTGTTTTCAACTTCTGATATCATATATTCTTCATAGAGATCTCCATCTAAACCCCAAGTCGACTGCTTCAATGTCCGAGCAACTCCAACATGGCATATATTCATCGGAGATGAGCTCATATTTCAGCTTGAGCGGACATTATTTTCACGTAGGCCTTCTTCACCAGCCCCTCTACTCCTCCCAAGCATCTACAACAATAGCACTGCGTACTACGAAACTGCGGACAGTTTCATGTCGTCAGGACCTCGCGTGACGATTGCAGCGGCTTCGTGATCGTGCGCTATACTCGCTCGTGGTAAGCTCAGGGTTTTCTACAAATCGCAATATTCGAACCCAGCATCGCCCCTACACATGCTTGGGCGCAATGAGACGTCCGGATCATATCTGCTTATAGGAACGATATCAGAAACCCTTCTTACAAAAGAAGCGCGCGACTTTCTCGTATTGGATGGCCCCTGTAGATGCTTTGTAGACACGTCTTTACAGCAGCTGCGCAACGTGCGGCTCTAAGGCGAGCCTGAGGTCCAGCCGGAGAATGAAGCAAGGCCCCAAACATCCAATTCAAATTGAATGTACGCAGGCCAGCAGGGACCTTGGTGATGTGCGCTACGATGATCGGATGCTAGCGAGAGAGGTATGTGAGAAGTCATCAGGACGAGAACGGGGGAAAATAGTATCATGATCGTCCCTGCTGTGGGCATCTCCTGATTCAGCTACCAAATATCAATCATTTTCATTGTTTGATCTGAGGAAAACAACCAGCTGAAATAAAGAATTGTGTTTGTGCTAAGCAGAGTAACTTGGACTAGGAATCGGTAGCTATAAGTACACAGGGCAACCAGAACAAAAAAACAAACAAAAAACGAGTTCTCATTCACAGTACTGCAGGGGAGATTAGCGCAGTAGGCTCTGCCTCTCTCCCGGCACTTCAACATCAATCAGGTTCTCTTGATCCCTCCGTCTACCAGGGAAGAGACGCCGTAAGAGCGGCACTGCTTGCAGGACCGAACGGCTGCCGGAGAGTGCCGGCAGATGCCAAGCAACTGAGCCTCCGCCCATGATCGCCACCAACAAAACGAGCACACCAAAGTCTCCAACCACGGCATAGACAGTCCTTCTTTGGTCGAAGGGGAACTGCAAGCTGATTGTGCGAGTCCACGATCCGGAGCCAAGTTGCATAATCTCCGAAATGCCCCCACCTCCAACGCCACTGACTCCCATGGCCCCTCCATCACACCATAGCACCATGCTCCCGATTTCGTTTGCACGCGACTTTGCCTGCTCCCACATCGCGAGACTGACGGTGGAGTCCCACGTGCGAGCCGGTGCCAGGATCAAAGCCGGCCTGGAGCTAAGCGAACTGAATGCAGAGGAGAACGCGAAATCAAGACATATGGATGATGTGATAGGAACCGGGCGGGTATAGTTAGGCGGCGAGGACCATTCGGGTTTCGTGACCCATTTTGGAGGGCCGAGCTCGAAGTCGTATATTGCAGGAGGCTCAGTAGATGGAATTGCTGAAAATGATTCTGTAACTATCTGGCTATCAGACACTCTGCAAGGTCAGGTTTACATAGAAGGACGTACATGGTACCAGGTTACGTTTGTAATACTGGATAACTTCCTCGCCCTTCTTCTGTTCTTCATGGACAAGGGCAAGTCCGTTGCGTCGCATGCGAGATCCACCGGGGTTTGACGGATCTTGGGGGACGGACTCCTCGAAAGCGACTCCGATAACAGATTTCTGTATATTCTTGCGCAATTCTTCGAATGCGACTTCCCTCTCCCCCTGATTATTGAATACTACGGCGCTTTCGGGCCACAGAACTACTTTGGCCTGCGAAGTTAATTTTTTGGTCTCGGTGATGAAGTCGCCGAGAGTTGGATGTTGACCTTTGTGAATGGGTGGGAGGGCACAGGCAACACCCAGTGGCGAAGTATCAAAGATCGTATCAGTTCTAGCGGGTGTGATGACATGTAGAGACGGGAGGGCAAGTGCAACAAGGAATGTTCCTAAAGCGAGAAGGCTCCGCGAGCGCTTATTGGATTGCGGGGCTTCAGTGGACGAAGTAAACAGTTGAACCAGCTGCTCATCGTTGCTGGTACCCATTAACCAAGCAGCAGCAACTTCCGAAAACAGAGCCGCACAGGCACCGACGGCCCAGTCGATCCCCATCGGCCCTGTATACGGTAGTAGCCATCCAAAAGGGTGGGAGGTAGAAACTGGACTCCAATTTAGGAGTCTCCCCACGGGGGAGATGTGGGATACAATGGCCCACGTCGTCGCCCATACAACAGGTAAAAAAGTCACTTGAGCCCAGAAAGTTGGGAGCCTTCGATGCAGGCGGATATCTGCATAAAACGGCAGGATTGCCAATACGTATGTAATTGTAGACATGACTGCGACCGCAGCAAATGACTGTGTCGAATTCGACACTGCATTGGTTGCGGAAGAGTAATGCGCCAAGGAAGCCCCGACCGTCACACCTACCCAAGAGCACATTAGCTCTAATACCCGGGTACTTCGGCATGCGATGCGCAACCCATGAATGCGCAGAACGGTGAGGAGTAGTACCAATGGTACAAATGTGGGCGTGGGGCCCAGTGACAGGAATGCTAGCAGAAACTCGCTAGCCCCAAAGATCAAGGTGGGGTTTTTCGCGAGGATGATGGATCGTAGGGTGTCCGATCCCATGATATACTATGAGCGATAATAATGGTTGTTGAGTGAGTCCTTCGACGACCACGTAATTACTGCGGCCAAGTTTTATGCGATGAGAATAAGAAGCTTGACTTGGAATGGTATGTGCTAAGGCTCGGACTCTGAAATCAAATCTTCATGCTGGACGACATCAACACCTGTTCGACGTTACGGAGGAATGACCGACACACTGTGTGTTCCTGATCAGTGCGTATGCCAGCGTTCGGCATTCTAATGAGCCCCAAGACTTATCAACATTTAATTCAATTCACAGTACTAGTATGACCCAATGGTCATGCTAACGGAACTTTGAATAAATTTATTAAAAGCCAAACACAATTGACTGTCACCCTAGCTGTAGAACTTTTTGGCGTCGAAGGCGTCGACATCATCCGTTACTTGGATGTCAGACTCGCACACACTTCCTTTTGGGAGATTTGAACAATACAGCGAACATTCACTCGACCAGTGTCCTGCGTAACTCGCCACCGCCTCCCTCAGCGAAACGCATCCTACTAATAGTACACCTGAAGACCGTCATAGGGTGTCATCCGTGATGTCTCTACGAAACACACTTTTTCGTCGACTGTCACTGGCTCCCCAAGTTCTGTCTCCATCCTTTATTAATGTGTCTTTCCCTGTCGTTCTATTAAATTTTACCTGCACTTGTCAACACCGAGTTTCGCAACGCATTGCAACCAACTGATATATCGCGTATGCACAAGCGTTAATGACAAGCAAGATTTATGCAGACGCAGTCGACGTCAGAGCATCCCTATAGGCCATTGACAAACACGTATAATGAGTGGTGTATCCCATTGCGTGGAACCATATGTCGCTCAAAATTTAAGCTGACATTCCACCATTACAACGTCTCCGGTTGCCAGCTTCGTCTTGTATTCCTCCAGGCGGATGACGACTCCGTGACTGTCTCAGGACGCTGGGGCCTCCGCCTTCGTCTGTTGCAGGTTGCACTGGATTACCAGTCCCGCGTACCGCCCTGAGGGGTCTGGGTTTCGAGGAAACAAGCATGCAGTTGTGGATTTCACAGAAGCAAACATCCCATACATCACCAACATCATCAAAAGGTGACTTATCTGCGATCCAAGTGAAACACAGCTGACCATACGTTAGAGGTGATGGTCGCGACGAATTCTGGACTTATTGCTTGCTTTATAGGGCAGGATAAGTTGAATGATCAAGACTGATGGTTTACCGAGCGTCAAATCTGTGCTTAATCTCTCTTCTTTTCTTTGAAAGTCTACATCTATCAAGCACGAGATACCGCCAATTGCATCCACGTCATGCTGTGTTGCTGCGCCGTGATATATGTATCAATTTTGAATGGAAAGCCAAAGACCACTTTGCCTCACCACGCAACCTCGTTCGTACTTGCTGTGCAGAGGTCCCGGGGGCCTTGTAACATGTCTGTTCGGAATAGCAGAATCATTTGAGACTCAGGATGCAGTCACCAGACATATGGGGCACCTGCAAGGGCTTTGTACAGTTCCCAGGTAATAGAGGAAATATCCAGAGCAAGGTCATAAGTTCGAGCAAACACCTACCCAGTAGATGGCGACTAGTCAGCCAGTTATATATCGTTTATCAGCGCTGCAGCAGTGACTGGGGTCACTGGTAGCGGTTCTCTGATTCTGACAGCGCAACGATTTGTTCGCTCACTCTCGATTCAATTCTATATCTACAACTCCAGAACTATGAATAACCATGCCGATGCTAACGAAGGAGTCGGAAACCAAAATCACCAGGCGTGTCGAGAATCTTCCAACATCTACTCACCTATATTAATATTCTACAGATCCCTCAACACCTTCTCCAACAAGCACCAAGGCCTCGGGATGTGACATTCACAATGGCCAGAGGGCAGCTGGTGAGTAACGCGCACTCGTTTGCGAGTCATAACCCTGACGTTGTCGAAGGAGTTGATGTACATTACCTGGGCCGCCGCGCGAATGCGCATACGCCAACAACTTTATGAACCCAACTTACCATTTCCTCCCTATCCGCTGCCTCCAGTCTGGCAAGACGAGGTGCGCGCGATGATGGTGTTATGGATTGCAAGGGAACGCCGGATGTTTGAAATGGAAATGCAGGAACTCGAGCGTCTCTTGGGACTCAGAGGTGCGCGCGAGGGCTTCTAGATAAGCCATTTAGAAATTGCCAAATTCTGAATGGACTTATCAGTATTATCAGACCGTACGGATGAAGAGGGACGAAGACACTGAGAGACAGAGCCGAGAATGAGACTAAGCAGCTGCATGCACTGTATACATACAATGTACTTGCACCGAATATCCCACACGCAAATTCTGTTCCACAGCGTAGCGTTGATAGCTTCGAGCTGATTTTGCCTGAAGGATGTCAGCCGAAACACGGCCTTCGAGATCGAAGCTCCCTCGGCATAAAAAGGGGTCGACATGTTCTTACGATGGCCAGTAAGTGCAGAGGGAGTGCATGGTGCATCTGCAGGGTCGAGCGTCGGAGTGGTCGAGGTACCCAGTCGCAATGTCGAGGGGTCATCAAGGTCCTCTCGAAGGTCATCGTTGTCAAGCCAAACAAAAGTCTCTGCCGACACGTCAGCATCAATCAGGTCGTCGACATCGACATCTTCCGGTTCGAGAACACCCCCAAAATCAGTAGGCACAGATGACACAAGAGTATATGGATGGCATTGAAGTCGGCTCGCTGATTGGGGTGAAACAAGCCAGGAGTTCGCAGGTGTCCAACCGCCATATGTCGCCAGGTATTATGATCTCCTCCGATCTTGATGGCGGAATGAGGAAAACCTCTTTCGCCCTCGATGTCTCTACTAACCAACCATCCAAGTCAGCCTAACGGTTTCATGTGGAACTTGGAAGACCGAGGGCAGAGCTCGGCAAGTTCTTCCTCTTTGCTTTCCTCGACTTCGAGCCAGTGAGCGTCTTCAGAGCTTCTTTCTAGTTGGTCGACCTTGGTGCCGAGCGACTCTGCGCGAAGCATGAGACAAACAAATCACGGTAAGCTTGACCTGCAAGTCGTTTACTAAAGCCTACCGCACGATCTGAAGACATCGAACAGAAGGCCATTCCGCTACTCCTCGAGATTGGCGAGGACTCCAGTCTTAAGAACGTTCCCACACGGGTTCTTCCGTGTCATTCCGAGTTCTTCCGTGTGGGAACGTTCTTAAGACTGGAGCGGAACGTTCTTAAGACTGAGGCCCTCGCCGATCTCGAGGAGTAGCGGAATGGCCTTCTGTTCGATGTCTTCAGATCGTGCGGTAGGCTTTAGTAAACGACTTGCAGGTCAAGCTTACCGTGATTTGTTTGTCTCATGCTCTGCGTAGAGTCGCTCGGCACCGAGGTCGACCAACTAGAAAGCTCTAGTTACCTCGTACATCTGCTCCTGAGTATGATCCAGGCAGGACAAAGAGGACCAAGATTCGCACCGGCTTTCTACCATCACCGCATCCGCCGACGAGCTCTCTCGCCCTCAAATCAGAACCACAGGCATTGCGATTTCGTTAGACTGACTTGAATGGTTGGTTGGTGGAGACATCGAGGGCGAAAGAGGTTTTCCTCATTCCGCCATCAAGAAGGAGATCATAATACCTGGCGACATATGGCGGTTGGACACCTGCGAACTCCTGGCTTGTTTCACCCCAATCAGCGAGCCGACTTCAATGCCATCCATATACTCTTGTGTCATCTGTGCCTACTGATTTTGGGGGTGTTCTCGAACCGGAAGATGTCGATGTCGACGACCTGATTGATGCTGACGTGTCGGCAGAGACTTTTGTTTGGCTTGACAACGATGACCTTCGAGAGGACCTTGATGACCCCTCGACATTGCGACTGGGTACCTCGACCACTCCGACGCTCGACCCTGCAGATGCACCATGCACTCCCTCTGCACTTACTGGCCATCGTAAGAACATGTCGACCCCTTTTTATGCCGAGGGAGCTTCGATCTCGAAGGCCGTGTTTCGGCTGACATCCTTCAGGCAAAATCAGCTCGAAGCTATCAACGCTACGCTGTGGAACAGAATTTGCGTGTGGGATATTCGGTGCAAGTACATTGTATGTATACAGTGCATGCAGCTGCTTAGTCTCATTCTCGGCTCTGTCTCTCAGTGTCTTCGTCCCTCTTCATCCGTACGGTCTGATAATACTGATAAGTCCATTCAGAATTTGGCAATTTCTAAATGGCTTACCTAGAAGCCCTCGCGCGCACCTCTGAGTCCCAAGAGACGCTCGAGTTCCTGCATTTCCATTTCAAACATCCGGCGTTCCCTTGCAATCCATAACACCATCATCGCGTGCACCTCGTCTTGCCAGACTGGAGGCAGCGGATAGGGAGGAAGTGGTAAGTTGGGTTCATAAAGTTGTTGGCGTACGCGCATTCGCGCGGCGGCCCAGGTAATGTACATCAACTCCTTCGACAACGTCAGGGTTATGACTCGCAAATGTGTGTGCGTTACTCACCAGCTGCCCTCTGGTCATTGTGAATGTCACATCCCGAGGCCTTGGTGCTTGTTGGAGAAGGTGTTGAGGGATCTGTAGAATATTAATGTAGGTGAGTAGATGTTAGAAGATTCTTGACACACCTGGTGATTTTGGTTTACGTTTTCATTTTGGTTTCCCACTCCTTCGTTAGCATCGGCATGGTTATTCATAGTTCTGGAGTTGTAGATATAAAATTGAATCGAGAGTGAGCGAACAAATCGTTGCGCTATCAGAATCAGAGAACCGCTACAAGTGACCCCTGTCACTGCTGATAAACGATATATAACTGGCTGACTAGCCATCTGCACACTGGGTAGGTGTTTGCTCGAACTTATGACCTTGCTCTGGATATTTCCTCTATTACCTGGGAATTGTACAAAGCCCTTGCAGGTGCCCCATATGTCTGGTGACTGCATCTTGAGTCTCAAATAATTCTGCTATTCCGAACAGACATGTCACCAGGCCCCCGGGGCCCCTGTACAGCAAGTACGAACGAGCCTGTTGCTTGGTGAGGCAAATGGTCTTTGGCTTTCCATTCAAAATCTGGCTGACTAGCCGCATCTGCATACCATGTCGCATAATTATGCAAAGAGCTGTAACACACTCGACCGTTTCGAACACCGACGTCCATAGCACAACCTCTCAAGAATGAGAAGAATATAAACCTCGACTGCTCTTGTATGAGCAACAGTACAGGACCGGATACTACGTCAATATTGGGAGTGGAGGTACGGTTCTAGGGTCTTCGGCGTGGAGAACAACAGACTACGTCTCCTATTGTTGCAGCAGTAGTCTGTACACGAGCAGCAACAACTAATGAAGCAGTGAACTATATAATGAGTCAGTCTACAGGTAGATGATATATCACTGCATGGAGTTATACCTGGTACGATCAGAGTGAGGGTCATGGAGCTGCTCCCTCAACAGATTCATCATTATCCAGGTTTACGGCGAATGGATCAACTGTGTGATCCATGAGAGGCCCGCCCAATAATGCGTCGCCGTTTTCCATTTGACTGAGATCATGGACGCTTTCAAACGCAGTTCCATCAGGTCCGAGCACCGTCATATCCAGGTCTCCGACGTCTTCAGGATTGACGTTCTCGTGTGGACCGATTTCGATATCCACGTTGCCATCGAGAGCTTTGAGCGATTCGTCCAACATGTCTGCAACTTCCTCTGCGACCAATATAGGTTCAGCAGCTTGGAGCGAAAGTGTAGGAGGTGTCGGCGAGGATGGTTTGGTTTGAGGTTCTGACGGAATTTCCTGATTAACTGAGTTTGTCTCCGTGTCCACCACAGGCGCTAACGCATCGCGAGCTACAGAGGCAACTGGCTCGTCTTGGTCCATCTCTTCGTCTCCTTCTACTATTTCAGGTTCGTCAGGAAGGGGCGCCAGTGGTTCGTCCACTTCTCCTTCATCGTCACTAAATTGCTTCAAGATTGACTAGGATTTCGAAGTCACTCTATCAATTGCTCAGACTACTTACTTGTTTTTTGTCCGTCTTCACCCACTTGTAGATCTTCACAGAAGAATTTGGAGCAGCATTTTCTGGAACGGTCCATACTTTCTCCCAGCAAACGACTGGCTGCATGAGTTGGCGTCTTGCAGCCTCCGTCGTTGCGATGCTGACGCCGATTCTTCGCCTAGTGGACATGATACAGATGTGAAGAAAAGACTATTGATTGTGTTCATAGATTCTTTTGAATAAGCTGTGAACGCAAGTGGACGAGCTTTCGCCACCCATTTGGGGGTCGTCGCTCAGACGCCTCCCTCATGATCAGACCCACTACACGATATTGCAAGGAATTTCGCCAACATCGTTCACAGGAAATATTAATATCAATCATGATTTCGTTTGCCATGTTGTTTCAGAAAACCTGTGTCATTGGGTAAACATCTAGAAGAAGCTTTGGCAATATTCTTGACACTTGTATACCAGTGCAACTTCATACAGACGAATTGAAGGGTAGAGTTAGTCTCCGTATACAGAGATAGTGTGATCGTTACCTTGATTCTGGCAGACGCTACGCCATTGTGAAATTCTCTGCCTTGCCACATACATCAATGGGTAGATTCAATTCTCGACATATCAGCGAGGTACACCTCGAGGCCAATCTATGGTCCGGTTCTGGCTGACACCTGGACCGTGGACCGAACCACAGGGGAACCGGACCAAAGTCCGGTTCGAACCATAGTCCAGGGCAGGACCACGGCAGCACTAAGAGTCTCCGCCGAGATGATACGAAACCAGGCACGCACGCATCGGTATGTGTCATCTCGCAAAATAAATGATATTGTGACAGAAAGGAGCTGATGCTGGTGAGCGAGGCAATAAAGTTTTACTTGCGCCAGACGCCTTGTAAACTTATCTCCTAAACTTCACAGATAAGTTCAAGGCACCAGAAGAGATAACGCCTTTTCCCCACTCCACAATCCAGGATGAAATCGACGTGGTGCGGCATTAGAGTCGCCACTGAAGGAAGCATAATATTTGGAAAGGGTCGATGTTGTAATACAATGTAGACCAGTCTTGGGTCGTGGCTGTTCCAAGTGCTGTACTAAAAATGGTCGACCGTTTGTACCCCTTGCGATGACACAGTGTATTGGGAGCATTCAACTGGTAGGTGTTCAGCATAATATACGCATACGTCAAATATAAGTTATGAATAACCAGACAGACTTTGCAAAAAATGAGCTGCAACATAGCAAATAGAACTGCCACCGCGGACTTGAAAGGTTCGAATGAAGTGGATGAAGTCTTCCGCTGCCCTGGTATGACGAGGGCTCACTACATGGTCTAGGGGATGTAGCGCAGAAGTGGAATTGTATACGACCTGTATCACAACTTGTAATGGTGAACAAGGGACAAAGTAATGGACGATATGACCACCGCCCGACACATTCGCTTCTCTAGCGTACGTCAGCAAGTTTACAAATCCTGTGTGCGATTCAGTGAGCCATACACACAGCAGATTATTGAACACGACATCCAACATGAGCAGGTGTCACGACCACTCCAGAAGAGAACCTGAGAATCTTATGGGACCTCTTCTGCCCAACGCAACATGTCTTCAAGGGACACGTTAGCCGTGGATGTCTGTACCTACATGAAGTCAGTTTTGCGTCGACGTGCACGAGATAAAGTTACCTGAGAACTGCTAGGTTTCGCAGCCTGCCTCTGGTCTGAACCCGCCATTTCCTGAGCTGAAGAACGTAGCTCCAACAGCCGAGCTTCGAGAATATCACATTGCCTAGCTTATCGTGTTCAATAACATTTATATCATAGTATGGGGCACGCACGAGTGAATGTTCTTTGTTTCCTCACGCCTCAGCTCCAGCTGTCGTTGCATCATGAGTTCAAGATTTCCTCTAGCCTATCCAAACATCAGCCAACCGTACGAGTCAGAGTGTAAGAATAAAGACCTGGACGGGCCGTAGATCATTTGCAGCTGCCATCAGATTCTGGGCAAGTATCGTTATCCACTCCAGCTGGCGTTGCCATTCTGGTTGTGCCAAGGATGAAGGTGGTGGTGGTGGTGCAAGAATTGCGTTTGTCAAATTGGAGTATGTGACCAGGATGGACCTCAGGACAGCAAGAAGCGCAGGCCGCCGATCTCAGGGAAGAACTTCAGGACAACGGACATATCGAGGAGACTCTAGGACTGTCTCACCTACACTTGGGTCAGGAGGGTAAAGCTGATGTCCACCAAGTTCGGCTAGAGATGGGATGGTCTCTTTCACCTGGTTGGGAAAAAATCAAACGCTATGTCTGAACGCAAAGCAGCATGCATACAAACCACGTATCGCCGAAGACGCTATAATGGCCTTCCTCAAGGACCCAGTCTACTCGTGGTTTCTCGAGCTGGGCCAGCGACCATGTGGGTACATCGGTTTGATCTGAGAGTAGTTCGTGCTGGTTCACTATCCCGAGATCAGCATTTTGATCCCCGACTCGTTCCTTGAGCAGAGTAAGTAACTTCAGGTTATGCGATGTATAATTGTTGTAGTGGGATGGAGGTGAGGGAAAGGGACTACGAAGTTCAGCCTCCTCTTCGTCCATTTGCGGTGTAGAGTTTGCAGAGAGTCAGTAACGCCAAATGATCAATGTATCAATGTTGACGAAAGCTGCCGTTCTGTGACAGTTGTTTGGCAAAGGCTTGTGATCCAAACAAACTTGACGCGGACGGTCATTTCTTTAATTTGTTCTTGTTGTACTGTCGCTGCCGTCGTCAAAATGGTGCGCCGAATTGCTTCACAGGTGCACAAGCAGGCCGCGCGGCTCATGCGCGCGAATTACATCAAAAATGAGCCTGTGTGGTTTCAAGCGGTTCTCGAACATCCTCCCCTTCCTCTCCCTCCAAGAGCTCCCCCAGTCCGCGAAGACTGTCGGTTACAATCCAGTAGGAAAATGCGAAAACCAAAGACCGAACCGTTACCTATATTCTACTTGGAGGACAAAGTTCGTCGGCAATTTTTTCGCGACCATCCTTTTGAGGCATTCAGGCCTGTCAGCATTGTAGAAGGTCGCGAAGTAGAGGATGAGCATCCAGTACGAGGAACTAGTTGGACACGGCTGGCTCAAAGAGGACTCAATCCTTCTCCGGAGGAGTAAGTACACCCTCTTTCATTCAACCATCGAATAACATGGCAACTCCCGTTTTGTCAGCGCTGTCCACTTTGCTGTTAACCTGCACAACCACCACAAAATGGCTCTTAGCATTGCATACACGCGCGCTGTTGCAGAGTTCAGATCACTACGAGCTGGGCACGAATTTGCCAACACCTTTGCTCGAATGGAGGCTGAAGCTTATGGCACTGTCTTCCCATCCGAAATTGACCGGACGTTCGAGAAGGAAAATGCAGTCTACCAATCGGCAGACCGCAAGGTTGAGCTTGACAGGGGTGCTCTTCTCGCTCGCAAGAGGTGGAAGGCCATCTTGGATGTGAACAATGGGATGGGAGACTTCGACAGAGGACAACAATATACCAGGAATTGGAAGCAAGGTGTCCGTCCTACCTACCTTCCAGTAGATGAACTGGCAGTTGCTTCAGAAGCTGGGAAGCCTGTGCAGTCCATAGAGCAGGATCATGCCGCCGCGAGCCTAGCGTTTGCTAAAATACTGGCTTCACCATAGACGTCATTACCTTGCAATTCTCGGCCACCGACTTGTTAATGTTTTAAAGTATTATATCAAGAGCATAAGCCGCCAGTAATAATACATAACTATGCCTTGATGCGAGATTGAGCGGCCTGTGCCGCGTTCATCCCTATCCAAGTCTTCTCTACAAGTCCAAGTAACTTTTGCATGTCCGAACTCCAATCATTCATCACGTCCTCTGCGCTGCGCTTATTCCTGAAGTTGACGATACCTGCTGGTCGGTCTACGCGTGCCCAGATGGTATGTGAAACAACTAGCCGAGCAAGCGTTTCTTCCGTTTGTTGTGGTGTAAGGTCGAGAAGAACCGTGAGACGGGAGAGGGTGATTCGAGTGTAATACTGTGCGACCACGCGTACGTTCTGGATAAAATCATGAATCAGTAATGCACTCACTTAGACATATGAATTAAACTAACATGTTCGACGACACGGGTATGGAGGTCCTCCCATTGCTTGGAAACCGAGAACACCGGCGTTGTTCGTAAGAAAGGTCCATACAAGGATTCAATTCCGGGCCACCTCATCAACTCACGGGTCACGAATGACTTGACAAGGTTACTATCCAAAAGTCAGTATTGACGTTAACAAAGGACAATAGTCTCACTAATGGAGTTCAAGCTTCTCGAGTGCGGGGTTAGCGAATAGATGGTGCAGCATGTCTGATTGTTCGTTGTCATGAGGCGCAAGTACCACGTAATAAACGATGTGTTCGAGGGCCTGAAGACCGTAACCTGTCAGTCATTATAGGCCTGATGGGAATAAGAAGTACGCACGGCACGGCTTTTGCTCTCGTCCTCCTTTATCGACGGCGTATCCCAAACCTTCTCATAATGCTTCGCTACTTCCAGATAAGCACTTTGACGAAGAGCTTGTTGGATCATTAGATCATAATATTTGAGTTTGAGATCCTAGATCCAGTCAGTCATGAGCGTCTCGCCCGTCAGGTCCATGAACGGACAAACCTCATTTGCTTTCTCCTTGAGGAACGATTCGTTGACTTTGCGGCCCCCAACTTTGGCCTTGACCCATTCTGGCTCACCACTTCCAAGTGCGTTCTTCCCCTGTTTCGCGGGAGCTTCCGCATCTTTCAATCGAGCGACAGCAATCAATAGCCTCATCTGCTCTAGAATAAACTCCGTTTTCTCTCTCCGCTCCATTGACGAGTAAGTTTCCACTTGCAGGTCGCTAAGGAGATCCGAAGCTGTTTGTAGTGTTTCTTTGATTGTAGCTGCCAGGGCGTTTGGAGCCTTGGAAAGAGTTTCATGGTAATGGGAGAGAGCGAGAGTCACGCGCGCACGGGGCGTCTCGAGAAAAATCTGCGAGATATATCATGAGCATTGTTGATAGTCCATGACATGATGAACTAGCCTTTCCCTCAGTCACAGATCGCAGGGTTTCAACTAACTCTAACCACTTCTCAACACCTTGTTCTTGTCGGATCCCAGGCAGCCACGATATTGCCTGTTCGACTATGGCCTGAACAACGACTTTGAGTTGGCCGTGCTTCTTGCTCAGTAAGCTGATGGTGCTGTTGAGTTGTGTGTAGTCTCGGGATTCGTAGCAGAGTTCAAGTGCTGCTTTAGCTAGCCGCGTCGTGGATGGCAGATCATTGGCCTATTCATAGCAAGTTCAGTATGAAGAAGTCGTCAAAGTAACAAGACGTGCATTTCGTGTTTGCTTCTCCAGCGCAAGCAATCTCTCCAAGGCATCTGACAGCTGAACAGACTCTGACTAAGTCAAGGTACCCCGTCAGTTCGAACAGTAAGACACATATACAACTCTGCACACACCTTGACGAGAGCGGAAGTCTCTTGAAGGAGCTCGTCAACTTCCTTTGTGAAGTCTTTCTCCTGTTTTCTAACCTCGGCCATTGCAATTGAGTAGTGAGACTTAGAATATGGCTTGTCATGTTTTGGCGTGCAGTGACGCGTCGCAAAAATGTTTGGCATTATTTGCTTTTCTGCACTGACTTTCCATTTCTGGGATGACCCCTGAACGGGAGCGATACTCGCCTCCCCGACCATTTCCTTAATGTCTTGTTGAGCACCCACAGCATTCGTGAATTTCATGCCATTCCAGTCTGCGTTAGAATAATATGCGTGATAGTAACCCTAATGATAAGCGCCAGCACCGTGTACCAAATGAGTAAAGCGTCCTGTCGCGATAAGGAATTCATAGACAAACAGGAGGAATATCATGATCCAGGAGCTCCGATGTCGATGATGAAACCGAATGTGCAGGAGAAGGCCTGAGTTCATGTTTTTCTGAAGACGAATCGTCCCCTTCTTTTGGTTGAGCATGGAGTATGGAGAGAGATTTGTCGAGCATATGCATAGGGATCGTGAGAGGGTAAGATGTGAGAATACGACATGCGAAGGTAAGCAGTCCAGCAAGGACTGCAGGGATGACGGAAGGGAAAGCATAGACGGGGTCGGCATATTTAGCTGAGCTGGATTCTTCAAAGGGTAGCGCTTGGATGGCGCTGATAGCTTTGGTTTCCGTGTGAACCGATGCATCGACTTCGGTGGAGACCATGTTAGGCCGAACGGAGACGGACTGATGTAAGATCGCCGGAGTAGCATCGACGCCTGTATCCATGATTGACGGTGTGGCATCAATGGACATTGAGACCAACTCTGGCTTAGCCTCAGTTGATCTATCAATCAGTTTGGGCGACACCTGGACATGGCGCTGAACCAAACGAGGCTTGGCCTGCAGGGACTTGTCTGCAGTGATGCGAGTCACAGTGGCGTCAATACTCTGTTCCCGGGTCTCAGGCTTCTGCGTGGAAAGATGCACAACCCTAGCCCTCTCCATCAAGCGCATGCCTTGCATGTGTGGCAGCCAGTCCGAAACCTTCTGCCAGCCTGATGCGTTTGCCTCGACATATCCGGGACGGTTCTTCTCATGGAACCACTTTATTGTCTCCAAATAGGGCGCAAGGTGACTGAGAAGAATGGTTGTCTGAAGAGGGTCGTTGACGACGGAGTGACCCACGTGTAGGCGGAGAAGTGACCGCGAGGATACATCGAGGGAGTTAAATGTCTCCTCGGACTCCGTGTGGGCATCTAGCACGAGTGCAAGCGTCTGTAGTCGCTTGCAGCCCTGAGTCAGAACCGCAACACCTTCTAACGTAAGGCTGGGCCCAGACGAGGCGGGGAAGCGTGCCATAGGGCAGAGCCGGAGGGTCTCGATGTTGGGACATGCCTGGGCCACAGCCTGCAAATCTGAATTATGGAAGAGGACTGATTCTGGCAGGTCTATTTCTAGACGGAGCAGAGATGGAAGCGAGGTGAAGTGCTGAAGGGGAAGGTGACGGGAAGGTGGGTCTCCGCCTCGAGATGTTGATCTCACAAGCTCATTGAAACGGGATGAGCCTGTTGCGTTAATACGCAACGAGAGGAGCGACTTGCTGAAGCGCTCGCAGATCAGACCAGAGAGGTCCTGCCAGTCGGCCATATCCGGGGGGTCCTCGATAACGAGCTCCAGGTGCGTAAGATTGCTCGTCAGATGCTTTAGGAACACCGCGATGTTTGCAACCTCTCCAGTCAACGATAGCTGACGGAGATCTGTAAATACGCCACCCGAGCGCAGGTCACCGGTCAAGCGCAAGGATGACTTGCGAATTTCCGTGAAGTCTATCTCATCCGCAGAGAAGACACCACTGTCTGACGACGCATCACTGGGAGTGGAAGCTCCCGAAGCGACAATGTCGTCAAAGAAGCCTTCAACTGCGATGACAGACCGGCCAGTAAGATCAAGTTCGAGGACACGCAACATAGGCAAAGATGCAGCCCATTGCCCGACGCTCGATGAAAGCGCGCCAGGTGCAACTAGAACCAACTTTTCCAATGTGTTGTGGGACCTCAAAATATCAGTGAATGTGTCGGGAAGGCTCGTGGGCGAGGTGAAGGAAAAGGATGACAGTTGAGTGGTACTGCATACCTCCGCAAGGAAAGTAGCAAGCTGTGGGATCCTCGTGCTGACCTCCAAAACCAGACTTTGAAGCTCTGGGTTCAGGAAAATGGTGCAGCGTTGCAAACCAGCGGCAGTATCCACACGCCAGATGAGCTGCTGCAAGTGAGGAAGGATGTATTGCACGGGTCGGTTCTCCGCGATGATTGCGAAGATAGATGGAGAAACGCTGGGGGAGGACTCGATGTACGCAATGCGGCGCACACGTTCACCATAAGCGAGAACTCGGCTCCAGTCCTCGGCATTGGGTGCCTTGGCCTACGAGAGGTATCTAGTTAAGTAATCGGGAGGCTTTCTGTCAAGGAAAACTCACCAAACCGAGCCCAGGGCGGCGGGCTCTCTTCATCAGGGTGTTGGGAAACAGCGAAATAATTGGAAGTAAGGAGTCCAGTTCCCTCCATAGTACATTCAAAGCGGGCTCGCACATAGCTCTACAGGTCCGCGCAAGGCGTGACATGGAGCGGCGGCCATTAGGAGAGTCGATGATAGTCTCAAACAGCTTTTTGGCTGCATCAGGGTCCCGGAGGATAGTGGGAAACATTGTCTGCTGATGGACAGAATAAGGGCGGTAGGAAGTTCGATTGTTGTGTTTGCTTTGACTATCAGGATCGCGGGAGCGGCGAAGGCGAAGAGATACAGAAGCTAAAGCGTCGGAAAACAAGGAGGTGGAAGACATGGATGCCTGGCTTAAACACCTGGTTTTAAACCACTTACTGCGCTCACACGCCGTAACGTCCGGACTATGTGAGGAGTCACCAGCAGGATGAGGGCTGGTTCAAATAACAAATTAAACGTGCGCGATGACTTCAGGAGCCGAGCCATGCTCCCCTTTCGAACACGGAGGTGAAACACGCGTCAAGGGTTTGCCCTTACGCAATAGAAGCGAATGGTTAGTGTCTATACTGAGGCGTGTCAAGTCCCACCTTTCCGCTATCGCGGAGTGATTATACGTTAGTACACTGCTGCCTCGCTTTGTGCAGTGCGTGGCTTGGGGCGGCGGGCACCACACGCTCTGGGTCAGACGCCAGCATCAGACACGTGTTTTACATGTGTTCCTCATTCTGTACTTGATCCTGCAAGTGATAGCAAGTATAATTGCACGAAGCGTCTCGATATGAAGCACTGAAAACGTCCTGTGAAAGCACTGAAATAATAAAACACGACCACATACGGCTAGTAAATCCTACAACTCTCCGACTTCCCATGGTATAGGCTCGCCTTCCCAATCATCTTCCCCCTCGGTACTATCTCGGGTGACATCTTCCGCTTCACCGATATCCCATATATCCCCACCTCTCGACGCGTCATAATGGCCAACACGATCACCGTAAAGTAAACCGCGGAAGACACGCTCCTCCTTGCTGTTGCGGGTTCTTGATGGTGAAATGGCCAACATGAGGCGAAGCTCTTCAGGTAAATCAACATGAAACGTTCCCTTTTCGTCACAGCTCGTGTCGCCAGCCGTGGCATATTGATCGCGGTCACGGGCACCGCCATGTAATATTGGATCCCAGTCAAGCTCTTCCGCATTTTCCAACACTTGCTGTGCTGTCTGGGTCCGATTGATGACTTTAACAGCAAGCTCGTCTAAACCGTCTTCGTCTTCCTCCTCATCCTCCTCATCTGCAACCCTGGCCTTTTTTCGGCTCGTTCCGGCTTTTCCTTGTCCGTTTGCTGCAACACGTCGATTTGAAGAGGCCGCTTCAGAAGTGGGAGATGGCGGAAGTAAGGGGAACTGTGGAGAAGAAGTTGATGTCAGTCCATTATTCACTGACACGACCTCCAAAACACGCTTGAGTGACAACTTCGGTTCCTGGGACTTGATATGCGTTCGTTTCTCTGCAGTAATTGTACGCGATCTCGACTGGTTTACCCGGCCTTCAGCACTGGGAAACTGATCTTTCTTGGTGAATTTTGACATCAAAGTAGGTTTTGTATCTGCCTTTGATTTCTGATTATCTTGGCGGCTTTTCGAGCGTCTAGAATCTTTATGGGCATTGGCCGGAGATGCTTCGAGACTCGTGGCATCATTCGAATCGACACCGTGTGAGATTACAGCATCGTCCGAGCCTCGTGAATGTGACTTGGAAATGTTTGCAGGCCTCTTAGGTACACTTGCAGTTGGTAGTGTGTCTTCGAAGAGGAGCCTAAATGACTTGCCGCCTGCCGGTAGTTTTACGGGAGAATCATCCACAAAAGAGTTGTTGACATCCGGGCCACCCATTACCCTATCACTTTCATCATCGCTAGAAAAATGTGATAGTCGGAAGGGTAAAGCCGAATGAGAACCGATACGTTGACGTTTCTGCTTATTGGGCGAGGGCGAGACGGGTTCACCGCGAAGTCTCTTTCGTGCGCGCGAGACTGCCGTGTTTCGCGCAGGAGGTAATTGGGAGTTGAGAGGTGTACCAATTGACAAATCTGGCTGTCCTTCTGGAAAATTATCTGGGGATTCGCGCCGGGAGGAACGGTTTGGTATATTCTTGGACGGAGTCGCGAAAGGATTTGGTAAAGGTGCCTTTCGAGTTGAAAATGAGGATGCAGGGGGGGAATACCTCTGCTTGCCTTTATTTTTCACTGGTGAGAACGGATTGAAGCCTGGAAGAGGAGCTACGACTTCGACTTCGCGCGGCTTAGAAATAATACGGGAGCGACTTGGGTGAGCAGTAGATTTCGGTGGAGTGGTGGGGGTCTGAGAGAGGCAGGCAGCTGCTGCTACTGCTTTGGATAGTTTCTTATATAACTTGTACTTGTCAGCTGCAAAGATATTGAGTGTAAGCGCGACGTGAAAGTACCGATTAGACGCACCTATAGCAGGTTGATCTTTAATATCCTGAACAGAAGGATCTCTGGAGAACTTTGACTTGAAATCACGTTCCCAAGCTTTAATTTCTGTTCGAAGAGATACGACGTCTGCCATTCAGTTGAGTTCAAGCAGAAACCAGGTTGTGTTGAACGTTAACCCCGTCTTAATGGTTTACCACAAAGTTGCCACAAAGCCAGGCCAAACAGAGAAGTGCAGTCTAATTTTATTGATCATTGATGGACAGTCACCTCATGTGGTGACATGTGGGCAGCACAAGCTCTGCATGTCCCGTTTTAAGTCTTTCTTCTGTTGATAACATTCGTTAATACTGACAACGATTCTTTGTCTGGTTAGCTCTTCTTTAAGGCTTGCACTGCATCTGTCTATCTATGCCTTTTAACTGGGGTGCAGGTCGTCATAAACACCAAACCAACCATCATTTTCGGGATACGTCAAACGTAGTCCGCGATGAGCGTGTTCCAGGTTTCTTTCAGTCTCCTACTTCTGCTGCTTATCAGCACCATGCCAATCCTAATCCATATGCCATTGTATCTCCAGCATCTCTCACTCCTGACTTCGATCAATCTCCGTCTTCATTTTATCACCGTGACAGCCCTCCCAGGTTTTCAAGACCTTTGTCAATGACCATCTTAAATGACCCTGCATTCTCCTCCGATCCTCGTGTTCATCCGCATTTTCCACTCATTAGTCCTACATTCTACAAGGAACTCCCGTCTAAATCTCTTGTCAACAATCCCTCCCAGACCACTCCCGGTGACGCCTCCCCTCATCAGGAGGTGCTCTGTCCTGTAAGGGATCCGGACCTTGTTGCACACTCACCCGGTTCGGAAGAAGCTCACATGTCGCCGACTGCCTCTCCTTCTGTATCTTTAGATTCTGACTCCCACACCGGTCTCTCTGCTTTCACGTCGCCTACTGCACCATCTGCTACATCTCATTCCCACTCGCTGAATGATCCCACGATACCTCGTATTGTTGTGCCTTTGCAGCTTTCGTCTTCATGTCCTACTTCGTCTTCGTCAGGTCATGACCCAGGGTCTTCGCCAGCCATGTGTCCCCCTACTTCTAATCGTCCTACCCCAACACGTATTGCCACAGCTCCAGAGCAGCGAGAAAAAGTGGTGAAACCTGCCCCAATGCGCTTTGACTCGACTCCAGTTCATGCAGATGGTAGCAACAGGCCTACGGGAAAACATCGTATGAAGAATTTCATCCGACGCTTCACAATCTCCCGCGCCCTTGATCGAATCGACGAAATGGATGAGACAGATCATTTTGGAGCAGGATGGCAACATGCCGGTCCTTACGATGCTATTGGTAGCAATCTTGCGCAACTCGGGCCAGCTCACATGTATAATGACATTGATGTCCTGCGAGGCGATTTCCATACTAAATCTAAGCGTGAGGTAAGTTAGACATGCAAGCTTTTCCAATTTTTGTTTACATTCTCTTTGCAAAGAATGCCCCTCGTCAGGTGCGGACCCAGAAAGTATGTTTGGTAGCTGAGAACCATGACACTTTTATCTTTACATGTTTTGCTGCAGCTCCCCAGATTGCCTCCAATTGGTCCAGGAGTCAGTCGACCGTCTCTAACTTTCGTTCCTGGGCAAATTATTCCATCTGGTATTACATCGCCGCCTATGCATACCACTCAGGCCAACATCGTAATTCCGAACCCAGATCTTCGTAATCTAAACTCAAACCAGTTAGAACCCGGTCACGCCAGAGACCACTCTCCTCTTTACCACCATCCGCCCGAAGCGCCGCCTTCTCATTTATCGTCACGTGCACCCGCCAGCAAGTCTGCTTCTCGGATCCATCGCTTTGGTGACGATATACCTCACATGCCACAACGGCCAGCTCATGATGAGCTCGCGCCTTATCCCCTCTATCAAATACATTCTGCCCCCGGTTTACCGCCGGGTCATAATGAACGATATCTTGAAACTCGGTCACAAGCTCGCGGAGATGCAAATCAGGCAACGCCTTTTTCATCACCGCTCATTGTTGAACCACCTGATGGTCAAGCGATCGACCCGGCGAACCTTCCTCCTCGTCATCATAGAACTCACTCATTGGACAGCTCGCTCACGCGCACCACCACACCTACGCAATCTATATCTCGCACTCAAAATAGCTTACAGCCACCGCGCAATCATCACCTTCCAAAACGCCTTGTCATGCCAGCTCTGCTTCAGTCCGCGCAAGCACTACCCCAACAACCCCTAGATATATATCCCCGAACTGACCCCTACGATCTCCACCCCGAGCCTGACCCCTTCCCACTAACCAAAGGCCACAGTCACGAATCGGCAGCAATGTATCACCAAGGCCGAAACCTACTCCGGAAGAAAGCGTCCGTCTTCCCTGGAAATATACCTTTGCCAACGCATGTGCCCGGAGCGCATGCTCACTCAAACCCTCCACTGACAAAACATCTGTCCTTGTCAGCAACCGATACTGGGAAGGTCAAGGAAGTAGTTCATCGGCGAAGGCTGAGTAAACGGAAACATGATATCTGATTCATGTTGTAACCCTTTTTCTGGACTTTGACAGGTTCTGATATGGAGATGGGTTGGTGTTCTTGTTTGAGCTGTCTTCTATCTGGTTGATTTGATTTACCTCATAGAGGACGATCCGACCACTTATCGAGGTGCCTTGGCTATGGACCTTGGTACACCAATCGCATTAACTGATAACCCACAACAGTATTCCTAGATGTTCTTGATTTTTCTGTATGTGTTTTTAGCACGACTGTGGAATTGATGCACTTTTCTTCCAGTCCATGGCGTGTTGCGAGGTTGCGGTGCTGAAAGCTGTTAAAGTTGGTTTCCCGGTGACGCAGGGTCAGGCTGGCAAACGGATATCGTTCCGAGGCTATCCAATAAAAAAGTGGTATCTATGGCCCCTGATTGAATGGGGATGCCACCTTGACCATCCGATGATCGCTTCTGTTCGCTAGATAGTTATTTGACTAACAATGCAGTACTTGTTCACCAAACGCATTGAATAGACAATAGCTGGGATACTGTGGCCCAGATGGGCATCGATCGCTTGTTCTTAGATCGCACATATAGATCATCATTTAACACAAATCCCCTTCATCTTACTTTGACCTCCATTCTGTTTCATGGACATGTTGCGCTTGGTTAATTCCACGATTAGTAAGTTACCCCTTCCGCAGTTGCACACCCAGCCCACTAACTTCCGCTCTAATTACGACAGCAATAACCAATGATGGCGGCCTTGAGGTGCTTCAACGTTGCATCTTTAGCCAAAACAATGGCAATGCTGCTGATCGACCTGCATACTCGATTGGACACGCGGGAAAGTTCCGTTCGATTCCGTTCATTTCTGGCGGAGGTGAGACGCCCTACATAGTAACTTTAGCAGTCTGAGCGGAGATGTGCTGGCTCTATGACCTTTTGCAACGTCAGAAGCTCAGGATAAGTTCACAAAAGTTGCAAGGGTTGTCCCTGGCTGTCCTTTGTTACTAAAAATTAAAATTTATTACTGATGCGGGCCATGGATCATGGCTTCGTTGACATGACGAAATTCCGATTGACGAGGTTGGCTCGTCTCATAGCTTCTCATGCGCGTCGAGGATAGGGATCACTAGCCTGAAAACTTCTCCTTGAGAACGAAAAATTATATGTTTCAATACTCCGCGCCACTGCTCGGGTTCTATGTATCTAATCTAAGCCAGCCACCCGGTAAGAGGCTCGATTGTGCTTAACTCTAATTTCCATTACACTAATCTGCAGTGCGCCCAACATAAATACCCTTGGTCCGCATGGGAGTGGTGTCCGAAATGCCCTCCACCTCTTTTTGCCTCCGACGCTCATTCCATGGACAGTGCTGGTCTATTTGTCTATGGCTTGGCTCTTATAGTACCCCTTCTCCTCGTCCTCATTTACGATCGTTGCAGGTTTTCTGAGGCGAGCACTTTTGTCCAGTCGCAGTAGACTGACTAACGTCGAATCTAGCTTAGTGTTATTCCTGCGATCGGTCCATCAGGAGCAGTCTCCTCATGGCTTGGCGCCGTCCGCTTCATAAGGGATGCTCCAGCCATGGTGCAAGAAGGTTATGAGAAGGTTGGTGACAATGCTATTATTAGGTAATGATGTTTTGAACGTCGATGAAGCACAAAGGCGGGATGTTCAGAGTGCCATTGTTTGACAAATGGGTCGTAGTCCTGACTGGGCCGCGGCTAATAGAGGAGTTGAGGAAAGTGCCGGAAGACGAGCTTTCGTTTGATCATGCTATGCGAGATGTATGTTGGAAGTTTCTTTCTTGTTCCGTAACATTGAGATTTAATACACGATTTCACAGCTTCTTCAAGTCAAGTATACATTTGGCATCGACGCGCAAGAATATCCCTATCACATCCAAGTCACTCGCAACCATCTCTCCCGAAACCTTCAAGCACTCTTTCCTGATGTTTACAACGAGATCATTGACACATTCAGCACCATCATACCATCAGCCCAAAATGGCAAGTTTCGTCACCTTCTCCGTGAGGTTATTTTTACGTTATTTTTGCGCAGGTTGGGCTAAGGTTCGCATATACCCGGAAATCATGAAGGCTATGTGTCGCGTAAGCAATCGCCTCTTTGTTGGGCTTCCGCTATGTAAGTGGTTCGCTTAGATCAAGGGTGCATCCGCTCAGCCCGCTTACAGGCCGATCCCCTGAATTTGAAGCCCTGCAACAGCAATTCGCTTTACAAGTGGTATTGCGTGCAACTCTCGTGAATTTTTTCCCAAAATTTGCACATCCGTAAGCAGTGTTGCTGAATTGATGGTGCGAAGACCCAACTTTGACTTTTAGGATCATTGGTCGATTATTGACGAACACGCCCAGTAGTATTAGGGCATGCATGGCACTTCTTGAACCTATCGTGCGAGAACGACTACAGACTCTAGAACAAGGCGGGGATGCTCAACCTGTATGTTATCTTCCTATGACATGATTCGCCACTTGACTATGTTTCTCTATAAGAATGACATGATTAGTTGGCTCATTGACGTATCCGACGATGAACACAGGAATCTTCGGAGTATATGTTTGCGGATTTTGGTCCTCAATTTCGCTGCATTACATACATCAGCTCAGGTATGACGTTATGCTTCAGAACAAATCGATCACTGACTCTTGTCTCACAAAGAGCCTCACCCACGCTCTATTAAACCTTGCTACATACCCTCAGTATTGCACACCTCTTCGAGAGGAAGCTTCAGCTGTTATTAATCAAGACGGATGGTCGAAGACTGCGATGACGAGACTCGTCAAGATGGACAGCTTTCTCAAGGAATCCCAACGATTCAATAGCACCACTCTCTGTAGGTTGTTATTCATTTTTGGTGATATTAAGCTGATTTCTGGTAGTCCCTATGATGCGCAAAGCAATGCGGCAATTCGTATTCTCGGATGGTACTGTGATACCCAGCGGAACTCACGTCGTTGTCGCTTCATTACCCATGCATCTCGACGAGGAATACTTCGAAAGCGCATCTGAGTTTCAACCTTTCCGGTTTTCACAGCGGCGCGAGGACAATGGAGAAGACCCACAAAGCCTGCTAGCTTCCACAAGTGCAAGCTATATTCCTTTTGGATATGGACATCATGCTTGGTACGCTAAAATTGCCCGATCTATGGTTTTAAGTTCTCACTCACTGGTTTTGTCAGCCCCGGCCGCTTCTTTGCTTCTAGTGTGATGAAGGCCATGATGGCTTATCTTGTGCTAAACTATGATATTAAATTGGAAAAAGAAGGCGAGCGTCCCCCAGATGAATGGTTTCTGATGAATTGCTCTCCCAACCGTAAGGCAGAGGTTATGTTTAGACGGCGACGGCCCTGAATGTATCGATTTCACACATACACACTAGACACCCAAATAATGCCCACATTGTTTACTACTTCATTATTTCCAGCAATAACACACTGAATGAATCGCGTGAAGAACTTCATTCTTGACCTCGGCTGAATACTAAGTCGACGTATAATCAAGTTGTATCACCACCGATGGACAGGCCAAGGTCCCATGAATAGAGTCCGATCTTGTTACTGATGGTGTTTCAAGTGTGTTGTCACAACGCCGTTTATGTTTCATAGCTCTCCTGAAAATCTCCGTTGTCGAGGTCTTATCGCTGGTCAAAGTTGTACCGAAGACTCGGGGGCCATCGTAATAGAAACCAGTTTCTGGTGTATATTAAGTGGTCTTGTGCGAATTATTAGGCGTGATGGTGGTGACTATGAAAGAGTTGCACTTAATACATCAATTACGGGGTACAAACTTCAGGCCTCAGGGCCGTGACTCACTTGGCTCACTGGTGTGTATATAACCAACTTAGATCATCATACTTCTTGCCCTAAGAAGTTCCACGAGTAAATCTGGAGCAATGGGAAGTTTACACGAGTGGTAAATTTGGTGCTGACAGGTCATTTACCGTCCAAAATGTGAATCGAAGTTTCTTGGATCAGAATAATATCACGAGAAATCATACGGCGTACACCTCTGAGGACGGCATGAGATGAAAGCTAAATTTATCAGGATGAAATTGATCCAAACAATTCGGGACGGCGAAGAATAAAAGCATAACAAGAAAAGGAGATTGCACCGGTTAGTACGCAACATCAGCAAGTTAAACGGAACAACTGGAAGCTATACTGTTTCGTATCAGGATCCCAAATATGACCAGTTCCAATATCCGTCATCGTTAGCTTCGTCTTCTAGCTCGCGCGCAGGGGAAATCAATTATCTCATACGATTCAGCAGTCACCTAGCATCCAATAAGCAATGTGTGACTTGGAAAGTAGTCGCACCTACGATTAGATACAGGTATACTGCATTGTTAAGGCTCCCGCTTTTGTTCCCAAACGTTCGTAGGTCGTCGGCGCCGAGGGATATCATCCGCCTGGATCTGGGGAAGGTGAACCTGGACCACCATGCGTTCTTTGCTTGTATCTTTGTCCCGCACATTTCCACTCGGTAGTCCTATTTTGAGGGACACTTCGTGTTGTACATTACTGTGAGTCGGAGTAATCGTCAACTGCGTGTCCTTAGCGTCGTGAGCCGATACATTATGGATCCTGTACAACACGTTAAGATTAACATTGGAGGGCAGGTCAAATACTAGGAACTTACATCGCTCGTCTCAAGCACAAGTTTGCGCAAACATTCACACCTATCCATGTTGGTCTCCAAAGCCCCAGCAACACCTCCTCCTCCTCCACCGAACCTGGAGCCGACACGATTCTACAAAACAAGGTGGAACTATATTCCCAGAGGAACTAGAAGCTATGACTCGCTTAATCTGGCAAAATGCATCAGGAATGCTAGCATCACCTTGCTTGCCACGAAGTCATAGACAAAGCCTGTAGAGTAACTCACCCGAAGAGCTGACATAATCGGTTCAGCCAACACACATGCCTGCTTGATTACAGTTCCCGCGGGCCGTCGCCCAGATGATCAGACCTGCAAGATGTGCATGCATGCACGCTCGTCAGAGTCTACCATAGGATATTTCTGACTTCGGTCAGTCAGTGAGGAATGATGCAAAAGCCAGCCGGCAGCTCGTCACTAGACCCTACTACTAGTAGCGTCGTACCCAACAGTACCCAGTCAAGGCGGTGAGTTCTAGAGCTCTTTAAAACAAATCTGTTGAATGTCTGTGAGGGATATATCTCAATCCAGTTACTTACTCACTTCACTACGGTGAAGCTTCACATAGATGATCATATTTTCGGCGACCGTTTGAAATCGTCAAAAGATCATGGGTACACCATTCCTTGACATAGCCTGGTTTGGGTAGCTTAAAGCCCGACCACGCTTGATGTCGCAGTTGCGAAGATGTCCGGTGATGTGGCCTACCAACTTGAGATATGGTCATCTTCGGTCAGTCCCGAACCTCGTAATGTGTGATGAAGTTCCTCATTGTTTCCGATTCCCAGGTCACGGAAGTCGGCCACGCCACCAAATGGTCCGTATACGTACGCCAGCGTGATACTACTAGCGGGTTCTTCGACGCAACAGTTGAGGATTTTCACGTGCCCCCGCTCAAGTAACGCATCCAATGCAAATTATACCGTGCAGCAGAACGTGAAGACCCGGATATTGTATCAAATTCCCAGACACTTACTCCCGAGGTTTTGCATTTCGCGCTCGGGTCCCATTGCAAGCTTGGAAGAGAAGCTTTCCGTTCATGGTATCATGGATGAATGAATGCCCTCACTTGGCACGTTCCATTAGCACAGTTCTGAATGTCGTTAAGGTGAAGCGCGGGCCGAAACGAGGGCTTGTTATTGCAGCATAACCCTTCATTCATGTAAATTTTTACATTAATCGTCTATCCCAGACCAACTACACTAGTACGTTCTTTTGTCGAATGGCGGGCATCTTCCAACGCTTTCTTCCTCGGGACCATGGAGATTGAACGTTTGAACGCCATCGCATGTGATAGGCTATCATCCGTCGGATCTTCAGGCAGGTGATACACAGACCGATCAGAGGGGCGCTGAAATGCCAATGCCATTCTATTCATGTCGATCTCTTGTAACGTGGACAGCATCATATGGCCAAAGCACTACTACTCATTTATATCTATTACGAGGCCTGACGCAGCAGAAATGCAGTACACAATGATATTTCAGATGCATGATGCATGCGAAAAAACCACAGGTTCTTGCTACGCGGCAACTTCAAGTGGGCCGGCTATAGGAAATATGTTGATCAAATACAGTCCTAACCTTCGCATGGATCCGAGGAGGTAGATCACAGATGCAGTAGTACCGGGTTGTGCTTGGTTGTCCGATTTTACAATCGCGAAGCAAGGCTCGCCCCATTACATTATTGGATTTACTCTTTGATTGTGCACCAGCTGTCAGACAAGTTCATTGGCGCCACGTATCATAAGGATAGATGCAACACGTATTGAAGTACTTATGGGATGTAAACAAGACAACTGGTTCAATCAAATACGCTGATCGATATACTGTCATAGAAAACATGAAAACCTCAATTATCTGTGTCATCCTGTGCCTGCGAAAGAGCTCGTAAAACATTGTTAGGTATGTTCATAACCTGTGCAAATTTATCCTCGAAAGGGACTCCGCCTTGTACTCGCGCTTTGATGGCGCAAAGCTCCCTGAAGGCAACAGAGAACCCGAACGACTGGTTGAGAGTGTAAGCATAAGATGCCATAATAGTCTTGATTTCTTCTTCAGAAAAAAAGAGTACGTCTTGGAACAACGGCCGCTGCGCAAAGTATCGCGCAACTTTTAGGATCTGTTGTTCCTTAGGATCAGAAGAACGCCTAGGGCTTGAAGCACTTTTTTGCATTGCAACAGCGCATAGCCAGTCTTGATATGCTTTTTCGACATGCAGTTTGGCAACAGTCAGGTTGACTTGCAATCCTTGGAAACCAACATGCACCGCTTGTGTTGCCCTGTAAGATGCAGATGTGTAAGGAGAGGTGAGATGGGTATCATGGTCCAAAACACGGGGCGAGGAACTGCGGAGGCTTGAGTACTTCTCGACAAACTCGTCACGGAGGCGATTTCCCTCGTCCACGAGGTCATCGAGGATGAAAGGTGATGATGAAATTCGCTTCACTGGCGGTAGGTCTTCTCTGGGAGAGTCGTTCTTTTTTAGAGCCGCCACTTTGTAATATGGTTTGCGGCTCCCGTAAAATTTGCGGTGCGCCTCGAAAACATCGTGTTTGACTCGTAGCCCAGTCTTCTTTGCATCCAGGCACGTTGTAAACCTTCACCACATATTATAAACCGAGCATGGTAACGACAGAATTTAAAGTACTTACATGTATGCAAGTCGAACGGCTGTTGTACTGTCATAGCCATCTTGATACACAGCTGCATCATGAAAGCCAGAATACAATTTGTACTTCGTCTCCACCAGCCCGTGCAGTAAAACCTTTTGAAAAGCTATTTGAGCCTCTTTGTCTGAGAGCTTGGATACTCTTTGGTCAAAATCAAGAAGGTGTTCGATATCTTCTTCGAAATCGTTCCTCAGATCCACGGGTGTCTCACATAGCGGAGCGCTGTTAAAGTTTTCAACGAGATCTTTAGACCAGACCAACACGACGGTATCTTCGAAAAAACAATCGCTCAATGAGAGAGAAAATAAGAAGCAAAAGAAGCTCACCTCCGTCATAATCTACAAAGTGGACTTGTGAGCAAATGCCTCGAGAATAAGCATGAGGAGAAAGTGCCAACCTCCACCACCCAAGTAGCTCGCCAGTGATCGCTCGCCTTGCACCGGAAATATAATGACATCGAAGTAACTTGACAACTTAGGGTGACTGACGGCAGTGGCCTGACCCATGTGTGATGACTCGGAGGCAATCTTACGTAAAACAGTTTTCTTACCTTCTGGACGTCCGAGGGCAGTCTCGTGGGATTCCTCCACACCTACTCACAAATCTCAGGACAAACTTCGACAAAATTAAAGTGCTTACTAGAACGGGTCCTGTGATGGTATCCATATGGGTTCCACTTTCAGGATCGGTGATGAGTTGGGACGACCGAAAATGTATCTGGCCCTCCTCAAGTACACCATACGGATCTGTGGTCCGATTAGACGAGTAACAGGGGTCGTTAAAGGCGCTACTTGCCTGGTATGATGTAGGCCTCGAGGGACTCCTTGACTGGAATGTGACAATTTTTTGCATAATCGTCCAGAACGAGCATCACCACGCTCTTGAGCTTGCTAAAGAGCTGGTCGAACTTTAAGGGGTGAAACCCTGCCTGGAGAAGCTCGAGGACAGATTCATGTAGGGAGGTTGGTTGGCCGCTATGGGGATTGCGACTTCGGGGATCCGAGGTAGCCGGTGGCTGGTCCAATACGACATCACCATCATCATCAATCTCGTCACCCAGCTCCTCGTTGGGCCGAAGTTCGCCAAGGCCGAGTGCACGGACCTGGCCAGCAATGCGCCGCCGCAGCCTGCAAATCACAACACGGCCAGCACGCTCAACAGCCCGCCAAACTACAAGCATTGAATCGGGGCCATCCCATTCAGTGAGCTGGCGCACTTCATTGTGCAGTCCATCAGCCATGAGTTCCTTCAAAATACCGGTGGGGACGTCATTGTGCGCTAAATTTACCAAAGTGTCTCTGGATAAGCGGCTCGGTCCAGTTACACGAGACGGCGCAACGAGATCAAAAATTCTGTGAGCAGCGTCAATCTTGTGCAGCGGTCCGCAATCGATTTTGTTTTGCGAGTTACGTATCCAAATTTTTGGTGGTCCATCGGCGACTTGATACTCAGGATCTGGATGCAGAACCCACATTCCCTTGGCACCAGCAATACGTCCCTGCACAGCTGTCGGTCGACTCGGATATTGGATTACTCGCATGATGGCAGTCAATGCTGCACCGCTGATGAACCCGCACCCATCGGTCATGATGTTTCCAACTGGATGCTTTCCCTCGCCGTAGTCCCCAGTATCTGTAAGATCTAAGTCAATGCAACATAGTTTGTAAGCTAGAGGAAATGCTACATTGATCGTCAATGAAGAATATATCCTCAGAGGCGAATTTGATTGTTGGTACCGAAGTTGATAGGCCGAGCGCCCATCGGGTAGACCATTTGCTGATGGGCTTAGTCGGGGTGCGCGTCAGAGCTGCATCATGCAGACTCAAACGAAAAGGCAATCACCTGTTTTGAATTCAGCCTCAGTGGATTATGCCACTGTACAAATTCGTGAAGTGTTAGTCGGTGACTGTCACCATCGCCAGGGTTAGTCTGCCGATCTATATTTTCGTTGGTTTCAAAGAGGTAGACACTCCCCTCCTTCGCATGAAATGGTACGAAGACGCGGCCACACAACACAAATTTGCTGGACCCTAGAAACTTGGGGACTTCTGTGTCGTATATCAGGTTGTCCGGGACACGGATTTGGAGTATGTGTCGAGACGCCAAAAACCGACCAAATCGATGCGACCGTCGAATCTCGGGTTTTTCGAGCTCGAGTTTAAACGAACTTCCAGCTCTTACAATACGGGCAACTTGCTGAATCTTGCCTCCGTACCAATGTTCTTTTCCCTCCCAGTCGCCCATAGTTCCCAGGCCGCGGCCTTTGTTTTCGACAATCGCAAGTTGCTCTCGATCGTACTCGAGCCTTTCAGTCATATTTAGCTTGGAATTCGTGAGAGAATTGAACTTTATACCAAACTTCTGATGATGCTCTCGTTGCAGATGATGGCCCCATTTCGTCTTTGATAACGGCAGCCACTTTCCATGCAGCTTGCACATTTGAACCCTTGAGTTTACACAAACGGTGTTCTGTCATATCTCCGAACGTCCACATGCCACGAGTGACGCCTCGTGCCAGTTCATAAATTGTTCCCCACGCGAGATGTTGCTGATCGAGGACTATTTGAGCTCTCTTACAATGAGCGATGTGTACAATATTCAACTGAACGCCAAACTCGGGAGGACGATGTTTTGTCCTTATCCCTATTTGTGGCGCATTCAGCTGCAGGGCTGCGGTAAGCGTGCGTTAAGCAAAACGAATGTGAAAACCTACAGCTGGCGTAGTGGGAGCAGTCATTTGCGACGACCAGCCAGGCTCTGGGGGACGCCTCTGACCCATGGATCCAACGGACAACATCGATTCGAGTCTGGTTGTGTGACTGTACGAAAGAGTGCGGTGTTGACGATGGTAAGTCGCTGTCGGTCTCTATCAGTGATCACATAGATGAACCAGCGTCTGAGTTTCTGAACCCGTTCTAATGGCGAGGTAGAAGTTGAACCCTGCCAACTCGAGGCAGACAAATCTAGTTGGGTAAGTTTAGAAGCGCATTAAAGGCATTATTATGATAAATGCATTGGTTCGCCAAGTCACAGCTGATCAGCAGGCTCAGTCCGAGTCACGTTCCACTTCAATTGCATAGTGAATGGTTTGTACGCTAGGCTAGGCCTTGCTACAACTTACTTCAACATCGATGCCTTCCACGTCAAAGGATAATATTAGGAGAATGGGTACTTAGTCTGATCAAGTTGGTACAGGACTAAGTTGATTTGGGACTGAAGTCACAGGTGAACGGAGAAATTCTTACGAGCTCATGAGTCATGACCAAATATAGCAATTGATAATCAGTGCAGGTCGGTCCTCCGAGGCCATCTTCTTTCAGACTCTAATCCGATCAGAATTTTGGGATTATGGTGAGTTAAAAAGCAGGAGCGAGATGCTGGCTGCTTACGGTGTACAATGATAGCCACCAAGACAAAAGAACCAGAATCCCTCGGGACTTGGTCGAGCTATCATCAATAAAAAGTTCAAGGATGCCAAGGAAAGACAAGAGTCCGGCCTTGTATGTGATATTTTGTGTTCTGCATGCGTTTATTCATGTTCTTAGTATACAACCGAAGTTGACTCGACAACCCGCCTTAAATCTGTTACGCAGGAGAGAGATCTAGATGAATTCCTGAACACAGCACAGTTGGCGGGCACAGAGTTTACGGCGGGTGCGTGACTATGATTTCCTTTTGTTTATAGCCTCATGCGGAAAGGTAGAACGACGAAATGTGAAGATTATCCAGTCGCCTGCAGGATCAACACACAATCCCCATCTTCTCACCGATCAGGAAGAGGAGTCGACTTTGAAGAAGCACCAGCTGAATAAGGAGCGACTCAGGGTGCCCAGAAGACCTCCATGGACGAAAGCAATCACAACATCACAATTAGACCGACAAGAGAAAGACGCCTTCCTCGAGTGGCGAAGAGGGCTCGCTCAGTATGTGGGAAAACCTATGATCTTTTGCAGCCACTAACCAATACCGATAAAGACTTCAGGAGGAGGATAAATTTCTGTTAACGCCATTCGAACGCAATCTCGAAGTTTGGAGGCAATTGTGGCGTGTCTTGGAGCGATCACATCTAGTCGTGCAAATCGTAGATGCTCGCAATCCGCTAAGATTTAGGTGCGAGGATCTCGAGTCGTATGTCAAAGACGTGGAAGGTGCGGAAGGCGAGGCGGGTACAGGAAGAGATAAGCGCAGAACTCTCCTGTTGATCAATAAGGCCGATCTACTCACTGCGACACAAAGGTGAGCGTGGTTTCAGTTCTAATCGAATGTCTAGTTTATTCGAACCTTCACCCAAAGGCGCATATGGGCAGATTATTTTGATGGTCAAGGGATACAATACGCATTTTTCTCCGCTGCGAATGCTGCTGCATTACAGCAAGCCCGCCGGGATGCTATTGCTCAGGCCGAAGAGGAGCAACTGCATGAGGATAATCAAGACGAAGCTTCACTGTCCGATTCAGATGGTCCGGATACGCCCAGCGACGATGTCAGTGATGATGACTTCGCAAAAGAGTCGGTGCCGGAATCGTCGCCTCACTCCGACAGCGACACGGACGACGAACATCAGTACGTTCACACAGAGGAAGATAGTCCCGACGGAAAAGATCCTCGTACCAAAGTTCTCTCAGTGTTGGAGCTCGAAGATCTCTTCGTCACAGCTGCTCCAGATCTATCAAGTGAAGCTCGATTGTTTTTCTAATTAAAGTAAAGGCTTACAGCTCGCCAATCGGTAGTATTTGCTGGCCCGTCTGGGGAACCTCCAACAAAACTAGTGGTTGGGCTTGTCGGCTATCCCAATGTTGGTAAATCCAGCACAATCAACGCCCTTCTTGGAGAAAAAAAAGTCTCCGTCTCCTCTACTCCTGGAAAGACAAAGCACTTTCAAACTATCCATCTCTCCCCAGCGATAGTACTTTGCGACTGTCCTGGGTTGGTATTCCCTCAATTTGCGACGACCAAAGCCGCACTGGTTTGTGACGGTGTGTTACCAATTGACCAAATGAGGGAATATTCTGGTCCAGTAGCCCTGGTAGCCAAGCGATTACCAAAGGAGGTGCTTGAAGCGACTTACGGTTTGACTGTTAAATTCAAGGGCGTAGAAGAGGGGGGTGACGGAAAGATCACTGCGGAGGACTTCTTGATCGCTTATGCGAGTGGGTACTCTTCATTTGGTGAAAACAACTGTTTTTCATCAGTAAACAGTTGCTCGAGGGTTCATGCGGTCTGGCCAAGGTAATCCAGACGAGGCACGAGCAGCACGATATGTCCTAAAGGACTATGTCAACGGGAAGCTACTTTTCTGCCACTCACCGCCGGGCACGCCTGAGGAATCTTTCAACCAAACAACCCACGAACTATCGCTGCTGCGAGTGACGGGAAAGAAACGTGCACCCGTCACAAGAGTTGGAAAAGGCGCGGATACATTCGTGCCTGCCAATCCGTCTCCCATACTTGTTGCTCAAGGGCAGGGGCTGAAATCTCAAGCTCTTGACCAAGACTTCTTTGCTCATAATTCGAATTTATCAGCACGGGCATTTCTACAAGGTACATCTCGTAACGGGCAGGAGTTCTCGAGGGGAAGAATATATCCTCATCAAAATATGGTGGCTGATGATGGTACTCCATTGGGACATGGGAGCGCGAAACAGGCCGCTGTGTCGGCGAGTGCTAGTAGTGTTGGGAAGAAGCATAACAAAAAGAACAAGCGAGTGAAGCAGAGGAGTGGCAAGGGATATGATTGATGCCTAACACGCTGGTGGAACACACATTTATCTATTAAGAGGACTGTTGAGAGTGGTCGGGTCAAATTCCAAAAGTAGCAATGACCCCTCTGCAGTTCGATAAATGTCTCGAGCCGCATCTACGTTGCTTCTTGTTTCTTCTCTAAATCTACCAAGCATGGAAACACAGACACGCTCCCTAGGACCGACTCAGCCTGTACCTTCGTTTGTCTCTTCAAAGTCAGCACGTTCGCAGACTTTATCAAGATCGGATGTATGCGCCAAATTTGTTACAACGACCGCGGATGGACGCACGGAAGGTATGAATTCTATCTTCTTCCTTTAACCGGCGGTGATGATTAAACAACGATCTGCTGCGCAGCAATAACTTTGAGTATTGGGAAGCCGATAACCATTGGAAGGAACCCTTCTCTTTGGTCGCTTAACGCATCTTCTGCCCTAGGTCATCTTGTTTACTCATTTGCTCATATGCAGCTCGTACGTGATATCAGATATCGTGGTGTCTAGCCTACATTGCAAGATACACGCGTCAGTTCATATTTTTACGAACTCATACGTCTCCTAACACGCGTTGAACAGGGTCCAGTCTAGCACCGGAGGAATCATTGTATCATGCCAGGTAGTTACTTGTCTCGTGTTATCTTGCTGGCTCAACTTAACTGCTGCAAAGGACCTGTCGACAAATGGACTCATTTTGAATGGGCACAAAATCCGCAAAACATCTGTCATTGTCATGAATGGCGATACATTCAGAATACCAGCCTCGCAGAGTATATCTCAACCATGCACCGCTTTCACATTGTGCCTTGCTGACCTTTTACCAGCGTTTCAATGCATAATAAAATGGAGGCACCTTCATGAAAAACATGCGTCACAGCCTTCTCAGTCACAAACGCAGTCATACAAAGTTACTACCGTTAACCAAAGCAACATATTAATTCTAAAGACTTCATGCAGGACCTCGGTCGATTCCTAATCACATCTCACTGCCTTGGAAGTGGAAGTTATGCCACCGTACAGCTTGCGCTTGATACCACAGGTTACCAACAAGCCGCCTGCAAGATCATCAGGCGCAAGGAGGGTAGTGACCTTAGGAAAGAGATGAAGGAGGCAACACTGCTCATGAACCTGCATCACGTTCGTGCATAATTTCATCTCTTTATAATGTCATGATCTTGATTTAAGCAGCCCAACATCAATAGGGTATATGCTGTCGATTTAGATCCGGAATTCCTGTATGTCGCTTGTTTTTTTGGTTCACCACCGAAGGGACAAATTGTGTGCATCAGATACATTATTCTTGAACTCTGTACCGGTGGCGACCTTTTCACGTACATCACCACGCACTCAAAACACCGATTATGCGAAGGGGAGGCAAAGTACATCATGTATCAACTCCTCAAGGGCTTGAAGTACCTGCACGATCGTATGATCTCCCACAGAGGTAAGGTTCTATACCTCTTCAGCGAAGCCCTAGCTGAGCTTAAGGTAGATCTTAAGGTGACGCCCTGTGCGTACTTGAAATTGCTGACTTCATTCTGTCATCAACAGCCAGAAAATATTCTACTTTTTTCACCTGGACCTTATCCACGCATCCAGATTGCCGACTTCGGTCTTGCACGTCCAAAAGCTTACCAAGAAACCTTGCATGTTTGTGGCACCATATCTTATCTCCCACCAGAAGGTATCCTGGCGCTCGAGCACAAACATCTTGGCTACGTTGGTATGCCAGCTGACTGCTGGAGCGCAGGCGTGACGCTTTTTGCGATGTTGACGTGCGTGTTCTGCTATGTTTGTTGTCACAGAACTCATGTTCAGAGCTAATACTCGGATTACTGAAGCGGAAGTCACCCATTCGATTTTGTCAGTTCTTCTCAATCTCGCATCTCTCTTGAAGACATCGTGGACTCTCAGGGCTTCGTCCAATCCCAACATGCGACGGCTCAAGATGAAAGAACAAAACAACGTATCCTTGATGGGCAGATTTGTTTCCATGAGCCGATCTGGGGTCCACTTCGCGACGGTGCGTGCTCAAGATTATTTGTTGTTTCAGTCCTCTACAACCCATCTCTTTCGAATTGATAACCAATCCCCTGACTGTTTGCGGGTGTGTAGCCAAGGTCCTCGTCTCTCACCTTCTCGTCCCGGACCCGCAGGACCGTGCAACTGTGTACGCCGCACTCAAGAGTTGGTGGATCTGTATGGACCTCGAAGAGTTGGATCAAGCGTACCGAGAGCGAATCCGAGCGCACTTCACGTAATTCAGTTTGCGATACTCTCTGTTCTTATTGCTTTTGTTGTGTGTTTTTGTGACACTAGATTTGTAGTGCTTTCGTGGTATTTAATTGCAACGGTTCATATCCGATTCTGGTCAAAAATCGAGATAAATGTATCTGTCGTCAGTGTGGTAGTGAAAAAAAACTGCTGAGTTATAAACTGTAAGAATCACGGGGTGAAGGGCCTCGGGACTTGAGTATGAATATTTGATGTCCTGAACATTCTGAGCTGCTATTCGTTCCAAGTAATGATGTCTCTATCTTCTTCTGAGTTGTGGTCACGTTTACGGTGCAGCATGACACGTTCGCGTGAAGGAAACAGTCTGTTACAATCTACGGGCGCTAGTTAACAGACAGATAATAAACGGCATAACGCGTACCTTGGAATGCACAAATGTATATCGGTGTCCTACAACAATGAGTGAATCAGAACACGCTGGTGTGATGTAGTACGACTTACTCTTGAGGAGAGGTAACGCGAGCGAGACCAGCTATTAGCTGATCATGAGTTGTCGTTGCTGTCAGACAAGTCACTCAGTTCGCATAACATCACGAACATGTCCTTCTTACTGTCATGGGTCGCAGGCTTCGACTTGAGGACGGACGGCAACGACGGACCATGCATTATTGTAGGATGAAGAAATGTAGTAGCACAGCCACTTCTAATTACCAAAAGTTGACCGAGAGTAGCCTGCTAAGTACTACTTACTCTCGGGAGGGTATGTATGACTTATCTTCATCACCGTCAACCACAGTGAGCTCCACTCTCAAGACGCTAACTTCCCGCTTCGAACATCCAGAGAACAGTCGAAACGACGAAGAAATACCTGCAAGTTGGTCTGGGATGTGGGGTACCCGGTTAACGTCTACTACGGCCATCAATGGCAAGGCTACACGTGGGGTTCACGGCAGGTCGTTCAGCGCTTCTTCAGCGTCTGCCCCTCCTTCATGGGCACTTCAGCACCCTATGTCTATTAGTCCTAATCAGAAGCCACCTGTTGTGTGGTGGCCATTATCGTCGTCTGCCAGAGACATGCCGCTATCCAGTTCAGTGTCGACAGATGGCTCACCATCATCGTCGCGTCCGCCATCTCCGGGGATATCGTTACTAAACGAGGCGTTGAGTGACAGCATCCTTCCGACATTTCCTCCACGCGCACGACTGCCTCAATCCTTTTCGCCTGCTCGCCTGCTCAGTCGTCCACCTCCATTACTCAGTAATCTGCTATCAACTCTCCCGTCAGTATCTGTGACTTCCATTCCTCCACACATTCAAAATGGACTCCCTTTATCCTCTGCAGATTCGGCAGCTCACACCGACGAGCCACGCATATCGCTGAATCACTCCCTACCCACCCATTCGTCCATCGATACATTGCGTTCGATCCATGCATCTACCGCACCACAGATTGCGCCCCCTCCTATTCTAAGTAAATGGTGGTTTCAAAGTGATTCAGACTCGGGGATTAAGGACAACGTGGGCAAGCTCCTCAATGAGGAAGATCAGGCTTCATCGTTGAATAAAATTCATCAGAAGTGTATGTTTATAGTTTATTCCTCGAGCTTGGCTAACCGCTTGTGCGTAGATCGTTCACCGAAAGCCCCCGTTGTATTCTGCCATGGACTTCTTGGTTTTGATACCGTAACCGTTGGACCTTCCCTTGCACCCTTACAGGTTGCACATTGGCGTGGTATCAAGGAGGCATTGGAGGCAAATGGCTGTGAAGTTCTTATCACGCGAGTACCTGCAACAAGCTCCCCTGTAGAGCGCGCAAAAGTTCTTGAGAAAAAGATCTCAGAAGTTTATCCTGGCCGTGCTGTCCATCTCATAGGACACAGCATGGTAAGCTGAGCATTGAGGTGGACAGTTACCCTTACTGACACATTGCAGGGCGGCCTCGATTGTCGTTATCTCACAACACACCTCACCCAGCGCAAGTTTTCTGTGATAAGCATCACTACAATTGCTACTCCACATCGTGGCTCTTCTTTCGCGGACCACTTCATGTCGCTCGCCTCGCAGCATCTCCCATCCGTTCTCGCGCTACTCGAGCTACTACCAAACGGTGGCGGCGATGGGAAGGCATTTGAATGTCTTACTGTAGAGAGCATGCGCCGGTTCAACGAAGAGACACCTGATGCTGACGGTGTGCGCTATTTTAGCTGGGGTGCATGCTATGAACCAGGGCTTATTGATACATGGAAATGGCCACATAGTGTCATCTTAGAGAAGGAGGGTCCGAACGATGGGCTGGTTAGTGTCGAATCAGCCAAGTGGGTAAGTGCGCAGTATGACTTCTTGGTGTGTGCCTTGCTGAATACGCATGCAGGGCACATATCTCGGTACCCTTTCACCCGTGAACCACCTCGATCTTGTTGGATGGACGAATGCTGCGCGATATACGTGGGCCTCGATGTGGGGAAAGGAAATTCTCTTCAAGCCTGCTTCATTCTACCTTGGTATCGCAGATCTGCTGGCCGGAGTAGAGGAGGGCGAGGGCGATGATGCTACGCTAGAGAACGGCATGGTTGAAGGTCACCGGGAGAGAATGCAGCAGAACCTCTTGGGTAGTAGTCCGTCTCCCAGGTCGACGCCAAGCCCGCTGCTGAGGATGCACCCTGCACTTGGAGAGATGGTATCAAAAGCGCAAGAAGAATCAATGTCACTACCCCAGCGTACTTCCCAACCAGCGGAAGGATCGAGGTCTGCGACATTCCCAGAAGCACCTCCATCAACGAAGCAGAGATCTCTACCCCCTACACCTCCTCATGACGAGACACCACCTACACCACCTACAAAATCGTCAACCCCGCCTGCACATGCGGGAGAACGAGACTAGATCACCCTTCACGCATTGTGCCATACCCGTAATTACAAGATTAAGTATCTGCTGCATTAATAGTCGTATTGTATTCTAATTGCTTACTACTGAGATTCAGCATTGATTGGTATCTCTCACGGAATAAAACACATTTCATCCAATGTGAGTTGGAGTAGGCCAAATTAATACCATGACCGGGGGGTGGACCGGATAAGCGGGGAATCATGATCATGAGACGAGTGTCCAAGCCATCTCACCCACTGACAAGCGCGTATCATTCTTGTCTGTTTCGTCAACTCGCACATTTGATAGTTTTGATCTTCCTATCGTGAATCTCAACATTGGCGTATAGCCCGCCGACATGTCACTCGAAAAACTTTCATCGAACAAGCACTACGAGGGGACGCTCGCAAAGTACAAGTTTAGAGTACGTCGTTTTGGCAGCGGCGGCAATGCCACGCTGATAATGAGGCTAATAGTCTGCTGCTCTGGGCGATACCTATACTCAATTCAATCTCTTCCTCCCCGCCAATGCGGCTCAGGGGAAGGTCCCTGTACTTGTCTATCTTGCAGGACTCACCTGCACGGAGGATAATGGGTGCGTGTTAAACGTCCTTCCGTTGACTTCACAAACTCACATGACGAAACACGCCCCACACTGCACAGGGCCCAAAAAGGCGGTTTCATGCGCGATGCAGCAGCTCAGGGTATCGCACTGCTCTTCCCTGACACCTCCCCGCGTGGTGCAGGTATCGATGGTGAAGATGTAGATTGGGATTTTGGCAGTGGTGGGTAATCTCTATCTTGGTGCTCATCCTTATTTAACAGCGGACGCGGTGGATAGGCGCTGGGTTTTACCTGAACGCAACGAATCCCAAGTGGTCCAAGCATTATAATATGTTCAGCCATATCACTCAAGAGCTCCCTCAGGTGCTTGAAAAAGCAGGCTTGCCTCTCGTCTGTCTCAGCGCCTCTTATCTTTCCCCTTTCTTTCCCTGACGACAATATTCACAGGACTTCACACGCCAGTCAATCTTTGGACACTCGATGGGCGGACACGGGGCGCTGACTGTGTACCTTGCGTCACTGTTATCGGGGATGAAGCAATATCGTAGTGCATCTGCGTTCTCACCCATCTGCGAGCCATCCGAGGTGCCATGGGGCACGAAGGCATTCTCGGGGTACCTTGCGGGCGGTGTTGCGGAGGGGAAAGACCGATATGATGCAACAGCGATGATCGGGAAGGTGAAGGGAGCGGTGAATATACTTGTGGATTATGTGCGTCATGTTTTTGTCTATTCATTGGCCCTTATATTAGATGGGGCTGATGTAGTAACAGGGTACCGCGGATAATTTCCTGTACCAACTGCATCCGGATAAGTTCCTCGAGGCTGCGCGTGTGGCTGGGCATGATGAGGTACAGGTACGAGTAAGGAAACAGGAAGGGTACGATCATAGCTACTACTTCGTGGGTCTCTGCTTTTGGATGATGGGGTGATGTACTGACAACGGAATCATGATGTACAGATATCGACATTTGCATCAGACCATATTCACTGTGAGTTTCTATCTGGTTTCTAGAATGTGTCAATACTGATGCGAAGAGTTGTTAGTCCATGCTAACTTCCTGAAAGCGTAGGATGAATAAAGTAAGAAGCCGACCTTTTTGTACGAATGGAGATACGTTAGCTGGGCGTTAAGTCTTGCAATGGACCATGCAGTGTGACCTATCTGCCGAAGACGGCTGAGTGTGGGGAAAATGTGAGACGGGTTTCCTGTTTGATTACCAAAGGAGAGGTTACTTTGAGAGCCGCCGCATAACTAGACAGCGTTGGTTGCGAAGGAGACCGGAGATTGTTGAATGATGTTCATGATGTTCAGATTTATTAGCTAGGTTAAGAGACTAGCTGAGTACTTGGATGAAAAGCAAATAGTTGTAAACCTAATACAGAAACTAAGCACTGTGCTTATACCACCAGACAAGCCTGTTCTCTACAACGACAACAAATTGTCATAGCATTTCGTCCTTTTCACATACTCACTCTTAATTCTTCAAACAAAATTTATTAGCCAACCATACCGTCCATCCTAGTAAACAGAGCACGAAGAATGTCATTCTTCTCAAGGAAGAAGCAGCCTAGTGCAAGTCAGCTCGCTGCTTCATCCGTAACAGTAGCTCAGACTCCAAGCCAAGCTCTCGCGCAGCTGGCTGCAAAGGACAATGCCGTTCAGCTTCAACACCTACGTGACAATGATTCGTGAGTCCTTCATATTCAACTTTTCTTCTCCCACAGCCGTTCATCATTTTCTTCATCCCAGCTCCAGTTCAAATACCGCAAATGGCCTTGTAGCAGCCCCCGCTCAACGTCAACAAGCTCGTGGAACCAGCCCCATTATACCGCAACAGCCATCCCAGTCACAGCAGCAACCACCTCAAGCATCCCAGCAACCTCAACAACGGCCAGCTTATCCCTGGTCTGCACGGCGCTTACTCCTCCCGCCCCCACTCGTAATCCCGAAACCTGGCGTGCCCGCACCAAATTCACCTTCACCTTCACCATTCCCTCGCTATGGTCATGCACTTCCGGCGACAGCCACTGCTTCGGGAGAGTTGTACCTTTTTGGTGGTCTCGTTCGCGAAACCGCCCGCAATGATTTATATCTTTTCTCTACGCGCGATCTTTCTGCGACACTCGTGCAGACAGCCGGAGAAATACCCTCGCCGCGAGTTGGTCATGCTAGTGCAATCGTTAGCAGCGTTCTCATTATATGGGGAGGCGACACAAAAACAGACCCCTCGTCCGATCAGTCAGAAAAACAAGATGATGGCTTGTATCTTCTGAATCTCGGTGCGTTCACACTAGTTTTTCAGAGAAACCATACTTCACGTACACTCTAGTTTCACGAGAGTGGACCCGGGTAGCTATGCACGGACCTGCACCTGCTGGACGGTATGGTCATGCCGTTACTATGGTTGGCACCAAATTTTTCGTTTTCGGAGGTCAGGTAGATGGCGAGTTCCTGAATGACCTCTGGTCATTTGATCTCAATACCCGTAAGTCCCATCCGATTTAAGCTTATTTTCCTAAACCTTATGTTATGTTATGCTCTGAGTACGGACAACAACAGCTTGGGAGCTGTGTCAACCCGTCGGAGCCGCCCGTCCTGCTCAACGCACAGGACATGCCTGTGTAACATACCAGGATCGCATCATCGTGTATGTCCGTCATTCATTCAATATTGGCTCGTATTCACGTTTCACAGGTTCGGAGGAACAGATGGCCAATACCATTACAATGATACATGGTCTTATGATACTAATACCAGGACCTGGTCGGAACTGCAATGCATCGGGTTTATTCCCTCACCCCGAGAAGGTCATGCAGCCGCTGTAGTTGACGACGTCATTTATATATTCGGTGGCCGGGGTGTAGACGGCAAGGACCTTGGCGACTTGGCAGCATTCAAGATGTCAAGTACGTGATTTGATGAATGACAGGTGTCCGCGTTCTAAGCGTATTATGTACAGACCAGCGGTGGTACATGTTCCAAAATATGGGACCAGCGCCTAGTGGCCGTTCTGGTCATGCTATGGCATCCATGGGAACCAGAGTTTTTGTCCTTGGCGGGGAGTCTTTCACGCCAACCAAGGGCGATGACCATGGAATTATTAACGTTCTTGACACTAGTACGTGACCCCTCGACTGCACAAATGTCACTGCTGACGGATTGCTCAGAGCACATCAAATACCCTGATTCAAGCAAAGGACCACCAGGCAACAAGTCTGATCGAAAATCATCTGCAACACCTACCCCTCCGCCAGGACCACCCGCACCAGGAAACAATGTGCCTAATGGTACCCGTGCCATGTCACCGACAGGTGCTCCACAAGACGTAGACGACCTCCGCCGGGCTATATCTCCACCAGGAATCCGGCCTGGAACTCGTACACCGAATGGTGCCCCTGTGCACTCATCTCCCAATACCAAAGGTAAAGCACCGACACGCCCTCGAAGAGATGACGGGGACGTGTTGGGAACGGATGACGGGAACGGGACAGATACCGGTGCTACCACCGAGTCCGTCACTACTTCTCGAGATCACGCACCATCTCCAGATCAGACCCGAGCACGGAGTCCCAATTCTTTCAGTGTCACCCGTGCGATGTCCCCAACATCTCAGAGTGGATCCGATCTCTATGGCAACGTACAGCCACCCAACGTGGCGAGCGTGGCGATGAGCGGTCTGGCTGCCCGAAGTCCATCACCAGTTGTGGATCGTAGCAGGCCTCCACTTGATGCTTTCTATCAGCCATCAGGTGGTTCTCCCGGCGTAAACGGGAACGGAAATGGTCATGCCCAGGGGAAGTTCGGTTCAACGGGCAATGTGACGGCTGACCTGATTCGGGATTACAAGGTTAAAGAGATGGAGGTCGAGACGTTGCGGAGGCGAGAGGCTTGGATGAAGACAGCGCTTTTGAAGGCATCCCGGTCGGGCTTTGTTCAACTTGACGAAGAAACATTGGAAGCTGAGGATATAGACTTCCAAGATGATGCCAGTGAGGAGCAAAGGAAACTTGCTGACATGGTCATGAATTTCAGGCACTTCAAAACCCAGATGCAGGTGTGTTTTATCCTTTCAAGAACAAATGAGATGTTCCAACGAAGACGCAGACTACCCTGGTCAATCAAGCCCGCCAGGCCTCTGAGCGTATTGCGGATGCTGAGCGCATGAAGTCCGCTGCAATCCAGGAAGCTGCATATTACCGCGCGAAGCTCACTGCCCACGAAGCATCTACACCTGGCGAGGTCTCGCAAATAGAGCGAGAGCGTATTACTGAGCTCGAACGCCATCTTGCCACTCTATTGGCGGAACACACTGCACAGAAGAAGACAGCAGACGAACTGAGTGACTCGCTTGCCTTGCAGACTACGCTTCTTGAGCAGGCGGAGGCACGGTCCTCTGACGCCAACAACCGTGCTGACGCCCTGGAGGAGACACACCATCGTGTTGTTCGTGAACACTCTGAAATCCGAGACCGTTATGTAGAAGCCGAGGCCGCTCTTCGAGATCACGCCGATCGACTTCTTGGCCAGACTTCTCTGCTTGAGCAAAAAGACGCTGAGGCTTCCCAGGTCAAGAGACAGGTTGAAGAGTTGAGCCAACTCCGGGATCAGCATATCCGCGCTCTCGATCAAGCCCGTACGGCACTACAAGCCGTAGCCTCCCGCTCAGAAGAGGATCAACGTGCTCGTGATCAAATTACTCAGCTTGAGGCCGACATTGCAGAATTACGCGGTGACCTGGAGACTCGCACATCCGAAGTGGAGCAAGCAAGGATAAGGCTTGCAGAAGTTGAGAACGCGTGGGCCAAGTCTCGTGAAGAAGCTGATGCGTTCCGTGCACTCACCACTGGCAGTCTTGGCGAACTTCTCGACTCGCATCGTGAACTTAGGGTAGACGAAGACCGGTTAACGAGAGGACATGTGGAGAAAGTGGAGGCTATGGAGGTGGAAGCTACTTCTCTACGGAAGATGTTGAAGGAGGTCACGCAGCAGCTGGAGGAAGTGCAAAGGGACCTCTCAGAGGAACGGCGCAGGGTACGACAGACGGAATCCGAGCAAACATTCCTACGATCGCAAATTGTGGGCCTCCGAGCGCAATTGTCCAACTCTGTCCTGGAGCAGGGTCGTCTGCGCAAAGATCTTGCAGAAAAGGATAATGATCTGCGGGGAGCATTGAAAGAGACGGCCGATACCAATATCCGCCTGGCCATGCTACGGAACTATCTTTCAGAAAATGGCATCATCCCAGATTCAGATGAACCTTCCTCAAATTCGGCAAGTGCTTCACGATTGGCAGACCTGGAGAAACAGCTAGAAGAACGCTCCTTGATGTACGAACGCTCAGAGCGGGAACTCAATGGAGCCCTTCGGAGGAAGCGCGAACTCGAGGCGCAGTTAAGTGCGATGGCACAACAACAAGATCGATCGAAGTCCATGCAGAGCCCTGACAATCAAGGTGACTCAGATGCTGACGCACGCGCTCTTGAAGCTGAACGGAAACTCGAGGAGACGGAACGGAGCTATAAGGCGCGAATGCGCCAGATGGAAGAAGACTATCAGCTTGCTGTGCATTATGTAAAGTGAGCTTTTCCCCAAGTACCTATGCATGTCCTGGCTCTAATTGTCCATCGCAGAGGAACTGAAAAAATGATGCGAAGGATGAAAGATGAGGTTACGAGGACGAAGACTGCCTATGCTAGTCTGCAAGCGGAACTGGACACTGTGCGAGGACGATCCAGTACTGAACCGCGACGTGGTGTCAACGGTCGCAGCACTCCTTCAGACGACAATCACGAGCACCTTCGCGGCCAGTTGATTGATGCACAGAAACAAAGCCAGCGTTTAATTAATGACAACAAAGATCTCCGTCAAAGAATGGAGACGCTGGAGAAGGATCTCGACATCATGAAGGATAACTTCGTCATCTCTCAACGAGAGTTTGACGAACGCCAAACTCGTGTGGAGGAGCTTGAGTTGGAGATTGAAAGAATGAACGCTACTCTTGCTGTATATCGCGAAGGAAGTGGCGCCAGTTTATTGGAACAGCTCACCGTCGAAAACACCAACCTCAAAAGGGAAAACGAACAACTTTCGCACAAAATTCACCTTCTCCTGGAAGTCGATCAACCTCTCAAACGACCATCCAGCATGACGAGCTCAGAGAATTTTGAGCACCTGTCGAATGAACTGGACGATTGGCAGCGACAGATGGCTAGCTCGTTTGGTGCCCGGCGACCGCTCAGCGACTTCGAATCCCCCTCTCATTTAGTAGGACATGAGCGAACCCGGTCGCGATCGTAACATTTGTTTTTTGTGACATTTTTTTTTTGCTTTGCACATATAGTTATACCCTTATTGCCTTGATTGCTGACCGCCGCTCATGCTCACACTCGTTTCGTTTCGTACTTCTACGCTACTCCATTTCTTCCTCGTTGTTCGACATCGAATATTCTCCATATATATTGTGACATGCATCAACATTTGCGACATCTCGAGTTTGACTCATTGTGAATTAGATGCAGCTTTTTGTGTCCACTCGACTGCCTTCTGCTTGACAGCCGATGCACCTTCCTCATCCCCGATCCTCCGCTCCAGTTCAAGCCACTTCTTGAAAAATGACCTTTATGCGACATTAGCACATGCAATTCTACTAAGTGGTAGAACACGTACTTCGCCTTATGGCTAGTCATCTTAATGCCAAATATACGATTGAAGATGTTTCTGCGTACTGTTATGATAGTGAGGGCACTTTGTGAGGCATGAGTGCTTACCTTAATGATTGAATATCCCCTTGCCCTGCTTCCATATCCATATAAATCGACCACAAGTCCCAGCGCTTCGGATGAGAGTCTACGATCCCCTCGAATATAGTCTTGCCTCGTTCCGCATCGCCGAGTTTGTATTCGAGCTGAGCGAATTTTGATATTGTTTTCAAGTCTGTACATCTCATTCAAGTCTGAATACAAGAATGCCATCAAACGACTCACGCTTGCGCTTTTCCAAGCTTTGCAGTGAACGTGGTAATAGTTTGCGTGCTTGCTCCAAGTTTCGGCGGCGCATATAGTGTTCGCAAAATAAAGTCCACACTCTTGAACTGTGGCCGAACTTCTTACACGTCCGCTTATACTGATCCTCTGCTTTCTGCGTGCCTCGTCATTAGTACAGTAGTGAAGCCGAGGTAACAAACCTGCCTCATGCTTCTCGCTCTGATCTAGGATGGCCGCAAGACGGAGATAGACAGTTTTGGAGTCGTTGTGTCTAGCAGCATCCTTGAAGACGGCCTCCAGTGACTCATCTGTGCCATAAACATTTTCGACATTCAGTAAAGCAATCCAAACGTTGAGCCGCTCTTCCTCCTCCCTGAAACTGATGGTCTGAATTGCTCGTCGGCCAGTCTCCCTTGCTTTATCGATTTCGGATAGTTGGAGGAGGAAAGACATGTACTGCACCCACAGATAGGATGAATTTGGGGAGCCCAGGAGGAGCCGCTCAAAGTCGGCATTTGATTCTGGAAGCTTTGAGTGCATGTCAGCGGTGAGATCTTGCTCAATCTCTTTCTTCTTGCGTCTTTTCTTTTTGCTTGAGTCATCCTCTTCGCTGCCTTCGTCGGAAGAAGAAGCTTCATCAAACTCCGCATCAGACCTGGTGTCACCAGGGAACCAGGAGAACCCTTCAACTTTCAAAGGCGCAGCTTGTTCGGGAGTGTGAGATCTCGGCATCGACTGCGACTGGGTAGGCACAGCTTTTACTTGTGGCAATGGACTGCTACGTTTGCTAGCCAGTGCCTTTGAAGGGATGGACTCGTGAGCATGAGATGAACGTAGTGACGGAACGCGCGGTGTTTTGTGGACCGCTACTACACTCTCTGCGACAGGACTTGATATAATGTCGCTGGTATCGGCCACCTTGACAGCTTTTGGTAATGACGCTTGACGAATGCTTGCGACAACTCGTGGTGGATTCAGGTCAACGGTTAAAATTCGTACTTTGACGACTCTTCCCGCGATAAACATGTCCTTCAAATTGCTTGAATAGTCACTGCGAAGTAAAGCGTCAATCAAAACCAAAACCAATGACGAAATTGAACAAACCTTGCTTCTCGAGACGGCACAAACGCCTTGAGATCGTTGTAGAATTGGACAATCAAGCCTTTGTCCACAACTCGGTACACTACTGCATCTGTGATTATCCCGACTTTCGCCTCCTCAATAGAGGTCAGGACCGGTAGAGTAGATTCAATCAACGTCTTTTTAGCCGTCAACTCAACTCTCATGCGTTCGGGATCGACGGCAAGAACCTGTGGATTTCCTTAGCATGCATCACATCTAATGATCAATTGCGTACTCGGCATTTTATGCTGCCTCCAGCCTTGAACCTTTTTGATGGATGCTTAAGTGGTATATCTGCGTAGTGATTTGGCCATATGATTCCATCCGCATTACAAGAGATCGACACGAATAGGGCAGAATCCGTAAGGCGTTTGACAGTGCCTTTCAGGACCTCTCCGACTTGTATATCACCTGCCTGAAGGAACCTTTGATCTAAAATTGAGGGTCGGAGGGACAGCTGCAGTAATCCGTCCAACGGATGGTAGCCTATGACACGCGCTCTATGAATGGTATTCAATCTCCATGGGCCTGAGGAGGAAGAGAGCATTGGAACATGTCCATCAGATGTGTGAGATATCTATCAAGGAATTAGTTTTTGGATAAAGAATGATGTGAAACCTTACATGAATGAATCCATCAAGGTGAGGCTGCACTTCAACGACGAGTCCACGTTCCGGCTCTACGCGTTTCACAGTAATAGCATCCAAGATCGTGCCATTGGGATACGCCAAGTGAATGGCAGTATCATCAGTGGAAAGTTTTTCTTTCAAGTTGACAATGTGATCCAAGAGCGACACAGAAAACTTCGGCGGTGAACTTCCGGCAATTTCGTACAGTATTCGGGTCTTCACTTTCTGCCCTATCTTGAATACTTTGGCAGGTTTAGTGGGTACGTGGAACTCGTCAGCTGTTGCATTGAAAAAACCAAGTATCTGTAAATTGATACCACTTGGTGACATTCCCGTGATCAATGCTTGACCTAGTATTCCTGGCAATATGGAGGTGACATTATTGACTTCTGTGATCTGTGAATTGGAATATGGTGAGGAAAATCGCAAATCGTGATCAGCAAGACTGACTGAAGATGACTGTATCACTTGAGGATCGACCGAAACTGTACATATTTTCTCGTTGCTGGACATCTTCACGACAGCGATATCGAGCAGTTGGCCAACATGAAGCTTCGAACAGTCGGAACCACCTTTTTTGGCCTCTTTAAAGGATAGGAAACCAGAGGAGCCCTGTACACCGATGTCAAGAATGTACCCATGGTCTTCTACACTTTGCACAGCCGCTGAGAGTGTCTACGCGAGGCTTAATCATGATAAAATGATGTGATCTAAGATATTGCTCACAAAGCCAGGTTTGAGATCTGTTTTAAGGACTCCAGAGTTTACTGTCTTGGGTACAAGACTCAACTCGATGCGACGACTAGCTTTCGCGGCTTCATCCCTTAATTTTCCGATTGCAGAAACGTCCGTAGACCCTGATGCGTGCACATTGGTCACAATTGCACGGACGTATTGTCCCGCATGGAAGAGTTGAAACAAATCCGGCACCTCCGTCTGAGAATCGGATTCCCCATCATCAACCGATTCGTTATCTGAAGGCTCTTCTTGTTCATGCATTGATTCGAGACGATTAGTCAACTGAGATGTAACTTGTGTGATAGGAACGTGACCCATGAGCTGGTTCGGTAGGGATATAATGAGAGCCAGCGGTTGTATCGATGCGATTTGACCAAGCAATTTCATACCCGGAACAATGCGCTGCAAATGCGTGATTGAGTCCCTGCTCTCCAGCTTCATGATGTGAAAGCTACCTTGTAATTGAGATGCTCGATGCGAACTACATCTCTCTTCGACGTAACACTCGCCTTGCTTTTGGCATCAGATCTACTCTTCTTTTTTTGAAACTTCCCAGACGCCTACAAAAAATTCTGCTCTGTCAAGCTCATTTGGAGTAAGACGAGCAGAACTCACAGCAAATAGCTCCTCGTTCGCTTCTTGTGTAGCTTCAGCTCGGATAGTCTTAACCTCTGCAGCTGTTAGGCTAGTTCCGCCTCCTCGTGGAAAATCAACCTCTTCGTCCATGAGATTGGATACGAGTTGGACAGGTTTTTCCGATACATCTGTTAACCTGTCTTTCATAAATTTACTCTTTTTGACATTGCGGGGCGAGTTATCCTCTGGGGCACGTTTCTGGCCAGCCATGCTCTTGATAAATGCCCGGATTGGGGGTGTCAACACTGCAGCACGTAGTATCTGACCGTTCGACACGTAATGGAGTGGAAGCTTGAAAATATCTTCCCTACGGCTGCGAGTTTGGTGAACTGCAACTTGCCCGTTACTTACTTTTGAGCGACTCCGAGAAATTACAAGAAGCTGATTATGTCAGCACCAGCCATCTCTTCCAACCACCTCATCATACTCGCAAACTTACTATGGGTGAGTCGCTCTCTTTGTCCCTAATGACATCCCTCGATTATCAATCTTTCTAGATTTTCAAGTAAGTCATGTCTTGTGTGATTTGAGAATTTAAGTTCACCTTGCTCTAGAACCGTGTCGGCTCCAAGTTCGGTGGAGGTGGTGTCGCTGGGGCTTCGGAGACCAATGTGGACAGGCGTGAACGTTTACGCAAACTTGCGCTTGAGACGATCGATCTTGCCAAAGTACGCTCTTATTTTTCTTGCACTCCAACGATAACTTGATGTGTCGTTTAGGATCCTTATATCTTAAGGAATCACTTGGGTGGCCTCGAATGTCGTCTCTGTCTGACGCTTCATACCAACGAAGGTTCATACCTGGCTCATACTCAAGGAAAGAAGCATCAGACCAATCTCGCTCGTCGTGCGGCTCGTGATGCTAAGGACACGCAGTTGATGATTGCCCCGACTCAAAGCAATGTACAACGCAAGGTGTTCCTCAAAATAGGACGCCCAGGCTACCGAGTAACAAAAGTGCGGGACAAAGATACAGGCAAAGAAGGTATGATGGTCCAGGTCCACCTTCCCCAGATCAAAGCGGACGTAATCCCTCGCCGACGATTTATGAGCGCTTGGGAGCAAAAGAGGGAGCCCCCGAACAAGGCATACCAGTATCTGATCGTAGGTGCGATTACTTACAAAGTCACACGTTGCTTATTGGATGTTAGGTGGCTGCTGAACCGTATGAGACAATTGCTTTTCGCATTCCTGCGCGCGAGATAGAAGACGAAGCTGACGATGCCGGATATTGGAACTGGTCATATTGGGATCCTGATACGAAACAGTATAGCTTCCAGTTCATGTTCCGTTTGACTTATTGACGCTCACACAATGTTCCCTCCACGTCGTATCTGTACTCATTCCCGCCCTGAATTATGGGATCATTTTTGCCGTGCTTGGTGTGGTTTATGTCGAATATCACATGCATCACCTCCGATATAGGATGTCTCGATTCGATACCATGTCATCAACAACGCGGTGAGCACCAGGGTTACCACACATGTAGCAGACTTCTCTTTACTGTAGAAGGCACTTGTGGGATTGACCCAGCAGACCTGTCTTCTTTGGGTGTTTCCACGGACACCGAAACTCTCGGTGTCAAAGTTCATCCTGGGGGCAGTAAATTGATTGGCACGTCGTTAAAGAGTCCATTGCGCTCAATACGCTAAGGGCAATTTGGTGGCAGCTGTGCTCGTCCAGGCACTTAATGGGCCAACTTATTCTTTGATCAAGAATGCAATGTTACTCCTGTTCATGGATGTTGACATCGTTCGTGGCCCACGTCGCGGGAGCACGGAGGACTGAATTCTAAATTACCCTGTATCAGTGAAACCGGTACTAACTAGAGGCGCGAACTTTAAGCGATACTAGTAGCACCTCTAACTAGAGGGCTTATGTGGGGTTACGTTTCTATGGTCGGAGCGGAACTGACTCTTTCTATGCAATCAGCAGTGCTTTGGGGTAACCGGTAACCCCGGTGGGCCGGGGGAACACAATCATTATCTGTAGCATTACAGAATGACAGGTGCTATGCAGATACCCATCTTGATTAACTCCGGTCATACATCATGCGGTCTTCGGGCAGTAAGCGCTTTTCCCTCAATGGAGGTGCGGGTATTGATTGGTGCTCAGGTGCTTATAACTATGGTTACTAGCAGTCTTGGCACGGCGTTATTCGTTTCACCGTGAAGTTATCGCGACGAATAGATAGCTGCCTCGAGGCCAGATCTTATGGCGCCCACCGAGAATGAACTTCTTGCATTTGCGAAGGATTGACGGTATAGCAGAATCAATATGTTGATTCTTGTTATTCAATTGAGTTACATACTCTTATCAAAACTTCACCGGTTTACTGATGGCCATCAATCTGCGGCGTGATGAAAGTATGTATGTACATCCAGTGCCTCTTATTCAAGCTTGACACCGCAGGAAGCAATAGGAAGCCTATAATATAGCTTTTCCGGAATCCGAAGCAAGAACTCGAAGCACGAATCGGAAGCTGGGCACAGGATAGTGACGTATCGGTGACCATGACCTTCATGTGCATGTTTACTTTAAATCAACTCCTTCCTTCTCACCGCCTCACCACCGCAAACTACTTATACCTTGAGGTCATAGTGTCCTAGACCCCCTTACCCCACTGCTCCGCTTGTCGTATTTGCAATGTCTAGCAACGTTGTTGAGGATTGTGGACCCATCCTCCTCGGTGGCTTACTAGCCTTCGGGTGCGTGATTAGTCTCGATATACAACCTGACTGACACAAGTCTCCATAGCTTATCGGGTTGTGTAAACATGCAATTCTTCGTGTATTGGCGGCTGTACTCTTACGAGTCTTTGCGTGCCAAGTCTCTGGTATGGAAATTATTATTCTATGAGCTTCCACTTTTTAATTGCCTACATAGGTCATTGCGACTTGGTACGTTCAAGCGACTTTTTGCACAAGTTCGGCGACAATATAATTTCAGGCTGCTTGACTTGTGTCATTCTGCATTTGTGGCAATCGCCCTGTGGGATTCCATCATTATGCCCTACAGTAATATGAATGAATCTGACAATATCCCTTGGTACGCATGGTCTCATTATTCACTATCAGCTGGAAATTTAATGTGCTATTAGGAGTGTTGGTGTGAGTATTAGTAATCTAGACCTATTGGACTATCCTTATATAGGCCCTTCTAGCCTGCAGTCGGGCTTACTGTGTGTTTTCATACGTGTGAAGCTGTTTGATTCTAAGCAAAATATTCGCCAGGCTATGATCACCTTCCTCGTCCAAAGGTCAGTTATGTTAGACAGCTAATACATTACCCTCACTCGTCGTCTCAGTTTTTTTGCATACCGAATCTACAGACGTTCGTACCTTTCTTCAATAATATTTCCCCATTACTAAAGTTGGTCGATGTGAAGTACAAAAGAAGAGACTTGCTGTAGCGGTCCCAATTGTGAGTTCATGTTCAAGTGTTTTTTACTTGATGATGTACTAATCTTCATGTCAGGTTACACTTGCTTTCTTTCGTTTATGTCAGTGCTTAGCGAATCAACTACTACGTGTGCTAATGCTGACATTCTGCTTCAGTTGCGGCTAATGGTAAGTTATTAAACACCATCATTTGTAGCTCTTCTGATTACGCGCATCTCATCAAATAGTTTCGATGGGCATGATGTGAGCAGTGTTTAAACATGCCATTGATGGCTACCGAAGCATGTTCCCCTCAGGATCCGCTTACAATCATATACCGCATTCGTTCAACAACCTTTGTCACGTGTAAGTGATGGCCAACTTTGTATTACCAAATATATCGATTGGATATTTCTGCAGTGGATTTTTACCGTGGGCCTTTCACTTTCAGTGTTCGTGGATATCATGATCGCAGCATTCATGTGCTATTTCCTTCGCAAAAATCGTACAGTGGTTACAAGGTAAATTATTTTAAACCATGCAGAACTGGTGTTTACTTGTTTGATAGCACCATACGTATCGTCGACACCCTGACACTCTGGACGATTCGCAATGGATCAATGACAAGGTATAATCTGGATGCAATGGAGCCGCGATCATATCCTGACACCGCCTTCCTTGCAGTGCTGCTGCCATCGCATCATTGATCTGCGTGGGCATCTTGTAATTTTTCTGCTAAGTTCAGTTACTGAAATATTACAGTGGTTGGTTATGCCTGGCAACCTCATATTCCTGGGTCTTCACTTCGTTGTAGCGAAATGTAAGACATCTTAAATCCTTACGAATGCATCTCACCTACCAGGGGATATTATTGGAGCAGTATATGCAAACTCGCTTTTAGCCACGTGAGTAACTGTCATGTCTGATGCGGTATCCGTTAGTTAGGTCTAAATTTCTGCTGCAGCCTTAATGCCAGGCAGCATATAAGAAATGGAAAGCAATATGATCCTTCGAGCGATCATCCATTGCCGATTGTCTTTTCGGAGGACTGGGAAAATACAACTGAGACTTTGCGCTCGCAACACGGATTTCCCGTAGTAAGTGCCATGGTCATCATCACAGTCGAACCTGGCATATATATATATCACAAAATCGCAGATGCAGCTTAATTCTTACATTCCGAGGGCTCAAAATGAAAAACGGGGGAAAACAGTTCGTAGACTTGCCATGAAGTATTCTGACCGTCTTTGACCATCAACTTGAAGCAGATCCAAGTAAATGTTGAACGGGTCGTGGAGTCCAAGCCCGAAAATGTTGCGCTGGCCCAACCGACAGAAAGCTGCACAGAAGGAAGTACAGTCTAATACGTTGATATTCTACATTTTGAGATTTGGCTATGCTGATCATATCATACACAACACTTCTTTTGATTGTGAACACGTTATTGTTGATATATTCAAAACTCTACTCTTTTTTTGCGGCTTTTGTGAATCCTTGGTATTTATAGTCCCTATTTTTGAGTATGTACTTACTTAGCCTCTTGATGCCAACGAATTTGAACGAAATGAACTGAACGTCGGTGATTCACGAAAAATTAAATAAATCAAATCCCAGGGAGGAGGAGAGGGATGTTGATCAAATATCAAGTGGTAGTTAATGCACAGTGCCCCCCTCTACCAAATTGATTCACCACCGTATTTCATTCTATTGATCATTTAATAGGCAAACAAGAATCATCCGAGTCAATCCTGTCATGATGCTGCACGAATTTTTACACCATGTCTTTGGTGTACTCAATTAATAGCCATTGCTTAAAGGTAAGTAATATACTAAATGGCATATATTATGGTGTCCCCTTGTCATTTTATTGATTAAAAATACCAAAAGACAGTCAAAATAAGTGCTGCCAGTGAAGTGCTGTTCCGAGTCGGAAGATCGACCTCACCCTGAGCCTGAACTTCTAGTATCAGGCTTTGGAATCTGGTTCATCACCAAACATCCAGACCAGTGCCCATAGAAACAAGGCAAATATGCGAAAGTATACTACGAGGGATCCGTGAAGTGCAGGAGTGGTAAGATCGGACGGCGCTACGCTGCGGCCCCCGCCCGCGATACTGCTTGGTAAGATTACGTCAGCGGATATTGCTGGTGTGAGCTCCGACGTCCGGTTTGGCTCGGATCAGGCCCGGCTTCAAGCCGGGCCATGCATATACTCCCCTCCTTTGTACAACCAGCACCCTCGTACTTGAGTAGACATATCTATTACGCCGAATACAGACTGAACTTGCGCTCTTGCTTGACTCTCGAGCTCACTTTGACTTACAGTGACATTTGCATGACTACCCACTTCTGTGGGGTACCAATTGCACCGGAAGGGATAGTACACGTTATAACCCAGGTTAATAACAACATTGCTGGTAGTACTGCAACTTTGCTGCAACTGTAGCTCAATATGTATTTATCAATGAAAGCAAAATGGAAGAGAACTGCAGAACGGCGTGATAAACAGCGCAATATATAATTGGTGGTTAAGGGTAAAAGTGGCAGTGCGTCTAATGTCATACAAATCCCCCAGAAACGAGCCACTCATAGCACTCCGCTGCTAGTTCTTCACTATGGTTTATCGATCACAATCAGTACCAAAATAGTACAGAAAATTGAATACAAGGACACACTGATGCAGAACGCATGCGGGATCTCGTAGTGTCCGTGCACGACTTTCACAGTGCCAGGATCTGCCTTGAAGACCTGGAGAATCGTTTCTCTTCCTTGGTCAACCCAGTCATCGGTCTCTGCGAAGTAAAACCAAATCTGATGTCGATATGTGTCCAAGGTGGCAACGTCCAGTTCTCTGATGCTGAGCATTTCATCGTGTGCCATCGTCATCGCCGCAAATATCGACGAAGGAGATAGCAGAAATGACTGAAGGACGCGAGCTTGGGAGATCGGGTATTGTGGAAACAACCGACAAAGGATGGTTAGGGGCATAAGACGCAATAACCGAGCAACCTGTGATACAATGCGCGGAAACGGAGGCCGAAACAATCGCTGAGAGAAGACAGGAATCGTGAGTATGACTACTACCAAAATTCAACTACCAACCGACAAGAGTCGACCATTCGGTGTACAAGCAATGTCTGTGAGAGTCGGGAAAAGGAAGAAAACCCCTGCAACGGCAGTGGATCGTAGTTTCAAGACCTTTCAAAGAGCATTGGAGAGGCAACACAGTGGGACACTTCGGAAACGGTACCTGCAGAGCTACCCATGAACCAACGCTGTGGCCAGCGATCACGGTACGTGTATTGGCACCAAAAGAGAGGCTCATAACATCAAAAATTCGAAGGGAATTTTGTATCTGAAACGGCAACGTATGATTAAATGGAGTGTGGCTTGCCGGCGCAGCAGGGTCATGTCCGATATGCGAATGCGACAGTATCGCCAGTGTCCCAGACCTGTCCTGGTTGTGTATTGCAGTGAGAAATGGATGATAAAAGTCAATCATTCCAGGATTTCCTGTAGTCGTCCAAAATAAGCTCGGGTGGAAGTGCTATATTGAACCTACCTGGTATAAAGAGCAGAATTGTGGAGGGTGACACACCTACTCGTTTGCAAGGCCACCAGTGCACATGTACAGGTGGTATATCATCACTGGCAGGACAAAGAGCATTTATATATGGAACGCTGGAATCTGGTGCTAGGGATTCTAGAAATGGGGGTAAACTGGTTTTGGTGTCGTGGGTCATGCTGCATACACCTGAGCTAATTCCGAGTCACTGGCAGGGTTCACTGAGATTTGCTGTGAAGGTTCGTAACGTTTCAGGTTATATTCTAAGTCAAAGGCCGCGTCACCTTGTTGGCAGCCAGAATTAGCGGTAAGCACTATACCAGCTAGAATTAGTAGACCGTCGTCAGTGTTTATAGTAGTAACTTAGTAAACCGTTGTCGAGTCTGAAAATGGTGAGTAATAGTTTTTGGGCCGTATTTGGTTAAAACAAGCGTTTCTGGCTCGCGGTCATACAGCTCAGATGTCTCGAATACCGACCTTTCCTGTCGAACCGACAGGCGTTCCCTCACTGAACAACTCAAACGGTTCTTATCCGACCACTAGACCGTTGCAGATCGCGCGCCCGCCATCACGTCAGGCAGCCCCCAGCAACAACACGTTTGCCTCCTCATCACCCAAGGGCTCAGGTTTTTCATCACCAAAGGGTCCTCTACGCCCACAAAGATCAGAGCTGAGACCGCGTCAGGTATCTGAATATTCGGAGCGAGCCTCCACTTCATCTCGAGCAACCCAACTTGAAGATCACGCGGCAAGAGACCGTAGAGATAGTTCCAGCACAACGCGCTCGGATTCGTCAGCTGCGCCGCAATACCATAACGGAAGTATAGGCACTGCAGATAATAGGCCCCGGGTGGACATTTCGCGATCTAGCGCTCATGATGAGACTTCCCCGACAACCCCTGCACTAGCTTCCGTCATGGCTGCCTTCAGGGAAGCTGGAGCTCGTAAACGTGCGATAACAAATGGTAACGAAGATACAGCATATGAACAAGAAAGGCAGAGGGAGAAGGAGTTGGAGATGAGGAGGCAAGAGCGCATCCGCGAGCGAATGCCATACCGGAAAGCAACCGGGAAGGCTAAAGCAGGAGATATCGACGGTGAGGAGTCTAATCGTCAGAACCTGCCTAACTTTATGTCTTAGTTGTTTAATCGTATGCTAACATTGCGTTGTAGCTGTGCTTGACCAGATCAAGGACGAATGGGAGTTTGTCATTGACCCTGATGTAAGGCGTGGATTCTACTGTCAACCAGTAGCTGAGCGATATGACCTTGCAATCGTTGCAGTTTAACAACGTCGACTTGGCTTTGTCACTAGTCGATGACTCTTCGACAGGCAAAGGCATCGAGTCTTTTCGACAAACCAAGGTAATGCTTTCCCATGCATTAAAAGGATCAGTAGACAGTAAGCCCCGAGCTCTGCACTCGTGTCCTTATCAATAATGTTTGTACTTAGAGCACCACAAGGCGTTTGCGGATGCACTTCCGCATCACGCCGCTCTTCTCAATCACCTTGGACTTACCCAGACACAAATAAAGCAGTCGAAGACAGCTCTTATGGAAGCGAAGGAAGCTTTGGGAAATAAGCGCGCCGATCTTGTTCAATTGTGGTCAAGAGGACAGGTGTTAGAAGAGATGATGCGCTTGTTGGATCAGATGTCAGTTTCTTTTAATATGCCAATTGATTCACCTATTAACTATCGATCTATGAAGCGAGCATCTGAAATCGGTGCCCGACGCACTCGAGACCCTCATGTCGGAGAAAAGGTTACTTCAAGCATCAGTTCTCCTTGTGCGGAGCCTCAAGTTGATCAACAAACCCGACATGCAAGAGATTGGAGCAGTTTCAGATCTGCGAAGTTATCTCATTGGTCAGGAAAATGTGCGTTTGTCAATTACTTAGCGACACGCAACATCTTATCACTTAGCAGGCTCTACGAGAAATATTGATCGACGAACTTCACAACCATCTTTATCTCAAATCCTTCTGGTGTGAGTCGCGGTGGGCTGCCTTTAAGCCGAATCAGACAGCCTGTAAGTCATCCCAATTTGTGCAACTCTCGCCTTGACTTGTCTTCGAAGTTCCCAAGGTTGAATTTGAGAATGAATCAAGTGGACAACCGTCTCCGAATGGCATTGCATATCCTTCTCCTGAATCGTCTTCACTGAAACTTGCATCTTCCCGATTATCTCGCTTTCTCAACTCTCTTGCACTCCGACCAAACGACCCTCCCCATGATCTCAGCGAATCGAACTTTCGCAGCAATGCATCTGTTCAGGATTTGTCTTCCTCATCTCTTCCATCTGCTCCGTCTTCTTCGTCGAATCTTAATCTTGTTGCGCTTGCAACTCAGGCACCTCAGCTTGATGCAAACCCGGAAGGTGACTCCTTTGCCTACATCGAAACTCTACTGGAGTCTCTTGCAGTCTTGGGAAAGCTTGGGAGTGCGCTCGATATTGTCGCACAGCGTTTGCAAGGCGAGATATACTCATTGGTCGAGTGTACCTTGGACGAAGTTGAGGAAAGAACAGAAGAGTCCAAGAGAGTTTCTCTGTTCGGCGCAGCTAGCCTAGGAAGACGGTCAGAGGGTGGATATATTTTCGTTGCTAATGATTCTGTCGGCATCACTCCAGATGGTGTTGTTCCTTCGATGCCAGCAAAAGGTGTTCTCCTCCGGACCTTTTCCCTACGTCTTGCAGCACTAGAGTCTTCCACGAAACAAGTCGATCAGGAAACATTGAAGGACTTCTTTTGGACTGTTTATTCCAAGCTTGATGCAGTAACCCAGGGATTAAGGGTAGTTTATGAGGTTGCTAATCGTATAGGATCGGTATGTTATATTTTATCTTGCAAAAGAGATTCATACTGACCTGTATTCCCTCAGCGAAAAGACTTCAAGGACTCGTCCGGTGCCAAACCGGGAGCTTTGTTTCCACTCGCCGATGTATGGTTACCAGTACAAGCTGAGGTATGTAGCGCAATCATTTTATGATTAACATATCAAGTGGGTTACAGGTTCGGGCGCTCTTGCATGACTATTTAACCGACGAGGAACAAGGATCAGTGGCGGGGCGAAATCCAATATCGTCTATCAATGAGGTTCTACGAGAAGGTCGGTTTACGAGGGACAAACAAAAGGTCCGTGCAGAGTACTGTTGCATTTCTCACACTGATAATTTACTTACAGCCCGTATTCCGATTTGCGGATACTGACATGAAATCCACGGGCAAAGTCCTTCGACGTCACGAGGACGAGCTCACTCGGGTCCTTCGAGATACCATGCCCGGTCTTGTGCAAAATTCTTCCGATAGTGCTGTCCAGGCAACGCTGTCGACAGTTGGTACAGACGACCGTCTATTAGGTGTTGGGCAGCATCATCGTTTGCTGATCAAGCCGGATGCATTCCATGTTAGCGTACTTTTCCAACCCACTCTTGCTTTCTTGAACCGTGTCGCCGAAATTCTCCCGGATGGTGTGGAAAGCGCTCGCTCTGCAAGTGGTGTACTGGATGACTTTGTCCTCAAAGTTTATCTGCCACAGTTGGAAGAGCGCATCTCTGAACTTTTCCATCACGCAGTGACAAGTTAGTCGATTTCTCTCATGTCACCTAATCTTACTCACAGTCCCACTAGGTCCTGATGCTTTCCAATATGACCAGATGTCATCCCGATTTAGTCCAAAACCAATATTCAGAGTTCGTGCTTTCGTGGATGCTATGCTATAACATTGATCATTGATGCATGGTTATCCAGGCAACTACACAGCTTATGGCACTGATAAACTCGTTATGCGCGATGCTCCGCACAACTCCGTTCCATCGAGAGAGTTATTCTCGTCTGATTGTTGGGGTAATCATTCAATTTTATCAGCGCTGTAGTGACAAGTTCCAAGACCTGGTTTCTTCAATAACTAACATCCCTGACACATCACATCTCGTGTTGGCAGCTCAGTGGGCACAAAAATCGGAATTGATTCCATGTTTAACAGAGCTCTTCGCAACACCCGTGCGTATCGCACATTTTAGATGTTGGTGAAACTGACAGTTGTGTTGCAGCATTCAAATAATGTGATCAGGCGACAGCTTAGTCGACAGGAAACACATCTGGAACTGAATTACCTCGGTCAAGCTCAGATAGCCAAGCATGACTTGGTTTCTTCAACTCGCAACTTGGCGGGTCTGTGTGGTCTTTACCGTAGTGTGGTCAGTTGCACAGGATGTATGAATTTCTTACATTGATTCAATTGATCTGTAGGCATGGTTCACAGAAGAGCTGAATGCGCTGAAGTCAACTCCAGACGGCACACTCTCGCCGACTACACCTGTGGCACTGGGGTCCGCCAATGTTGTGATGCTGTTCACTCCTTCGGCAATCTCTACCTTTTTGTCGCAGGGCACTTATGACGAACAACTTAGCCTTCCCCTTTCGCGAGAAATGGCAATGTGGGTGTGCTGATCATGACGTTAACCATCGTGCTTATATATATATCTAGGCGGTTCAGTGCTTTGCTTAAGACGTACTCCCAACTGGCCGAGATTATTCTGCATACCATTAGGATCGACATTCGCTGCCGAACAATGCACTATTTGGATGCAGCCATGCGTCTTGTTGGTGTTAAATTGCATATACACCTATCATCCTACTAATTGATTGCAGGGTAATTACAATATCGACCATGAAGCTGGCGAGCCTGACCCGTACATCGTGGACCTTAACACCGAAATTAGCAATTGTAACGAGTTTGTGTCAGCAGCGATGCTGAAGGAGGAGCACCGGTAAATATCTGTCCCTCACCTCACATAAGTAATTCTCTCACCTCTCGCAGATTTGTCTTTGCTGGACTTGAACATTTAATGGAACAACTCCTTATTTCTAATGCTCGACATGTGCGCATGGCGAATGGTTTTGGTATCAGGAAGATCATACGAAACACTCTCGCACTGCAGCAGAGCGTACGGACTATCGGCGACGACCAGCAGCATGCCGAGTTTGAGCGCGCGAAGAGTTATTATTCACTCTTCTTCCTGACACCTCAGGTACACTTCCATCTTTGCATGTTCGGGACAAACTGCTTATGAGTCGAACCAGGGTTTACTCGACAGTATCCGTCAACACCAAAATTTCACCTTCGATGAGTATAAGACCATACTCAATCTTCAGTGTGGGGTGGATCAGTCAATTGGCGAAGCTGGAGCAGTTAAAGCCGCAGACCACAATTATAGCAGGTATCTTATTGACCTACACGGCTTGGAACTGGAGAGTTCCGCAGACATCAGTTGAGGTTCATTCAGACTTCGAGCATCTAGTTATGTTTGTATATTTATAACTAGTACCTTGTGGGTAATATATCCCCTCCATACTTGCAAAATTGCCACACGGAGTAGATCGCGCTGGAGATCCGTTGCACCGAGCTACTGAAAGTTCCCCGACCATTTGTTAATGACGTCGCTCTGCGATTGCTCGTGGATTGTGATTTCCTGATGATCACGGCTTCCGGCTAGTGCCTTACATGCTCGCTGGATACTTTTTGATTCCATGCTACATCTTCGTCTGTTGCGCACGGTAATGATCTCCCTTGACTACGTGCCTTCAGCGCATTCGGTGCCAATGACACCGAGAAGCCGCCAGGCTTCTTGGTCTGCGCTGAGATGAATGTAAGGATGGGTAGCCTTCCCAACAACTCCTGGTATCTCCTACGCAACCATCGTCTCTGAAGGAAAGCACCAGATGTATCCTTCGGCTTTGTTGTTAATTGAACCAGCTCCTCGAGGACAGTGGTACCGCCAAAGCCTATTTTCCTGACAGCAGTCGGAGTGCCTAAGTCGCTGCCTTGGTCGCCGACTTTTCGAGGAGAAGGTAAAACGGAGATCTGGAGAGGTGGGAGCACTTTCTTCCACTCTTGTCCAAAGTACTTCCAGCGAGCGTTTACTTCCCGGCGCTTACTAAAAGGACCTAGTATCTGGGCATCAGATGAATTAGGGTCTGCACGTTCGGGAAGTATTGGCGGGAAGCTGAGGTCGCCAGGTACCAAAGGTCTCTTCCTGCGGGACAGACCCGATGTGAGAAGTGCGGTAAGCTCTTGGGAGTATATGGGAGGGCGCGAGGATTCTTTGCTGGGGATGATTGGTGGAGGAAGTGGTGCGTTTGGGTCAGACAGTAAGGGCTATCGGAACGTTATCAGGCGATCACGAGCAATGCAAACGGACACTTGAACTCATCACCTCCATCAATTCCCACCTCAGCCTCCCTACTCGTCCGTAGGCAAGGTCCAGGATACGATTAAAGGCCTGGTGGTTGCCATTATTTGCTGCACGGAGTTGTTGTATGGTCTAACCAGAAATAAGATGAAAATTGGTATTGGGCGAAAATAGCCTCGCCTTTGAAACTCTCTTCAGCTTCCCCGTCCTGCGATCATCACATTCGGTCAACAGCGCAGCGCGGCAGCCATCCTCTGCCTTCAGACGGAAAACTTGACTACGGGCTATTAACAGTGCTCATACTGATCCGAGGATGAGCCTCACCGAAGGTAAGCATGCGGCAATCGTCTAATCTCACGAATATAGCTTCTGTATACTGATGCAATTGCCTGCTGTCGATGTTTCATGAGAAGACGCTAGTAGCGTTGCCCAATTAGTAAGCCTCTTCATCTGGGAGAAAACGCGAAGACGCGAGCTGACAAATCACACGCGTCTTGCTGTAAACTCATTCATTTCTGTGACGGAGCGTGTCTACGCACTCGGGTTCAAAGTGGAAACGGCACTTTTTGAGAGACATTCCCAACATGTCTTCTCCAAGCTCTGATCCTCTTTTACTTTTTACTCCACCAAAATCCAGTTCTCCTGATGCACCACCTACTAGTGATAGCGTCGCGTCCACCAACATTCCGATGGCTCCCAAGACGCGCCCCAAAGCGTCCTTTTTCATAGAGCCTCCTGTCTTGTCTGAATTGCAGAGGCAGCAGTATAAACCTGTTCCTGAAGAGTTCAAAGAAGGCGTTACCTTCGACAGGGATGATATTGACGCTGTAGTAGGCGAACACTACGAAGGCACCCACTTGTCCTACTTTGTGCGTTTCAAGGATGGGCTAGCATATAGAGTACGCATCGCTTGCCTAAAACCTTTTTGCAGATTTAATGTGTAACTTATATAGCTTCCTGCTAGTGACTTCCAGGCCGAATATGCCGACCTGGTTGAGGAATACGGCCAGTTTCCACTTTAGTGGCGTGTATAACGCGTGTCTCATGATTTGTATTTGCAGATCAAAAGAAAGATAATGGAGAACTCGGAGAGTTTGACCCATCCTCTAGCGCGGTGCACGAGGATTCTCGCATCAGGACTATCATCACCATAGACATGGTCAATGGTGTTGCCCGGAGCACAAGGGCGCGGGAATATACGTCGTCTTTGGCCTCCCTGTCTGATCTTACGGAACCTTCTGAATCTGATCAGCAAGAGGATGACCAGAGCGAAGACGAATACCGCCAGGAACAGAGCATACCCACCCGCAAAGCCAATTCTAGGCCTGTCCGAGCTGTAGCTGCTAAGGGCAAAGGCATGTCACGTGCTACAACTCAATCAAAGCTTCCTTTCAGTCCCAAAAAGTTACGCAGCAGGCGTGTTCGCCGGTATATGAGCGAATCGGAGGATGAATTAGCAGGATACGAGCAGGAGGACGTCATAGATGTCATTCCCGCTCGCAGGTCCACTCGTGAGCGCAAGAACGCAAAAACTAACCTCGCAGAGGATTACGTTGAAGAGGCTAGTGACAGTGAAAGCAATGACGAATCGTACATGGCAACTTACAAGAGGGCTGGAAAGTTCAAGTCAGCCGCGAAACCTCAAAGGCGACTCAAACGGGGACCTGTTTCCCGACCTGCTTATGGCATCTTTCGTTCTGTTGCGGATCTTGACTTTGATGCCTATGAGGAGGATACGGAATTGCTACGCGCTCATCGAGACATTTGCGAGAAGTGCCACAAAGCTCCTGCTCATGTGCAGTTGGAAAAGCCGAAGAAAGGCAGGAAAAAGATTCATAAGGAAGATGACTATGGGTTCGAGGGGAACGAGGATGATCTCATTCAGTCCTTGGGTGGTTGGGTTCGATGGTATGTATGATCAAACTGACTCAACTCTCACTTGAATACTGATGTTCAAAACACAGCCTAAAGTGTCCTATTGCAGTTCATTGGCGGTGTCTCGCAAAGACCCAGAAAGATGAGATTACCCGTGCAGCGCGTGCGCGCGATAAAGAGGAATGGAAGAGTCAACAGCCAGATGGTTACGATGGTCACAACCCTCCAGACTCCGAACTTCCAAATCGCAAGGAGCTCGACATTGTGCAGACTACGGAGTTCATATGTGCCAACTGCATGAAGGGCGGAATTTGTATGGGCTGCAAGGAGATTGCTCTAGAAGCCGATTCAACCATCACGAGACAGCCTGCCGCACCGCCCGCCGTTTCGGAACCTAAACCTGCGGGGCTCACTCAGGATGTCGAAATGGTTGACGTTGCGCAGAATGTCGCTGACAGTGGATCAAGCCCTGCAAGAGAGCTTGTTTACCGATGCTTCACCTGCAAGCGTCTCGCCCATTATCGTCATCTTCCTATCCCAGATACCTTCGAACCTGATGACCCGGCTTCTCTTGACGAGATCAAGCTTGCATCCTTCTATCAACTCGAGACTGGATGGCGTTGTGCGGATTGCTTCTCGTATGAGTACACCGTAGACAAGATTCTTGCATGGCGTCCATATCCTCCCAACGCCGTTGAACCACAATACTCACCCGCGAACTCTCCAGATCCAAAGAGCATGCTGCCTCGGGAGTACCTTGTGAAATGGAACGAACGAAGTTATCGGCGCACTCAATGGGTTCCACACATGTGGTTGGCATCTACAACATATATGAAACTCAAAAATTTCATTGCGACCGGGCCCAAAGTAGAATTGTTGGATAACCCTGCTCCAGAACAAGATACGATGCTGGTCGACTCTTCCGCGAATGAGATACCAGTTCAGCCGGTGTCATTGGAGGCCAATGCCAGTCAGACTCCTGAGGTCGAGGCCAAGTCCAGGTCGGTATCGTCTCTACGACCTTTGCCAGATGCAGAACGTCATATTCCCCCTGCATGGAAAACCACAGATCGTGTGCTGGACGTACTTTTCTGGACAATCAACCGGTCAGGGCGTGGAAAGAAAGGTAAAAGGAACTCGGTCGTGGAGAGCGACGAGGAATTGAATTTGCCGCTGGAGCTCCAGGATCAGCTGGTGAAAACGCAGTCGAGAGGTGAACAACCTAATGATGACTGTATGGAGAATGTAGATGATTTCTTGAGCACTGTCGATAAGTCGGAGCTGGACATCAAAGACATCAAGTATATCGCATGGGCATTTATCAAATGGGATGATCTGGGCTATAATGAAGGTGAATATTTCTTCCGGCTTGTCGCTGTGCGACTCAATTAGCGAAATAGCAACCTGGGATTCTCCCCCCCGCCCTGACGAGCCTGGTTACTTAGCATTCAAGGCAGCTTTCCAACGCTTTATAGACTCGCAGAAAATTTTCGTTCGAAAATCGGACAAAGATGTCAAGAAGCTGGAGAACAGAGTGAAGGATGGATATGCACAGCACGCCCTTCGTCAGAAACGTCAACCTAAGCTTGGTCAGAACAGTCAACTACAACTTCTGCCATTCCAGGTTTGCTCTTCAGCGTTCTCGGTCCGGCTGGCATGCTAATGATCTTCCAGATGGATGGCTTTGATTGGCTCTGTGACAATTGGTGGAACTTGCAACCTTGCATCCTTGCCGATGAGATGGGACTGGTACGCCCATCAGTAAACATCATTCCTCCTTACTCATGTTCAACTTTACACAGGGTAAGACAGTCCAGATCGTGACTTTCCTCGGGGCTATCATCGATAAATGGCAAGGAGCTCCTGCACTTGTCGTCGTTCCCAACTCTACCATCACAAACTGGGTTCGGGAATTTACTCGTTGGGCACCAAAGTTACGAGTAGTACCGTTCTATGGGGAAGCGAAGGCTCGGGACATCATCATTCAATATGAGTTGTTCCATCCCTCTGATCGAAAGGGTGGTCCGGAACCCAAGTACCATGTGATGGTGACCACTTATGAAACCCTCGTCAACCCCAGGGATTTCAACTCGGTGTTCAAGAGCATTCCGCGTTGGGAAGTCCTTGTTGTGGACGAAGGACAACGCTGTAAGTTACCCAGTATTAATGATGAACAATATCGCTGACTCCGGTTCAGTGAAGAGCGATCATAGTCTATTGTTCAAAAAACTTAACGAGCTGAATTCAATTCATCGCGTGATCATGACTGGAGTAAGATACCTCCGCGATTGCATGACAATCAGCGACTAACTTCGTTGTAGACACCTCTGAACAACAATATTCGTGAGCTCTTCAACCTCATGAACTTCCTCGATCCCGAAGAATGGAGTGACCTTGAGGCCTTGGAGAAAGAGCATGAAGAGCTGAATGAGGAACTGGTGCGACAGCTGCATATTAGACTCAAGCCTTATTTCTTGCGGCGCATCAAGAGCGAGGTTTTACAACTTCCCCCTAAGGTTTGTTTGGCCTAATGAGTTCGGTTGTATTCTTACATTCTCTAGAACGAGGTCATCGTTCCCCTCTCCATGGCTCCTCTGCAGAAGGAAATATATAGGTCTATCCTGAGTACGTTTCCATGGTGGCTTTACCTTGTCATACGCTGACTATCGTTCTGTAGGTCAAAACTTGGACATTCTCCGAAGTCTAACCCAGGCTGCGACTACCAAAGCAGGAAAACCCTTGGTTGGCAAGGCCAATTTGAATAATATGTTGATGCAACTTCGCAAGTTAGCTTACCACTGCCTAGTCGTTGATATTTGGTACTCATCCCTATGTAGATGCCTGCAACATCCATATCTTAATTCTGAGGATATCGAGCCTCGCAACCTTACCGTTGCAGAGGCTCACGAGAGACTGATAGGTGCTAGCACTAAATTGCGGTTTTTGAAGATGCTTTTGCCTAAACTTCAGGCCAGAGGTCATCGTATACTATTGTTTAGTCAGGTGAGTGGAACACTGTCTGGTAGGTTAATCTGATGACCTATGTTCCATAGTTTGTTATGGCGCTTGATATTATCGAGGACTTCGTGAGAGGTGAAGGCTACAAGTACTTGCGCCTGGTAATTATTCATGCCCGTATTGAATGCAAATGGCGACCTTGACCCTTTCTAGGACGGAAACACCAAACAGGCCGATCGCCAAAAGGGCATGGACGAGTTTAACAAACCTAACTCGGATGTTTTTATCTACATGCTCAGTACTCGAGCGGGCGGCGTCGGAATCAACTTGTATACTGCAGATACGGTCATCATATTTGATCCTGATTTCAACCCTCACCAGGTGTGTATGGCCAGATCTATTTAGATTGGCTGCCCTAACTTAGATCTGGCATTCTAGGACTTGCAGGTACGGCATGATTCCCGTTAGGCTTTTAACTTTTGTAATGTCATATTTCAGGCCATAGCTCGCTCTCACCGGTATGGACAGACGAAGACATGCTTGGTGTTTAAGTTCATGGTCAAGAATTCAGCTGAAGGCATGAATCACCACGCGTATTGTTGTCTGTTGGCACTCACAGGGCATTTTAGAACGAATCATGCTAATGGGGAAGAAGAAGCTTGTTCTCGATCATTTAATTGTTCAGAAGATGGATGACGACGACGGTGCTGGCGAAGATCTTCAGTCGATTCTCACGTTTGGAGCTAAAGCCCTGTTTGAAGAAGAAGAAGGAGGAGGAGATCAATCTTCGAAGGACATAACTTGTGCGTACAGCATTGCCGCCGTTAGACGAATGTTGGGCTCAAATTTCATGTTAGACGTCGACAATGACGTTGAGAAACTCATCGAGAAGACTGAAGTAGAAGGTGATCAACAGGCAGCCACCAAGGAGGCTGGGCTCTCCTTCGCGTTTGCCAAGGTATGGGCGGCAGACAAGGATACCATGGAGGAGATCCAAGAGGATGTTCAGGATACGGAACAGGGCGATTCTTGGGCCCTAGCACTTGAGCGGATAGCCGCTGCGAAAGGTGCGGAGCAGGTAACCGAAGTCACAGGCAGAGGCGCTCGCAGGAAGGCGGCTGCTATATTCCCTCAGGTGATTCCAGTGACATCTGCTTGCTAATGTGCAAGGCTCATTGTTTCTATAGCAAAAGCTTGATCACATTGAAGGTCTGGAGGACACGCCCGACAAGAGCAGGAAAAAGAAAAAATATCGATCTTCGAAGTCAGACACATCCAGCGATTCCGACGCTTATGCGGGTACGCCTGGTGCGCAAGCAAGTGATTCGGGTGCTAGCTCAATGAACATGGACATGGACATGGTTGACGAACTCTTACCGACCTCTCACAAGCCGAAGATGAAAGTCAAGGCCAGGGCCAAGTATCGAGAACAGGCCTTGGCAAAAGAAGATGAGGATAACCTGCCTTGCGGTCTTTGTGACACGCGCCATGGAAAGGGGATCTGCTACATGACCGAAGACTCCACCAATCTTGTGGAGTACAGGGAAATACTGATGAACCATGAGTCGGATGAGCCATGGGCAGTCAGGGTATGAATGTCGCTTCACATGGCCTCATCAAGATACTCACGCCTATTTCAGATAGCTGCTATCGATGCCATAGAGAAGACGCTTGTTAAAAGGGGGCATGGCCATCTTCTTGCTGGTCAGCCGCTCAAACTTGTCGCAAACGGCAACAGCAACCAGGCTTATGTCAAGCAAAAAAAGAAACGTGCTCGTGATTCATTAGGTGTTCAGCAACCGAAGACAGTCGCATCATCCAAGTCATCCACCTCTTCTTCTATCGCCCCGCTCGAATCTTCCTCCACCAAGCCTTCCGTAGTATCGTCTTCCAGACCTGCAGGCGAGGCTAAGAAATCTGGGCGACAGATGACACTGTTTTCCGTCACGGATAAAGACAGTGAGAGGAAGAGTAGAACTGCTGAGCCATCCGCTCTGCCATCGAAACGAAGGCCGTCACCTGTGCCTGTGGCTGAGTCATCCTCCTCCAAGAAGCATAGATCAAACTCGCAATGCCCAGTTTGTGAAGGTCCGTATCACCATTTGAAAGATTGTCCCGTCATCGCACTTGGCCCTCGCAGGTGATGTGTCCTGCCTTGTAGTATATGTAACTTCCTGACGTTCACCCTACAGTATTACAACACATATCCTACGGTTGGAGCAGGACCCTTCTCAACAGGCTACAGTGCTTAGTCTTAAGAAACAGCTTAGACGCCAGCGGCGGAAGCAAGCTGAAGAAGCAACTCGTTACAGTGGGTTCGATGGCCCTTCGATGTTGGGCTAGTGAAGAATTCAGATTTTTCCCATACTTTACATGCTGTCATATAACTACCGAAATGCGCGAGCTGGCGAGACGATTCCCACCTCCTAGACTCTAGTAGTAGACTTACTTTTAGATACTTGGACTCGTCTACGAATATATTTCGTGTGTTGATTATTGGAAGTGCTTGAGGTAGCCATTGGGAATAAGCATGCAAAGGTGGACTTGAAAGCAAGGGAAGGGAGCAACAGTTCGAAGTCCCCCTGTATTGGAGTCAACACATTAGAAAGCTCTCAACATTCATCAGCTGACTACCGGAGCTAACTAAATATAGGTTGTGGACCCACTCTGACCACGCAACACAACCACCATCTTGAGCCACGAAGATCTTTTTCGATTCACCTCGGACAAACATTGCACATCTAATAATTATTAATGTCTCTGCCTCCTCGTCTTCGCGGCCACAGTGTTGCACTTTTCGCCATGGAATCAACACCTGAACCTGGCCTCGGAATGCCACATAATACCCTCAAACGAAATCGTTCACAGACCATCGATGCAATGCCAGAGGAGCTACCTGACCTTCCAAAGCTTACAGGGCATATTATTCTTGAAGTCTTCACTCACAGATCTCTCCGACTGGCGTGCAATGCACAGTTTCGTGACAACGAGCGATTGGCAGTCCTTGGCCACAATATTTTAGAGATGATGACAACGCAACTACTTTTCTTCCGAAAACCCAAGCTTACAGTGCATCAAATTGAGGTGAGTCATATGTTTTCTGAATGTTCACGATAGCTTCTACTTTGGAGTAGGTACAACGAGCACAACTCTTGACTGACGAAACGATTGATATCTGGTCAAAACTATACCGGCTGCGAGAGGAGCTTCGTTGTGACCCCAGGTGTCTACAATCACTCCAGACTCCCGAGGTACTCACTTGTTTCTCATGCACATCATTCAATTCTGATCCAGGTCCAGGAAGGGCGCCTAATATTCAATGCCTATCTGGGAGCCGTGTTCCTCGAGCACGGGCTTCAGACAGTGCACGAGTGGATAGGCGGCCTCCTTCGGCTGTCCACTACGATACTGAACGACAATCACGATATGGATGTTGATATTGCATCGATAACTTCGAAACCCTCGTCACCTGCTCCCACCTCAAAACGAATTAAAGTAGAGGAGCCTTCTGCTCCTCCACCACCGTTACCGTCATTTCCTCCTCCACCAGTTTACCAACTGCCGTCACGTTTTTCGCCTCACCAGCCGCCCCCACAAACACGTTTCTCGGTACAACCGCTGCCACCACCACTTATACACCCGCGGACCATTTTTTCGCAATTACCTCAACCTACCCATTATAATCCGTATTCAAGTTTGCGGCCAACTCTGGCTCGACCGCCGTCTCTCCCAAGGATCTCACCTCCAAATCCGCTGGCCCCTGCTCAACCTCACCTTGCATTCCTACCACTGTTCAATCAAACAGCTCATCAACGTGGTGTGAGCGTCAGTTACCCAGCGTCACTAGTGGGTCCTCCCCATGCCGGAAAATGGAACGTGACTTGCGTTGGTGAGCACGTGTAACGTCATCTTGTATGTTGAAATAGCGTTTAATAATTAATTGTGGGACTAGTTGATGGGATCGAGAAGGGTAAAGGATGCAGCGACACTAAGCAGCAAGCTAAAGAACAAGCTGCAAGACAGGCTTACTACGAGATGGGATGGGCACCTCGTAAGTGTGATTATCCTTGTTTGGTTGACGTTCGACCTTAGTTGCCATCTTTTTACAGGAGGTTAACGCCATCAGATGCAGGGGTACTAGGCGTTTCTCATAGCAGTGCTATTCGGGCAAGTTCCAACCACGGACTCTTACCGGAGCATATGGCTGTGTGCCCGAACAGCACTATTATAAGATATATGACTTGTCTGACGTCCTGTGTTCCGGCAGTTTTGTAGGAACGGAGTGGCGAACAGGTATCGATTCTTCTCCATAGTTTTTGCCGTGGACGGACTACGCTAAATCAAGTACAGAAGAGTTATCTGTACGAGCATTACATAGTAGGAACCAACGTGACCACGGTGGATGGAGTCTAATTATTATCTTGTTCGCGTCAGGAAGTACGGAAGATACCGGCGGCTGACTGATAGCCCGAGGCATGGTGAGCGTGAGAAAGAATAACTGAATCGATCATGGTCACGTGTTCTTGCGACATGATCTTTAAACTGGACAGCTTCTTTCGCGCTTACTGTTTTACTCGTCGTCCGTGACGTCCGGAACGCTCTCTTCCTCATTGTCATGCACAATGGCGACGCATGCACCATCGGGATCATCGCCTAACATTCAGACTTTATCACTTGACTCATATAGCCAGTCAAATCATATTGACCTTACCCTAGATGACGATGAACCCAATTCTTCTGAGAGCGTTTTCAATTCTGGCAGCCTGAAGCGCCCAACAACCGATTATCATTCCCCTCCGCCCAGGCAGAGTATGTTTTATGATCCAGTGCATTCAGCTGAACACCAGCAATCTTATGCTAAATACTCTCTTCCAAATCAACTGCCGCTTGCGTATCATTCTCCTCCAATGAAGCCCAGCATATTTTCACCACTTGACCAGACATCCTTTCATTCGTCGCCACCACCGCTTCACCTACAATCTTCCAGCTATCGTCCCGTTTTTGTTGGTCCATCGCAAGCACCACGGAATACGTCTACTCAACTGCCAATTACAGGCAGTGCTCGCACCTTACCTCCTCTTGTTCCAACTCGACCATCTTCATCTGTTCCGCCTTCAAATCATCAGGTCATTGATCTCACCGACTCTCCATCACCTCCTCCTAGTCCTCGGCCTCGCCAACAACCCATGTCTTCTGCGTTGCCTGATGATCTGCATCCCAAGACTCCAGTCTGCATAGGACAACTCACAGTTACCGCACTCGTTCTATACCCCGTGTCCTATCTGCAAGGCCAAGACTCACCTAATGAAATCGAGTGGGCAAACGTCCGCTTGCAGTATGAACACAATCCTCAGAGGGCAGGTGCAACTGAGACGATACATATCAAGACGCCTAGTAGCAAAACATCGTCGGGCGAACCTTCTCAAGGGGAAGCTTTTGGTGTGGTCGAACAAAAGGTCGCTACAGATCTCGGCCCCATGCTAGGTAAGGGCTTGATCCGCTTAGATGCAAAGGTGCGGCGTGGTTCGCCAAACGTAAGCAACATTCCTTTCTTCCTGACGAACCTCGCATTCGCTCATTCGCTCTGCCAAGCTTCCTATACTACCTCTCCAGATGCTGGTTTATACGCCGAAAGGCAATATCGCTGTGGTTGGCAATTATCTGCAATCATGTGGTCTGATGCTTGACCACCCCTCTGGCCCATATGATATCTCGCGCCTCATGAACTATCACTATTGTAACCCGCATGCTCCACCACCAGGGGGGCATCGTTCTATGCTTCCTTCAAGATCTGGATATGCTGGTCCAGGAGGAAATAGCCCTCGTTGGAATGCCCCCATGGTTTCTGGCAAAACATTAGAAGTACAACGAAGCCAAATTGATGAGCTTTTCAAGAGTCTAAAAAGTGGAGACGAATTAGCAGAGACAGAGCCTAGTTAGTGTTGTGTTTGTTTTCGTCGGTCCTCGTCTTTATCTGACTGGCTTCGAAAGCTAATGACATAGGAACCACGTTGTATCCTCATCAAAAGAAGGCGGTCACTTTTTTACTCGAGCGGGAGCGGGAGAAACGCTGCGCAGACGGTCGTTACTCGTCATTGTGGCAGCCACGGAACGATCTTCATACCGGTCAATCATCCTGGTTTCATATCGTTACGCAGAAAGAGGTCTTTCAAGAACCTCAAGAAGCCAAAGGTGCTATTCTCGCTGATGATGTCAGTTTGCCCTACGCCCTTTATCTCTACCCTATCTGACGAATCGTGCCTTGTCTCCCGATTAGATGGGTCTTGGCAAGACGATTACTTGCGTTTCCCTTATTGCAGCGACACTCGATTCGGCACACGCATTTGCTGCTACGCCTTTACCGCCTCCTCCCGCGCCTCCTCCGGAGCGGAGTATGTTGGAAGATCCCTTGACTGCTGCTCACTTCGCAGGGAGTGTGTGGGGAATACCGGAGGTTGATTCGCCATCATTTTCCACCAAGGGCAAAGGGAAGGCAGCAAAGGCCCAGGATAAGGCTGAAGCTGAATACGCTAGAGCATGTCGTATCAAAGCGAAAAGTAGGGCGACATTGATTATATGCCCTCTTTCCACCGTGTCGAATTGGGAAGATCAGTTTCGCGAGCATTGGCGAGGAGAAGTTACTGTGGTCGGTGGCGGTGGGATGAGTTGTTCGGCCGCCACGTTGTCTTCCTTACAGAATAATTCCCCTCCATCTTCTCAGGCCGAGACCAAATTGGAGACGAAGCCACCTCGTCGAAAACGCGAAGGTCGTCCTCTTCGTGTCTACGTATATCATGGAAATTCCCGACGACCAGACGCAGCATTCCTTGCAGACTTTGATGCTGTCATTACTACGTATGCGACCTTAGCATCAGAATACTCCAAGCAAAATCGGAAGATGGCGAATGTAGAAGCCGAGGATGACGACGATGGTAGCAGTGATGGGTACGGCGGGGTCGACGTTGACGAACGCGGTAATCAAGTGCTCAAATTGCCGAAACAAAAACGAGCAGGAATGAAGAGGAAAAAATCATGTTCGAGCTTTGGTGCGTCTGAGGCGTCTAGTGCTCTGCAGACTATACATTGGTTCCGTGTCGTTCTTGATGAGGCTCAGTACGTTCTTGCATAATTTCCTCGTGTATCACGATTAACACCATTATATTCAGTTCGATTAAGGAAACCCAGACCGTTGGCAGTCGTGCCTCTTGCGATTTAATGGCAGACCGCCGATTATGCCTCACGGGGACTCCCGTTCAGAACAAGCTCGATGATGTGTATGCACTCATCAAGTTCCTGCGCTTGGAGCCTTTTGATGACAAGAACATCTGGACGGAGTTCATTGGCACTCCAGTCAAGTATGGGCAGTCGTTGGGTGTTGCACGTCTTCAGACGATCATGAAGTGCATTACCTTGAGGCGAACAAAGGAGTCAAAGGCTTCTGATGGCCGTCGAATACTCCATCTCCCTCCACGTCGCGATGAACTCCGGTATTTGAAATTTGATCCGCATGAGCAGACCATCTACGACCAATTCTTCTCGGAGTCTAAAGCCGAGTTCAACGAGCTTTCCAACAAAAATGAAGTCATGAAGAACTATGTTGGCATCCTCCAGAAAATTTTACGTCTCCGACAGATTTGCGACCACTTCGAGCTCGTGGAGGGTAAAGGACCACTAGGAGATATGCAGAACATGGACCTCACCAGCTACGAAGACATTGCCGCTGCCATTGGGAAGGAAGGTCTCAATCCTACTCGTGCAGCTGCGATCGTTGCCTTGCTACGGGAGGCAGCTACAACTCAATGCGTTGAATGTGGAGAAGAGCTGTGTATGTCTTCTGATCAGCAGGGGCAGATGGACATTGGTGCCATGGATATGGATGGTCCGTCGGCACCGAAGCGAGGAAGGAAGACTAAAGGTTCCGGTTCCCGTGCCCCTACGCGAGCTAGTAGTCCATCAGCACCGTCACTCGTCCTCACCCGCTGTCAGCATCTGTTTTGCCTGGGATGCTACCGTCAGTGTGTATGCCCAGGTTGGCCAGATGTTCCTACCGATATCCGTCGTTCTTGCTCGGCTTGCCAGACTGGTCTTTTACCGCAAGATGCAGTTCGAGTCCGACCTGATTGCTCGCCAGTTGACTTTAGCGTCAAGAAAAAGCCGGCCAAGCGAGAAAAGCGAACCAAAGGTATTGCACTTGAGAACTTCCATCCGTCCACCAAAGTCAAGGCCTTACTCGGGGACCTTATGCAATTCTCCCGGGCAAATCCGCATTCTGTCAATTACGACCCCGATTCGATTGAGGTGGAAATGGTGGATAATGAAGGCAATAAACTCGATGATGGCGTAATCAAGACTGTTGTCTTGTATGTGTCTAATTCTCATTTGATGGATCCGACAGTTTATCTTTGTATTCTAGCTCCCAATGGACAACAATGCTAGATAAGTGTGTCATTACAATTTCGCAAAGTGGTGTATTGGCTTACCCGAGTTTAGGATCGAAGACGCGTTGGAGACTGCTGGCATTCGCTATGATCGTCTCGATGGTACAATGAAACGTGATGACCGTACCCGTGCCATGGAAGCATTAAAACATGACCCTGGATGTGAAGTCCTTCTAGTCAGTTTGAAGGCCGGAGGAGTGGGTTTAAACTTGACTGCCGCCCAACGCGTGTACTTGATGGACCCATATTGGTAACTTCATCCTTATAATTCCTGTGATTCAAGTGTTGCTCAAGCTTTTCGCAGGAATCCCGCAGTTGAGAATCAAGCAGTGGACAGGATTGTGAGTCCTTTCACGTCTTTCGTTGCAGTCTACTTTATTTCGTTATAGCATCGCTTAGGGCAGACACGCCCTGTAACAACGGTCAAGCTCATCATCGAGAATTCCATCGAAGACCGCCTTCTGGAAGTACAGCGCAAGAAGACCGAGCTGGCCAACATGACTCTGGGTCAGAACTTCAGCAAAGCCGACATGCTGCAACGACGCATGGAAGAGCTGAATCAGCTTTTCGCAGCGTAACTTATCTAAACCTTTCATGTTTCTTCGTTTTTTGGAACACTCTTGGAATACCTGTACTAATTCCCTACTCGTAACAAACTTCATGTAATCCCTAGAACACCTTGATTCACGAATCTCACTTCTCCGTTTTGGCCTGCCATCGATTCAAATTACTGCGATAGTGTTTACAGCATGATATGTGTACATAGATAGATGGCGTTTAATTGGAAGATATCAGAAAGCAAAGTGTGCAGCGTTCTTTCTTCTTCCCAGGGCATATACGAAGATCTGACTCACAAATAGACCAACTGTTATTCCAATCGCCACTTCTATTATCCGTATGGCAAGCTGAAGTCCAGCTGAGTATTGCTGAGTAGACGATGTCTCATCAGAGGAGAGCAGGCCGCCGCCTTGACCAATACCAGACTGTCCGATATTAGTTGAATGCACAAACAAAGCATATTTCAGGACGACCTACAGGGACAAGGAACAAGACACCGGTGACCATGGCCGTAAAAGCGGTTCCACGCATGACTCGCGAGTACACGTTGCCCAAGATCCCGATGACCAAAGCCCCACAAGCTGAAATGATGTCGCTTTTGCCAGGAAGATAGTTATTTGAGAGTCGATTCGCGACAAAAGCACAGCACGCAAATAGGACCATAACCAGAAGCTGCCAGCTGCGCAATCTCTGCAAGTTGGACAAAGACGAGCAGAGAGAGTACGCTGGTACGAGGAAGAAGAGCGTCCACCAGGGAAGTTCCTTTCTCCACCATGGCCAACTGGGTTCCCTGTAGCATCCTTTCAAGTCGGGTCAGTGTGAGTTGAAACCTAATCGATCAAATCTAATACCATTAACGATATGAGGGTCATTGGTTTGAGCAAAACCGAAGATGGCCCCTCCTGGGACGGGAGACGTGCCGTTCTGTGCGTGAAAAGTCCCGTGATATATTGTATATCTCTCTGCTTCGGTCTTATCTAAATTATGTCGGGCATGTTTGTTGAGCACAAGATAAAGATCGGAGCCTATCGTCAGGCCGAACCCCTGGTTGTGGATTTGAGAAGTGAAGTTACAAAAAACAATTGCGAATAGGGCGTACCAGGAACAAAGTGTAGATGATCGCATAGACCATTCTTACAGATCCACATAGAACATTTCTAGAAGTGAGCTCTAGTGCACTGATGACTAATACCTAAATCGTCGCAGTGAGTGGTGGATAGCACAAGTCAGCAACTTACGGATAGTAAATCCTGGGAGAATCAACACCACCCCAGCAGATGCTATGGCGTTGTAGCAGAACAACCTGCCTGGTATGGTGCCGAGTGCCCGGGCCACGAAAGACACGATGATGGCGATTGATATCCTAATCAATCTGTTAAACTAAGCGAATACAGAGGGAAAGATCGCTTACTCGTAGACATTCGCGTACGTCGCGCTCTTTGTCGCAGTGTTAAGGCCTAGGTACTGCAAGACGAAGGCACACACTCCGCTGATCCCCATATCAATGACCGATCCCCCGAATGCAAGGACGCATATAGTAGAACCGCATACGAAGGCTAAAAAGCAGCGTACCAATAACGAATATATCGGGGGAGCGGAGAGTATGGAAGCCAATCGCCTGGTGCCTTCTTCGACGGTCATCTTGTCATGAAGAACCTTGCGATAGACAATATGGACTCCTTGCAACGCGGTAAGCGCAATTCGTCCATTCGCTTTCACGAAATGAGTCTCCACGGATGTCATGTCTTCATCACCAAATGTAACGATGATGATATTCGGTATATGGACGAATGAGGCTTTCGCATCAAGGATCTGGGAAGCAGTAGCCAACTGCGACTCGATCCGATGGGATGGAGCACCAAAAGCGAGCAAGCACTTGGCGAGCTTGAGCATGAAAGCACGACGCTTATCGATATCTACACGAGACCGTCATTGGTTGGCAGGTATAATACTCTTCCGAGACTCACCTTGAACGTGTTTTGTTATCGCGGAAGGCCGCTTGCTCTTGATCACGCTGGCACGAAGCTTGGCTCCCTGATAGAAGCTGTTTGGACCTCCCCCTCCCAAAGGCCGCTTGGGTTGCTTGGCTTCAGTGCTGGTATCCCCGCTGATCGAGGACACCCTTGTTTTCCGGCTCGCCGGATTAGAGGTCTTGATATCACTGAAAATCTCTTCATCAAGCGCTTCTTGCGGACGTCGACTGAAAGGGACTAGCTTGTCCATGACGGAGCGCCTTCGCTTGGGCGGAGTTCTTCCGTCTTCCAATGCGCTGAAGGTACGGCTGATTTCGGCAGCAGCAACTTCCTCCCTGGCCTTGGTGTGCTGAGATGAGAAAACTGATATCGCCTCATCAGTGGGCTGCAAAGTTGAGCTAGCAGTCGACTGCTGTGAGGATCGAGGCGAATCTCTCGCAAGGCCAATGCCAGCAAGATGGGGGAGTCGTTCATGACATACGGGTCGCCTGCGCGCTTCTGGAGTAACAGTGGGGTACATTATATACACGAAAAGTGGTTGTGAAGACCGTGCATCAGGGACTTCTGCATTTATACCCTTCAAACATTCTGATCCAGTCCGATGGTCGTGAATGCACCCCACTCGAATTTCCATGTCCCACATCTTACTTTCAATTCAGTCCAGCCTGAGCCGGGGATAGTCGTCCAAAAGCACACCGATCGATTGAGTAGCGATGAAAGAGCTATACAAGAATACTGGAAATATATATAACCACGCGAAAACAGAATAGGAACTTACAATCGTACAACATATAGACAAAAACCTATAAAGAATCACAACAACCATAAAAACAGCACGTCGGTAGACCGTGAGAACCACTACCAGATCTGAGGGGCAGGAGGTAGGTAGTCAGCAGGCAGCAAAAATGCATCCATGCCTTGCTGGGAGAATGAGTTACCACCCAGGCTCTGATCAGAGATCCACACTGGAAGTTGTTCGTTCGATGTCATTTCAAAGCCACGCCAGATGTTGTCGACCTCGGCGGTCTGCTGCGGCATCATGCCCATTTGCATCTGCTGCTGCACGGCTTCAGGACTCGAATACGCGATTTCATACTTTTGAGAAAAATTCTCAGGGCTCGTGTGCACATTCTGCTGCATGTCAATCACCATAGACATGTTTCGAGGGGGCTCCCTAGGTATCTTGGGGGAGCGGGAGCTTGATGCCGCCTTACGCCTCTTAGCTCTTTTCAGCATCAGCTGAAGCGTGATGGCATAGCGCTTGCCAGGGACTGCCAAAGAAGCAGTTGATGTGTGTATTTTAACAGTAAGATACAACAGGACTCACTTTGAGACATTAAGCCAGCGAGACGTTCGACCTGCGACCGTATTTCTTGCATATCACAATCAGTCGGGCTGAGATGGCGTGAGTGCATTATTCACCGCTTGCATCGCGCGCAACTTACAAAAGACGTGCTAATCGCAGCAAGAACGATGCTGCAAATGTTGCAGTTGCATGTGTATAGTGAACGGCTATTTCACGTGAGCTTGGGGATGCTGACAAGATAAAATAACAAGCCAACCATATTTCATGCCTTCGCTATACGACGGCGAGTTGACTGTGATTTCAAGGCCCTGGCGAGCAGTGCGTATTGAACGTATTGCCAATTCTCTTTGGGCGGCTGGCATCTTCTGAACATCCTCTGGACCATTGATACCACGTAAGGCAGTCGCATTGTGGAACAGCTCTGCATGCAGTTGTTGGATCTGCAAACTTTGGCGGTAAAACGCTTGACGAAGAGTCAGGAGGGCAAGTGAGAGGTGGTTCCTGACAGTTGGATCGCACCTGCATCTTCATACTTCTGCGAAAAAGCATGGTCCCAAGTTTTATACCAATTTCGGAACTCAGAGTCAGCTTGTTGAATGACTCCAAAAGTGCCTTCATCGACAGGCCGTTCAAAAGGTGACAGCTTGTTGTGGACTCTTTCGCGGATAGCCATAAGCTCAACAGTCGAAACTAAGCGCATATCATCCTCAATTGCTAAAGGGTGCTGTAGAAGCAAACGACATTGCCATATGCTTTCATCATCCTTTAGAATTGCTGGACGTCCTGTACCATAGGATAATCTTTGGTATGCAATCAGTGAGCGGGAAATGTGCTTAAAGCCGTCCGTAAACGCACTGATGCTCGAAGAGATACAGACAAAACCAAGTTCGGGATGCAACAACGAGGTCGCGGTCTTCCGAACCGTCAATAGTAGTTTTTGTTTTGTTTTGCATGCGCCTCAGAAGTTTTGGCCAAGCTTTGTGAAGTGCTAAAAAGAATAAAACGCTCAGATATTCGTTTTTGCAGTGAATGTTTTTCTTACAAAGTTCCATGGCCATGCGAACTGCGTGACCGCCACTGAGCCAACCGTTATCCGACCACCCGGACACAAGAACTTTCATACGATTAATTCAATTTGGATGTCACAGAAAGCGCACTCACTCATCGCTTGCACGGCTTCTACGCGGCTTACCGGAGCAAACAACGTGGCGCACGAAATATTTTGGACTGCTTCCAAGCATCGGGTGTAAGTCTCGCTTGCGTTTCCTGATAGATAATAAGATAAGCTAATAATAAAATAATGTCAGCAAGTTACCTCCACCGTCCCTCACGCGGGCAGCAACTGTGCAAATGGCGTCGACAGCGAACGGTGACCGCTCATGGAGCTGTTCGAACGTGTCCACCTGGCAATCGAATACTGGGAGAAATGTGGAACATCCGGCATAAAATCTGTATAACGGCATTAGTACGTAGCATGAAGAAAAGAGGCTAGAAATAAAACCACATTCTGAACAGTTCACGGGCTTCTTGTTCTGAGATGATGTTCGTTGTGACAACTGCCCATTTAAATGTTGAGAATCAGTTGTACAAGTGGATAAGAAGACATTACCATCCGGGAAAGTCAAACCACGGAAGGACCGATGACGGATCTTTCGCCTCTTCATTGGCCTAGATTTTCGCTCAGGAGACGGCGTTCTGGTTCTGCTCTGTGGTTCACTGCTTCCTTCGCCATTTTCCTATGTGATAGGAGTTCACGCACAGTGGGTGTACAACGGTAAAACCACTAACCTTGGCAGCTCGCTCAATAGCCACGTCGGCTAGACCTCTTAGAACTTCCCATGGTGCTACTAGGCCAGAAGCTGGTAGTTCTCCATTGTCATCATCAATATCTGTCGAGTCCGCGCTGGTGGGATTGGACGAGGATGGGGCAGTGCGTTTAGATCCTGAAGGTGAATGCACATTGTGGCCACGCTGTATTTGCCTATGGTGATGTGATTCATGACGACCAGGTATAGATACTTGTGAGGTTGTACGACCGATCTCTTGTAACGTGGAAAATGGGGGTAAAACTTGCCCAGAAGGGGAATAACCATACGATTGGGTCGGTGAAGTCGGATTTGTATTTGAGGGAGGAAGTTGTGGTGGGTGGTATTCTCCATGACCAGAAGGTTGCCCAACCGATACCAATGCACCATGGGATACAGAGCTCCTCGAATGACGCGGTGGGGCGTTTAACATCGGTGGAAGAGATCCATGGTTGAGGTTGGGATGATAGACTGTGGGGGTGGTAGGCCCTGCCTGTACGCTGTGAATGCTTGGTTCACCCACATGGGACCCGTTTGGGCCAGAAGACATTGGGGAAGATCCCATGGATTGCATTGTTGGCGACTGTGTATTGTAGGGCGCCTGTGAGAACGTCGAGGGAGAGCGGTTATTATACGGCGTAGCGCCTCGAAGGTGGCCGACGATCTCGAGAAGAGTAGTCTGTATCGACGATTGAGTGAAACGTATCTCAGCAACATGAGCTTCTAGACTTCGTATACGCCTACAATGCTGTGAGTAAAAAATCACGACAAATCATAGAGCGAAATTGACTGACTCAAGTCCTGCCTCGCCCGTGAGAGTTGCTTCTCTGGTAGGCTTTTCGAATAGACACTCGAGTCCTGCATGACGACAACGTCTACATGGTGGATTATCTGCACCCTCGCAGCGCATCTTCTGCTTCCGACAAGCATTCTGTTCATTTAATGGCATAAGTCAGCATGCATCGGGGACTTGGAAAGCCGGAGCGTGCTCACACAGGCGCCTGTATCGAGTCAGTGGGGAGATCTAATACATGAAGAACTTAATTGAACATACGGGGAACACGATTAAGGGTCTTCACGACTGGCTTGACATCCCGCTTGTCATTAGCCTTGTCAGAATCGTCATCATGCTTCTTGTGAAGCACAGAGTTAGCACTTGAGGCAGGATCCATGATTGATGTGTGTACTGGTGGAGTATTGTATAGGCTGATTTAATACCAGGACAGATAGAAAAAGCTTCCAGGTAAGAAACGATACCGAACCGAACACGTACGTTCAGCGAAGACTGCCTTGCCACATGCGACGTTGTTCAACTTCATCTACTGGTACGATATCGGTGCTGACAGCAAATAAAAATAAATAGCAAAATCTAAATATAAAAGATAATTTTCGATACAAAATCAATTCTGTAAATGGACAAACCGTCCTTCGAAGAGGTTACTCCCCACGACCATGGCAGCCACATCTGATATCATCCCCATGCCACCCTACTAATTCCCTTTACTATCATCGTTCCAATAACAATTGACTCATTGACCGTGCGTCCTGCATCCATCATATCATTGAAATATCACTTTTCAGGTCAATCAGCTTAGTTTTCAAACGAACATGTCCGACTGCGGACACTAGGCTATAATTGGCCGCTTCTGATATCGTCGGAAATTCCCCCTCACGTATCTATGCAGTCAAGGCTGCGCCCTGCTCAACTTCGTTGAGTGGAGTGACCCTACTTGTGCTCCTCCCGGATTTGATACCCCTGGAATGCGGTGGTACCTAGCTTCTATCGGCTCCTACAGTGTCCAGCTAGATGTTCCGTAGCACTAGGCTGTTGTGGTGAAATCATACTCATTTCTGTGGTTCTTGCCGCGGACGGTTTTCTCGCAACTTGTGAGAACTTTGACTCAATTTCAGAGGGCTTTTTCAAGTTCTGCCAGCAGTCGGTGAGTCCGAGGTTTTACCACAGGACCTTCTAGTTCGGAGCCAGTAATCGTTGGTTCATTTCCGATGTCAAGACTTCCATAAACCAAGCAGCGGATAATCGGGGCACCGCTAGAATCTTTCAAATGATAATTTTTATCGCTGACCCTATGGTGAGCCCTAAGAAGATGGAGAACTTCCTCAAAGTGCATGATGGGGCCAATATAAGTACGTCATATTTATGTTGGGTATCAATAATAAGGTAAGTAATCAGTCATTATATGGCAGCTATATAGCGCCGATCGAGTACCAATGTAGGGGCCAGTCATACGTTCGAAAACACGCCGCTTTGTCATTTTTTGGGAGGATGAACAATAATTCGTCGCTGGAGGTTGCTCAGAATGAACGCTGCATTGACCTCCTTTGGTGTCATCCTGGCCATGGCCAAGACACAGGCACGGGCAGCTTCTTGCTCGATGAACTGCGTATCGAGTTCCTCAGGTGACATTTCTGCCATCGTCGCTACATAGGCGTGGGCTTCTTGGTAATCGGTTTCTTTGTTGAGACTCCCTTGGTCTAGGGTACCTTGGACATCACTCGACTCGTGCTCGTCATCGTCGTGATCCGAATCGGTCGTATCAGCGGTACCATCGACGTTCATGTTCCAGAGGCATTGCGACGAATTCTGTTGTAGTCTAGCCTCTTTGGCGCGCTGATTATTAAACCAGTTGTAAACTTTCACGGCTGGACTATAGAGCCATTTGGTCAGTTCGCGTGGTCGCACTCTGTGAAAGAATCCAACTCACACATTGATCTCCTTAGCTAGTGATTTGATATCATCCCGCGTAGGGCGATTGTTTCTGGCATAGTAAGGTTCCAGGATGTTAAGCTGTTCATGTGTCATATATTTCTTCTTGGGAGCATTTTCGACCTTATAGGGAGAAGTACGATGAGATCTTTTGCTTTGAGAATTCATAATGGTGACTCGAGTTTTGTTGGAAGAATTTGCCTGGCTGAAGATAATGATACCAAACAGTTTCCTTCATGTAGGGTATGTATATATACTATTGATCAAGCCACCTGTGGATTGTGGCCCACCGCTTTGAAGATGTGGATATTGGACAGTCCATTGCTTAGTCCTTGCCATTCTGGGCAGAACAATAACCCATTGCTTTGTGGACTCTTTGGCTGCAGTTAAAAGGTCTAAGGGTGGACGATTACTATGACATAAAATGCATGCATGCGAGGCATGTGGTTGAACTACTGCAACTAAAAGAGGCGATATTACATAAAGCCACGTATGCGGTTCAACTCCGTGGCATTTGAGAATCTACGTGGCCGCAGTAGTGGTAGTGCTTCTGACCCTGATCAATCCATCTGGACTTGTTTCTGATATCGCAACATCAAGTATCATCTCCTCTGTCCAGTGTTTATAAGTCATTCCAATAACACTTTGTGATAAAGATCATCGTCGACCGCTATTAGAGGAATTCATAATGTTGATGTCTATGGTGTCCCATCTGCTTTGGTGATAATATCTGTCGACTCATCATGGCCATAAATACACTGACTATGCTTCCATTTCAGCGCGTGGTTCGCGTTCTTACTGCCGTGCTATTCTACCTACAAGGCGCTCTCCTCTCCTCTGTCCGGTGACCTCCGGGGCCTTTCAATGTATTGGGCTGTAGTTGGAGCCTTTATTGCGATCGAGTCGACCATAGGCACATTCGTATCATGGTTAGTTTTCACTTTTTCAATGTCATTCACTCCTACTATCTTGCGTTTAAGGTTGCCATTCTATTGGGAAACACGAACCCTTTTTTTGCTCTATCTATCTCTCCCGCAAATCCAGGTCCGTAGTCATCTCCCGTTGTCCTTATCTAGGTTTTCACGGGTAGACAGGGCTCGACCTACATTTACCAAACCTACCTTGAACCCTTCTGCTCCAAGAATGAGGCGGAGTTGGATTCCAGCATTGCTTCTGCTCAGAACAATGTCCTTGGTTTCCTTCAGTCGCGCATTTCTATGCTCATTGACCTCCTGTGGACCATCTTGAATCAGACTCTAACTAAACAACCTCAAGCTGCGAGCGAAGGTCAACCTGAACAACAGCCCTACTCCCTCGAATCAGTGAAGGGGCTTTGGACATCCTATGGTCCTGCCGTTATGGGAGGATTATCAAAGTCTTTCATGAAACCTAGTTCCTCTCCCGATGCTGCTGCAAAGCAGGCTGCATATGCTAGTGGTGCTGGCGTCAATCATGACGATGGACAGGCCCCTGAGGCACTCTCAGAGTCCACTTAAAAGTTGATTTTGTTGAGGTATTTCTAGTCTATCAAGCACGGATTCTGATTTATCTCTTATCTTATCATTTCAACAAGAATGGGTGGTATGTGTATAAGGTAGACAGTGCGTACTATACAATGTGCATCCAAAATGTCAGGTTCGTGATTAGTACTGCAAAATAAGTTATGATCCAAGTCTGTGGCGCCTAAAAGACGTTTCAACGTCGGCACTAGTATATTCCAGTGAGACGCCACTATCCGCATAACATTGCGAGATCCGCTTGTTGAAGTTCTCTGTCATTCTTTGCAATTCCTCTTCACAAGTTTTCCACACGCCGACCATGACCGTGCCAGGAGCAATGCCGCTGCTTTCTTCCTTTGTCGCCTTCTCTTCAGCTTCAGTAAAATGTTTCTCGACGCGCTTGAATAGAGCATCAATATGCTTGCGGATGTCTTTGCCATCGAACTCCTTGACAACTTTCTTTAGCGAGGATCTGTTGTAGTTGCTGTTCTTTGAGACTTCTGTCGGGGCAGTAGTCGTGAGCAACCGTTCGATGCCGTCGAAATAGTCCTGCGTAGAAGGCAAAAATCAGAAAAGTGGCGATGAATGAGAAAGAACTGCGTACGATGATCTTTGCGAAAGGTCGTCTCAGGACAATCTTGACATAGGCGTTCAGATTCTCATTGTAGATCGCCTCCGCTTGTTTCGGGAAGCCAGAAACCGAGCCTACATCCAGCTGAGACATTTCCGCAACAAAGTAGTGCATATTCTCTGCAAGCCGACGTTTAACAAACAATGGGAGGTGTATCAGCTCACTTACCAACGAGCAGCACATGATAATTCAGCTGGCCCTTGTCTTCATCATCACCGTCTAGGGTAGCCATGTGCTTAAGACATTCAAACATGCTATGCACGATCTTTTCATAAGCTAGATCAATATTGGCTCTGATCTCCAAACCATCCGCGCCAATTAGTTGCTGTTCAATACGACTGACATAAATCGGGAAGTATTTCACGAAATGAGCGACCCCTTTTCGCTTCTTGCTTGTGAGTTTAGTTTCCTCGATCATCTTGATCTGTTGATTCTGCAAACTTGTCATGAGCAGCAGCAATTTAATAACAGAAACGACGGCTTACAATATGACGATCGAAGGATCCCTTGAGCCTAGTGTGCTGCTTTTCCAACATTTGCAGAAAAAACGCATTATCACGCTCATCCGCATCTGCTACAAAGCGCTCCAAGCAAACTAGGACTCCGACCACCTGACTACCGGCGGAGTGAGCAAAGCTTCTCCATGGGAAAATTATGCAATACGTACAGCGTATCTTTGGCAATAGCGGAGTCAATCCATTGCTTCAACTCGGCAGGTAAAAAGCCGAAAATTAAGTCCATGGCACCACGTGCGAGCTTCATGGTTGTTTGGCTCAAGCCTGCGCTTCGCGCAGCTTGTCGCCTGAAATAATTGTCCAGCCCAGCATAATCAGCAAACGTAAGACCAGCATCATTGATTTGCAGGAAATCTGCAATGAAGTCTCCTTCCCGGTAGATTTGAGGGGCAATTTGCTCCAAAATGAGACCCAGAGCCTGATACTGTTGTGAGTCAAGACTAGCTGGATTAGATATAAGCGCACCTCTGGTGCACGATACTCGTCCGCCTGCCTCTCCCTGTCTTTATTTCGATCTTTTCGTCCCTCGATAGGCGAACGGACTATGGTTCCAGCACGACGAATTGATGCCTTTTGACTGTTTTCATTAGCCGACCCAAAGTCTATCTCAATATGAGCCAAAAAAAATGCTGAAAAAGGGTCGATCACAAACTCTGGTCGGCATCTTCGTCTGGTGTCCTCTTCAGCAGTCCCGCGTAAATCGAGAGTAAATGCCCCATCTGTTTTTTGTGAAGTTCACTGGTGGCCGAGAAGTATGCCTTGAGATAAATCCGTCAATAGGAGTTGCAGGTACTGGAATTCCCTTACCCCACAGAATCTTGAATATACACTCTCATCCATCTCCTTCAGGTAGAGAAGCAGTCCTGCGTAACGACCGAGGTATGTCTCCATGCCTTGGTGGCTCTTGATAACCGGGCGTCCTCGACCAGGCTTGGTAATCCCATTGTTTCCATCCAGGATAATTTCCGCCTACATACGGAATATAAGTATCATATTCATGGCCACAGATAAACAGTTAACCTGTGCGACAGACATGATTGATAGATAGTCATAGATACGTTTACAGAACTGTGCATTGTGGGTCCTGTATTCGTCTAATCGCTCCATGGTAGCAGCCATGTCTGTGAACAGTGAAACCTTGGGAAGAAACGCCAAAAGATACAAACATACCAGTGTCTTGACCAGCTTGGAGAGCTTTATAAAGTTCTGTGGCCGCTGTCTCTAATTTATGTATCCCGGATGCCTTTTCAAGGGATTCCTGAGTGAGTGTCACCAGTACTTCACGGTCTACTTGGACAGTTTGCTGTCCTGGCATCAGTATAATGTGTGGTGGCAGATTCGGAAGAACGTACAAGGAGATTTTCGAGCTCGCTCAACAAAGCACGTTGATTTTGTGTCTGAACCTGTAAGCCGCGCCGCTGAGATTGTATGAACGAGATATCGTCCCCGACGGCCTGCGGTCATATATTTTAGTGTGTGATGCAGCCGGTTTGATGACAAGGTCTAACGTTCAAATGAATTTTGTATGATGAAATCAAGCTGTCCATTGCGTCAACTTCAGTGATAGCTTCATCCAGGAAATTCATGACTAAAGCCACACGATCATCGGACTCCACGAAGGAGTGTACATTGGCCTAGAATGTGAGTTAGTAATCAAGAAACATGAGGCTTCTCGGAAGCCTGGTTCACCTTCTCGAGGGCTATTAACTCGTCTAGCAGACGGGCCTCGACCAAGTCTGCTGCCCCCTTTGCGTTCTTTTTCCCAAATAAGTCGTCGCCGGCCCACTCAAATCCCTCTAACATCTCCTCTACACTCGCCATTGTAGCCTGTGAGGTCTCCTCTTCACCTACACTCCCATTATCTGGGTAATCTCCTGCTACAAGCCTATCCAAAGCAGTTTGATTAAGAGGGTCAAAGAATGATACCCGATTGTTATGCTCCCGGCGAGGTTGCGGAGGTTCTGGGGTAGGTATGGATTTGCTTGAAGGCAGCTTTTGAGATCTTTGAGATCGAACAGAAAGCGGGGACTCTGATCGAGGAAGCTGGGCAACTGCTGGAGCGGCTGAAAGCGGACTCGGCGCGTGGACAAATTCAGCAGAAGGGCGAGATGCAGCGAAAGGGTAAATCTCTTTGGGAGTACGTAGAGGCGACGCAGAGAGAGGTGCACGAGCTGGTACAAGGTTTGCTGGCAAACCATTCGACGAAGTGTTTTGTGGTGGCGTTGCATTGGATAGACGGCGAATAACTCGCGGTCGAAGTGAACTTGGTAGACCGGATGGAGCGGTCTGCGGTTGCCCTTGTAGCTGAGAGGCTGGTGATGGGGAAGGGGGTCGGATTACGCCTAAACTGGAATTATTCTGAGGTGGATTACTAATATTGGAACCAGCAGGAGAAGGAGCACGGGATGGAGGTCTTGCGACTTGAGTGCGAGTAGGGAGCTCCGTACGCATACCTGGCTGTGGTGTTCCCGCTCGCGAAGTTGCAGCTTGTCGTCTCGCTGGCCCAGGAGTTACGTTCAAGTCAGTTTGCGGTGCTTGAGTGACCTGAGTTTCCGAGGATTCAGATGCTCCATTGGCTGGTAATAAGGGTCAATAGCAAGCGTGGGTGAGGACCCAGTCATCTTACCAGGACCTGGCTCGTTTTGTCGCACTCCGACCAGATGTAGTGTACCAGTGCCATTTGTGACGATGTAAAACAGTTTCACTGCCGCGGAAATGAAGTTTGCTTGATCAAGATGGTTTTCGGTCTGCCATTTATATGTACGAGCCAGTGTGATATTGAAGGATGCTGGCTGCGTAATTGTCAGGTGTGTGATTATGCTTATTCTATGCTTATACGTACATTCGAAACCTCTATACCACGCAGCTCGGAGAGTTTCCATGTCTTCCCTACGGAGAATGAGCCATTTGTGTTCAGCTTTGACTTGTGAAGGAAACCAGTTCCATCGCTACCCTCTGAATAACTGTTGAAGCAATCCCAGAAGACAGATGATAATGACATACGTGACAGCAAGATATAGCGCGGCTTTTTCCCAGAATCTTCTCCTGCATCCTCCCATATCTTTATGTGACCAACATAAGTCTCTTTAATCGCAGCACCTGTGTTGCGCTTATCGAATACTGAAGCGATTATGCGTTGTTTTGTGTGATCATGATCGGACATTGCTGCCAGAGTCCCCTCGTCTCCTCTAAATTATTAATTGATTCGGGAAAGTGGTTGTTTGGTTTTATTGACTAAAGGCTTCAATAATCCAGAAAAGGACCACACATAAGAGTCAAGAAGGCGAGTTCCGGCTACCGACCACCCTTTACTATCGACTTCAGCCAAGAGTAAGGACGTCTGGTCCCCATAGACTTAGCCATAGCGGCATCTGTCATACAAGCAGTAGTCATTCCTTTCTTAAACATCAACGATCTGCCCTCCGAAACAATATCTGGTTTGGACCACTCCTCACAGCGGCACCACAATAAAGAAGGTTTGTCTTACCTGCACCGAACACCAGTGGATCAAGCGTCGGTATTTATTTCAGGCAGGTATCTCTTCATATCTCTCTCTCGTAAATAACCGAGACAAGTTCATCCCTTATATCCCGTACACCATTGCAAACAGATCACTGATGAACACATCACACACAGGCTCGTCTACAACAGCACTCTCAAATTCACCCACTCTGTCTTTCCGTGACAATCTTTCCTCCTTTGATGGTCAGGAAGATGGATCTGCAGTCGATAGTCCCGTCTCGTCATCCTCGTCGCGGGAACCGTCTCTAGATGTTTCAGCAGATGATGGCATGGATGTGGAGTCTGCGAACCCACCCATGGAGGCCGTCATACTTTCAGAGGAGTCTGTTCCGCGACGTACTTTAAGGAAACGAGTTACGACGAGCAAGGGATCACCGCTGCGATTCAAGCCCGCTTCCGTTTCTGCCATCACAGCACGTCATGGGACTACTTCCGAAGACAATCTCAAGAAGAAAGCATATAAACAAGCATTTTTACAATCTGCCGCCCGTGCTCAAAGCGAGAGAGAAATTAGAGTGCGGGAACTGAAGAAACGCGCGTTGGCAATCACATCTACCGGAAAGACTCCCGCAACCTCACGCCAACGCCTCGTAATGCAGATGGTTTATGATGAGATCACCCCATACCCTGACGAAGCTTGGGTATCCCAGCTAGGGGTCATCATAAACAGGTTCGTTGTCAGTGTCTCATTTTTGCCGTATTGCCTAATATCGCCATTCATAGGGAATATCACCAAGTTAAGAACTGGTTTTCCAATCAACGGCAGAAAGACGCTAGAGATTCGCGGCAACACACACCTCAGCCCGCTGCTCCTGCCAGTCTCGAGGCATCTTTATGCAAGATTACATGCGACGGACGTGATTTGCGCTTGCGCACTGCTGCACTGAATTCATGCAGGGCAGAAGATTGGTCCGATACCTTCTTTGATGAAGTGGTCATGATTTACAATTTCCGTCTTCTTGCAAAGCACAGTCAAGAAGAAGCAATGGCAGCTCTCGTTGAATCTGAGCCTGATGTGGCTATACCCTCATAGCCTACCACCGTCTATTACCTTTCATCTCATCTCATCCCTCACTCTTACTGTATGCAGCTGTAGTACTCAGACGCTTTCTGTACATTCTAATCGTGGGTATACGTACCTGTTATCATATGGTCGCCGTTAATGATGAACAATAACCAATCATGAGCTAGCTACAAACGCCCAAAACAAGCACATTGCGTCAAGTATCTGAATGATTGTTTGGCAAAGGCTGATAGTGAGAATCCTGCTGCCTCCACCGGGTAAATAATCCCCTGTGATTACCATCGCCCGACGTCCCCTTGACTTCTCCCGCTCGTAATACCTCATATTTCTTCCCTCTCCAAATCACCTCGTTACTAAGCATAGCCAAGAACCAGATTGGCAACGCTAGAAGTTCGCGCAGGCACCATGCAGTGATGAACGACCATCGTCTATCTGCTGGAAGAGGATGACCAGCGAGTGACTCGTAAACGTCTAAATCTACCCAGAGCCAAGCTGCATGGTGAACCACAAGAAAAAGCCATATTGGAACGCCGAAAAGATACCGCAAACTTGCAGCAGCGATGGAACTGGCGACAAGATTTTCGGTAAAGGGCTCCATGATTGTTGCCGCAAGAATCATGTGCTTGCGCACTCGAATCCAGCGCACTCGCCTCCACATGTAGTCCGATAAGGACATTTTCCCGATCGCGTTATGCGCCACGTCACACGATAAATCATGGCGGAGATCCAGCTCGTGCCATAAAGCACTGGCAATCATGTTATCTTCGGCTAAAAATTTCCCGAACGCAGCAAGGCCGCGAGTGCAATCTTGGTCATCGTCTGATTCCGTGTGCGCTCGAGGCTTCAGTGAACCGTTTACGCGCTCTAGATCAGAGCGCCGGTAGAGGTTTGATTTTCCAACAACACAAGATTCGATAGACACAGTGTTGATTGCGAGATACATCTTCGCGTGATTGGTATTGAGGAATGCTTCCTCAATTCTTGAACCGAGAAACCCTTCTGGAGCAGATACAAATGGGACGTGATGCACGAGCGCAACGCGCTTTTTGGGAGGTCTTGCGTGCGTGGATGACTCGAGTAAGTCAACGGAGCGCGCAAGTGTGCCAGGTGCAACCGAGATACCTGAATCGATGACCCAGAGAATGTCGTGGGTAGCTTCACGATATGAACGAATGAGGTTGTTTACTTTCGGGTTAACCCCCACTACCTCTTCTCCTGAATTGCCTTCTTCAGCTGAGCTGTCAACATTGCTCACTGTAGACTGACCTATTATTATCCTGGCAGTAACCCTGGGGTATTTAGAAATAAGATCTCTCGCAACCGGAAGAGCTTGGTCTTGCTCATCAGCGACGGACAACATGATTTCGAAATTGGGGTATTCTTGCGTGAACGTAGATTCGAGATTCTCATATAAGTTGGCATCCAGGCCTTTCAGTGGTCGCAGGATAGATACACCAGGAACAGAATCTGGCGGCGCCGTTGCAAGTGGAGACCGCGGTCGAATGCGGTACCTTCTTCGGCTGTTGGCAAAGTCCTTCAGTGACAACTGTCGTCCAGTAATAAGCAACACAATTGCTCACCCTGTTCTACATCCCAGGAGACCGATGCTCCATAAAACTACATACCACGCGAGCCCGATGATAGCAAAGATGATAGGAAATAACGAGGAATTATGGTCAGGCCCCGACTGAGTTTCCATCGGTACTGTGTTACAGTGTGTAAAGCAGAGTGCATGACATAATTACGGAACCAAAAATTAGGGTAATTTTGTCTCTTATTATACCCGAAGCTCATCATGATCTAGGCCAAATAGCTCAATGGTATTCTTGTACACCTTTTCTGTCACCTTCTCGAACGGGACTCCTTCATTGAGCCTGTGTATGACCCATGCAACACCTCCAATCGCACTGGGTTCGTTTCTCCCTTTCACTGGCTTGCCCATCATGAACGACGGTAATTTAGTGCTGGAAGGGAAATACTTTGACTTTAATGACACCGGAAGCGTCTCTAGCAAGGTATTTGACGCATGTGTTGAAGTCATGGAGCACCAAGGAGCATCTAACATCAAACCATTTTTCAGCACCCTCCACAACTGCAATGTCATCGAAATTTGACCTGTTTCGAGTAAAAGCTTGTCCGGTCGAATTGCCTTTGCAGCTAGCAGGTTTTTCTCTGTTTTGAGGGAGCACCCGTTGACACTGATGTGATAATATCAGTGTCAGAATCCAATGCTAACCCTTTAAAACCACACCTTATGTGGAAGCCCATGTCCATCTGTGCATCAGAGTCAGCGCAATTTGAAGGATGATGGACTGTGAACTCACGAGCTCGATGACCTCTTCAACCGAACCTGTGAAACTGTGAACAACTCCCTTTCTCTCTCCATCCTCTCCGAAACCTTCCTCACGAAGGATATTCACAAAGTCTTCGTGGGCTGCACGGGAGTGAAGGAACAGCGGTAACTTGTACTTCTTGGCAAGAAATAGCTGTGAGCCTGTACCGATACAAGGTATCACCCAGCATACAACAGTTAGCTTGAAACAAAAGGGATCCGACGTTCCACACATACGGAAGTGTCTTCGCTGTACGTCTTCCGGTGCAAAATGCGTGCGATCGTAATCTGATGACCTCGATAGCAATGATTTGCATGCAGATATCGTGTAATATTTAGACATACCCAAGCCACACTCGCCAATAGCAACAACTCTGCCTTTACCGTGGAGATTTGCACTTATTAGGCTATCCAGCGCCTGAAGGTAGGCCTCTGGACCGCCTGGGTACTCGTCAAATTCTTTTGAACGGGTTGGATGACATCCCACTGTTGCAAAAAAGCCTTGTAAAAGCAAGGCAGCACACGATAACATTAGGGTGTAAATAATTCTGGTTTTACGAGATAGTGCGAACCAAGTTGAGCAGCAAGAGACAGCGCAGTTTCTGATTCTCGAAGGCTTCCGCCTGTGATTACCATAGATTGAACACCAGCTAGCCGTGACCTATCCAGCATTGCTTCAAAGTCGTCTGCAAATGACTATTAGCACGGCCCAGAAACATTGAAGTTCACGATGGACCTTCGTGTTTTTTTTTACCATGGTGAATGCCATGAAATACAGCATCCGTCAGATTAACTGTTAGATGAGAACATCAAGATCGTCTTATAATCGAGTACTGCCCTAGTCGATGGTTCCTCACCTCCGATGTCTATGATGATTAGCCATATCAATACGACCAGCAGATGCCAGACTTAATTATCAACTCACCTATGAATCTGAAAGTCCCCGATAACTCGGCGGGCACTGGCTTTGATGGTATAACGGTAACAGACATGTCTATGTTAGGTACATGCGCAAGGAACCCGCGAGAATAATATCTAGCTAGAGATATTAGTAGATATAGCATTGGTATTTTGTAAGCCCAATATTAATTCTTCTTTATTCAGAGGGGACTCCCCTGTCCCAACTCGCCCGAGGCTCAAGACATGAATGCCCTGTGGCAGGTGTGAGGCCCCCACATCAGTTTCGCCGCTTCCGTCCATTTTAGACATGTTCTTACATCGAAGATGAGATGATTTGTATACTACAGTCGCACGATAAATAGAGAATGTCTATCGTTTACGCGGAATAGAGTGCCTGAAGCGGTGATAACAACAGAGAGAAGAAATAAATGGGTGAACCAGGATTAGCAAAAGGTCCGAAGTCTCTGATATATTCATGTCTGTCGCTCCTCTTGACGCATGGTCGACGATCACATGCAGTTGGTTTCATCAAAACTCAACGCGTGCTACGAAACAATAAACTCCGACTACTTGCAAAATAACCAAACACAACTATGCATCGGTGTTGCTACTTCCAATTGCCCTCTTTCGCGCTTCACCGCCAAATATGTCCCGAACCATCCCCGAGAAGATGTCCTTTATCGCTGCACGGCTCTCCCACAGAGGTAGGATTGATGTAATACCAGCAGCCACGAAGAGCCACGCGACACAGATGATAATCCAACCCTTGAAAAAGTTCAGAGAGAACACGTAGTGTGATAGGAACATGGGTATCGGTATAAGCTGTGTTCAAGTTAATCACCGAGCATCGACACATCATTTACACTCACGAAAAGTACGATGAATGTCAGTATCAATGCTGCCCAGGTAGCAACCTTGAGTGACTTCTGAAGCTCGGCGGATTCCTCAGCTGGGACATCAATCGTTGTGTCGTCTTCCGCCGATGCCACATCTGCCGTGGCATCTTCTTGTTTCTCTTTCTCGACAGGTGAGTTGGATCCAGGGCCAGACGCAGAGTCCGGTAGGGTTGCTCGCTTTCGATCCATCTCTCTTGCTCTGGGATTGATTCTTTTAGTAGCAGACCAATCGAACTCGTTGTCAGGTTTAATGAGAGTGACGACAGCGGAAATGATAGCGCCCGAGCAGCAAGCGCCCAGGTTTCCAGCGAGGTTGGGATACATTAAGCCTTGTTCTTCATCAGCATAGAACACGGTGTTTGCAGTGAACAAGAGCTTACCTGTGGTTGCGATAGTCAATTCACCGTAATATGTTTTTGCAACTGACAGCCATGCAATTATGCCAACCACTACTCCTCCCAATGCACCACTGATGGCAGCCTCTTTGGTTTGCTGGCGCCATACCACACTAAAGATGACTGGGCCAACAGCGCCAGTGAATAGAGTCCCCGAGAATAAGAATAGCCAGTTCAAAGACACTCCTATTCCGATCCACAATGAGGCAACACACGACATTACCAGAGCCCATACTGCGACCATTATGTGAGATACACGTATAAGAGACTCTGGTGATGCCTGGGTATCATCATCAATATTCGTTCTTGGTAGCAATCAGTTTCACGTACATCAGGCTTAAAGTGGATCTGATACAGATCAAATGTAAGAATGGACGATGTCGCAATCATCTCAGAAGATGCAGCTGAGGTCACTGCCATGAAAAGCAGTATCAACTAAATTACCAGCTGTTATTCAATTGTAAGTGAATGGGAAATATGTAGCTCACCATAGCTGCTGCACCACCACTACCCAATAGTGTCACTACACCAGCGGGAGCAGCTAGGCCAGCATTAATCTCCGCTGCTGTAAGCCCACCAGGGTACGGGAAGCTGGGACCTAGAACGTCATCAGATAGTCACGATTTTAAATATATGCATTAACCTCACTTTTGGCAAGCGCGACAGCAGCAAGACCCATGATAGAGGAGAAGGTAAGAGGTACAGCAAACCAGGCAATACCGCCCATCAGATAGGCTTGGACAGCAGTCTTTGCCTCTGATGCGATTGCACGTTGCCAGTAGCCCTGTTTATGATATTAGCAAGTGTCTACTTTTTACGGTACCAAATAACGAGCCTGATCCAGCATGACAGTACCAAATCCACCAGTGATCTGAATGATCATAAATGTAAGTCCATCTCGAAAAAAAACGTCAAGTCAACGTCTGTAAAAGGGTGAGAGAGACAGCTTACAGTTGGACTTCAAGGTTAAGTATGAGCCATCTTGGTTTCCGGCTACAGGTCGTTCAATGCTCGCTTGTTGCAACAAGTTATACATTCCCTCAAAACCGCCGACGAGGTCTGCTTTTGTGTATGTCCAGAAGAAGAAGTAAAATATAAGGATCATCAAGATGAGTGTATGTGAGTAATCGCCTGCAATAAACCCGAATCAGTGTGTTAACTCAGGAGGAATTTCCGATCACCGACATAGGAACGTGGCGCGAAGACCCCCAAGGATGACATAGATACAGACTCCAAGCGGAATGAGGAAGTTGGCGGCATAGATGTTCATCCCAGTGAAGGCATTGACAACTGCACTTCCACCAAGCAGTAACATACTCGAGACAATAAGATTGACGACCAGTCCAAAAGTCGCGAACATGAAGTGTGCTGTATTACCGTAACGAGCGTGAACAATCTCGAGGAAGGTGTGACAGTATGGCGCGATCTGTTTAACCCGCACGGCGAGAATTGCCATAACGAATATTTGAATCGTAGCACCTGCTGCATAATAATAGCCAGCACATAAACCATACTCGTAGGTCACTGTGGAGCTTTGTAAAAGTGTTGCCGCCCAGGTCCATGCCGACACGATGCCAGAAGCAATAAGACCGGGTTTGACGCTGCGTGACGCTGTATTGAACTCCTCGGAAGTAGAGATTTTGTAGGTCGTATAGCGATTTTGAAGGGTTGACAAACCCATCATGATGATAGCGAAAACGAAACCGATACCGAGTACGACGCCATACCCTGTGCCTTGTGTCAGGACTTCAGCACCTGTAGTTGAAGACATTGCAACGACAGAGGGACAGGAGTGATGTATAAAGAAGTTCAGGCTTTAATAGGTACCTAGGGAGACAACCCAGTAAAGGCGCAGTCAAAATTTGCTATCAAGTTTGCAGAGATAAGCATGAGAGATCCAAGCAGGCACTTGGACAGCTTTCTCCTTACAACATGTAACGCAAGCCGCGGATATCTTTAGAGCTCAACAAGCGCTGAGATAATTGCAAGATGTTGCACATGAAGAAGACGATTATGGATAAACTCGATGAGGTTATCGTATGCGGAGACAGGTTCGTTCGTAAGAACTTGGTGAAAATGTTTCTTTTTCATTAGTACCATGGTAGACTTCAATCGGACGTACTACATATCCCAAGCCAGCATTTGGTATCTTGTCTATCATGTGGTGGGAGGAATGCAACAGTAATGATGGCTTGGCGATGCTTTGCTCCACCCTCTGTATCTTTGTTTAGAGGTCTAAAGCCGATGATTGTCGTGCAGCATACTTCCGAGTGCATAATCTTGATGGTTGTCGTGCGGCGGACTCCCGAGTGCACAATCTTGATGGTTGTCGTGCGGCGGACTCCCGAGTGCATAATCTTGATTAAGATTTGTGGAAAGGCTGAGAATGAACGTAAAGTGAAGTGATAAGACAAGTAGGGACGCTCACACCTGGGAGCTTAGCTTATGTTACACCCCCAAATACTATCCAATCTGTACGTGGTGTAAACAAACCAAAATACGTTACATGCGTAGTCGAAGCGCCCCTCTGTCAATGAGTTTTGTTAATGCCATAAGAAAGAAGGATCTGCTCACCTCCCATTCCACTTGTCCGTGGATATGATATAGACCTTGCCGCTGTCAGAGGTCGAGAAAGACGAGAACAAGCTTGTTTTAAGGAGGCAGGATAAGGAGGTCAGTACCATTCACTTTTAGATCTGCATTCGTTTTCTGAGCATGCCTGGGCCATAGAATACACCCAGTGATAGCAATATTACCGTGTTTCAACGTATTGGATCTGTCGTGCTGCGAGACAGCTACAAGCCCAACCCAATATCAACGGGACTACTTTCTTCTCGGTGTTATCATTTCGCTACCTCTAAACTCCCGTGCGAGATGAAGACTTGCCAGCTTTTGAAACAGGTGCTCGTCCATGTAGAATCTTCAAGTTAGTGTGTTTGTTGGAGCATAACAGCTTCATTGGGGAATAGTTCTGGATTATGGTCAACAACTTGGAGAGAAATTCGTGCCAGCAGTACTGGTGTATTACGTAATCTCAGAATCTGTGTCGGGGGGTTGTAAGTAAGTCAAAATTCCTTTCAGACTGATTACGAGTCTAAGCTTGAGCTTGAGCATGAGCACGGATAAGCATAAGCACGGATAACCACAAACCTATGTATAACTTACTCCCGGGTGAGAACGTCCCTGTTATTATATATACATCATGCATATGCCAACAACGGCGAAGATTCATGCACCATGAGAAAACATGAGTTGCATGACATAATGCTTTCCCGGGAATCAAGTTCCGTCTGAATTGGTTCCGGCTTACGGCACCCCAGGCAGACGTCGTCACAATTACTAATTACTACTTTGCTGTTTGTCTAGGAAAGCCAATTCAAACCTACTTGCCATGGCTCTGCAACGCTTGCGACAGCTCTCTTCGCATCTGACGGGTACCCCAGCCACGGGATTGACTGCTTTGGAGCAGAAACATCCAGATGATGTGGTCATAACAATGGCCATCCGTTCTCCATTGACCAAAGCGAAGAAGGGAGCTCTGAAAGATACGATGTGAGCGGTCTAAACCGTCGCTGAGGATATTATACACATTTAACTTCTTTGGAAGGACGGACGAGCTTTTGTTGGAGATGTTCAAGGTACATCCAGAATGATTCAATACATACATTTCATCATCACTGAGCAGGCCTTTTAGCATGCAATAGTTCAGTCTCGTGTTAATCCAAGTGCCGTTGGTGATATCTGTGTAGGCACAGTACTCACCCCTGATCCGGTTTATCATGCCAGAGAAGCGGCGTTGGCAGCGGGTTTTCCGGAATCCGTACCAATTCAAGTCGTCAACCGCTTTTGCTCCTCCGGTCTTATGGCAGCAACCGTCATCTCAAATGAAATCCGCTCTGGTCAGATCGAGATTGGACTTGCTGTTGGTGCTGAGTCCATGACCCAAAAGTATGTCAAGAAAATCGATTTTATCTTGCGAGGCTTAACTATGCAAGCCCTGACAAAGGCGCTCCTCCCCAGTCCGAGGCCCTCGGGGTAAATGCTGCTGCTAAGGACTGCCTTTATCCCATGGGTTGGACCAGCGAGAATGTCGCTCAAGATTTTGATATCTCGCGAGAAATTATGGATGAATACTCAGCGAAGTCATATCAACGGGCTGAACACGCTGAGAAAGCCGGTTACTTTGCGAAGGAGATTGTTCCATTCACTGCTTACGAGAAAGATCCCATTACCGGTGAACGCAGGAAGATCGTAGTTACAAAGGACGATGGCATCCGTTACGGGACGACGAAAGAGGCACTTTTGAAGATTCGGTCAGCGTTCCCTCAGTGGGGGAAATCGTGCACGACGGGTGGGAACGCAAGCCAAATCACTGATGGTGCAGCAGCAATCATGATGATGACTCGGCGTAAGGCGGAGGAGCTTGGGCTTAAAATTCTAGGCAAACATATCACTACTGTTGTTACAGGTGAGGTAAATATCCAGAATAAGCATTCACTTGCTAAAATCATCCGGAGGCTGCCCTCCTCGTGTGATGGGCATTGGCCCCGTGTTTGCCATCCCCATGGTTCTTCAAAACGCTGGTCTGAGCATAGAAGACGTTGACTTGTATGAAGTGAGTTTGACAACTTGTCAGGAGATGCATGCTCACTCACGGTACATACAGATTAACGAAGCATTTGCTTCGCAGTACGTCTACTGCATCCGGGAGCTTGGTCTAAATCCAGAGAAAGTGAATGTTAACGGAGGTGCCATAGCTTTTGGTCACCCACTAGATGAGTCAAATTCATGCGGTGTATATTTGCTACATCAAGCTGATGTAAATTGCCTTGATCACGTTGCACCGGTGCGAGACAGATCGTTACAGGATTAAATGAGCTCCATCGGAGAAAGGGAAAAGTATGATATTCTACCTTGTTCAACTTATCTATGTTTAACAATGCAATGCAGGTATTAGTCACTTCTATGTGTATTGGAACTGGAATGGGTGCAGCGGCGGTGTTTGTCCGGGAGATCTGATGATAGTAATTTTGTACTTACGTCAGCAAGCAGTTAGCAGCCGTAATGCCGTTGTCTAAATTTGTGGTCCGACGATCTCACTGGTTCTTCACCTTCTGTCAACGTTCTAACACAACACTCGCTTCTTCGTCTTGTTAACGCCGCCCACCTACAGTCTCTCTTTTATTTCTTCTTCGGCCTAACCTTCAGGCCAGTTTTGCACCAATGGCCGCAAATTATGATGCACTGGGTAGTCAGACCAGAGGTTCACCATATGGGTCTGGAGACCCATACTACAACGAGTCGTCAGGGTACATTACACCTGCTCGACCGCCCAAAAAGACAGTCAGTAAATGGGTGAAGTTTGGTATACCCGTCGCTGTCGTTGTTATAGTTGGCGCAGTTTTGGGTGGGGTTTTGGGCAGTCGCTCAAGCAAAAACGCTTCAGCGAACTCGGCGGCGGCGGCCAGCGCTGCTGCTACCTCGGCTATCAGTGCGAAGAATGGTATCGGTCGTTTTGCCACAGCAACAGACAGCCAGTACTTGGTGCCCATATACCCAATGACTGTGAGTCCTGTTTACTGTCTGCATCTTCCTCGAGGTGTTGATTGCTTAAATTTCGCAGACTAACACCGCTGCATTTACTACTCCTACATTCGTCTCCACTACGAACACCAATCTTGCCTGGCCGCAAGATCCTTTCCAACCATCCAACCCCAGCCCAACCCAAGTTCGTTCTGACAGACCTCGCCTCATTGCTCCTGCATACATGTGGGACTCCCTTCCCAACCTCATCCAACATGATCCCTATCTTTCCGGTTGGAACGACACTATTTTCAGCAACGCAACACAGTACATGGCCCTGCCTCCCGTCGCATATTTCTTGGATGGCGGTAATGGTATTTTGGATCCTGCGCGTGAGATCAAACAACGTGTCAAAGCATTCTCCTACGCATATCGCTTAACCAACGACACGAAGTGGCTGGATCGCACCTATGTCGAGTTGCAGGTATGTTTCTTGCCCTATCTTGATGTAGTTTGATGTCTGATGCCCCGCGACTATAGAATGCAGCTGGTAATCTGACTGGCGGTTGGGGTCCTGATAATTCCACGAAATGGAACCCAGTTCACTTCCTCGACACTGCTGAGCTCACTGCAGCCTATGCTATCGCTTATGACTGGTTGTATGATGCGTGGACACTTCCTCAAAGAAGCTCGATCATGACCACTATGATCACGTACGGGCTTAATCTTGGGGTTACCGCTTACAGTAACGGCGACCCGGGTGCCTACGGCTGGTGGAACACCAACACAGAGGGCAATTGGAACTGTGTTTGTAACAATGGTCTTACCATGGGTGCACTTTCCATCCTCGGTGACGATACCACGGGCATCGCTGCACAACTTCTTGCCTTGACCGTCCCCAATGCCCTCCAGAACTGTGCTCTTGCACCCTCGGGCGACGGCACATGGTCTGAGACCGCCAACTACTGGTACTTCGGTACTACGGGTCATGCTGAGATGGCATCTTCGTTGTTGACTGCTACTGGTTCTACATATGATCTTCTGTCCGTCAATCCTGCCTTTCAGTTGACCGGTCAATACCACATGTATGTGTCCGGGCCCGGCTCCCTCTTCAACTACGGTGATTGTGGTCCAAACAAGTATTCCACCACCGCCAACTCCATGATGTTCTACGGCCAGCAGTATGACATGCCGCAGTACCAGCTTTTCCAACGTGATCAGTTCGACGCTGCTGAACCATGGAGCATGTTCTGGTACAACCCTGCTGTCACCGGTGCTTTCTGGGATGGTTTAGCACTCGACCACTTTTTTGATAACAGCACTGATCAATGGGCCTCCATGCGATCCAGCTGGACAGACGAGAATGCTCTTTATGTTGCCGTTAAAGCAGGCATGCTGCAGGGGCACCAGACACACAACGACCTTGATTGCGGCGACTTTGTCGTTGATGCTCTTGGTGTTCGTTGGTTCGGAGAGCTTGGGTCCGGGGACTACAATTCAATAGGCTACTTCAGCAATGACAGTCAGATCAGTGAGCGATGGATGTACTACCGCAAAATGACGGAGGGCCAGAACACCATTTTAGTCAACCAGCAGAACCAAAACGTCGCCGCCGCTCCGACTGTCAGACACGATACCTCAGCTACAGTTCAAGGGTCCAGTACTGTGATGAATGTTCCTGGTGACTCCAGTGCCTACTTCGTTGCGGACCTGTCGAGTGCATATTTCGACGTGTACGTTTGCTGATGCTTGTATATGGAACTTGCACTGATGACCACTGGCAGTACCTCGTTCTCCCGTGGTGTTCATTTGATCAACGGACGCAAACAGGTACTCATTCAGGATGAGATCAACGCTTCAGCCTCCATTATGTGGCGAGCACACACCAACGCAACTGTGGCCATCAGTTCAGATGGCTTCACGGCCACCCTTACCATCGGTTCTGCGACCACCACTGTTCAACTGCTCAATCCTCCATCTGGCGCGGCGTTCACCACCATGGAGCCTGTTCGGTTCGCTACTGATCCTATCCCCCCACAACCTGATCAACCTAATGATGGTGTGACTGTCCTGGTGATCAGTCTGCCTGCTGGCTCATACACGTTGGAGGTGCTCATTAATCCACAATGGCCAGGAATGTCATCGAGTTCATATATCACCCCCGCCTCTGTGCCTCTGAGTCAGTGGTCGTTGACAAGCCCTTCTTCTTAGTTCAGATTTTTCTTGGACACCTTTGTTGTTATGCGGTGATAGACGTTTACAAACAAGATTGGAATTTTCTTGAGTTGTAGGTAGTTCCACGTTCGTACGGAGCTTCACTGATTAACCTACGTATCGTTCCTTCCGTTGTGCTTTCGGAGTATTGATCATTTACGAACGGGGACGGACACGTGTTGTAGTTATACCGTCTGAAAACAATTTGAGTTTTAGATACTTATTTAGCCTGGACGGCTAACAATATTACAATAACACTCAGTTGGTTTCCTTGACAGCCCCCACACGTTCTGTCTTCACCACAAGGGTTTCACTCCTAAGGCCTAAACAACCACGCTCTTTTTTTCAAATCTGTCTTTTCTGCTTGGAACTACGTGGGATAGAGAACTGTTACCTCACCGAGTGAGTACCTTCTAGCGCGCCTGTAAAGTGGTTCCATTTTGTTGACTTATTTCACCTCTTCAACCACGACCTGTATCGACGGCTGGTCCATCTATTTGCTCGTTCTATCTGTGTTCTCAATCTCGACCATTATTTTTACGGTCTCCAGTCACCAAGGTTTAGTTTAGGCTTCAAGTTTTTTCTTACTACGTACGCGCGACACAAAATCTAGTGAAGATGCCCAAACTTTCTCTCCTTTTCTACATCACACTCGTTTTTTCCTTGGTCATTGCCTCAGACGCAAAAGCATTCGACCCGAATCACCAAGTCAGCCACAACCGCTTCCTCAAGAAGCGAGTGCCGGCTCTTCTGATTGGTGGTTTCACTGCTCCCCAGCCTGGTCCCACTGTCATCGGAGTAGGGGCTGATCCTTTGACTTCAACCCCTGCTGTGGCAACGCAGTCCGCGTCACCGGCAACTACAGCTGATAGTACACCCACATCTTCTGTATTACCTTCGTCTTCTCCCGCTGCAGTGAGTTTCATCATATTTACCCTACATAAGCAACAGCTGAGATTGTGCCGATAGACGTCCGTTGGGACAACGCAAAGTCAAGTTAGTCAAGTTCTACCAACAACGACGACGGCGAGCTTGACTTCTTCGTCGACATCTTCTTCATCCTCTACCTCCCCAACGAGCACTCAATCAACATCGTCAACACCATCAGCCATCCAAAGTGTTCAATCTAGTCCTCTTGCGACTCCTGATGCACCTGCACAGGCGGGCTCTCCCACCTCCCAGTCAGTCATACTTGTCACCAACACCGCTTCTTCAAGTGCAAGCGCAAGTGCCACACCATCTACTTTGTCCTCTTCTTCTACCGGTATCACGCACGCTGCCCTCATAGTCCTCATTGTCATTGCTGCAAGTGTCGGTGGTTCCATCATCATTTGGACCATTATTCGCAAGTGGAAATTTGGCAAATCCTCCAGCTTCGATGGTCGCATGCAGCCTATTGACTGGCAGCCGAGTAACGATATCGATGACAATAGTGGTATTCCCGGCCTGAATCGCCGTAACTCCACTGCATCATCGTTCCACTCTGGCTCCGGCCACGCCGGCATTGGTGCAACAACACTCAGCCCAATTGCTGACCATGATTTCACCGCAGGGCCTTCCAATCTCGCACCTGTTGGCGGTTATGCTGACCTTGCGCGTGGTCCCAGTCCTCAGCCTATGATGCAGGAACTCGCGCGTGGTCCGAGTTTCAACGCGCGTCAGTATCAGTCTGACCAATATGGCGTCCCGCTTCACCACGGCGCGTACGCCACGCACGGATACTGAGCCAGGAGAAAAGGCGCGGAGAACAGCATTCATTTATCCCTCGTACAGGGAGATGCTATCTATTGCTCACCTTTTTATTTTGTCGTATCAGTTAATGGCATCGGCTTGCTGAGCTATGCATTCGCTTCATTCCCATTTACATATGCGTATCTAGACGACAAACGTTATGCTTATATTCCTCGCGCCCATACCTCAAGTCATTGCATTTCTATTCCTTCCCCGTCGTACTTATACCTTTCATTGCTATTCTTGTGTTCTTGATGTCATGCACTACTAGGCAATCGTTTGCATGGTTGGGTACTCGTCTTTTGTCTTAATGAAAAATGCGGTTTGTGCAGGTCACAAATGAATATACTGTAATCTACATGGCATAGTTGGAATTAGGTCAATTTAATTCCTTGTCGATTGCATTCCTTGCAAGAAATTGAACCCCAAAGCCACAAGAGGGATGAGGATCAACGTGGCACCTGTCCACCACCAGCGCACTACAAATAGACGTAGGGTAGTCCGTGTATGCGTGGGACGGGTATCAGACGAAAGTTTCTGATCTCTATCGTCTAATTTGGTACTTGCGAACAAGGACTCCAGGCCCGTCGGCCGTTCTGGAGGAAAGAAGCGCTGTGGCCTGACCCACGAACCGTCATCGTCGTCATTAAGGATCTTCCTCGGCTTTGCGGGAGAAGGAACTGTAGGGGTCCAGTCCATAGCATCGTCATCCTCGTCTTCATCCTTGGTTTGAGAGCCTGTGTATGTTGAGTTGGACGCCATGAGAGAAGGAAGGCCGAATATCGGGTTACTGGGGGAGATTATGGGTTGCGACGAGAGTGAGAGTGATGCGAGGAGGTCTGGTTCGCTAGCGGTTCGCGTATGGGGCGCAGGTGAAGGACGAGGAGAAAGCTCAGGTGTAGGATGTTCAGAGGCGGCTAGATGCTGGTGGCTAGAGGTATCGATTAAGCGAATTGGCGGGGGTTTCTGTACACGCAGCGCGACGAATGAGGTAGCAGAGATCTAAGCGTATGCGGCACGTAAATACGAAAGAAGGGAGAATGTGGAATAGCACTTACAAGAACTTCAGCGATAAGTGATATTAGACAATAGTAATGCGTTCGTGATGAATCCGGATATCGCGAAAGATGCAAGTAGTCCCGAGAAGGCGAGTGCAATGATAGTGAGAGAAGAATAGATGAGAGCAATCTGGAGAACCACGCAATCATTTGCAGAATCTGGTGGTGCGTCAGTAAATTAAACTCTGATTATCATATGGACTGACAATATAATGATTCTTGCCCCGAACGCGGAGATCACGACCTTGTATTCGTGCCTTCCTGAAGGAGTAGTATGTCGGGTCCCATGCAGTCCAAAATAAACTACATAGAGCGATAAGAGGAAGAGCCTGTCGCACATAACCTAGTACATCGGGGAAACGGAGTTTCAACACAACTGCGACATGATAATCAGATACGATGGTGAAGCTAGAACTGTGATAATGTGTTGGCGCACCAGATGAGTGAGCGACGACAGCCACCGCTAACGTCATAAACCATAGAAACCCTCTTAGTCTCCACAGAAACAAATGAGTCTGAAGTTTTTCCCTTTCCCTATTGGATCCCGAAACTTGTCTCTGCTTCTCCTTGCCTCTGCTGTCATTTAACCATCCGCCCAGTGCCTTTGTCCGAGCCATGTGATCTTTCTTTCGGATCTCCTCTTCGACAGCAGGCATACAGTTGGCACACACCGGAGGATATCGGACGTGCAACGATTCACGATATTCTGGAAGTTTCTCCAAACGATGTGCGTAGTCCGGATGCTGTTCATGAGGTTTAGTGTGATGAAACGCGTGTAAAAAGGACGCTTCCCACATGTGGTGGCGGTAGGTAGTTTGAGAGAAGGTTGACCAAGAGCATTTGGTTTGTCTGGCATGTATGACAAAACTGACCGGTCCCGTACATGGATGGCAGGCGGTCCTTGCTGGGAGAGGCTACCAATAAATTAGAGCGTGAATAGCAACAAGAAATTTGAAGCCTACCTCGTTTTGCAAAAGATTTCGAATTCAGGGATTCGTCATGCATGGCAGGTTCATCTGACATTATTTCGCCGTTCGTATCATAGCGGTTCCAACAGTCACAGTGCGGACAACGAAAAGATCGTTGATCTGGCGGTGCAGGCTTGATGGCAGACCTACAGAAAAAGCAGATTGTACTGCTAGTGTGACGAAAGAGAGCTGGCATTTGGGTTTGAGACGTGTTAGCTGGAGGAGCAGTGGATAAATGAAATTGGCATTTGTTTATAAATTGACGAGAATGGAAAAAATTGCTCCTCTGTGGACTTTTAACAAGAGAATGTCACTGGCCCCAACACACACAACGCCTAGAGGTCAAGTGGTCCTACAACCCACATATTTCACGTGCTCCTTGTTTGTGGACCCTGCTCGCGAAGACATTGACCACCTCATTTATGTCTATGCCGAGCGGTATGCCAGGTCTCCGCCCTCACAGCCTTTTGTGCTCTTCAAGGACATCTGGAACAACGAAGGATGGACGTGGTTGCATTTCAAGGTTTTTGATGCAAGATCTCGCGATGCTTTTCTCAAAGTCACTATGCAACTCTTATCAGGTAGGATCACGATTCACCTCCTGTGCACGACTCATGTCATCGTATACAGAACGGTTAGCGGAATCCGAGTATCCTCTTACTAGAGCTGCTGCTCTGTTTGGCCTTTACACGTTCTTTGCGACTCAACCATCAACGTCGGCTCCGTCGTTGTATGCTCTCGCTCATCTCCCTATGACAATCGGTAAGCCGCTCTTGTGTTCTGAGGTCGGATAGCTCATTGGGTCTAAGACATGTATCAGTCTTTACTGAAGCTGCCTGACGTACTCGAAACGGATTTCCTGCGCCCTTTAAGACCCCACATAATATATGTACTCTCCGCCTTGCAAAAAGCTCAGTTTTTTCATATACTCCCCCCGTCTAATTTGTATCCGCATAGTCCGCGAGAACTGCCAAGGGAAAAATTTATCTCAGATGGGTACGAACAGGCAGCTTATTTTACCACAAATGCAACCAAGAAGAAAGGTCGACCGTCAAAACACGACAAGGTGAAGAAATCCAAGGACGCTGTCGTTGCGCTGGACAAGTGGCTAGACAAAACTGCATATACATATCAACCACCTCGGGTTACAAGTGCAGAGACTCCACAGTCTGTCACTACGCATATTCTACTTTCACATCCGCCGAGCACGACACGGAACAATTACCGGGGGAAAAAATCGGAGCTGCTAGAGAAACTCGAGCCCGATTATCCGTATGTGACGACTGAAGGACCTGGACGAGCAGCTTTGGAACGAGCAAATCTGGGGGTTGTTAGCAGGTTACAAAAAATAGATGAGGAAGCGGCAGCAAAGGGGATGGAGATTGGGGGAGAAGGCGGAGAGCGGACTGGATTACGTCGTGTGGAGAGAGCTGCTGATGAGCTTGGTAAAATTGGGTCGCTAGGAGGTCGTGGTGGGCTACTTGGATTGTTAGAGGGCGCGGGCATCGTCGAATAGAGGGGAAACCATGCCGTTCTGTGAACCCATCAATCTATATTATTTTAAAACTCAATATCCCCTGTCAACGGTGCCAGTTACTTCCCACGGCAAAATTCAGATTCACTTACTCTCCCCGCCGCCGCCACCACAAAATTCAAATATTCAACTGTAACACCTAGTATCCCTCAATACAATCCTTACCGCTCTTTATATTCAATCCAATCGTTTTGCCTTTAGATGGCTTCTGATAGCCAAAGGCGTTTTCATTCTCAAACACCTCCCAATGCTCCTTCAACAGCAACTCTTTTTCAATCCGGAGGGGGCTCCCAGGTCGTGCAGGCCGCGTTTGCTAGGCCCCCCCCGTCTTTGAGAAGTACGCAAAGTTATCACACCCTTGTTCGTCGTCAACTTTATACGACAGCCTTCACGTAATATGTTCTGAATTTCCTCCCAGAGTGAGTCGCCTTACAGCAGTGCTGGGCGGACAGTGTCTCTCCAAGAACAGTCAATATCTGAAAAGGTACGTATGCACTAATATATGCCTATTTTTAATTTAGCTGCGTCTTGCCGATCCCTAATGCAATATTTACTACAGTTCTCACTCTCTCCTGATCCATCATTATGGGGTGCTACTCTTGCCATGAACCTCGAGGAACCAGATGACGAGCTTCATAATCCGGATCCTCGTAGAGACCGCAAGAATGACCGTGGCGGTTCTGTCTTCACTTACAGAGGTTTAACCAACCTTGGCTGCCTTATCTTCCTTGCTGTTGGAATGGTTTCTCTGTTGTACGCCCACATCATACATGCCAGCCTAGTCCCTGAGATTGACATGCTCTTCAGTGCTGGATACCCTATGATTTCCTATTTTACGAAGCATTCTCTTTCAAATGAGGGTGGATTCAACATTGGTGGGATTAATGCGAGCGGACAGGCAAGTCTTCATATCTTCTCTCCAAGTTACAAATACCTATTACCACTGCAAAGATCCCCACTATGACAAATAATTATGGTCTTATTGACGTGGATACCCCATCATCCGCCCATACCTACACGTCCTTTGCAGATTCCTCGCAATGGCAGTTAGTTTTCAGCGATGAATTCGAAGTAGAAGGCCGGACCTTCTGGCCTGGAGATGACCCGTATTGGGAGGCTGTAAACCTTCATTATTGGCAGGTAAATCGCATATTTCCGCAGGTATTGGCTTTAACTGAAACTGTCGTCAGACCAATGACCTTGAATGGTATTATCCTGATCAGGTCACGACCAGAAATGGCTCGTTGGAAATTACTCTATCCGAAAGGGAAATGAACAACTTGAGTTTCACCAGTGGATTGATTTCCACTTGGAATAAGTTCTGTTTCACAGGTGGTATGGTTCTGGCGTCAGTAAGTTTACCAGGGAAAAACGACGTCAGTGGTACGTATGATGTTACGTTGTCTGTTTGATATTTTTACTGATCCTTTACTTCCGTCATCTAGGTCTGTGGCCGGCAGGTACGAAACCGAGCTACTAGTTTTTGCGAGTGTACTAACATGATCTCAGTGTGGTCGATGGGTAACCTCGGTTAGTAACGTCGTATTTTAAAAGCGTTCTCATCTGACTATTCACAGGACGAGTCGGATATGGCGCGAGCCTTGAGGGAATGGTAGGTCCCCCTCTCAGGCTCGAAATTCAATCGTTGACCAATGTGCCAGTGGCCTTACTCTTATGATGCTTGCGATGTCGGTACAGCCCCCAACCAGACAATCAATAGCGCACCAGCGGCAGCTGTTACTGGCAACCCGTACGGCAACAGCGCGCTTTCGTATCTCCCTGGCCAGCGTTTATCAAGGTGTACTTGCAAAGGAGAATCCCATCCAGGACCTGTGCACTCGGATGGGACATACGTTGGTCGGTCTGCACCCGAAATCGATGTTTTCGAATCACAGGTGTGGTAGTTCATTTTTTATTCTGATAGGCTTCCCAACAACCGTAGGTCACCACCGAAGGCCAAGTTTCTCAATCTGCACAGTGGGCTGTAAGTACATGGTCTTTGTCAAGCGTCCTGACTCACAATGAAGACAGCCTATGAACTATGCGTACCAATGGTCCAACACGTCGCAAAACTATAAGATTCCCAACCCAGACGTCACCCAACTCAATTCGTACCTCGGCGGTGTCTACCAGCAGTCCACGTCTGGTGTCACGAACACAAGTGAGTCATATTTATCTTGTAACTGTTCAAAAGCTAACCAGAATTTAGACCAGAGTTGCTACACGCAAAACTCTGGCTGCTTTTCGACATATGGATACGAGTACAAGCCAGGTATCTATCGTCTTTAGTGTTTTACACGAGTTAACACTGTCATCAGGTTACTCAGCTGATGGAGGCGTAAGTGAAACCCACACTTTTCCTACGGTTATTATTGATGTAGTCTTTACGCAGTACATCAGTTGGATCACAAATGATGTCGTTGGGTGGACCCTTGATGCCGGTGCATTGGTAGCTGATTCCGTGACTGAAATTTCAGACAGACCAATTCCCCAGGAGCCAATGGTCAGAATATCATTTTTGGGCTGTTCTTTAGCTCATGCTCTTCGTAGTACCTTATCACCAACTTGGGCATCTCTGAGAACTTCCAAACGGTTGACTTCACGAACCTTATTTTCCCAGCTACCATGCGGATAGACTGGATTCGTGTCTACCAGCCTCAAGGCTCTATCAACATCGGCTGTGACCCTAAGGATTTCCCGACGGCTGCATATATCAATGAGTACGCACTACACTTCTACTGATACTGATTTAGTTTATGCCCCGTACGTTCAGGTATATTGAAGCATACACAAACCCGAACCTGACGACTTGGAGGAATGACTTTCAACAACCCTTCCCCAAAAACAACCTCACGACCGGGTGCTAGCGGTACATACATACTTATTCGGTTGCCCGTTTTCTGTTGTTTTTGTTTTTACGGACCTTGATACCGTCGGACTGGTATCATCCAGACTTGTTGTCTGTCATTTCCAGGATTTCATTCGTTTTTGTATACCTCCGGGACCCTGTGCACACTTCCCTACGTATTCTATGCCCTGTTTGTCCTCCCCATATTGTTTGTTCTCTGTAGAAGGTCTGTCATCTACACCTATGTTCAACGGGCATATTTGAGTATATCATATTTCTGTAGAGGTTGGTTGGAATAATGAAAGGCGTTAAGATTAAGAGTGACCTGAATTCATTCATACCACTTGCGATTACATGATTACGTGTTCGAATATCCAATAAAGACATCAAAGAGATAAAATCCTACATCCGGTCAAAAAGTGTTTGCAGTTTGGACAGCGTTCGTTCCAGCATGATGATGCCGCCTGCAGTCAGGCGGGGCACTGCGATATTCTCATCTGCGTCTGTGTTTTCTGGGCCCGACTGACTCTTCTGGATCAGTGCTCGGGAGTCGTTTAGGACTTTGGATAGCCTGCCCTGGGAATTGTACAACCAGTTGATCTCTGCCTCTAGTCCACCGAGAGGAATCTCCAAGGCGCGGCGAACGAATCCACGGGATAGGACATATGCCTTCTCACTGTAAAGTCGACTACATAATATGAAGTGAGTCATGGGCAGATGCGAGGAATTGAACGTGGACGCCACCTGTTAACCATGCCTTCCTCAGTACCCCTCAATTTCTCGTACGCAGGTTCACAGAACCAACTAGAAAGTACTCAGCAAGTTATAAAAGAGAAGACAGGGTGCAGAAACCTACGGCTCTTTCACCAACACCAGACCCTGTATCGATACAAAGGCCTGGAGAAGTGAAGATCTTGCCGCGCTCCACGTTTCCGTGCGGTCTCCACTCCACGTGCCGAGGATGGACAAACAAACTTTGCCTTCCTCGTACAAGTTTCTGAGTCCTGATTAGCCGAGAGTAGCGCTTTCTTCATCCTCACTCACGGATTAACGCGACCGTTGCCGTTGGTCCAACTCAAGAAGTGAGCAATAGGTGGACTTTGAGGGAAGTTTGAGTCAAGCATCCAATCTATTACAAACGGTGCGTCTTCATAGGGTGTATTTTCCGGTCCAATAATGAGGCATCTCAATAAATCTGCACGATCCTCGTATGCACGGACGAGGATTGAATCTGTTTTTATTAGTATATGTGAAGCAAATGGGAGGAATGATTGATGATACAGACCTGGTAGGCTGGTTGAGAGCGCACGGTACTCTTTCGTCAGACGCGCGAGGAAATTCTTCGACGGCTGATTCGATACAGACGAATAAAATGCATGGTCATGGGGTGCACTTGGGAGAACTTCGAATTTCTTCCATGGAGAATCGGCATGACCGTCCTCATCTTCCTGAACAATAATCTCTTGGGTACTATCTGGCGATGTGTTGGACGACGATACTGGGAACAGTGAGTCCGAATCGGTCACGTCTGAAGTTACATCGTGTGATATCAGAGAATCTGGGATGCCATCACCCAACGGGATATCAATTTCGTCGGCCCAGGTGTCCACGTCCATTCCATCGCCATCCTCATCACTATCCTCCTCGTCCTCCCATTCTGAATCGTCATGGTCGTAGCGCCATGTGCCATCTGGATCTAGATGCCACACACCCTCAGTGTTGTCAACATGAGAGCCTTGATCGGATCCGTCTTCACCCTCCCAGCCATCATCTTCAAATTGTTCAAGAGTGTCGTAAAGCTTGGTCAACCGTGAGAGAGGGTAGATAGCCATAGATCCATTCGGATGAGTGACATCGACTGTTCCGTCAAGACGAAGCTTCGAATTAGAGTTAGTTCAGAAGCATATGATGCAATTCGGTAGGGGACTCACCCCAGTGACCTCTCCAAACCATGACAGAGATGCATTGTCCCGCATTGGATGCTTGACACGGGAAACAGTGGGCTTTTCTTTTCGTTCGGACGCTATTTTCGTCCCCATATCTGCCATCGTGCGCCTCCAACCGCTGAATTCTCCGTCTGGCATAACTGGCACCTCTCTCACCCACTCCTCGACCTCGCCGATTCTCGGAACTCGAGGGGATTCAAAACCATTTGAGGCGCCCTCACGGTGGACGAATACCTTGTCACCACGACGCACGCCGAGATGGGTATGTGGAGTGCCTGCCGCCCAATCACTGACACCGTTTGGGTCGAGTTCAAGAACAGAAACAGTTTCAGTCTTGCCAGTACTCGTGAAACGAATGACGGCGACTCGATCAGTAGAATTGACCGATTGAACAACGGCTGCGTGCTCTTCATGCTCAAATTTCCATAGGACGTGGTCGCCTGGCCTGAGGAACCATGTATTATTCAATGTCATACAAGACATAGTGAAGAAACCTTACCAGCAGTCATATTCATCTGGATTCAGGTATGGAATCAGCTCCGTGGAAGGGAAGCTCTCCTGTGATCCATCTTGCCAAAGAACATTGACGACCGTTTTCGTCTCCCTCACGCATAGGGTCTTGATCGTCATGGCGCCATTTGATTCTGATTCGACACCGTATCTTGTGACAGGCACACCTGCATCGTTCTCCAGTAGAACCTTATCCCCGACACGTACATCATCCACACGCATCCTAATCACTGTCAATTTAGTCAAATCTTCGCCAGACCAGAAACGCGCTGGTCGCTGTTTGAGTTGGGCGACACTAGGATTCAACTACACAATGCGCTAAGAATGTGAGGGACTGAAGAAGATAAGGAGACCTACGCTTTGATTTACCGCTAGCCAACAGATGGCTAGTATTGTGCGCTTCATATCTATGACAGTGTCATCCGAGCTAGGTAGTGGGGCTCCTTTAGGATAATTCACTAGCCCGTGAAGTGCCTCGGGGTCCGGTAGAATGTCCTTAACAAAGTGAGCGCACAAAACAATAGACACCCAGGTGGAACCTACCGGCCCCTTGTCGCCGATTGTCAGACGAGAACTAATTTCAGGTAAGCGGACGAAGGCGCCAGACGCAGAAACAAGAAGTTCGTCGAATAGCTATGGGAATCGTCAACCGTCACTTCTTTGTACCGTAATTATTGCACAAACCTCTATGACCTTCATGTGGGAACTCAGCATGTCATTTCGACTTGCGAGACATTGAAGCGCACCTGTCCAATCCAGTCATCGTAGATCACATAATCTCCCCCGTCAACGTCAGTAGCACGTCTGACTTCCCTGATATCTCTCCAACCCTCTACTTGCTCTCCGCTGATTGCGTGCACAAGCCGTGCTTGTACCTCGATACTGGTCACTACGCCAGAACAAACATCATCAACGCTACGCTTGCAATAATCCCCTGACTGAAATGTTCTATCTACGAGCTCATAGTGAGACTCCGGGACGATGTCGCGAACACCGCCTGGGAAGAATGAGACCCCGATCTCACCACGATCAAGGGATCTCATTAAGGGGTCCGTGAACGGACTTGGGAGTGGTGGGATATCCTCGGCATCGTGCCAGCATCTCTGTTGGTTCTATGAGAAATGTATAGAGTTCAGCGGGTGCATACTCACAAGTACAATTCCATATACATTCGGCGAGTCGATGCGGCGCACGATATCCTCCTGGTAGAACTTTATGGACCGAAGTAAATCGAAAGAAATCCAGAGTAATAACACAAACGCATACCTTGGTGGGAAATCTTGTCCTTTGGGCGGTGGTCATTACCACAGCAACCTGAGAGGAAGATATGTCTGAGAATTGGTCGAATGAGAAGAGACCAAAACCATCGCTAACTTTGATCTGTAGGTCACGTGTATGGGGCACATCTCCGATTGACCAAGCTGCCGAACTACAATTACCACACCACAATCATTATCGAGAATCGTTTACGAACGTGGAAGATGCGATGTTGACCTCGCTGCCTGTGGAACTCATTCACAAGATCATTTCTTTGCTGGACTGGAGAACAATATTGGTTTGCCGGGAGGTGCGCACAACGGATACTTATTCTTGCAAGTCGACCGCACTCATGTTATACAGGTTTGCAGGTTATTCCACTCAATAGTAGAAGGAGATAGTGCTCAATATGAAATTGAGCTTGCTGTGTCTGGGATGGTGGACGGCCCTCCAAGCCCACTCACCACCTCAGATCGGCTTGCACTTCTTAAGGAACGCAATGCTGCATGGGAGTCTCTGAGATGGGTAGAATCGCGGGATATTCCGATGATGCAGGGACACATCTGGGAGTTATACGGCGATGTGTTCGCGCAATCTAGCACGCCAGATGTCCTTCACTTCCGTCAGCTGCCATCAAAGTACAGAAAAATCGAAGAAAAAACATGGGATGTGGCGCTGGACATAAACGTTCGAGACTTCACAATGGATCCTGCGCAGGACCTTCTCGTGCTCATCGAGGAGCCCACCCAGCTGTATGTTACTTCACTGTATATTTACCAAATCTGACACATCCACAGCCCTCATATCAACGCCACTACCCGTAGCATTCGGATCCATTTACGTTCCCTCACCACAGGAGACAGGCACAGATTAGCGCCTCAACCAGCCATTGTCGTTCATGACCTCAATGTGCGGCACGCCCGAGCAACGTATACATTACGAGTGTGCGATAATCTCCTGGGTATCTTATTCACACTCCAGGATGAAGATGCGGACCCCGAACTTACCATATGGGACTGGTCAACGGGCAAAGTTATTTTGGTAATTGTTCAAGGTTCCATGGAGTCACCCTCTGATCGTCATTTCTTAGACATGCTTCAGTTCCGAGATTGCGACATTTGCATTCCTCAGCAGTCGCTTTTTGCTAGTAGGCAGCGTCTTTGACTCCGAAGCTATAAACACACAGGCCCGCCTCTACGTGTTTGATATGACCAAGCCATCTAGCGAAAAGTTTGGCCTTTGGGCGGACTATTCTTGCGTATTTCTTTGGCCCGAATTCAACTTCTGGACCAACCCGGTGGCTCTTTCAATCCGCTCTGATCCGTCGCCTACCTGGCAGCCTAATCCAGAAGCTCGGTTACCCTTCTCAACGGCGCCTGGGGACAGGCTCCTCATCATTACAGTCTCTTTGGTGAACAATGATCGTATCGTCCCTTACGATATGTTCGTTTCAGCTGATACTTTGCTATCTCATATTGAAGCCCTTCCTACGGAGGTTCGCTCCCGTGAAATCAAATGGGATGAGTGGGGCCCCGCAGGCACACGCTTGATGCGGTCTTTGTCGCAGCCTTCCCTCTGGGTGTGCTACGTATTCGGGACCAAATTCGTGTCTCTTACTGAGCCGACCCACACGTCTCCGCAGACTTTGGAGATGTGGGATTTCAACCAGCTCGCAATGAAGCGAGATGCCAAAGTTCAAGGTGGTATCAGCTATCATGTACGTGATACGACGGTAATTGATAAAGTCTTTGGGGACGAAATCCACACGAGTCTACCCTACCGGGTTATCAAGCGCACCCTACCTCCACATTCTTCTCCGGAATTAAGTTTTACTGCTGTCATATGTAGCGAAGACAGCCTCATTTTAGTAGATGTAAGCATGCCACACGCTTACCGTATCGAACGTTTCTCTAACGGCGCACGTCCATTTGCAGTCTAGTCACCGGTATCTTCGCCTTCTCACTTTTTGAGCAGTGCAAAGAGATCATTGCAATTTTCAAATGACAATTAAAAAAGCCACCTGGATCCTACATTTCCAGTTGCGCGGCGACCACCCAACTTCGAACACTATGTTCAAGTGATATACTTCAGCCAAAACGAGTCAAGGAACGTGAATATTCTGAACAATCGAGGAACTCGGTCCGTTGGCGCAACCAGTGATAATATTGAAAAATGAGTATTGCATTTTATTTGCAAAGCTTCCTGCAGTTGGCTAGGCAGTGAGGCATCCCTAGCAGGGGATGGGCAGGGGGTGTGGCAGGGGATGGGCATAATTTGCATGGTTTAATCAGCATGCAGGCTTTGGACCAGACATCCTTCGAGCCATTAGGCCGCAGTGCCCTCGCGAATGGGCATCTGTTCCAGCACCTTCCTGAAATTTCGTATTCGAAGCGTCGTGTATGAAAATCAGAATCATGTTTCCGCGAAAATGGCTCATCATAGCGGTGGAGATTAATTTCCGTACTTCCAACGCTTTTTCGTCATACCTGTATTAGTTCTGCAGGTTTCTTCCAGGACCATCGATTGAACTATGAGGCAAGTCATCTCCCCATACTGCTACTGTCCCAACTGTAGGTCAACACAAATCACGGACATATAAAATAGTGAATTACCTCCCAAAAGCAATGGCCTCTAGCGGCCATCAGGCCTGATGGCAAAAAGTTATACACCATCCCATACAGAGCATGTTCATATTCTCATCGCTAAAACCAATATAAAGTCATATATTACGACGTAAAGGGCCCTGCAATCAACGTAACGCGCCCTAAAGGACTTACTGGTTGTCTGCCGCCTGGTGCAGATTCTTTGAGTGTCCAGCAGTGGCACATTAAAATCAGAATGAAACAAAAATAAAAGTTAGCGTATCAAGGAAAATCACAGCAAGTTACCGGTTACTCTTGAAACCCATGTTAGTGACACCAACAACGAGTATTCCTCCATGTCGGTACCTTTGCCGCTTGCCATTCATGCGGACCACTTATGCAAGATACATAATAGCCCTGAGATGGCCACATGATAAGATGGGATCCGCGCTGGTGGAAATAGCACGTCATATTGCGTGTCGTATTGCAGGAAATATCGCCTAGTTCGTCATATTTGATGAACCTGCTTGCAGAAGAAGTCATTCATGATTATGGGGCACTGGAAGTTGGCTATAGCCTGTCGAGGACGTTATTGTGGCCTGTGCTATTGTTACTAGTTGGGTTACAGGCTGGATACGTATGCTTCCTGTATAGTTGCGGCGCTACGTGAACAAAGGATATTATAAATATTTCGGAATAGAACGCACGAGGGTACGCTAGATGTTAGTAGATCCGCTATCGCTTTCGTTAGCAGAACGTTTCTGTAGCGCTGACATCTACTCGGATTCGTGCATTTCTTGCAGCCGGCGGCGGGCCCGGTGATGGAGTGTCACGAATGGGCTTAGCCCCGGTCTCATGATGCGTTCGTTTTGCTCGAGAATATACGCCGATTGGGTGGCAGAAATGGACTCAGATCAAGAAATGAAGTGGCAAGTTAGTCACTGATCCAACGTTCGAGCAACCTTCAACCGAACGAATGGATGATTCAGATTTTCCCAATTTAGAAGGATCTGGATACGAACGAGAAAGTTATGCCAGACGCTGTCCTATGACTGCGTGGAGTCACGGTTGCTCCTGACCATTGGCGCTTGGCTGCCTGCCAGCGTGTTCCTTTCATAGATTTCCTCTGATCTTTCTTCCTTATGTACAGGATTTCCTAAATGTCGTTTCACCTGCCGCTTAAAAGCTGCACACCCCCAGCCTAGTCGAGTCATCATCATGCTCTCACATACTATCCACCACGGGCCTCGTATATTGTCCTCTGTTGCAGCCTCAGCCTTGAAAGCACGTCGAACTCAGACGTTCAAGGCCTTCTATGCCGTACGTACTATAGCTTAATCACACAGGGCAGATGTATTGACTCCGACTTGTCCTTTGCAGACTATTCGAAGTCTTCGTCAACCTCCGCCCACTGTCGAGGTCGATGATCTCGACCCGCGGGATAATGTATGTCTTGATTTACTTTTCCACGACAAGCTAACCTTCCCAGCAGGACTTCATTCTTTCCCTCCTGAAAGCCAATCCTTCTCTGCGGGATACTAAATCTTACCTGGCGAATTTTGGCGTTCGTCCATCAGCTCCGGAAAATGCCGACTCCGTTTTCCCATCTACTATTCTCACACCCTTGTTTCCAAAAGAAGCCTCAGATATATCTGTCGATAAACAACCAGAACAGGCCAAGCCTGACCCGAGCCCTATCTTGTCTTCTATATTAAATCCTGTCTACCGTCGCACTGCTCTTGTGAAACTCCAGGGTCCGTTCACAAATAAGCAGCTCGATAGCATCGCCAGGGGCATGGTCTACCTCGAGAAACTTGGACTTGTCAGCGTTATCGTCGTCGAAAATGATCAAATCAGGGGCGATGATGGAGAGCGCTCCGCTCTCATCGAAGAGATTATGCGTGTTGTCTCCGCATTAGAAGCACAAGGTGCCGAGGCGCGCCCCGTCCTCGGTACCACTGTCCGACTAGGTCCTAAGCCAGATGATGACCAGCTTCGCGAGCCTCGCAATTTTATTCCCCCTGAAGCACATGTGTTTCCCTCGGATCTTGTCGCCATCCGTTCTGCTCTTCGCGCCGGGGAGATCCCAGTTCTTCCTCCTTTCGCCCTGGACTCCTTCTGCAGATCAGTACGGATAGGTGCTAATGACGTTCTTGGCGCCCTTGCTCGCGGCATGGTCGAAGCTGCTGCGCTTGATGACAATGACATGAAGTCAAGTCCTCGTGATCCCCATGCAGACTACTCTCAAGACATCAACCTCGTTCCTCTGCGACTGATGATTATCAGTCGGGAAGGAGGGGTCCCTTCCTATGCCAGAACAGGCTTCCCTCATCTCCTCATCAACCTCACATCCGAGTATGATTATATCCGCGATACTTACGACCCATCATGGTCCAATGAAAAGGATTCTTCGCTTTCAAATTTGTCCCTCGCGCGTACCTGCTTAGCGTACATGCCGCCTACATCATCTGCCATCATGGTTTCTCACCGTTCGCCGAGTTCCCTCATCGCCAACCTCATCACGAACAAGCCCGCCGTTAGCTCGAGCCTGCCTCACGCACTTCTCCAAGGTAACCGAAAACTCACGCGGGACACGCCAACTCTTCTGCGTCGCGGTCTCCCAATACAAGTTATTCGCAGCCTTGCGGACGTTGATAAAGCAAAGATGAACTATCTCTTGGAGACCTCCTTCAAGCGCACTCTCGATGCTGATGCTTTCTACAAGCGCCTAGAACAGACTCTCGACTTTGTTGTGGTCGCAGGAGATTATGTCGGTGCTGCCATTGTCACCAACGAGCCTTCGCCCAATTCCTCTGAACCCATCTCATATCTTGACAAATTTGCTGTATTACCTAGTCACCAAGGTGACGGTACCGTCGACTTCTTGTGGGTCGCCCTCCACGACGAATCTTATGGTTTGGGCCACCCGTTCTCCATTAACCCAAACGGGGGCAAGGAGGGCAAGGGTGAAGGCCGAGATCTTGTTTGGCGGAGTCGTGATGATAACCCCATCAACAAGTGGTACTTTGAGCGTAGCTCCGGCCATATGCGGATGGGCTCGTGGGTATTCTTCTGGTGTGATGCTGAGAAACGTCTGAGAGTGGAGGAAGGACGCCGTGCCAACGCCGGCCTTTCTTACGTAGAAGAATGGGAAGAGAATCGCTTGTCACGGTGGGCAGACGTTATCACCAAAATTCCATCTGTTTGGAAATAGAAGTTGAGATCTGTATGTACTTCATAGTATAACACTTCAGTGGTGTAGGTTTTGAATTACAACACTCAATGTAGGACAAGTAAATTATTATCCATCGTGACGGCGAGCCCGCAGTCTCCGACTCCTCTGAACATGTGCAGCGATTGCTGCGGACGAGATCTCTTATCACCTTCAGTTCTCAGGCATTGTACCAGCTGTGCTTTACGATCTCCTGTCCCATGAGAATCTCCCTGACAGATCTCTTGGAATCCCTCGCTAGTGCTTGGTCTTTGCATGTGATGTGACATGTCTTCTAGCCTGACAGACATCAAAACGCACTACACTCCGACTTCGTTTGCAGGTGAGCCGTCTTCTGGGCACCCAGCCCACAGGCACCAGATAATTAGATTGCCTCATTGCGAGCGTATTCAACTGCCACAGAAACGCAGTGGTGATAACCACCAGAATGTCTGAAACTCACTCATACGGAACTGTGATAACAGACAAGCGATTTAAATAGTAGCCATACGCAAAAGATATGCGGGTCTCAAAGCGATAGTCGAGTGCATCACAGGATATATTGGGGCAATCATACATGTCATAATTGACATGCATGTCAGTGGTAGGCACGCTCGTCGAACACCGGAGTGGCGCGGTACGGAGCCTCGAACCTGTAAATGCAAAGAATAAACTGAGCGTCTCTACGGGTACCTAAGTCAATGAACCAATGAACCACGCGAATTATAAATTCTTGCCATCTTAGATTAAAACCCACTTGTCACTGCTGTTCACAGACTGGAAGCTGCAGATAACGGTCTAATCACTGAATTTATTATCCACCGCGACGGAGACGCATGTGAAAGAAAAGGCTATATTCCTAGCTGAACTGAGAAAGCTCTGAACATTGCGCATAAGGTGGATTGTTCCTGCCTCAAGGACTCACGTCTCACCAAATGCCAGCAGGGGCTAATTTTCATCCGCATGTGGCATTCTCGGTTCAATGTGATGAAAACACGAACACGAAAATATCGGGGACGAGTGCCCCTGTGAATGACTGGGTACCTCCTTCATATGACCCACCCTTTCCAAGCAGCTTCCCAACCCTCCACAAAGCGCTGCTCAGCGAAAGCGCTTACAGCCCAGGTACGTGCACGCGTCCTCATTGCTCGCTGCTCCGACTTACTCATGCTCAGCACCGTGTGCATGGCGTTCGCAAAGCTCTGCGGATCACGTGCATGGAATCCCGTTGCTTCACCGTCCAGAGGTACAACAATATCATGAAGTGGGCCGCCGGAAGCGTGCGTCACAGGAATCACACCTGCAGCCTAGTTTCGCCCGAGGTAAGTGGCTATACGACACAAAGTAAAACAGGGAACCTGCACCATGAATTCAACGACGTTGATTCCAAAATGTTCGTCCACCATCGTGCTGAGCCCGATGCTAGCCATTGCGAGCCAGCGGAGCATTTTCGGGTAACTTGCGTTGACGATGAACTGGACGTAGGGGGTGATCTCGAGTTTTTCCGCGAGATCTCTAAGCGACTGCACGCGGGCGTGGTCGTCCGTGTTACGTGCGCCACCCAGTAGGAAAAGTTGCACAGAAGAGGAGCCAGAAATATAAGTTGGGTGATCGGCCAATAACTGCGCAAAGGCGCGAAGTTGAGCAGGGTGGTCTTTTTCTGGCCTTTAAAAGCGACACTTGAGCTCCAGTAACAAATGTAAAGTAGAATAGAAATATACCTGAATTGTGCGATACTCAGAATAATTCTTTCCCTCTCGTCCAATGGGAATTGTGCCATCTCGCGGGTATCGCATGGCGGGTAGACAATATTGGCTTCTGGTTTCTTGCTTGCTGAATCGGGGTGGAGTTTCTTTGACTTGAATGTAGTCGCAAAGAGACGAAGGATAAAAAGGGGGCTGAGAAAGTGCATTACGTTCATGACGGGGTCGGAGTGCGAGAGTATTGCATCGACATGATTCTTTGTCCAGCTGGAATTTGCCATAATAAAGGAAGGACGGGAGAGCGCCAAGGAGTAGTGATACATTAGGAAACGGTAATACCTATGAGGTGCGTTATGATAAGTACCAGTCACAAACCGAACCGCAGCAGGATATAGAATTCTAAACAGAGCGAGAATGTAAAAGGTGGAAGGTGAATCACTTGTACTCACCACATCTTCCCGCGACTCAATACCAACGAGCCTGCGACGTCTCCACGGTTGGTATGACCCACCTTTCTGGCTTTCACACGGGCCAGCATGTCCGTACTGATTGTTGGATAATGGATATATGCACCCATAGGTATGGATCCCTTAGTGATCCATGCAACTACGTGGAATGTGAAAGCGTAACCCATGCTGTCTAAGCGGTATGAGCACCGATAGCCCTGCAGCATCCAAAACAAGTAGACCTACCAATGTATAAGTCTGGGATGACTTGGGATAAAGCTTCCCAAGCGAGGAACATGGACCCAAGACTCTGGCCAAGAAGTGTAAAACGCGGCCAAGCGGCATCCTCCACTAAACGTCTTCTCTTTAGGAAGACGAAATGTAAAGATTTGGGATCAAGAGAGATATTGAAGCGTGCTTCGACTTGAGCTAGAATCTGTTCTTTTGTCGCGTCGACGTCTCCAGTATATACTAATGAGACGCAGTTAGGATGTGCACGTTGGGTAGCCGCTATAGCAGTCCAGAGGACACGTTCGCCTCCCCCACCTGCATTGCTACAAAAATCCCACGAGTTAAACATTACCCAGTCCTTGGCGGAGAAACCTACCAGTAAGGATGGAAGAAACCGATGAATTGAGGGTTTGATGTGGTGGAGATGCCAAGATTCTTGATGATGGCATGGCGAGCTTGTGCTGAATGTCTGGCAAGTTTATTGGTGTAAGCAGTAAAAATGATGATACCAAGGAGGCCTGTTAGAAGAAGGCACAGCAGAGTAATAGCAAAAGCCATCAGTGCAAGGTAGCCTGCAGCGGAGCTTTGATGCTCACCTCGCCGACGAGAGCCAAACACGCCGTGTCCACTGCCAAGATGTCCCGTTCTGGTGAACCGCTTATAAATTTCATTACATACGTACAACTTGAATTTGATATTACCACTCAATTCTTCCTAATGCAAGTTCAACCTGAGGCCTGATGACCAGTCAAACGCGGCAACCTTCGCAATATGTGAATTCTTGGAAAAGTGTGGAATGCCCTGCTCTTCTTCGGCCTCGCAGCCATCCCGTTCGACCTTCAAGTAGCACGTAACGATGACTTCCCAACGCAATTCAGGCGACATTTTATTTCCTCATTCATCTCCTGTTTGTTTTCGCGACAGACTATGATACCCTATACCCTCCAAGCCTTGGGTGAGGAGCCAGGCTAGCCAGAACAAGCCCAGGATCCAGGAGTGACGAACCTCGTGATTAGTGAAATGATACAAGTCGCCATCAACAGTATGTGCCATCTACCTTCACTCGATACATCATCTGTGCCCTTCACGGTGGCGATGTTCGTCGTGCTGTCGAGCTGTTGGAGCAAGGCACGAATATCATTTGGACCCAGATGGCAGGACTCCGCACGCCTGCTGACAGGCTCCAGACTTACGGCGATTATGCAGTGACTCTAATGAAGAGATTCAGAGACCTCAGCTCCCTCTTTGATAAACCTCCTACGAGTCATTCCGATGGCACACTAGGGGTCGATGTACTAGTAGAAGCGGAAGAAACTCGGTACAGACGTCTGGTGGAGAACTGAAATGGAACTGTAGAAGAGATCCGGATGATCGAGGGCTTCTCTCGCTTCCTGTTTCCCCTTTGTTTTCCGATCTTCAGGATGCAGGTCGTGATGGGCCCATCATCGTGCTCATCGCAAGCAGATCGTCTTGCTATACCATTGATGGATCACGTGATCAGTGGCCCTCGAGGGAAGTACTTATCACTAGTATTGACCGGTCGACCGTCCATTTGACAGCCTCGGGCTCTCGGAATGGCTTTCGTAACGTCTGGTATCGTAATATTAAACTATCAACTAATCTCACTCAAGGAAAAACGTGACCTTACATCGCCATTGGAACAGCTCATCGCTGTCATTTCTGGCTATGTAAGATTCAGCCTCAAATGAAAGTTATGAAAAAGCCCAGGAGTTCTGTGAGAGACTTCTGGTCAATGCAGAGAGTAAATTATAACTCGACAAAACCCTCTCCCATTAAAGCCGGGGTCGGGGATAACATTTCAATGATGTAGCACGAGTAAATTATAATACATGGCAATTCGAGAGTATCAATTACTGGACCTGCGTCTCCGTCGCCTGCTCTTGGGCTTAGGCGGGGAGGGGGATGCATCCGAAGTCACAACTGTAGTAACAGAAATGTTGTGGTTCTCTTTCAGCGCGTTAGTCTTTAATGGAGGTGCCAGGTCCCCAACCCTTTTCCAGGGTTTATATGTCCTTTCGCTGGAGGAAAGCTTTTCCACCATTTGGTTTACACCCCGAACAGTATATTCTAAGAATTTGCCTGTGGTCCACTCGTCAATATTCCGAACAAGGAAGTAAACCTGCAGAATGTCGCTTGGACGATCAAGTTTCCACTCGTGGAACACATCATTTGATGATCGACCACGGGGACCACAATACGGAGCAGACATCATGACCTGCAATGCCATAACTCCATAAAATAATACAGATCAGAATAAATGGACATACCGTCTTTCCCTCTGATTCCTCACACCAATCAACATGCGCGCGGACAACTCCATCTGCCCAAATAAGCCCCGTGACAGGGGCATGGATACCAAGGGAGTGTAAATGCCGGACAGCAGCAGTTGTTGACATGCGGTTCTGGCGATATGCATCATCAAGAAGAGCGTGTACCGGCTTCTTATCCTCCCAGAAGCTGCTTGCGAACTCAAAGCCAGGCATATCGGGAAGCTGAGCACACGGGGTACTCTGGTACCTGAAAGAAGATCTCTTAGCCGCATTACCGGCTTTTACTACGGTAGGGTGGTTCTTGAGGAGCTTATATGGTGACTTGGCAGAATGCGACAACGGTCGAGTCCGTGAAGCGGGAATGAAGATTGCGCAGTCAGGGATGACGGTCTTCGTATTCAACACACGGGGCACATCGAAGGCGTTTTGAAATGTGTCTTGCGGTTGTGGGAGCGAAATCGCGCATTGCACCCTGATGTCGTTCGTAAATAACTTAACTACAAACGTAGAAGAGATGGGACGTACCGGAAGGTGCTTTCTCTGATTCTAGAAGTTCGGAATACGTTGTATCTGTAATATGTCAGAGCCTTGTATTTCGATGTTCAACTAATGCCTCACACGTTAGCCACGAAGTCCGCCTCGGACCATTTCTCTTTGGAACTTCTCATTTGTGCCAAACGCTTCCATGCACTGAAAACGACACATACGTCTTCAAATAGTTCGTTGCTTGCACTCTGGTCGATGGAGAAGAGTTCCGGTGCTGTTCGTGAAGCATCTGCTATAAACTTGGCAAAACCTGGGCTACAGTCAAAAGACTGCACGGGTTGCGTTGCATGAACACCATGATAATGGAGATTTGGATAGTTGATACACGCGCCGCTTACCCTGTCTAACCAGGAGCGAGGAATTCGCTTTGTGGTACCAAAGAGATTGTCCACATCCTCTTGAAATTCAGAGGGAAGGTCAGAGAGAGAAACTTGTTCACAACATTGATGTGACGACCATGTTTCAAAATTGCCCAAATTACGAGCAATTCTGAGCGGTGATTAGGTCGGGTGGTTAGAGAACAGGTTGGACCTACTCAGAAGCAGATACAGCTCGTGGTTGACTGGACGACTTGTATTTTTTCTTGGAGTCGGACATGACCAAAGCTCATAACTATGGTTCATATTAATAACCCATTGCCGAGACAGGGTTCCTGAGTACATGCTGACATGACCACCGAGCGCTAAGTTGCTCAACGCTTCCTGCATCTTATCTGGTGGAATCAACTCTATGTAATATAGTACAAGTACAAGTTTATCAGTGAGTGGTAATTACAAAGGATATCTGTTTCCGAGTCATGGTCGCCGTAGTACTTATTGTACAATGTACATTCATAAAGGTCCGTGGTATTCAACTGGGTCCGGCTAGGAATCATGAGCATACGATGGATCACTGCGAGAGGTAACTCACCGTAATCGTAATATAGATGTTTGAAGATGGGACCATCCTTCTTATCCGATGATGTGAACTTCACATGTCTAGCGTATCTCCTCTCGCCGTCTAATACTTCAAACCCCCATGTCTGAAGAGCATGAGGAACGAATAAAACCAAAGGATAAAGTCGTACCAGTTCTGCCTTCCACTCCATGCCACTTTTTGAAGTATCACTCCGGGCTACAGCGAGAATCAACCCATCTTCAACTGTATCTTCCGTCCAGCCAGACCTCAAGAATTCATCATCCACTTCCTCAGCCTTGATTCTCTTTGATTGTGCTATCAAAGCACCAAAAACATCGTCGTTTATGTTACGTTCCTCCCAATCGAGAGTGCGATACTCAGTCGTGCCTGAGATACCGCCAGATAGAGTCTGTTGGATATCTATGTGTTCAAAGCCGCCCTCGTCGGCATAGTGCTTCACCACAAGCGTCAACGTAAACATCGAGATGGCACGCCGCTTGAACCAAGACACGCCCTGGAGCTTGAGGATATCGTCGCTGTCGTCGCTCAATGTCTTGTTCTGTCACCAGGGAATATAATCAGAATCATCCCTGCGATGTACATAACCTGAGCACAACGAACCATAACATATTTCCCAGTGAGATTCTTGGTCGTTACTTCGGGAGGCGCAGCCATGATGGGCAGAAATAATAAGTGTGATGAGGCCGACGGTACTTTATGAGGCCCCGAGATATCACCAATCTCACAGTGAGCTATTGTTGGAATCCACGTGGCTGCTGTTGTCTTGTGCACAAAGTTCTACCGACAAATTGGCAACATTCATGTGAATGGTCACCGGTCACCAATCAAACATCGTGACGGAGCAACTTGTCATAGAGGAGATGAGATGAAATGGCTGTGAAGGGAACTTATAGAAGATCGATATTCATGCCCTGTGCACCTAGACCCGTGACAAGTCCGGTCACCACGTCAAATAATGGCGTAGTCACCATATCAGGCTGGTCACGAGCCTACCGTACAGCTTCGTGACATTGCCGGGGGTCGGGGGATACGAGGAGAGGAGTCGCGGCGAAGGGCTGTGATTTCGAGACGCGATTGCTCACAAACTGAACTCTCTTGTGGCACAACTTCAGCCCAGTGATGAATTCCATTTGTGATATATGTTCTATAAAATCGTGGCCCATTCAGAAGAAACCATCCATGAACTTCCGCGAGGCTTCGACACCAAGCTGCCATAACCAATACTGATTAGAACACAGTAACAAAGTCAGATCGAGGAACAAAACGTACGAATGTGGCAGCATTAGCTGGGAAAGCCTAAAGCAATATCACAGTATGTAAGCAATGTTCGGCATAATCATGGAAACGACATACTCTAGCCATCGCTGGACCAAGACCTTTCCATAATGCAGTAATCCCATCACGCGCTACGGTCTTTCTAAAGCAATCGAAAAGTCCAGAATATGTACCAGAAGGTGCAGATTGTATGCGGGATTTCAAGACCTGTTGAAGCAACATGAATAGAATCCTGGAGAGATTTATGGCTCGTGAGGCCTTACATCTGGAGGTATAGCTATTGACCACATTGCAACACCTGCAGTTCCGCCTGCGAACATGATGGCGCCTAGGTTGAGGTCTCCTGCTGACGACCCAGCCGGCATCAGGGCCTTCTTGGTAACTTCATACGCTGCAAAGTAACTGAGGAGCGTGATTTCAGTCCAGGTCGAAGTGTTCTCAAATGTCAGATGTAAACTTACACAGCACTGCCTGGTCCGTCGCGAGCGATAGTTGCACCAGTGCCTCGAAAGATACTTCGTATACCACCTTCCCTGTAAAGGTGCTTCATAACATCGAAGACACCTTTGTATTGGGGCCCTGAACCTCCTTGACCTTGCACCTGCAGCAGAACCTTTGCTCTCTCAACAGGTGCAGTAATGAGGGTCGTCGGTACGGCAGACAAGAAACCGGCAGCGGCAAGTTCTGCTGTAGAAAGCTTCTCGGATGTACGATTGGGTGTGAGTGCGAGTATCAAATTCTTAGAGGCATCGTATGCCTGGAGGTAGCTGTCTCAGCAAGACACGTAATTTGGACATGGGCACCGTATATTTACCCAGAAGGACACTGCAAAGATTGGAGTGACTCCCAGCAATGGAGGTACCATTCCACGATACAAGCTGTTGATTGAATTGAGAGTAGCCCTGAGCATAGACACAACCACTCACCCAGTGACACCATCTCGAGCTAATGTTTTCCTGACAACATCAATTGCACCAGTATACGCGCCAGGAGCTGCAGTCTGTAATCGGGTCTTGGTCAGGTCGAAAGGATGCCCTAAAAACGTATCAGCGTATGTCAAGATGCGCAAGTCAAGCCTTCTTACCTACAAGGACAGCAGAAACTCCTCCAAAACCTCCTGCAATAAACGATTTTACGTTGTCAATTGCCGAGTTCTTGGCCTCCTCGGCTGCTGGTGCTTCGCTGCTCTAAGAATTTGTGTGAGCGTGCTGTGCACTGAATGAAGGATGGTTCTGACCATGCTGGACGGTGCGAAGTCTTGGGACGAGTATGAGAAAAAAAGAGGACAGTAAGCGAGGAATACGCTGCGGTGCTCCGACAAGGAAACAAGGACCTTTCGGATGCGTTTTCATATGATATTCGCGCGTCAGTTTAGTATGATTTGCAGCCGGCTCCCCGATCAAACTCCTCCACCGATGTTTAAGCTTTCATCTGCTTTCACAAGCCACCTTACCCCGCAAGTATGATGTAACATCTAGAAATCGAACAGAGAACCCACATGTTGGATGTCTCAAGTTGCACTTTAGAAAATGATAGCATAACTAATGTCACATAGAATCTACAAATTAGTCGTAAAGGATTCATCGCCGTCCTGTTCAAATCCACCAATCGGCTCATATGTGGCTTCAGTAACATCCCTCTTCCATACTGTCCGGACAGCATAGAAGAACAAGCCTATCAACCCAACGCCAAGCGCTCCCACGAAGAGCGGCGCGAAGTATTCGATCCACCATGGCGGATGATACGGGACGAGCATGCGGTCAATGGTGATAACGCCGCCCGTACCCCCGCCCGTCGTTGCTCGACCCCACGTTAGGACGCGTGCCCAGTCAGCTTGTTTGTCTGTCCCCCTTGCGTTCTTGATCCCGACCATGTACTGGGATACTTTGTCGTCCAACGCGCGAAAGACAATATCACCATACGCCGAAGAAGGCGAAAGGAGAGTGGGATATTCGCCCAAATCTTCTAGCGGAAGGGGTCGGTTGTTATTCAAGACGTCGAAGACGTTAAATGAACCAGATTCTCCTGCAGATGATGTGCGAATGAGGTGTTGGCTAACGATTGCACGAAGAACGTCGATATTCTCGAGGAGCTGTGTAAGGTTGTTATTCTTGAACGCATCATCCGTTGGACAAAGTACGGTCCAACTTGCCCCACCTAAACCCTGGTCTGCCCACTTTGAATCTTCAGGAGGAGCGGTTCCATTCAGGATCCAGTCGAATCCAGCTTTCGTGACCATGTTAATCATAGTGGTGGCCTTGGCCGCCTTCATAAGCTTTCCTACATTTAACTCCACGGATCGCGGGATCATCAGATCTGACAGCTCGTGTATTACGCCAGTTTCGGTGAGCGTGTTTGTGGGATATAACGCGCTCTTCATGCCAGCCCAGCCACCGCTGGGGCTAACGATAACGGATAGATTTGGTAGGTGCTCCAGTTGTAAGTCAGATGTTTCAAGGGTGGCGAAAGTGCGCACAGAGCCGTTAACGAGGCTCTGGGAGTATTCAATACCGTCTATGATATGGTGCCTTATGACGCGCTCCAAGTCCGTCTTGGATGACGCAGCTAGCAGATGGTCGCTGACCAGCTTACCGAGCCGCTTGAAAGCAGCATTGTGAGGGATGAGGAACGTTGCGCGGGGCGTCTTCTTGATGTCTTCTGCAATGGACGTGGAGAAGACTGCGGCAAGGAATGAAGACAACTCAAGAGAGGGTAGAGCTGTTTGAAGCGGGTCCACAGGTGGTTCCAGAGGTGATGAGATGAAGTAGACAACAGTATTGTTGATAACAACTAGCTGTGATTCAGTACAAACAAACTACATCGTTTGGAAATCACTCACGGTGCTCTCCAACAATGCCAGCTCCACCAAACCTGATATGTCTGGATGGGACATCCTGCTTCTCATCGTCGTTGACCTCTACGTGTATAACTTGACTCCCATTACCAAGACCTGGCTCCTGAAGTACACTTTCTAGAAGCATGCCGTCTGCCAACTTCTTGGGCGTCCATTTCCCGGGGAGAAAGTGGTACTGCAACATCCTCTTTAGCTCATCGCTCCCCTGTTTGGGTAAGCCGTCGTTCCCGAAAACGGATAAAACATCGTCCTTCGGTGCTAGGATGGTGTATTGAGTCTCGGTATCATTGATGAGATGGGTAAGATTGACTGAGTGTATGAGAGAAATAAACAAAGTGCAGTTGAGTGCAAGAAGGTATTTCTCAGGTGTTAGTTGAAGGGCTCCTGGTGGAACCAGTAGAGAGGACACGAGGTGTAAGACTCCATTACTCGCATAAATATCGGGCTGCGAAAGGGTAGCGCCTGATACTGTAGTCTTCCCTTCGGAGACGACGACTTCCAACTCAGATCCATATTCAGTAGTCACTGCACTCCCAATGTCAACACAATAATCACGTGTACGCATTGTTGCTTACAGGTGGTGGCTGAGTCGAAACTGTCCGACCATCTGACACTCTCCTCGACAACAGCATGCATGTTGAATATGCGCAGAAGATCATCTGCAGCAAATTGGCTTTCGAGGTATAACCGCTCAATTGGATCGAGTGCTTCCCATGCAGAATCGACGGGAATGAACAACGTAAGCTCAGAGGTAGAGTTGATGACATTGAGCATGCTAGGTGTGAGGACCTTCTGAAAATATGACAAGGATGGTTCATGAGACAGGACACGACCTAGGTGGGTGAGTGAGAAAAGTGTTATGGTGTAGATATAAGAAGAAACTAACCGAGGTGGAGTGGAACATCAAGGACATGAGCAATTCCATACACGACACCATTTGCCGCCTCCACCTTCTGTTTCTTCACTTCAATACCCCCTTGTCCAAAAGCGTCAACACCGACCCAGCCTACGCCATCTCGTGAAGTGATGCGTAACTTCTGAGATTGGTTGCCTAGAGTGCTCTCGGGTATTGGGATCCATGGGGGAGGCTTATTAGTAGGAGAATCCAGGGAGAATTTCGGGAAGTGGAGTGTGTCAAGAACTCGCAGTGTAGTCAAGTCCTTTGGATCTTCAGTTACGGAGTAATTAAGGAGGTGGTAGAACAGTTGCTGACGTAGCTCCTCTTGCACATTGTCTTTGAGCAAGTTAGGATACTCGAGGGCTGACCTCCAAATATCGTGACGATTAATTGCGTCGTTAGTTGGTGCGAAAAGGGTGCTGCCATTCAACTTGTTCAACGTTGGGATGAGTTTAGCTTTCTGCAGGAGAGAAAGGAGTGATGTATAGTCCTCGTCATTATTGAGAACATCGACTAATGTTTGGGGCTGAATAGTTGCATCTGAATTCCATGCGACTTGGGTGGTCGTAGAAACAGCTACCAAAGCCAGGAGAGTGAGTGGTATGCAACCCCAGAGGCGCATTCTGGTATGAGTTAGCTAGCACTGAGAGGCTGGCGAAAGAGAACGTCGAGGAATAGTACTAAAGCCGCGCACCGCAGTCTGTGAATTAATATGACGAAGGTGGCTAAGCTACGTAGTCCAATCTTGGCCAGAAACAGTCAGAAGCACAAGTTTTCCGGAAGCATATTTAACAAGTCACGGTCGCCTGCCCTCCTTCACCTTGCAGCAGTACATATTGAAAGCTTACAACGTCAGGCAGCCTACTCTCTACGCCCTGGCATGGTCTACTCCGCGTGAATCAAACAATCTGAACTCACATTCGCTGCACAGATGTTAGATCTCCTGAAAACATTCACCGGCTCTCCAGTTGGTGCACTTCACCAGCTGGTTCTACCTCATGTCACTCTTATAGTGCGCAATCCATCTGCTCAATTTCAAGTTCATACTGATTAAGATCCTCTTCAACTAGCTGTACCCCTCTGCAGACACTGTAGTAATCCTGGATGCCAGTACTCTTGACCTCGTACGCGTGCTCAACTTCGGGGAAATCTATCCTGGCACCCAGCACCTCAATCAAACTATATCTTGCGTGGCAGTCGACTCCGCCATGAAAGTCGTACGTGTATCTCCTCTTTTACTCTCCCTCCTGCTACGCCTAATTTGATGCTCGAAGTAGATAGTTGCTTCCATGGACACGCACATTGCCGCATGGTTATTGTCAGGTAACAATACCTGGAGAATTCACTCTTCCATTTCTCTCCAAGATAGTGGCTCTGTCACAACTCTGGACTGCAGATCTGGTACTAGTCTTGTGTGCCCTTTATGCATCAACTATTGATTTCTATTCAGGGCTTCTCTCAGTTGGCAGTCAGAACGGCCTATCCGTCTACACGTTGATATTGGAAAATGACCTTCTCACATGGTCGAAGAAGTGGGAAGCAAGGTACAGCGGCGCATGTTCCTTTGCCTCAATATCATTTTCACCTCGCTCGTCAGGGTGGCAACCCCGTCTCTCGCGAAATTTGCTCCAACTCTTGCATTTATTGCCACTATATCTCACGTACGGGACCTCGCATCCCGCTTTTGATGCCCACTGAATTATGATTGACAGCACGATGATTTGGTTAGATTATATTCGACTACTTCCGGCCGCTTGGTGCAAGACATTCCTCACCCCAGGCCCGTTACGGACTTGATATGGAGGTTTTCTCAGGCATCACGAAGGTCGAGCATTTCAGACACTACTTTTGACACGAAGCTCACACATTGAGTGCAGTGGTGATCCCGCACTCTACACCATTACATCTGATTCCACGCTGCGGATATTCCTCCCTGTGATTGACGCACCGCATCGTCTGCAATTACATGCATCCCTCGACCTTTTCTCTTCGCTTCCGTTCCTCGTTGCAGCAAAACTTGGATCACATTCAAGGAAGTCTACGGTCATGTGGTTGGACAAAGAAGTCGTCCGGCGCACGATTAAAGCTGTCCTAGCGTCAGCTACCGAAGATGCAAGTCTTCAGGTCAAGAGGTTGCGAGAAATTGATGAAGAAGGTTGGGATCTCTTCGTTCGCGCTCTTGGGGATGGCTCTATGCTTGTCAGCGCCGTCGCAGTAGGTGTTAATGATCTATTCATTTGACGCAAATTCAAACGGGTTACAGAACATTGACCGCAGACCTCCGACGCTCATACGTCAATTTGCCCTTTCACATACGAGTTCGAATGTCCTCTCTCAGCTTCCTTCTCATCTGTACCTTTTCCCGCATCCTAATGTTACCAGCTTAATCATGGCAACATCTACTCCCCTCACTACATTCGAGGTGTCGCCCTTAGCCTTCTTTGATGGCCAATCCACAGGATTGCACCTTAATGCCAAAGGACTTGATAGGTTTCCCCATGAGGAGAGCAAGATACGAAGACTGGTTAGGACGCCCGCTGGAAGAGGCGTTGCAGTCGTACGCGTCGATGGAGGGGAAGTCTGGCGGGTCATTGAAGGGGGGTCTCAGCTCGTCCGAGGAAGACGATGGTCTAACGCAGACCATGTTGTGGTTCTGGATGGCGGTAAGATGATCTCGTTTTGCACGACATATGACCTAATTTTTTGGTGCAGGTAAGCTACTAGCGACATACTCGTCCGAAACCTCGGTCTTGACTCTACATTCGGAGCCCATTTCGACGCTTACAATCCTTTCCATCACCGACTTATTTTCGGCACCCTCGAGGACGACGCATGAATGTATTGTTGGCCTGACTTCAGACAGTTCCATCGTATACATATATATTGACAGCAAACCTAATCCAACCTTACGTCTGCATTCCAAGAACAATCTACCACTGGCCCAGCCGCCAAAAGTAATCATTCCCGTCGATCCAATGTCGTGGAGTAGGGATAGCTCCTTGGAGGAGCATGACACATTACTCAGTATCTCTGACGATGGCGAGCTTTCGTTCTGGATAGCAGAGGATGGAACACCCTCTGGATGGAGATGCACAGGCAAGGTCAAGACGGGAAGGAAGACATTCGCTCTGGCAAGTTGCAGCTCTGCGAAAAAGTCTGTCCTAGGTGAATAAGTCTTTCATTGTAGACCGGTGATAGCTGACATCTATACTGTCTTGATATCTCAGTTGTACAGCTGCCGGATGGCCAAGAGCTTACAATCTGGGACTCGAAAGAATCTGAATTCGCCTCAGGTCTCGAGCATCGCAGAATATTCAGGTGGGCGGGACAGTCTGTTGTTAACACTGTCTCATCCATCATTTCGATAGTACTTCTGAACATATTAACGACTTGGACTGGACATCAACACCTGATAACCAGTCGATTCTGGCTGTCGGTTTCACGCATCACGTCGAGCTATTGTGCCAGCAAAGGAAAACTTACTTTAATGATGACCCTGCGTGGGCTATCTGCTGGAAAGTGGATATCAGAAAGTACGTTCGGTGTTCCAACGAGCCTTGAGAGTGGACTGAATTCTCGCCAGTTACATCTCATATCCGATCCGTGATTCAATATGGCTCGCAAATGGGTCCTTCTTGATTGCAGCGGGTCACCAGTTGTTTCTCTTTGGTCAAACAGCACTTCAAAAGGATCAGGAACCCCTATTTCAGTACGTTGCTCGACATAATGGACCCCTGGAAGATTACCATCCGCAAATGCTCCTTCAGTGCTTGCTTTGGGGTAAGTATTGTGGATGGAGTAGTAAATTGATCTAATTATTTTGTAGGTAAGGTGGAGTTGGTGAAGCAAATTATCGTTGCTCTATCCCTGGTCGTAAAGGTTATATACGAAGACCCTACGCAGGATTTTCACTGGAATGCCTTTCCTGTGGAACAATACCTGCGTGGTCAGCATATGACATCTGTAAGCTGTTTCAAGATTCTGTCATCACTAGTGATAATTATCTTCCAGAATAAACCTTCAAAACGATATAACTCCTTGTTCAGCACCCCGCAGGAGAACTCGTTGTAAGTGTGTTCCCCTGTAACAGCATATGGGACTTACTCACATTTTGAAGACCGGATGAAACCGTCTTCTCCCGCCATATGGTGGAGACGCTTATCGAGCAACTTGAAACGCGACCTCTTCCTCATTTGACTCCCAATGAGCACGCATTTCTTCTGGTTCTCATTCAGACGACCCTCGAGGTCAGTGTGCGAATGTATGGCAAACCATCACCAACTCACCTTGTGTGTAGATCGAAGAACAGAGACGAGCACTGGACGCTAACGGCCTTCGCTATGTGATCTCTATGCGGTCATTTTATATCCTCAACCGTCGAGTCACATCTGATCCCAGCAGTCCACGCTCAAACGGGGCAATACCACGATCAACAGGCTGGAGGGAACGCCTGCGATATCGTGATATGGTCTGGGCCTTTCACAGTGAGAGCCAAGGGCTTTTGTTAAGCACATCGACGGCAGCGTGCAGTGGAAGGATGCTCTGGTCTGATGCCCGCGCCCTTGGAGTCTTCATATGGCTGAATTCGGTTGAATCCCTGGTATGTCCATTTTCACACTGGTATCGAGTCATGTTGAAATTCGGGGCATGCAGAGGGCTCACATGGAAGTCATCGCACGGAATGAATACATGGCTGGTGATAATCGTGACCCTACAGCATGCTCGCTCTTCTATTTCGCACTGGGCAAGATGAAGTTGGTGCATGGCCTGTGGAAGCAAGCTGCATGGCACAAAGAACAAGCCATTATGCTGAAGTTCCTTGCAAACGACTTCACGCAACCGAAACAGAAGACTGCAGCACTAAAGAACGCGTATGCTCTGCTAGGTAAGCAGAGATTTGGTAAGTTTCCATACCCTCTTTGTGGATCCTGCCACTACATGATCGCTTTAGAGTATGCTGCTGCGTTCTTCCTCTTGGGAGGGAGTCTGAAAGACGCCGTTCATGTTTGCCTCAGGCATCTGTCAGATTTTCAGCTGGCTATCGCTCTCGCTCGTGTGGTGGAAGGAAGCTCGGATGGTCCTGTGCTGCGGGACATACTACACAATACGGTGATCCCTACCGCCTTTCGTGAAGGCAATCGATGGCTTGGAAGTTGGGCCTTCTGGATGCTCAATCGAAGAGACTTCGCTGTCAGGATACTGGTGGTAAGCGAAGTCACTCTTTTGCGTAACCCTTGAGAGTTCATTTGGTTAGACACCCTTGCGAGATATCGCCGATGCTTTAGATATACAAGTCATAGAAATCGGCGAACCCCACTACGATGATCCTAGTCTTGCATTACTGTTTTCCCAACTCCGCTCCAAGACGCTTCAAACAGCCAAGGGCACAAGCGAGATATCAGGGCGCTCTGAATTCAACTTCGTGCTCCAGATCGCCCGGGTGTTCTGCAAGATGGGCAAGTGCGATCACATGTCAAGCTAGAGTTTGGCTGACTAGCTTCTCTACAGGTTGTCATGCACTAGCGCTAGATCTCGTGCGTTCGTGGTCCTTTGAGCGCCCATCGATATCTGTCCCTGCTCCGACGGAACCCCCACCAACACCGTATGCTACATTGCGGAGATCTCTTGCGCTAGATCCCAAGCTGCGCAGACGTTCGTCAATTATGATTGACATGGACATTGCATCTCCAGCTTCAACACGCAAAGTCTCTCCCGAGCGCTCGCTTGTCAGGGCACCCACGCAGGAGACCATCAAAGAGGAGGGTGACCTCTTAGCACGCAAGGCAGGCCTCGGCAGCCTACTTAAATCTGCTAAGCAGGATGTCCAAGTACCAGAGTTCAATATGGATTCGTTTTCATTTGTCTAATCCCTAGTAGATTCTGATCACCTCTCATGGGGTTGTGGACTTTGGAATCCCAAATGCGAACTGTATGTTAGGACTTTGAATCTGAGCCTGTAACGTTGGGCGATACTTACTCTTGAGGTCTGAGAACAAGCATGACAAATATCCATCCATCCAAAGCAGTCATGATTCAATTGTTCGTAAAAATGTAGTGACAGAAAACCTGTAATCAAATGTAGGGAGGGCGGATAAGCGAAAGACTAAAGAGTACAAACAACTTTGAAACTAGCACGAAAAGTTTTGTCGCCTGATCCTGGTGTACACTATATAAGGTATGACTATGGCAGAGGGTAGCCATGGAGTTGAGATCTCATCGCCTTCATTGCTCGCTATCGGATTCACGTTTCTTGAGTACGAGGTCCTTGCCCATTACACGCTTGAACACATCTTGCACATCTTCAACGACAGTTTCGAAGTGTGATGTCGCATCATACGAGCGTGTGATGTAGATATGATCTTGCTTCCCGTTGGCGACGGGAGTGTATATGGGGGAGACGGTCACAAATCTGTCGGATTAGTCAGAATGAATGAGAGTAAAGAAAGATGAAGAAGTGTGCGTACTTGTCGTAGATGCTGCCTAGGAGATGCAGACCAGGTTGTATTTCATTCTCAGGAGCGGAAGTCTCGACAATGGTGCTGACAATTGCGACATAGATGTTATCAGCGCATACCTTGTGTGTCGAGGACACCATCGCAATGTAGATATCTGTGCCACGCCATGAGCACGACTCATAAGATCATCACAAAACAGACGCTTACCATTCCTCCTATTTACCTGGTTTTGCGGGATAATAATTTGCACGCTATCGCTCTCCTCCGTACCAGGAATCGGGTGCTTCAAGATACAGATCGCCCTCACCACCTTACCATCTTCGACCACCCTCAGCTTGCCACCCTCCGCCTCCTTTCCCGCACCAAAATAGCTCGGGTCACCAATAACCATCTTGGCACGTACGGTCTCTGCTCCACTGCGGACACCTGCAAACGATCCATCCTTGTTGAGCACGATCTCATCAATCGGCTTATCAAGCATGTAGGTCCCGCCATAAATTGCACTCAAACGTGCAAAGGATTGGGGAAGCTCTCCAAGCCCATAAAGAGGATAGATGTAAGGGGATTTGCCCCATCGTGCCATAGAGGTGGTGTACAGGACAATACGCTCGTATGTCTCGCGGGCAGGTTTGTTAATATAGCTGTGGAGACGTATTAGCGGACTTGACGAGGTGTGGAGAGATCACGCTCACTCATCATCGAGATAGAGTGCCAGGGCATGCCCGATGAAGTCTTGAGTGCCGGGTTCTAATCCGAAGTGCTGGTATACTTTCCTCATACTATCCTTATCAAGATTCAATCCTGTCCCCGCGTTAGAATGATAGAGTCTTCACGTCTACACATGTTTATGCAGGCTCTCACCTTGGTGAGTTGTCGGATCTTCTTCCTCCCACTTCTGCAGGAATTCAAAGAATTTCTTGGCTCTATACTTCTCAAACAAACCCATCAACGGGCTCCTCGCTGCCTCCACTTCCGTGCTCGGGACCTTGCTGATCTTGCCATTCTTATACACAAATGAGCCAGCGATCTGTTTGAACTCGAGGTATCGCAAGACATCAGTGTGAACGAGTATTTTTACGAGTTCACCGGAGGCGATGATGAACTTTGGGATAAGATCAACTGCATAGTCGCGGTCACGACCCAGGTCGGCGGGCGGAGATTGTTTTGGGCGAAATTTACGATAGAACTGAAATCGTGTGTATTCGTTAGGGTGTCGAGTCGTTGATTCCGTTGCAAGAAAGACACCTACCTGTGTCAGATTCAAACTGGCAGACTCTCCACCATAATAATCATTTCTGTCCATGTGGAGGACTTTCTTCCCCTCCACGGACAACAAACCAGAGAGGATACACTCAGTGAGGCCAGTACCAAGGACAATGACCTAGATCGCGCCAACCAAAACCAATGATCAGATGTCAGTACAGATGAATGAGATAGAATCAGGGGCGGTTAATTACATCGTATTCTTCATCCATCGTGATCGGCTATGCGGAGTGAGTGTTGAAATATACTAGGTCTAGGAACAACAGGTAGTGGAGGCCGTTATGGAATGGTTGGCGGTTGAGCTTGGTTGATAATCTGGGCTGGGCAACCTGGACCATGCTTACGGTTGCCAGTTTAAATTAGCACGTGACCCCAACATAACCGATACCCAATGGTGAGCAGGCCTTTGTTCTGGACCTCGCTACAATAAAGAGTCCAGTGCTTCAAGTTTTCAGCCAACCGCATGAGCGTATGTACGTGTCAGTCCGTGAACCGGTAAAAATCGACATGATCCATACTAATCAAAGAAAAGACTTGTCGCATACCAAGCTGCTGGATTAATACATATTATTGTTGACCTTGCTCATTCAACAGCTTATCGCGGAGAACTCAAACAGATGTGCTCGTCTTGATTTTTTTTCCCTCAGACCCAACGCAAGGATAAATCGATCAATTGCATGCAACTTCATTATACACATTGTACAGACAGAGTTTGATTTGTTCTTGTAAAGGCTCACTCCACTGAGGAAAAGCTTAGTTCGTACTAGGAAGTAAGAGGATGGGAGGTACCCACCATAGTCGTAGTACAGTTTGACGTCGATCGGCCCAGACCTTTCCTTCGTGGTGAATCTGAAGCGCCGGGCAAATCTCCTGACACCTTCAAGGATGACGAAACCCCAAACCTGGCGTAGATCATTAAGATCACACTATGTCCACTAGACCGAACCCATCAAACGCACCACATTTATGACCCAGTCCCTCCCGGACTTGGCGGTGTCACTTTTCACGACACCGGCAATGAGGCCATCCTCAAGGGTATCCTCCGACCAACCTTCCTTCAAGAAATCAATATCAAGATCCTCGACCTTTGAACGCCAACTTTTGGCGATCAGATGTCCGAAGAGGGAATCCTCCTTGGAAATCTCCTGACCATTCAAAAGTAGAGTGTCTGCAGGAGCCTTGAAGCCTCCTGAAAGTGTCTGTTTAACATGAACGACCTCTACACCGTCATCGTCCGTGGTTTGGGTGGGTTCCAGTGTAAGGGTGAAGTTGGCAATAGCAGTGCGCTTTATGTAGCCAACGCCCTGAAGTTTCAAGGTTTCATCAATGTCGTCGCTCAGCGCTTTATTCTGCGATATATCGTGAGCGTTATGCGATAGTGCATCAAAGTAAAGACCCACGAGTCTGAGTTTTCCTGACAGATTCTTAGTCGTAACGGTGTCAGGACAAGCCATGGTTAGAAAAGATCGTAAATGAGTGGAAAACAATAGGTAGCAAGGGCATGATGCCTTGCCTTCTTATATTGCGAGTAGAAAGCCTTGATTTCATATGGAACGAGATAAGGATCCTATCAACTCGATATCCCCGGGCCACGACCCTTGACCGAGTGATACCCCTTTAAGAATAGCGTGAGTTCTAAAACGAGATTTAAACGCTTGATGAAGTCAAGTTATTACTTACTTCGGGGACGCGCAGTTGACTGCCGAGCCTTTGTGATCAGCACACACGAGAGCCATCAACGTAAATTACCAAAACTTGGACAATGGTACGACAATTGTTCTTGTCATCAGATCTCAGCAAGGGACCGGTCATGACCTCGGTCATGCCCGATTACCCTAGATTTGGTGTCTTTGGCAACATTGGGGTAATCAAGACCCCAAGTTCGAGGACTCGAACAAATAAAGTTAAACGTATACAACGTTCGCCATAGCAGCTCTTATTGTACATTCATAAAGGTCCGACTAGGAGAAAGATGTCAAAGTATATAGATCACTGCGAGAAATGACTCACTGTAATCATAATACAAGCGTTTGAGGATGGGACCATCCTTTTTATTTGATGATGTAAATTTCAAATGTCTTGCGTGCCTCCTCTCGCCATTCAATATTTCAAACCCCCACGTCTGAAAAATATAAGCGACACGAGTAAGACGAAGCGATAAAGTCGTACCATTTCTGCCTTCCATTCCATGCCAGTTTTTGAAGTATCGCTCCAGTCTACAGCAAGAACCAACCCGTCTTCAGCTGCCGCATCCTCCGTCCAGCCAGATTTCAAGAATTCATCCTCCACCTCCTCAACTTTGACTTTCTTTGATTTTCCGATCACAGCACCGAAAACATCATCGATATCGCCACGTTCCTCCCAATCAAGGATGCGATCTTCATTCGAGCCCTTGATACCGCCAGACAGAGTCTGCTCGACGTCAATGTGCTCGCCGGCCTCGTCTGTATAATGCTTGACGCTAAGCGTCAATGTAAACATCGAGATGGCACGTCGCTTGAACCAAGATAGGCCCTGGAGCTTGAGGATGTCATCGCTGTCGTCGCTCAGTGACTTGTTCTGTCACGGTCATCATCAGAATCGTGGCTATGACGTACATAACTTGAGCAGACGAACCATAATATATTTTCCGGTGAGATTCTTGTTGGTCACTTCGGGAGGCGCGGCCATGACGGATAAAATGAGACTTGACGAGGCTAATCAGTAGACTCTACGTATAATACATCGCTTTATATGTCTCAACATTAAACCGATCTCACAGTACTCTTGGTGCGGCCAGAATTTCACACGATCCATTCACGGGTGCATTCTTAAGTTCATATTGACATGGACGTTGATCTTTGCTGACGCGCTGACGTTTGAAATTGACTGCCGACTTGTCAACAGGAAATCCCCAAGACCATTTTTGTAGAATCAGAATCATCGAGATGGAATGACTGGATGCCCATGATGTTATGGTTACACTGAGATATAACGAGCAGCGCATGCAACGTTCAAGTTTGGCTGACGCTAATCGATATCATCGATCTCGACGAAAGATTTGGATATCGAAAACCCATTCTTGTATAATCATAGTCAATATAATCTCTACCTCCAAGCAGGAAAGGACTTTTTACTTATCACTTGCTCTGGTCGCCGCCTTCATTTCAGTGGCAGTAGCCCCTCGGGTACGCAATTCAGTCTCTACCCATGGCCTTGCGGTAATCGAATGCCGATCCAAGGAACAAGTGACTGGGGATGCAATGACGGTTTCTCACAGGTCCTAGGTCTTGCCTGAGCTCGAAAAAAATATTATTATCATGAGAGAAAGGACGAGGCACGCTATCATACAGATCTGGATGCGTCAGGTGCAACTTCCTTTGACGAGCACGCCGTGAAGCAGAAGCAACTTCTATGGTCTGCCCATGGGAGACTAACTTAAATTTAGCCTTCTGCCACCTAGGATCAGCAAAAAGTAGAACGCTCAGTAGCATAAGATGTTACCTTCTAGTCTATTCCTGCTTTGGAGCAAATACTGTGATGACCCTCCATATGGCATCCTTGCCACGTTCCCAAGCTTGCGGTCCTCTGGCTTCATCCCCTCCGAATTCAACCATAATTCCGTGCTTCAACCACTCACACCAAATGCCAATAGATCCAGATGAAGGTCCAGCACCACCGCCTTTGCGATCAGGTTCTCCAAGGCAGCTGACGAAATCTTTACCGTTTGATGTGAGCGAGATCTCGATCGAGGACTCGTTGGACGCCGAAGCCTCAGGTGAGAGCGATAGGTTCCACTTTGACATGGAATAGGTAGAAAAGGCGAGCTCCGCTATTCGACTGGATGTAGATGTTTTTGTGGTGGTCACCTTAGGCTTTGGGGTGTTGTAGATGTTAATGCTGTCAAGCACTAATGAATCAACTTGAAGGTCCTCGAGCTTCAGCCCTCCGGTGGGCTTGTACCCATTTTGAGGGATAAAGAGGAAGCTGATCCCTAGTGGATAGTAGTTGAAGTAGACTGCATCTGAATATGATTTCACATCGGGAACCGTCAAGCTCGTGTTGGAGTGTTGAACGAGATCTTTCAAAAACACGGTTATGGAGTCAGCGGATGGATTGGCGCCCAGTAAAGTCTGGATACCCGGCACCATCTAGTTTGAATGAGCAGAGGAATCAATCAGTAAGTTTATCTGGTACTCGAGCATGAGCGTACGACGGTAGGACAAGAGGGTTCCTGACAGTCCGCTGCTATAGATGTAACGAGATAAAGAACAAAATATTTGCGCGAGTGGTCACGTGGTAACATGTCCCATTCCGGTCTCGAACAAGTAGTCTTCGAACAGGCGTGCTCAACGTGATGCCATGGCTTCATCGACACCAACTGCCAAGGTCGAGCCTGAGGACTCCAAGTCCTTCTATGAAGGGCAGCATGAAGAGTATTCTTGGCTCGAAAATGCCATATCTAGTGCCATTCGGTTCATCATGAACCTCTTTCGCCCAGTAGCACCTCAGCTGATTCCATTATTCGTATGTCTTGCGTTAATTCCAGTTATCATACTTTTCTCCCTTTTCTCTGGCTGGTACGTTTGGAAGAATGTCGCCGTAGGGTGGGAGTCTCCTCTGTATCTGCAATATGGGTGAGGTCTCTTCCAGCCGCTCGGCTGTTGCTCATGGTACTTGTTTCGTTATAGCGATGGTACTTCGCCGTATGCTGAGATATCGTTACCATCTCTGGTACCTAGCCAACTCTATGATATCTCCATGCACCTCGTTATACCAGCATCAGAAGCGAATTTTGCCCTAGGGAACTTCATGACTACTTTGACGCTCTCGACGCCTTCTAATAGAACCTTGACATCAATTAGGAAGCCAGTAGGTACTGAATGGTATAGCCGCAGAGAAGATACTCACACATCCCAGGCTATAGTTCTACCACCTACAAAAAGCCGAGTATGGTCGTCGCCAAAATTAGTCAACCTTGACATTCTCTTCCTTGAGTCGCACGCACCCGGCGCGTCTCGCGTTATCGCCAGAGTGGAATTGGGGCGCAGGGATGGATGGAGGGCCCTTGGCAATGGTGAAGGACGAGAGTTAAGTGTTGTTTCTGCATTCCTGAGAGGGGCCGTCAAGCACCACGGAATTCGGTAAGCACATCTGTCGCCGTTTTCATTACCTGAACCTTATGGCCTGCTACCGTATAGGGGGCTTGTGACACGCTTCCCAGTCACTTTTGCTATTGTATCATCTGCCACTTTTCTCGTGATATCTCTTCTTGTGCTTGCGTCATGCATACTTCCCGCAATTCAGTGGCGCTTCCCAAGTGAGGACGACGGATCTGGTGAGCTGACCGAAGAAGCCGCCAAAGAGCGCATATACCGCAAGAGGCGGCAAAGGAGAAAGTTATCCCCAAAGAATGAAAACGATTCGCCAAGCGTTCGTCTATTGTCGAGTTTTATGAATTGTATGCTGAACGGTATCCCAGGAATATAAAACAGAGGATGTCCCGATTGATATGCCTCCTGCGGTTACGTTCTCTGAACAACCATTGCGCCGGCGTCGCTCAAGAGCCTCAGATGTTTTATACGATTCTGAACCTTAAATGTTTCTTCTCGGACTGTAATTGTTTTGCACGGACATGTTTCGTTGGCACTTCCGTGACGATTGTATTTATAGTTATAGTTCTGTCGCTGGTAGTAGTAGGTACAATCTCAATGTCTTGTAATTTCAGTGCTGCACACCGTCAATGTCGACTTCAATTGACCTTACGGCTGTCCTCTCGTAAATTGCTTACGCGGACTCTGAACATCGCGTCGGTTAAACCTTCGCATGTGGGAGATACCACCTTGTTCGCCAACCTACGTAGTATTGCTAAACCTTTTCATGTATTATTCCCAGTAAACCTTTCCATGTAGCATTGCTATTTAAACTTGGATATCCGAATGTGAAATCGCTTAAGGCGCCTAGTGGATTGCATGACAAGGTAAGGTTTAGGATACTCCGCGACAAGTACCATGCGAAACGCGGTGGTGGTCAAATGAAGAGCGTAAGTAATTTACGAGAGGACGGCCCGCAAGGTCAATTGAATTCGACATTGACAACGACATTTTAGAATCGACCACAGGGTAGACAAGAGAAATTCAAAGTCCGCGAAACACATGCTCCACATGTCTCGGTACCTCTTCATCCCTGAAAAATTGCCACTATTAGTACTGACTAACAAAGAATGCAACCTGAGCCACCAGGACGTGTCGTCATTTCCATTTTACAGACTCCATTATTACTACACCCACTCTGAGCACAGACCGTACCGCTTAAATGTCCACATTGCACGTCGAAAATCTCTTCGCTGTCGCAGGGAAGGTAGTTCTCGTGACAGGAGGTTCTCGTGGGATTGGGAAAATGGTGTGTCCCAAAAATTCAACTGCGCGTGGTGGTAAGGACTTAGTTTTTTTCTCCCAGATTGCCTCCGCATTCGTGAGGAACGGTGCCAAGGTGTGTATTACAACCTCCTGGCACATGGAAGGCACCTGACCTCCGTACCGCCGTGAAATAGGTCTATATCTCGGCCCGTTCTGCGAAGGAATGTCAGGCCACCGCAGAAGAACTCGGATCCAGTGGCCCAGGTTCATGCACCGCAATCCCAGCTGATATGTCTAAATTCTCTGAAGTGGAGCGGTTCGTGCAAGAACTCTCCGCGCGAGAATCCGTTCTCAATGTCCTCATCAATAACGCGGGGACAACATGGGCAGAGCCTATCGACCAATACCCAGTGCGTCATTTACTGTCGCCTTTGTTTGTCTCGCTGAATATCATACAACAAAGGATGAGGGGTTTTCAAAGGTCCTCACTCTGAATCTGCAACGTGTGTTCACTCTGATGCAAAAATTGCTGCCATTATTACGTGCGGGCGCAGCTCAAGATGGCAAGACAGGGGCCGTATATAATGATCCGGCACGTATTATCAATGTGGGTGCATCTTGAAATTTCGGAGATGTCCTTCTATCAACTTTTGATCCCATCAGATTGGCTCGGTCGAGGGCATCGGTGTGCCCGATCATGACACATATGCCTATGCTGCTGCCAAGGCTGGTCTGCATCACCTCAGTCGCCACCTCGCCGGCCGCCTTGGGCCCGAGGGCATAGTCAGTAATACCATAGCCTGTGGTGAGTCCGCTCTTTCATTCACTTCCCCTCTGAATTCACCGACTTGCGTCGACATTGCAGGTGCGTTCGAAAGCAAGAGTAAATCCATCATGGTTCATTTGTATTTTTGTCGTTTCATTGACTTGAATCTTACAGTGACGGCCCAATTTTTTGAAACTGCAGGGAACATCATCATCAACCAGATCCCGACGAATCGCTTTGGTACGCCCGAGGACATCGCAGGGGCCACGCTGTTCTTGGCAAGCAGGGCTGGTGCATACGTGAACGGTGCGACCATTGCCCTCGATGGTGGCTTTCTTGTCAACATGCCGATGAGCAAACTGTAAGAAGGAACTCGACGTTATATGCCTTATCATTTCGCATTCAGGAAAATTATGCACAAGTAACCTAACCACATCCGGCCGGCAGAGTTCTGCACCTTCCAGACCAATTCCAGACGCTAATATTTTCGTTCCACTTCCATGACTGGTATATAGATCAAGCAGATATAATACATCAGACCACAAGGGTCACTTGTTGTCCTCCTTTGTCACACTCGCGTCCCTAGTGTCTGTACTTGTCGCTTCCTTCGCCTTTGCTTTCTCATCACCCTCACCACCCTTCTTGGGAGCATCCTTTCCATTCCCACCACCACCCAAACTCTTGACCATATCCTCTGCATCGTCTCCTTCAAGCCCAAGCTCTTCGACTAACAACCTTAAATCGTCATCGGTGACTCTTACGCCCTGCAACCCGTACCCCTCCAGCTCCGTGCTTACATCAAAGTTGCCTTCGTGTTTGTTCACTGGTTTCAATGGGGTATCTGGGTCACGGGGAAAGAATCGGGGCTTGTGATGTTCCGGCGTCATTTGCGCGATGGGGACGGCCCCGGGCACACCAACGGGTTTGACCTCGGGCGCCGGACGATCTTCGTCGGTGGCGACATCCCAGCTTTCATTTAGCCGCAAGAAGGTAGCCAGTCCTTCGGTTTCGACGGCTTCTTCGCTGTATGGGGTAAATTGCCATTGAGACACAACGGGGTAGGAGAGAAGGCTTACAAGGCATCAAAGTCCTGTTCGGCGCAATTGTGATGAGTACTGTTCAGAAGGCGTGGATAAGAGCATACCCCAATAAATTTGCCGCCTACAAGTATACCTGGAAGCTGTTGCTTATCTGCCGAATCCGTCCGAGAGGCAGTATGAGCGCAGTATCAGAGCAGGATGTGATCGAACGCACCAGGCGGGGCCTTACGCCTCCACAAACGTTTGGCATCATCGTCAGAGGCAAGATCATAGGAGGTGTATGGGATCTTCTTGGTTTGGAGGATGCGAAGAATGTATTCTGGTTCATATGATGGTAGATCAACGTTGCGCACGTTCAGTGTCTATGTACGAACCTTGGCGCTTCCTTACGACGACCTGCGACGCGATTGTCGTGAGGAAGACTTGGATCGGGGGTGAGGGCATACGTGCTTTGGAACTTCAGGTGTTCATGAAGTCACGGCCGTCCAAGTTCAAAAGCTGATAGGTATCACGTGAACGTAGACGATACGGAAGACCGAAAGCAGGAATTTGCTCCACCAAGTGCATACGTGGATCGCTTCAAGTGCATAGTGTCGTTAGGACGCAGACTGATGCATGTGATTGAAACATCGCTAAGCTACTAGGGGTCAACTGGTGGATCCATCAGACGAAGCTGTATCAAGCTCGATATAAATATGCATATCTGCTGTGTTCGAGGTGATTTGGATCAAATGAAGTGAACTGATAGGCAGAGCAGAAAGCAACTTGATTTCATACATGAAGATGCGAGATATACAGATGGTTAATGATGGAAATATTGCGTGATGAATACATAACAGACAAGTGATCCTTTTCCTTTATCTTCATTCCTTTCTGTTTAAAAAGGTCGGGACAGCACGTGCTATGACCATGGCTCGCACGCTCAATGGTGCGTGGGCATATCAACTGACGCCTTGTTGCCAATGGCATCTTCTTGACGCCAGAGACTCGTCGTGGTCTGCACAGATGAAGTCGACAACTAAGTTCAAACACAGAGGGCTTGATTAGACTTACCTTATTTTGCGTATAGAAATTAATACCACTCTTCCCATAGAATCCGATATCACCAAGCACACTGCCCTTGTTACCGCTCCATGCAAACATAGGCAAAGGAACCGGAATAGGAACGTTGATGCCAACCTGTAGAGGCAGGAGATGATATTCCATTAGCATCAGTCCAAGTTCCTTTGAAGCAGTGACCCAAAACCCCAACATCACAGCGCATGAAAGAATAGAAACACACCTGCCCCACATTAACCCCCGATTCGAATTTCCTAGCTGTCGCGCCCGACTGCGTAAAAATCACAGCACCGTTGCCGTACTTATTTTTATTGATAATGTCGAGCGCATCGTCGAGCGTGTCTGAGGTGATCACGGTAAGCACCGGGCCGAATATCTCTTCGCTGAGTGTAGCGACGAGTATCAGATTGTGACCAGTCATGGATGAGAGATAATACACACCGGTAGCACCGCATCTCCACCGTTCCCTCTAAAACTGTTGGACCTACAAAGTTACCAGCGGAGTACCCAGGAACTTGAACGTTCCTCCCGTCAAGATGAATTCGCCCTCCTTCGTCTGCACAGGATGCGATGAGGCCCGTGACACGAGCTTTGGAGGCGGGAGAGATGAGGGGGCCACTGTGTGCGGTGCAGGTCAGCGTTGCGCAGGTTCAGAGGACGGTGAAAGGGTACTTACAGATCTGCGCCCTCCTCAAATCCTCCGTTCACGTTTAGCTTTGATGCGCGTTCTACAAGCTCAGGGAGCCATGATTGCGCTGCGCCGACGAGTACAGCTATACATGCACAGATGCACCATAACGTAGGTGTCAAACGGCAGGTTCGCACGACTTACCTACTGAAACTGCCATGCACCTCTGTCCCGCAGCTGTCCAGGCACGATCATGTCAGCACAGTCCACATTAAAAGGGTGGACGCCTACCGCCGAATGCAGCACCAATAATGGAATTGAGCGCAAGATTCTTATTTGCTGTGTATTACGTGAGTTTCAGTCACACACAATGAGAGGTATCTTACCATCAGGCATGATTACCGCATGATTCTTTGCGCCCAAATTTGCCTGCACACGTTTGCCGTTCTGCGTGGCCCTGCCGTATCCATCGACATGGTTCCGAAGATCATAATTTAGCTCGTTCTACTCACCTCTCGTATATATGTCTTCCTGCGCGATCTCCCCCCACAAAGCTCACTGCTTTGATTGCCTCGTGATCACAAATTCTGTTGACAACAGGCACGGTCCCATGCACCACGTTTACTACACCTTCGGGGAGACCAGCACGGGCACAGAGCTCAGCAATGATCATGGCTGCACCGGGGTCCCGCTCAGATGGCTTAAGGATGAGGGTGTTACCAGTAACGGTAGCAAGGGGGATTGTCCAGAGGGGAATCATTCTGAATAGGGACGTAAGGGGAAGCCAGGGACGTGTAGAAAAGAGCTTACGCTGGGAAGTTGAAAGGTGCAATGCTGTAAGAGGTAAGTGTATGTTTGCGTGGGATACTTCAAAACGGACCTCGCGCAGACGCCGAGAGGGAGCTTTCGGACTTCTGTGTCCATGTCTTTGCTGACTGCGGCGACGTGAGCACCATGACCAAAAATTCAAACAGCACACAAACCTTCCAGTTTCTCGCCAACGATGTTGGAGGTGATACCGATGGCAGTTTCGACAACTTGAAGACCACGGAGGACATCACCGTGAGCATCTTGGAAGTGATTAGAGAGAATGCCGAAAGGACCGAGAAGGTACACGTACCGGCAAGGGTCTTTCCCTGCTCGAGGACGATGCTGTGAGCAAGTGCGTCTGCATTTTGACGGATCTGATACTGAAGTCTGAATGCAACGTAAGCGGGTCAGGTGTTGGTAAGGTGGGTATTCTTTCTCGAAGACAGACTCTATGGCAAAACGTTGGCGAGCGAGAACGCTCTGCTTGCTCCATGACTTGAATGCCTGACTAGCAGCATCAACTGCCTGGTCAAATTCCTCCATGGTAGTCTCAGGGACGCGTGTGAGCAGTGTTTGGGTCGACTGCCGGACAATCATTAACACTTGCTCTTACACAGTAATCTGGGACATAGACGTACGGGGTCGAGCACATCATGCCATTGTGTTGTCTTACTGTCGACGAAGGCGCCGCCAATGAAATTCTTGGTGTTACCTCCAGTTGCACTAGTACCCTGCCAAGTCGCGCTGAGATTCTCTGCCTTGGGACGTGCGAGGGCATTTAAGCCTGCTGTCGTAGCATAAGAGCGCGATGGACTACGGAGAGGAATACGAGCAAGACGAGAGATCGACATGACGGACGGATCCAACGGGAAGGCAGACCGAGTGCAGCTCTCGCTCGGAGTCTCAAGTACTTTACGGTGCCCCGCGATAATCTCACGTGACTATAGCACGTGATGAAGACACGTGGATTTGAGTACTTTCAAATTGTGGGCTCGTCAGGGTCAACAACGGTGAACTCATCTTCTCGCTGTCGCGTACGTCCTAAATGAACGCCCCAATACCGAATGGATTACCTGCCCACCACACCGGTCGACCTCAAGACCAGTTCTACAACCAGAGCATGACAGGCATCCTCAACCATCAAAACTGGCCGTCGATGAGCCAGAACCAATATCCTCACCAACCCCAGAATCATCAATGGCAACAGCACCAGCAAAGCATGCAGATTAATGGTCATCATACGGCCCAGCAGCAACAGCCAAATTGTAACGTGCCAGTTGCACCGAACGTGAACTCAATTCAGCACGCGTTCCCCAATCCGAGTTTTGATCTCGCGTCTGTCGTTCCACAGCAACTCATGCAGGACTTTCTTCGCCTAACAATTCCAGTCGGCCAGTCACCTAACGACGATTCCATCCTCGCTCAAGCTCTTTTCGACTGCAAGCAGTCCGGGAAGACGTACAGACAAGCTTTGGAGGGGTTACATGGTGTGCGTGTCATCTCTACTAAATCGTAACATGCACATGCATTAATCACACTCCCTTAGGTCAATAATCACGCTGCCAACCTTTGGAAAGACTATTACCTCGACCACCACGACCGCTTCGATGTCCTCGTCGCTCGTCTAGCAGAAAAAAGCCAAACATCAAAAGCAGTCAAAAAACCTTTCAGTTCCAGCCGCGCATCCACCTCCGCGACAAAGTCTGCTTCCCCTCTAAACAATCGCGATCGTGACTCGCGGAAAAGACAGTCTTCACCTTCCCCACCACTCCGACAAAGTCGACCCCCCAAACGCTCTACACCTACCGCCATCAGCACAACTCAGTCCCTGGGCTACCGTCCCCCAAAACGCCCCAGAGCAACCCTAAACTCCCTCTCTGCACCTCTACTCCCAACAAACCTTCCCTCCAAGCTTATGCCGCTTCAAGCAGATATCACTTTACCCCGTCCACCGTCGCGAAGCCCTACGCCCCCAACAAGAATCGAAGCTGGGACAAACGGGAACAGGTATACAGAGGAGGATCGCGCGTATTTCTTGAAATTTATCAGTTGGAGGCTGAGTCAGGATGCGAGCCTGACGAAGAAAGAGTTATGTGCGATGTTGAATGAAAAGGTGGGGAGTTGTGCTTGAACACGTGTTCAATATTGACCCTGTACAGGCCCCACATCATAGCGCACCTTCCTGGGCATCTCACTGGCATGCCAGACATGACATTGCAGACAAGATCCTGCACTCCTTTCAGGGCGATGAGGATGAGGACGAAGATGAGGAAGAGGACGAAGAAGACGAAGAAAACTCGGACTCTCCAAACGCACTATCCGATGCGGTTGAAGACTCAGAAACTGAAGTCATTCGCCAGACAACATCCATACTTCGTCGCACAAAATCGGCTGCTCGTGTCCCAAACACTAAGATGGTTGCATCCAAACTGGGCGTCGCTTCCTCGCAACCCTCCCCTTCTCCCTCGTGTGGCAATCACGATGCCTCCGCCACGACAGATAATGACGAAGCAGACATGGGAGCGATTGGTGGTTCGTTCACACCTGCGGATTGGAGGATTATAGCCAGGTATGTTGCGCGCACTCCGGGGTGGAATGACATGGTAGGTCGGGAACGATGGGAAGGCTTTCTTGAAAAGGTGAGTACTATCATATTCTATATGCTGAATTTGGTGAATTGATCGTGTGCATTTGATGGTGTAGTTCCCGGATAGCGAGAGATCAGAAAAATCATGGGGTGAATTCTACAGAAGGAACGAAGATGGTGAGCACCTTCCTCTCGCATGTATGTCCTGAGGTTGTCTCTCATTAATTTCACATAGCCATCATGTCACTGGCAGCCCACTACAAAGGTACAAAGTGGTCGAGTAATGATAGTATCAAAATGCAGCAAGGGCGGCCGAGTTGGGCACGCAACCGGGGGCGGCAAGGCACAGAAGGAACAGAAGAAAAAGGATCGGATGAAGATGGCGATTATGAAACAGACGATGGAGAAAGGTAGGGGATATGCGGCAGAGAAGTTTTGCCTGTGGTCTATATAGGATGATATGCTGGTCGATATTTTGATGGCCTCGGCAAGGTACCATACTTTTTTTTGGTAATGATCTTTTGCAAATCTCATATGACATCTACGCATATGCATTCCTCTCTCAATCTGAGCTGTGCTATGAGGATGCTCAAGTATGCTGTGGTGCTACTTAATAATCAACTATTAAGTAATAATATAGGGGACAGCATCGGTGATGTTTTAATTTTGGATGGTTACTGCGCAGTGTGCGTCTCAGATGTCTTTTCGCACAACCAACTCTTCATGACAGTTGCCTCAAACTGAGCTCTCATGGATCAAGAGCTCCGGAACAGTTCTTCTCGCGAGACAACAGTCCACTCAAGCGAGGAGAGATCAAAGTTTGAGGCAGGGACCTCAGAGCAAGGCCTCTATGGTCCGGACTCATTACTAGTAGGAGCCTCACCTCATCCTCCACCACCCTCCACTCGTTTCTCAAGACTCGCTGATTCATTTAGAGCACGATCTCCTCAGTTGTATCATGTTATTGATCGAGCGGTCAAATACATTCGGGGACCCAGGCCGAAGGTCGATCTTCCGAGTGAGTTTCTATGTTTTGAATCACTCACTACCAGTATTCACGATATGCAGACCCTGTGCCCCTCCTTGGTCGCACGTACAACTTCAAAGGCCGCCGATTTGCCATCGCACTCGAACCTGCAATCATTCGATTCACTCGTCCACTTACCGTTGCATGGCTTTTCGTCCTCCTCGTAGCAGCATATATCATTTCCTTTTCTTTTTTGGTCCGTGCACAATGGTATACAATCCCTGCAAGCTCTTTTGTCGGTTGTACATCCGTCTTCTGGACAGGAGACGCAGGATGCGGTCTGGACGGTAGCTTGTGCGCGCCGTTCAGTAATTCGTCTTTTGATTTCAGATGCCCGGCGCAGTGTAACAGTGTTGTCCTGCAGAACCCGCGTGTGGTGGGCGATGAATCTGTGGATTTTGTACCGCTACTTGTTGGAGGTGGGGATAGTCAGAAGACTTATAGAGCTGATAGTTTTATCTGCGCTTCTGCCGTTCAGGCGTAAGTTGTCGATCATTTCAACGCTGCAGACTTCACTCACGTGTTCTCTACATAGCGGTTTTTTCAGTGACTCGACAGGAGGTTGTGCATCTGTTAACCTCGTGGGGAATTTCACGAACTATTTACCTACAACTGCTTTCAAACTGTCTTCCATCGGATTTCCCTCTGTATTCCCAATGTCCTTTAGATTCTCACCGTCAGATGTTCTGACTCACTGCACCGACCTCCGCACACCGGCGCTCGCTTTCAACATACTTATTACATGTTTACTCTTCCTCGTATTACGACCCAAAGCTATCGTCATGTGGTGGTGCCTCGTCTGCATTGGATTTTGGCACATTGCATTGTTCTCCCAGCCCCAAGCGACTCCACCTCCACTGGACGTCGCCTTCGGTGCATTCCTGCCTGCCCTTTTCGTCTGCTACGGATTCTGGCGCGTTGCTGTGAGGTTTACATTGCCTCTGTTCGCAAACGCTCCGTTTGAAGCTATGATATGGTACCTTGCACCTTACTGGACTGGTGTTCTTACAAATCTTACCATGGACCAAATTCCTATTGATCGATTGACCGCAGCTGATATCAAGCAACAACCGGGGGGTGTTCTAGCGCTTATCATTATTGTCCTCATCCTTTTCGTCCTGGTGGTCAACCAGATACGTGTTATTCGGAAGACTGGCTGGCTGCCATACTATCTTGGGTGGTACATCATCGGAGGCCTCGTGGCGCTGGTACTGGCGTTGCTGCCTGGCCTGCAGTTCAGACTGCATCATTACATCATCTCGATGGTATTGTTTCCTGGTGTTGGGTTCCCAACGAGGCTTTCAGCGATTTATCAAGGGTTCCTCCTTGGAATGTTCCTTAATGATGTGGCTGCGTTCGGCTTTGACTCGATACTGCAGACCGCTGCTGATGTATGCCCTTTTAACTATGCATGCCCTCAATAGCTCATGTAGTGTTCAGCTTGTTGACGGCGGGACAACTGGCTCTCCCTTGCCTACTTTCCTCACGAATTCCACCACCTACAACGCCTCCGTTGCTCTCGCGAACCAAACCATTAGCTGGTACGGCATGCCTACGGCCATTGCCACGCAAGGCTGGAATGGTTTCGCATTACTCGTGGATGATGTGGAGGTGTACGTGGGCACTGCACTGAACTACTCACTTGCTGCACTAGAAGCTGGCTTGCCACATTTCTTTAGGCTTGCTGTAAGTGCTTTTAAGGGACTTTCTGCGCTGGCTAAAGACTGGTGGATTCTTTTGTAGTACGCACTGGATGGTACAGCTGGTGATTTTACGATGCCTGTGACCCTTTGGCCGAATGGAACTTGGGTGGACCCGCTACCCGGAGCTTCGTAGATATTTATGATCATTATCTATAGCTAGAACATTGTAGTTTTCGGACGCTGTCGTTGCGTAGTAATAGGAGGTTCAGGACTTCCTATCTCGTCATGACCAATATTGTTGGCTTGTCCTCGTGGTTCTCTTGTATTAGCAACGTACACAGTGGAAATACGAAGCTGTTCCGTATGCGGAATATATACGGCTGCTCATCGTAATTGTGGACTGTGCCACTGGAGTCCTGGTCTGTGGACACACGGCCAATTGAAGGACATTTATACTGATCTTCCAGAGGCTCCGAGGCAGCCCTCACACTTTCTCAATCATCCCATCATCCTCTGAGTACTCTCGATCTGAACCCATGGCACCTCGTTATTCCAAAAAGTTGAAATTTAACAAGAATCAATGTACGTCCTCACCTTGAACGGTACCTAGACGCATGATCATGATCCGCTTATAGATTTCACTCCCGACGGCTCACGCCGCGAATGGACTTGCAACATTTGCATCCCAAGGTGCCCCAATCAATTCCATTTCACAACTATGCAAGCCGCAGTTCGACATGAGAATACATCTCCCGAACACGCGCAACACATTTCCGATGTAGAGTGGTGGCAACCACGGGACGATGACGGCTGGGGAACCCTCGAACAGCCTCCGCTAACTTCCGATGGCCTACGCACATGGGAGATGCAAACGCACGTGGATCATGTGTATGATCTAGTGCCGTTCTGGATCCGCGGGGTGGATGCTGCTGAGAGGGGTGAGGTGCTAAGGATGGAGGAATTCCTGCAGATGATGGAGGAGAATGGCGGATGGCGGACCTCTGATGAGGTTTGGGGGATGTTGGGAGCTTTGAGGAAGCCGAATCATGAAGAGGGGAGCGATGGATGGGGGCGTAAAGATGATGTGCCTATTCCCAGGGCTGCCACCGTGACCGGTACGGACTTGACATCGGGCGACCAGGATAAAGGCTGGGGCGTTACGGAGGAATGGGCGGTTCCCCCTACCAATACTAGTAGCTCTTCTTCCCACCAGAGACGAGATCTCGGCGGTACGCATCCTTTTGTAGATGACATCGCTCTTCAGGAAGCGGCAGGTGAAGATAGGCGCCGAAGGATGAACCACTTTTTTGAAGTGAGTAACCTCCTGCAGGGCTTTGACAGGGCTGCAAGTTATTAAACTATTAATGTTATGCTTTTAACAGATGCCGACGGAACAGAAGGTGCTGAAGATTCAGGAGATGATCCGTTACCTTCGCGCCCATCCTGCCTAGCAGTCGCTGCCTTAATACGCCGCTTCTCGTTGTTGTTAACATGCCCTCATCGTTCGCCCACTCGTTGATATAAAGTCTTGGTAACTGGCAAGTCAGCCTTCAGGGGTGACTTGTCAAGTTGAAGCTGAAGGATAAGGAGCGAGCTCTTTCAAGTTGACCCTTGCTCGGAGCGAAGTCAAGTTGTCAAACCAAGGGCTACTAGTGGTTCATAAAACAATGGTATTCCCGTACGTAAATAAGAGACATTGGTAAGTGTATGGATGCGAAAGTAACGATGTGATGTCGCGGATCTATGCAATGTATTGATACAGTAGTAGAGTAGAACGAAATGTGCGCAGCTGAGCCAAATATATAAGCGGGGGATCATCATTAGCGCAATAATCGGAGGAATAAAGTAGTAATGTGCACGAGAGCCTATGTACACAGGCATCGATCTTTATGAGATCCTTATTCGAATCTGATTCAAAACGCAGGCAGTGATGCACTTTGATTTCAGTCGCAGGTGGCAGGGCAGTCATTCTATGAATGGAATCAAGGGAAAGAGTCAATCAAAAAAGCATGACAACCTACCGGACGGGTGAATGTTAGCATGCCATGGTAACCTTTGGCAAAACCAGCGCCCGCATATGCAAACAGGTATTGCCATTTGCACTGGAAAGTATCGAAATCGGCCTTGTCTTCTAGACTAGGGTAGTTTTCGATAATCAAGTCTTGTCGACATTGGCATCAAGCGACGTCCCCATTCGCGCAGCGTCCGCGGGTAGTCTACACGTACACAATGATTAGTTATTGAGAACGCCATGTAAAGCAAAAGCACCTACAAGCTGCGCAATTTTCAACACCCTCGAGCATGAAATGCCCTTTTGAACCAGTGTTGGCGGTAATGAGCGCTGTGGCACTAGGGAGGTAAGAATTAGGCCACATCTATTTGCGCATGAAATCCTCAGGCCGAAATCTTTTGGTTAGCGTGTCACGGTGAAATGCAAACAACGTACTGATAGCCAGAGTACCGCGATTCTGGGAATATTGATGCACTAACCACAGCCGCTGCATTGCTGGACTTTAGAGCAAAGTCGGCAAGTTTGAAGTGGTAGTGCTTATAAGAGGAATTTCGTGGTCGTCCATGAGATGAACACGAATGACATCTTCAAGTTGCAGACCAGCCTTAACTTAATGCATTCCTCAGCAAGAGCCTTTTGTTCTTTTGACAAAGTCAAAGTGTCGACTTCGCAGCTAAACGTGCGAGCAGTCTGAAAGAAATCTAATCTCCACAAACACCTCCTTCGGCTTCGGTACCACAGGGCATCATCGATCATGGAGTCCGAGGCCTGAGTTTATTTGATTAAAGCTAAAAATAACACTACGTAGCGATAGATTCCCATTTACGGCTGTTACCTGGCTTTGCCACTGTTTCATTCGGTCATTAGTCTCCAACCTTGGTACACCGATCTCTGGCTGCCACTGCATGTGACCACAGTTCATCATTGCTATAGGAGACATAGGATCTCTGATCGTCCTGCAAATTTTGCGGAATGTGCAGATGTTTGTACTGGGACCACGCCGCCTTATCCGTTGTGCCACTAGTGTTCAAGAATTCAACGCTAACCTAGCTTCAAGTTGTGACCGGCTCCGGACGAAGTAGAAACCGGCATGTCTATTGCCTTCCAGGAGTAGTACACCCCTGGACATTAACACTTTTGGTGGTTCAGCCTGGGAGCACGAGAAGTTTGTGCGAAGCTTCGTTGTGGTAACTATTCGGTGTTCCAACGTCGAGCAATACCATGTCTGAAACACTTATACTCATGCTAAGGATGGAACAGATGTTGGGAGATGTAACCTCCCGGAGGATATGGAGAAGCATAGCCAATGGAAATGCGTTAAGATGGCGCTAACGCTCTAGCATCGACTTTATAGATTGCCCGAGGACGCATCATGCATATCGTATCGATACCATTACTGAAATCGGTTTACCACTCACATTTTGAAACCACGAAGAATAGCGTATTGCACGGATACATCTTTACTAGCCGCCCATGCACTGGTTTGGTCATCGACGTTTCAGCTTGCTCGCGTACCAGGAATATCGATCACCGCAACACCAGCATCCGCTTCAAGGGCTGTATCAGGCAATATGCAAGAGTGCGGGGGGCACGCACGGTACTACTATCAGATCCCTAGTATCATATTGTCATGCAGATTGGCCTCGCCATGGGCCCGATCATATTTATTATCCAGTGCACATTCCTCGTGCCTGGCCTCACCCGAATTATGCACTAGTAAAGGGCCTTTGACCAAGCATAGCGCGGCAAATATGGATGACTTGGTCAGCGAGGTGACTCGTTCGTGGTGTAGTTCTCAGCATTATACATGGCCTGAGTCACACTGGTCTCCCCTATGGTTACGCTTGTGCAGCGCATGGGCGCCATGCTAAATCCTATGTCAGATGCATCGCATCACACCGGCGTGCAAGACATGCATAAAGGCCACCATTCGTCTTTGTGAGACCCTACAAAGATTTTCTAACTTACATTATTGTTTATTATTCCTGATTCTTCACGATGCGCATCTCGACTGTTGTTCTTGTATTCATTTCAATGATGCTGGGTATCATTGGAGTCAATGCACACCCCGCATGTAAGCATAATTGTGAACTTCTTCCCTCCCGAGTCTGATGATGACGCAGTAGCAGTTCGTGGATCTAATGAGATTAACGCTTCGGGCATGCCACCGCGACGTGTCGAGCCGTCAATGACTGTAGCTGCAAATGGCCTACCCCCGGCTTGACTGGGAGTTTTCTGGCCACCGCAATGAATTCTCTTGACAATCATTACTATACCCAGTTTGCGCCATAAACGATATTCCATGTTAATTATAATTCCTACCGAGTCTAGCTAGCTTGGAGAAATCAGCCATTATCATCGATAGTCCTTATCCCTTACCTAATACACGATACCCGCTCTTAGTTCGTGTTACCCCTGAATTTTGCATTACTATCAGTTACAATTGGTTAATATTATTAGCATCATGGGGCGTGGACGTACTTGTAATAGTAGGGAATATTTGAATACCAAATTCTGTTTGGAGCTTCCGGTTTTCCTCTGTTTTCCTGTGCCGCGTCAGACATATACAAGAGTTCGAGCATGTACTATCGTTTCGCTAGTGGACTGTCATAGCATTTATGTGCCTCGGCTTGAGTTCGTCGAAAGGGCTCGACTATCGCCAATTGTGCACATCAAGTTTTCCTCCGGTTTGCGCTGAGTGCTCTGCTACAACCCAAACTGTCATTAAGGTTGCAAGCATAATGCTAAAGATTGCTGGCCTGACAACTTCAAAATGAACTCGGGACTGCAGGCGTAGGCGGTGGCTAGTGCCAGCATCCCCAGAGCACGTGCATGTGCATCAGCATTAAGCTCGTAACCTTGTGTCCCGAAACACATAAAGGGCACGATTTTTCTTCAATCAAATCCGGCAATATTTACTTTCAATCTTCCGCTCCCTCACAATGCGCATCTCATCTGTTGTTCTTATATCTGTCGCAATGATGCTGACCATCATCGGAGTTACTGCCTCCCCAATCGCTGAGGCCTCCGTCGAGAGTGAGTGGAATTAAATTATGAGCTAGCTCTGGTCCCGAGTCTGATGATGACGCGGTAGATGTGCAGCGTCAAGTACCGAGGGAACCAGGAAGGGGAGGATACACCAAAGAATGAGCATCTTGGACGAATAGTCGAATACTGAATCCTGCTTGGAGGTGCCCATAACCTTGGTGTTCCTTGTGCTGCGTCAGATAATATACATGAATTCGAACACCTACCATCGCTTCGTTATGGGATTGTAATGTAAGCAATGAGCTTTGGATCGCTGAAAGGGCCTACCCATGGCTGTCACCGGTTTCGGAGCGTTCGGCCACAACCAAAACTAGTATTTAAAGGCATTTTCAAGTATGATGGCGAAGCTTGGTGACCTGACAACATCAAAATGCACTCAAGTCTGCAGGAATAGGCGGTGGAGTATTTAGAGCATATGGAATGCATTGAGCCTGTAAGCTTGTCGCGAAAAGACATCAAACAAGTACGGTTCGCCTTCAATCAAACTCAGAAATATTTTCCTCCAAGTTCCCAGTCCTTCAGAACCACAATGCGTGTCTCAACTGTTTTTGTATCTGTCGCAATGATGCCCGCTAAGCACCATCGGAGCTTGTGAGTTAGTCGCCTACGATAAGCCTGAATCAGTGGGTTAACTCATGAGGAATTTTCGATCACCAACATAGGAACGTGGCGCGAAGACCCCCAAGGATGACATAGATACAGACTCCAAGCGGAATGAGGAAGCTGGCGGCATGAATGTTCATCCCAGTGATGGCATTGACAACTGCACTGCCACCAAGGAGTAACATACTCGAGACAATAAGATTGACGACCAGTCCAAAAGTCGCGAACATGAAGTGTGCTGTATTGCTGTAAACGAACGTGAACAATCTCGAGGAAGGTGTGACAGTATGGTGCGATCTGTTTAACCCTCACGGCGAGAATTGCCATAACGAATATTTGAATCGTAACCTACCAGCACTTAATGATAGCCAGCACATAAACCATACTCGTAGGTCACTGTGGAGCTTTGTAAGAGTGTTGCCGCCCAGGTCCATGCCGACACGATGCCAGAAGCAATAAAACCGGGTTTGACGCTGCGTGATGCTGTATTGAACTCCTCGGAAGTGGAGATTTTGTAGGTTGTATATAGCGATTTTGATTCTTGAAGGGTTGGCAAATGTAAGGCGGCTACTTGAGTTCGAAGGGGAATGTGAGCAAAGTTGATTTAGATATGAAAACAAGAGAAATGATGAGACGAGAAACGAGACAGATACGTTCTAAAGATTTTCTGAGGATCTTGGAGCGGGGGTCTGAGTATAGGATTCGCTGGTAGATATGAGAGTACATGGACTGTATATAAACGCGAAACGGTAAGGGTCCTCGGTATGGCTTGACCAAACGATTAGGTGAAACGGAGAAGTGGCGTTGAACCTGATAGGTGGCTAATGCGAGCAAAAGAGAGAGTACGAGAGACTGAATGAGTGGCGGTATGAAAGAGTTCGGTTTGGATAGAATGACGAGAATTTTGTAGCGGTTTTGATAGATTTCGGTACGGCAAAGTGAAAATGGAGAAATTGTGACGAAAGGAAAGAGTCCGAGGGTCGATAATAGCAAGGGTTTGATGTAAGTAGCGAGTGTAACGGTTATGTGAGTTGAAAACGATGATGAAAGAATGAGAGAAGGAAAAGAAATGTATCCGCGTGACTCGCGTAAAGCTTGTTCGCATCAGTGAGTCACGTGGACTATTGCGAACGCTGGACCGTCGCTGGTAGAATCTATGATTTCCTTTTTGAGGTGCGGGCCGTGCGTAGAGGATACTACTATGCAATCCTTACACTGCAAATCCATCATGATGATAGTGAAAACAAACCGATACCGAGCACGACGCGTGAATTTACTGATGTAAGTCATAATTTCGATACAGTTATTTTCTCGCACATGTACTAGCTTTGTTCTTGCTTTACATAGTAAATTCGGCTATTAGTCTCCAACCTTGGTACACCGATCTGTGGCTGCCACTGCATGTGACCACAGTTCATCATTGCTACAGGATACATAGGATCTCTGATCTATATTAGTACTAGTAGCGGCCCGGTGTCCTTCAATTTCTGTGGAATGCGCGGATTTGTGTACTGAGACCACGCCGCCTTATCCGTTGTACTGCTAGTGTTCAAGAATTCAACGCCAACTTAACTTGCGACCGGCTCCGAAGTAGAAACCGACGTGACTATTGCCTTCCAGGAGTACAGTCATGTGTTATCTTAGAGTGATTTATAGCACTGGACATCAACACTCGTCTGGTAGTTCAGCCTGGGAGCACGAGAAGTTTGTGCGAAACTTCGTTCTGATAACTATCTGGTGTTTCAACGTTGAGCAATATGTCTGAACACGTGCACCCATGCTAAGTAGTAAGGATGGAACAGATGTTGGGAGATGTAACCCCTCGGATGATATGGAGAATGATTAATCATAGCCAATGGAAGATGGCGCTAACGCCCTAGCATCGTTAATTTATAGATTTTCCAGGGACGCGTACATGTCATATCAATATAATTACTGGAATCGGTTTACCACTCATATTTTAAAACCACGAAGAATAGCATATTGCACGGATACATTTTACTAGCCGCTTTGCTTTGTCCATGCACTGGTTTGGTCATCGACGTTTCAGCTTGCTCGCGTACCAGGAATATCGATCATCGCAACACCAGCATTCGCTTCAAGGGCTGTATCAGGCAATATGCAAGGGTGTAGGCACGCACGGTACTATCAGGTCGCTAGTATCAGATTGTCATGCAGATTGGCCTCGCCATGGGCCCGACCATATTTATTATCCAGTGTACATTCCCCCTCGTGCCTGGCCTTGCCCAAATGATGCACTTTCGACCAAGCATAGCCGCGGAAAATATGGATGACTTGGCCAGTGAGGTGGGGTGACTCGTCCGTGGTGTACAAAGCTGCGGAAAATATGGATGACTTGGCCAGTGAGGTGAGGTGACTCGTCCGTGGTGTAGTTCTCAGCCTGATCACAGTATGCATGGCCCGAGTCACACTGGTCTCCCCTATGGTTACACTCGTGCAGCGCATACCATAATACATGGGCGCCGTGCTAAATCCTATGTCAGATTCATCGCATCGCACCGGCGTGCAGGACATGCATAAAGAGCACCATTCGTCTTCGTGAGACCCTACAAATATTTTTCAACTCACATCATTGTTTGTTCTTCACGATGCGCATCTCGACTGTTGTTCTTGTATTCATTTCAATGATGCTGGGTATCATTGGAGCCAATGCTCACCCCACAGGTAAGCATAATTGTGAACTTCTTCCCTCCCGAGTCTGATGATGACACAGTAGTGGTTCGTGCATGTCCTAGTGCTAGCGCCGCTTCGTGTTTGCCACCTGCCGAGCCGTCAGTGACTGTAGCTGCAAATGGCTTACCCTCAGCTTGACTGGGAATTTTCAGGACACCGCAATGAATTCTCTTGACAATCATGATAATACTTGCTATACGTAGTTTGCGCCATAATCAATATTCCATATTAATTATAATCCCTACCGAGTCTAGCTAGCTTGGAGAAATCAGCCATTATCATCGATAGTACTTATCCCTTACCCGATACACGATCACCGCTCTTAGTAAATGCTCCTGTAATTTATTTGTTCTCTTTCGTCGGGAGTTTAGACTGTCTCAAGGAGAATCGAATCGTCTTTCTCACGGATAGATGGCGCCAGATGCTCTGTACAGCAAGGATGCCAGATCCATAAATGCCGTGATTAGTCCTGAATTCTGCATTACTATCAGTTGCAATTGGTTATTAGCATCATGGGACGTGGACGTACTTGTAATAGTATCTTTGCAGTGTAGGTTTGATTGTGAACGTATCAACTGCTATAGGGAATATTTGAATACCAAACTCCTTTTGGAACTTCGCGTAACTTGGAGTTTTCCTGTTTTCCTGTGCCACGTCAGACATATACAGGAGTTCGAGCACGTACTATCGTCTCACTAGCGGACTGACATGCCATTTATATACCTCGGCTTGAGATCGTCGAAAGGGCTCGACTATCACCAATTGTGCACACCAAGTTTTCCTCCGATTTGCGCTCAGTGCTCTGCCACAACCCAAACTGTCAGGAGTGTCTGTCAGATATTAAGGTTGCAAGCATGATGGTAAAGAATGCTGGTTTGACAACTTCAAAATGAACTCAGGGCCGCAGGCGTGGGCGGTGGCTAGTGGTGCCAGTATCCCCAGAACATGTGCATGTGCATCAACATTAAGTTCGTAACCGTGTGTCCCGAGACACATAAAAGGCGCGATTTTTCTTCAATCAAACCCAGAAATATTTGCTTTCAATCTTCCGCTCCCTCACAATGCGCGTCTCATCTGTTGTTCTTATATCTGTCGCAATGATGCTGACCGTCATCGGAGTTGCTGCCTCCCCAATCGCTGAGGCCTCCGTTGAGAGTGAGTGGGATTGAATTATGAGCTAGCTCCGGTCCCGAGTCTAATGATGACACGGTAGATGTCCAGCGTGAAGTACCGAGAGAACCAGGAAGGGGAGGATATAACAGGGAAGCGAGGGAACCAGGAAGGGGAGGATATAATAAGGAAGCGAGAGAACCACTGGGAAGGGGAGGATATAACAGGGAAGCGAGGGAACCAGGAAGGGGAGGATACAACAAAGAATGATTATCTTGGAGAAATAGTTGAATACCGAATCCCGCCTGGAGGTGCCCGTAACTTTAGCTTTCCCTGTGCTGCGTCAGATAATATACCTGGATTCGAGCACGTACTATCGCTTTGTGATGGGATTGTAATGTAATCAACGTGCTTCGGATCGTTGAAAGGGCCTACTAACCGTGGCTATCGCCAGCTTCGGAGCGCTCGGTCACGACCAAAATGGTTTGAGGACATTTTCCAGTATGATGACAAGCTTGGTGACCTGATAACATCAAAATGGACGAGAATGGGCGATGCAGGGTGCAAAGTTGAGTACGTAAGCTTGTCGCGAAAGAAAACATGAAAAAGTACTGTTCGCCTTCAATCAAACTCAGAAAGAATTTCCTCCAAGTTTTTGCTCCTTCAGAGTCACAATGCGTGTCTCAACTGTTCTTGTATCCGTCGCAATGATGCTGAGCGTCATCTGAGCTAACGCCTCCCCGATTGCTGATACCTGAGTCTGCCGAGAGTGAGTGTATTGAGTTATGAGTTGTCTCCGGCCACGAGTCTGATGATGATGCGATAGATTTCCGGCGTGAAGCTGGTATGGAAGTAAGGGAAACGTATACTGTCAAGACATGTACATCGCCTGCCGCGGTGACTGAGACATGCACGAAACCAAGACGGTGTGGTACTGGCAAAATTCTAGATTTGAAGAGGATGTACGTAGTTTTTTTTCAGAATAGTACTGCGGTACCTACTCACAGCCTTTACGTGTAGCTGAGTCCACTGGACATGGCGGTCCTGACACAGCTTGTGCTGCGGAAAAGGGTGCTGACTCGGAGCGCCACTCGCTTTCGAGGTTATTTTTAAGATTGAGCTGTTCGGTCTCACTTCCATCATGCAACCGTCGGATTACATATAATAGTTGCCTATAGCAACTACAAGGTCCTCATTTGTTTACTACAGGTATGAAGTTGTGTGTAGATCCATACACAGCTTGCATCAGGAATGTAGCATGCATCCACGTTGGCAGTCGAGCGATTAATTGGTATCGAAGTTTCCTTTGTGGTTGTAGCTATGCCAGAGCTGTGTCTGTGACAAGCCGTCGGGGTAGTAGTGCACCCCTAAAGGCACGTGATGGATGGGTATAAGAGTGACAGTGCCCATTGGAGTCGCGCTTGGACAGCTTACTTACTCAACTCACAATTGACCATAACCCCCATCGTATCTCGCATGTCTCAGTCTCAGCTACCCTTGCCAGATGGTTGGATCCAGGAATATGATTCTCAACAGAAGCACCCATTCTGGGTAAGCACCACTGATTTCTCTTATCAGATTGAGTTCTGAGTCTTCTGACCCTTCTATAGGTTGATACAACGGCAAAGCCACCACGAGCAATATGGGTGCACCCCTATGAAGACGAGCAGTTCCTTTCTGAGAATCCAGATATCAAAGCAAAAGTAGAGAAGCTCAAAGGAGAATCTTTGGAAGATCCCCCTCCGTACGAAAAGCGACGTCATTCATTCAGCGGGGGAGAGGCGGCCGGCCCACTTCACACCAACGCCAAGTCTTCCGGGAGTGCAGTCTCGCCATCAATCGACGAGCGCAATGAGGAGCGAAAGCGTGGGATGTTCGGGAAGCTGAAAGATAAGGCTATTGGTACGAAGGAAGAGCGCGAGGCACACAAGAAGCAAAAAGCTGAAGAACGTGCGCGTGAGGAAGAACTGCGTCATGAGGCACGGAGACGAAATTTGGAGGAACGTGCTGCGTACATGCAGCAACATGGTGGTTATCCGCCGTACGGTGGTTATGGTTACCCAGATTACTCGGGCGGCTCTTATGGTCAGAGTCGATATGGCCCACCTGCAGGAGACCCATATGGATACAATGAAGGTCGGTATGGAGGAGCGTCTAGAAATCGGCGTGGAGGGTTTGGAGGGGGAATGGCATTACCTTTATTGGGTGGATTGGCAGGTGGACTTTTACTTGGGGATATGCTTGACGGAGGGTTTGGCGGAGGTGGATTTGGTGGCGGAGGATTTGACGGAGGATTTGGTGGTGGGGGTTTCTTTTAATTTTGTTATGATATACCCTATGTACATTAACCGTGACACCGAATGTGGGAACTATGGTACTTTGTATTTTGAGGAGGGACTCGACGTAGCTAGCTACGCATCTTGAAGAGCAACGTGCACGAGCAACTTTCATGGCTAGGGTGCTGCCTTCATCGCTAACCCCGCACATATGCATCCTTCCTTCTCAAGACCTTGAAGAGCTCCTTAAGTCTTCTGCTCTACCTTCCCTGCATCATATATTGCAGTCCTTTTCGCCATTACCACAAGGTCTGTTTGATTATTTTCGACCAATATTATTATTCAATCCCTTCAAAAAGTCACAACCCGCACCACTGCTTTGACCACTGTGCCCCATGCATCATTTGCACTTCGTTTTTCTGACTTGACAGAAATCGAGGCCGCTTGTCGCGAGGATGAGGAACAACGCGCCACCCGAACTATTGACTGGATCGGTGACCGTATCGGTAAACGCTGCGCCAAATGGGTAGATGATTTCGAAAAGATGAACGATCAGGATGTTGCAAGAACACCTTGGTGGGATGAATTGAGGCGTTGTGCCGAAGGAGATCACATCCCAGCTAGAGATGAGGGATGGAATCATCCAATGTCAAGTCAGTATTTCTACTTCACCTTTCTATTGCACCTCACAGTCTTGCTGCAGTAATATTAGCAGTCTCTACTACAGCCCCAAACCCGTTGCAAGCGATCACAGCCTTGCATTCCCGAACATTAGACTTTCCATCATGGGTAGACGTCACACATCTCATTTACACCCTTATAATTCATCCCAAGAACTCTCCGCTTTCTGACGAAGAGTGTGTAATCACTGCTCATTACTGTTCTTGCTCTTCATAACATACCTTTTCAGAGCAGGTGCACTCTTCAATGCCGTTAGGAAACAATATGGTCTACACACTTACCTTCTCTCTCTTGAGCTTCCATCCCCTCCGCCACCCCCCGTATCTATCCCAGCACTCGTTCCCCGATTACCTCCACCTACTATTTCCAACGGTTCTGCTGATACCGTGCGCCCTGACCTAAAGACCACACAGACGGTCCCATTGAATACTCTCAGAATGTCTGAACAAGACATCCAACAAACAGCCAGATTTGCGCGAGAATTTGTCACCATGAACTTGGTCCCATGGATGGAGAAGTGCGTGATAGAATGGAACGAGGCGGTGAGTATCAACAAATCGCCTCCGCATACTTACTGAGTACCTTCACCAGTATTCCTCGAGCCGAAGACTACCGTCACGTTTGTTTTCATCAACACGTCGGCTTTTCGGAACTTCGTCTACAACCCCAATGCACGCTATTACACCTTCTCTGCCCGGACGTTCCAGCACATACGCCGCACCTCAGTCCTCAGTATCCGGTTCCACCATCCCTCCACCATCCCAGCAACGACGCTTAGCTGAGTTTGCAACAATCCTTGGTGACTTCAAACTAGCAGTTGCCGTTTGGGAATCATTGCGGAAGGAAGGGAAAGGAGGCTCCGTAAGTGTCATATCTTATAATATACTCCTGCTATCTAACAAGGTTGCTCTTAGGATATCCTCCCTTTGCTCATTGCTCCCTCGCCAGCCGTGCAGCTCCACGTCTCTCATGCTCTGACTACCATCCACCCCCAAAGCGCTGAGCTTCATTCACATGTACAATTACGCGCCTTGCTATACGCTGTGCGATGGGAATCGACACTGACCATTGGTGACTTTCTAAGTGATACCCTTGAGGGCGAGCGATGGCTTGTCTGGGCTGCAGGCAACGTGCGTTTGTTACCATTTCTTGCCCTCGACAAGTGCACCAATTGACTGTCAGGATTTAAGGCAGAAGAACCACCAGCAGCCCTCTTATTAGCTCATGCCGCACTCCTCAGCGTTCGGAAGAATGCAAGACGGCGAGCAGCGCTGTGGTATTTCTTCGCTGCAAATCGCCTAGAGAAATGTGGTATTGTACGTTGTCTCGATTCCGAATAGTAATTTTACCGATTCCCAAACGCGTTTCCAGAAACCGCTAACTATGTATTTCCTTCGGAGAGCCCATGAATTATCCATCTCCCGACCGGACAAACTCTTGTCTCCATCATTCTGGATGTCCGAAAACAAACAACCATCAGACTTTGAAGGATTCGACGCTGTCATGTCTGGCATTGAACATCCACTTGGTGAGTGTCTTTTTGCCGCTATCTTCGTATTTCCTTGATATGGTGTATCTCTTAGGAAGATTGCTGTATACCACTGGGGACGTATCAGGCGCTGTACGACACTTTTTGGGCCTCTTGCGGTGGTCTTCAGCGTCATCCTCTCCACTTGCTCAACTCTCCAGTCATACTGTGGACATTGCGAAGGATCCTAGTAACTCGGACCAAGTGTTCCTTGAGGACTTCCAGGTTGCAATTTCGGTAATGTACATCCTTCCGTCACCTTTATAACTCTCTGACACCATTTGCCAGCACTTGAAGTCAGTATCCGGGGAGCAAGCACGCCTTGCAGATGTCAAGCTACCACTTCGTTTCGTTGTGCCCTCGCAGACCTGCGTTCGCTTAGCTCGAGATTCTGTCGAAGGTGAACAGTCCGAGTGGGAGACTCGGGAAGAGATTTGGTCGTCCTTCTGGAAGCACCGAGGCAAGGAGAAGCTTGAACGAAGTGGAAATGCTGCTGTGGAAGGTAATTTTCTCTGTCGCTATGCTTTCCGACTTCTATCAACTGAGCTTTTGCACAGAGGCATTCTGGGTTGATATCACCCTGCACAATCCCCTCGAAACGGAAGTCACCTTGGCCAATCCAACGATGATCGTCGAATCGTCTTCTGGAGATGCTGCCTGGATTAGAGATAACATCGCAATCGAGACTACCAAGGATACTATTCTCTATGCCAACGAATCGCGCACAGTTAGTGGTAACAGTCGGGTTTTCCTGCTTAGGCTGACCGTAATCCCATTCAGATATCCATCGCCATTAAGGCTTCCAAACCAGCATCACTGGTTATCACAGGTGTCGCCTATGACTTCTTGGGTCTCCTTCCAACGGTAGAATCGCTAGCACGCCGCGGTCGCAGGCTACAGGATACACCTCAGCAGAGACAGACAATCACATACGCCCCTGACGAATTCTTGAAGCTCAACGTAGAAGAGGCCAGCCAAGAGCTTGCAGTGGCATTTGTGGACGATGGACCGCTTGTGCTTGCTGAAGGAGAGTGTAAGCGGATGAAACTGTGGATTTCGAATGCTGGTTCGAGGGATATTGGGGAGGTGTGGGTTGTACCTGGTCCTGAAGATCAACTCTGGATCCAGCCTCTGGATAGCGGGGAAGGTATGTTTGATTGCTGGTTTATTACGTTCGCAAGTGTTTATGTTGAGCTAGGCTCGGCTACGGGCATAGCATGGAAAACGTGGCGGTCCGATAATAAGGTTGTTCCACCGAGACCATACAGTATACCCCTCGCAGAGAAGCTCGTGGCAGCTGGGAGCACCGAAGTCACGGTTGTTTTACATGCAGGTCGCAAGCAGAAACAGAACTTGTCGCTTCTATTCATTTACCGCGAGGTGAGTCGCTATAACATCCCTCATCCTGCTTTTGTTATGTTGAGATGTTTGATATAGGCAGAAGGCAGCCCGTTTCATTGCACACGTGTCACGAGAAGTTATGAGGTCGTCCAATGCCTCCAGATCTCTACCGCCTCGCACCCAAGTCACTCGCCAAATCATTCGTTCTCATTAAGCCTGGACCTGACCAATATCTTATCTTCGAGTAATGTGGAGATCGATCAAGTGACAACGATCAGTGCTAACTGGACATGTTCTCCCCTCGTTGAACTCTGGCCGTAAGTGCACACAAATGTTTCCTGTTCCTGTCACTAATCGCATTCTAGTGAGCCTTTGCGTCCATCTCAATCAACGCGTATATTGTTTAGCGCCACCTCCGCCGGCGATTGTACAAGTGTGAATGCAGTCTCAGCATTCGTCTCGAGGAAAATGACCAACGTGCTGCATGGTCAAGTTATCGCGCCTGACGATCCCCCGCCGTTGGAGCTTCTCTGCGGACATGTCTCCCAGGTACAGATCTCCCTCTCATCACAAGTCATCATTCATCGGCCGTCCACAGACATTTGCCTACGAGCCATTCGTCGCCCACTTCATCATGGACGCACGGCGAATAGCCGTCTCTCGCACGCTCGCTCAATCACACCCCCAAATACCTACGTCATCTTACCCCAGTATCTTCCCATTGTACAACCCCCTCTCTGTAGATTTCGTCATCTTCTGGAAGATCCCTTCTGAGCAGCGTTTTGGACATATACTTGTTTCCGAGATTGCTCTAGGTGCGAGTCATGCTGTACTTCGAGAAGTACTCGAGGGTGTGGAGAGCGCCAAAGTCAAGCGAAGCATGTATGCTGAGACGCAACGGGAGAAAACTGAAATGCTGCAAGCTATCCGGGATAGCGAGTGGAACGCTGAGATGAACCCGGTTGTTGTGATTGTGAAGGATGGTTTGGTGAGAGAGCATGATTTCAGCCAAGGGTGAGCACTCCTTCATATCTAGTAACGGTTGTTGAGCAGCTGTTGATTAGTGTTTGCATGGTTCCTGTGGAGTTCACGATTCGTAACCATTCCTTGTCCCATCCGTCGCGCTTTGTCCTTAGACTTGACCATCGTCAACAATCGTCGTGAGTGATTTTTTGCCCCATATACTGTCAACTGACAGTGTCTGTAGACATCATTTCCCTGCACCATATTGTGGCCGGACAACCTTCAGGGGGCTTCTGGCGCCGTTGCAGACAACATCTGTCCTCGCCCAGTTGTGCGCTACCCGACCAGGAACGTACGCACTGTCAGGCTGGCGGCTGGAGACTGAGGTAGGCGAACCCGACACGGAGGGTGGGTTATGGCAAGTAAGGCACCGTTACGAGCAGAGGGCGGTTACGGACGACTTGTCATCAATCGTTGTATCGGATCTCTCGCGACTATAATGTATGCATAGGGAATATATTACGGATATAACAAAACAGTGTAAGTATGACATTCACTTACACGCACGATGTGTATACAAGATAAGGTAATCAGTCTCTTTCTACCCTGGCCGCTCTCGCTTTCTCTCGCTCCCGTTCCTCAACTTCCTTCCTTGCTGCGGCGAGTCTCATTTTCTTCATTTTGATATTCATGAAGGTCTGCAGAGTGATGTGGTCAGCCTGTATCAAATGACCGGATGAGCCAAGGAGAACTTACGCCGACCATAAACTGCATCGTATTGAAGAAAGGCACCCACAGCTGTTTGGCCATTAGTTTTTAAGTAATCATGGACATGATGGGAGGTCATACTTCGACAGGAATGAACTGTTGTGCAATGGTCATGGACAACGGGGAAACCACCCATGATACCTACTGGATGTAAGATCACTGCCTGAAGGGATAAAAACTCCTGCTTACTCGGAGCACGGAGAAGAAGCCACCCTTTACGGTGCGGATGACCTCGTCGATGGATTTGGCACCATTAATGACAGCCATAGAGGCCAAGAACACTGGATATGAGCCTCAGCGCCAAAACAAATGAAACGAGTAAAGACTGCGCACCAACCGCGTTTATTGGCGAAATCAGCAAATTGCTCGCAAGAAGCTGCCCCAGCCTAGCCTTGAGCCCTGTCTTCCCAGCAAAAGCCTTCTGCAGCGTGCCGACGAGGAAATGTCCCACAGGAGCAGACACGAAGAACCCGTACAAAGCCATCTTGATGGCCTTGGAGTCAATACGTGCGCGCGAGAGAGCTTTCGTCAAGGGGGCCGCATCTTTTGGGATTTGAGGTGGCGGGAGACCGGCTGCGTTCGATCCAATAACTTCCTGGAGGAAACAAAATGTGCCTGCCGAACACGCATCCGACACGTTGGGCGTCATACGTTTTTGCTAGATTGAACGAAAGCTTACTGGACGTCAATGCCTTGGTGCGCAGTGGGTTTGTCGACAGCTGCGTGAGGTACCGCGCCAGCAGTGGATGCATGGGGGCTTTGTCTGCGCTCATAGTGGTTGCAGATATTTGGCCAGCTAGCAATGAGTGTTGAGCAATGCAACCGGCGCGGACCGGCTAATGCTGTATAAATGAAGTAGCCATAAACCGATTACCGTGTTAAATGATGATGAGGGCACGTGCGAATGCATCCTAACTTCTCGATACGAGTCACCCAGAATGTCCAGGAAAGTGTATAGCAAGCAACAAAAGTGGTATGTATCTATAGTAAAGTATACTATGTATTATCTGTCTAGGAGGATTAAAATGCAAGACACCGCTATTGCGATCCCTGACTAACTCTTTTTAACCCTGTAAGCTCTGTTAGCTTCTTTCCCCTCGCAAGCAATATACGAACACATACCAGGCTTTCACATAATCCGCAAACGACACCATGCAAATTGTTTGCCAGATACCGAGACCTATCCGGGGTGTGACACCACGATAGAGACCCTTGATACCGTTCTCCTTGTAAATGAAGCCGAGGGTGTTGAGAATAGTTAGTTTTGCTGGGCGGTTAGCATTTGCAGTGGCCTTGGCCATCGATTGCATCTGTCACGTGAAGATGTTGGCTGAAATCATAGTCAAGTCAATCATGGTGTTACACTAACCTCAACCCGGACGACCTCTATAGGCTGATTCCATGTAGCCAGTGCACCACCAATAGAGGAAGCCAAGATCTTGTCCATGGCACCAAGGCTGTCTTTTTCGCCCTTGCCGCGTATATTGCGGATCGAAGTTTCAGCAAGACGAGCAAAACCCATGCTGCCCACCGAGCATCAGCTGAGAGTACCATCACATTGTGTGAATATTACAGACCGAGAGCCCCAGTTGGTGCATTGTCGCACAGCAACAGCATTGACGCCCTTGTTGATGCCCTTGATACCTTCACGGCGGTAGATGTCCATGAACACCTGGAAAGTTGACCGTTCAACACCAACAGCGGCCTCCTTGTGTCGTGTGATTTCAACAGTCTTCATACACGTCGTGAATCCTGTAGGAGACATTAGCATAATATTCGCGATCATCGCATGCAAGTCAGTCCCGAAAGATGGTTAATTGAAGGCAACACAGTATTATGAACTAGTCTCAATAGATAAAAGTATGCATCACGCATGAAGAAAGCTTCTGTGTGAAGACCTACCCATAGTTGCATAAGCCTGAGCAACACCACCGGCCATACCACCCAAGAGACCAGCGGTAGCAGGGCTGACACCCATACCAACACCAGCGGTCTCGATTTCAGAAGCCGTGAAAAGAAGCACACCACCCTTAGTGGAGGCTTCAATCCAAGCCTATTCATGAAATCAGTATGAATTGAATACCTAGACGTTCACGAGGTAATCACTGACCCACGGAATCAGACCTTGATACATTCCGGCGATACCACCACGGGCCCATACCGCCTTGGTGGCCTGGAGCATAGTTTGTGACCGGTTGGCGGCCATTTGGGTCTTAAGGACTTCCAAGGGTTGACCAAGGGTCGTGACCTAAAGATAGGACTGTCAAATTTACTTAACACGATAAACACTCCCTCGACTTGCCTCCTGCAAGGGCGAAGATAGGTCAGTAAAAGTCACCCAACGGAAATGAGAGTGAACGCACAAACTATGACATGAAAGACGCATCACGACGCGTACATTAGCTGATAATCACGGCGAATTTTGAAACATACCATGTTCATGATAGCACCTACGGGAATTCACATTGTTTAGCATGTTTCATGAAGCAAAAACACGTAGACGCGCTGACCGACAGCAATGTTAGACCAGTTGATGCCTTTCTGGCCGGGTTCCCTTTGAATTGCCATCGTGTGCTAGTCGCCGCAGGAAGTGACCGGGTAGAAAAGAGAAGGTGAGAGAGGTAAAGAAAGATAACGTTGAAGTTGATGCGAATAAAAGGTTGGACGTTAACCGGTACCTTCCAAATGGGACCATTCTCAATGTAGAGGCGACGTCCATTGATTTCACAAAATAGCCCCAAAATAGCTAATTTTAGAGTGACATATTATCTCACATGACCTGACACGGGTGTCACTTTGGGGGTCAAAATTCTGTATAAGCGGGCGCAGTCGGAGCGCTCTACTAATCGTACGTTCGTCCAAGATTTTTATAAAGCCGAGTCACACAAGTACGTTGCTCGTACCCAAGGATGAGTCTATTGGTACAGAACAGCAGTAAGAAGTCGGCATAATTAAAGAGTTCCATTCAAACGATGCAGGATCTACAATGGTACAGTCGCATTAGAGAAAGACATCCAGATATGTGCAGTCATTAACCATAGGGGGTATGCAGTGAAAAGGAAGTTGATGCTAGACTGAGACATCTGACAGTGATAAGAATGATAGGTAAAAATGTGCGGGGAGTTTGTTATATTACGAATAGAGAGGGGTAAGGAAAGGAAGGGCAAGTCAACAATAACCCCGACAGAGCAGGATACCACCCGCAGACATAGTCCAACCACGAGGAGGGGGGATGGAAGCTGCGCGGAATCCATGAGGCTAGTGAATCCTGACGGCGGAGGGTTGGTGATCGAGCCTTCATGCATTGGATGTGCCGCTTAGTTGTTCGATATCTGCCTTTAATCTGCGGGGGAAACACGCCATGGTATGAGTACAAGTCAATAAATGAGATCCAAAGATAATCCAAAGATAACCATCCGCAGGACAAGTAAAGAAAGGTATGATAAATTATAGTAAAGTAAAGCGGCCATCACCGAGAAAAGTCAGAACAATCAGATAAAGTCGAAAATCACGGCCAGCGCGATCACTACCCCAAATACACTTTGAAGTCCAAAGACCTTGACATACCGAGTGATAGAGTCTTGGCTCTCTTCTTGCTCTTGCTCAAGATACTGGATCTCCATCGATTTGCGTGCGATGTCCTGGTGGACCTCGTCCAGCTTGTTCTGGAGCCCGTCAACCTCATTCCTGAGATCCCTGACGATGCGCTCATGATCAGCCACCACGTCGTGCATTTTCATGTTGTGCGCCTCGTGCATTCTCTGCAGTTCCTCCCTGGTGACCATAGTCGACGATGGGGACATTGCCCCGCTGTTTTTCGGTGCAGCTGCAGCCGCAGCCGCAACCTGTGCTTGAAGCGTGGCGATCTCCCCCTCCAGGTCGGATAGTCTAAGAGACAGCTCTGATTTCTGCGCTGCAAGCCTGCCGATCTCCTCTTCATGAGCAGCACGGAGGCTCATCACGTCTTCGACACGTCCACGAGCCGCTTCCTCGAGCTCCTTTGTATGATTGGCAGACATTTCCGAAAGGGATTCCTTTGTGACGGTAAGAACGTCGTTAAGCATGACATTCTCATCACGGAAGTTGGCAAGCTCTTTCGTCAGGCGATCGATCTCGGACGCCTGGTCAGCAGAGGTGGAAGCGGCGACGAATGCCGCCCGGGCATCTTCAAGCTGCGCCTTGAGGCTTTCCGCGTCAGACCGCGAAGACTCTAGCGCTGTCTTGGCTTTGGCAAGATCATCTTGCGTAGCACGTAGCTCGAGGCTCTGGTTACTTAATTTCTTCTCCAGATCGCCGACCTGCGATGTGAGAACGTCTTCATGGTCTGCTTTCAGTCCATCCACCGTCGACTGGTGGGCACTACGGAGCTGTTCAATTGTCGCTTGTGATTCAGCACGGAGCGATTGAAGGTCTTCGCTATGTACATCTGCAGCTTCATTCTGATGCAGCGGCAGAATTAGTGTAAGTTGTGACACGGTGACAAGATGATACATGCCTTAGCACGTTCAAATGCCTCCTGCAGGAGCAAATCGTGCTCCGCCTTAAGAGCATCAACTTTAGCATTGTAGCGTGCTTCTTGACTCTATGTCACCCATGAGAAATGATATTACAGATGTTAAACATAAACTCGCCTCCAGCTCGATAGTGATTCTCTTGATCTCCTCCGAAAGCTCAAGATGCTTGGAGAAAAATTCACTTTCGGTCTCCTCGATCTGACGCTCATGCTCCTCGGCAGTATTCTGAGCTTCGATCTTTGTCTGCTCATGGGCTGCATGAGCAGCAGCGAGCTCTTCCCGCAATGCTGCAAGGTCGGCAACAATATTGGAGAGCTCATCGGTGGCGGTTTGCAGCTCGCCACTGTGAGCTTCCTTGACCTCAGTCATCTGTTCAGCGTGTTGTTCCTCTCTGACTTTAGATGCAGCAAGAGCACTCTGAGTGGCTGCGACGGCATGGGCTAGTTCCTCCTCCACCCCTTTGAGGCGGTCAAGTACCTTCGCATGGTCGTCCTCTGCTTGCTCTTGACTCTCCTTCAACTCCAAAATCTCGACCTCCAGCTCTGAGAGCTTGTTCGCGTTTTCCTCGCGCTCCGCCCTGAGTTGCCTGACCTGGGCTTCGAGAGCGTCTGCATCAGCGGCTCGCTCGTCGGTTTCACTCAGCCTGACGTGGAAATCTTGAATTGTAGAAGCGTGAGAAGCTCTCAACGCTTCCAGTTCTGCGCTAATAGTTTCGTAGTCGGTCCTTGCCCTAAGAACAGCCTCGCGCTCGCTTTGAGCTGCTGCTGCTGCTTCGGAAGAAGATCGCTCGCTTGAGGCGCGCAGAGTCTCAAAGTTCTCGCGAGCTGCAACCAGTTCAGCTGTGAGAGAAACTACTTGACTCTGGAGGTCATAAACATTATTAGTGTGGTTAGATGACGCCCACTTTGCCGCATCAAGCTGAAAGAACGTGTCTGAGACAATCTGGATGCCTGAAAATAAATCACCTACCTCCCGCTTCATGGACTCGAGTAGAATAAGGACCCGTGAATGTTCAGCGCGATCTCGTTGCAAAGTAGCGTTGAGTTCTTGCAGGTCCGATACAGCAGCAGCCCTCTCTTGCTGCAGCTGCAGAAGTGAAGATTGACTTGCTCCAGCATCTGCACGAGCCGTATCTAGAGCTACTGAAAGGTCGGCAACCGCCTGCGTTTTTACTGAGAGCGCATCCATCGCCTCTTTGAGCTAAGAGGAACTGTCAGCAATAAGCTAAAGCCAAATACAAACACCTCACTTTCTGTTGCATCTCTTCTACAGATTTTCCATCATTAACTTCTCGAATGGATGAGATTGAAGTAGCCTGTCGCGTAGGGGCCACTATCGAAGAGTTTCCCTTCGAGGATGACGTTGAAGGCGTTCTCCTCACAACATCTGATATTGAAGCACGAGGACGAGAGACAGCAGAAGCAGCGGCATTGGACCTCAATGACGCAGTGGAACCAGAAGGAGAAATAACAGAAGAGCGCGAAGGTGCGCTGGCTTCAGCTGGAGGTTTGGAAGATGTTAAGGATGCCAATAAAGAACCCCTCGACTTTGATGGCGGAGGGTTGCCCGTAGCAGATGGCGCCCTTGGAGGGAGCACGGATGATCGGCGAGATGGGGGAACGGGAGGGCTTCTAGAAGACGCCATGGTGGACGCTGTTTTTACTGGCGAATTGGCAGGGGGAGTGCTGATAGATTTCCTCAAAGATGAAGGAGCAGAAGGGGTGGTTTTCGCAGTAGTGAGAGGAGTTGAAGTAAGGACCTTGCTCGCAGGGCTTGGTTTCGTACTAGTAGCGCCAGATCCAAACGTGCCAGAATTCAATACCTTTGCTCACATGGCTAAGATGAATTGAGTCAGACTGAGGTGAGGCAAACACACCTTCTTCACGGTTGGCGTAGGCGGTGCAGATCTTGTCGGAACAGCTTTAGCGGATATGACTGGTTTCTCCTTTCCTATTTTCAAGACGGCCTTTGGAGCAGTGAGCTTCTTAGTCACCTCCGGCTTTGTGGCAGGTGCAGCATCCTTAGGCGTGTCACCGGGCTGCGTGGCTTCCTGCATGACTATTTGATTGATCACATCATCATCTACTGCGCCATCGGCAGACGAGCCAATTTCGCCCTGTGTGACTGGGTCTTCTACCACGACAAACGCCTCATGTTCATCATGAGGTTCAGGAGACACGCCATCCTCGGCAGCAAAGTTAACCGCAGTTTCGAGGTCGGTAGTTCGGGGAATGTTCTCTGTGTCAGCCATAATCACTAAAGATGATGGCGGGGTTGAAAGAAAACGTGTTGAGACCGGAATTCGAACGGTCAATTGATGAGGGAAAGAAATAAAATACAAACCAGAAAATCTAACATTGCCGATCACGGGACGCGCCCAACTTGGCGCCGGCCGGCACCGAATCATTTTTATCCGTGGGCTAGGGAACACAAATTCACATATTTCGAAGCCTGTGACAAGGTCTAAAGGTCTACATCTAGCGCATACAACAAACTACTTGAGGTCAGCATACAGATTCAAAGCATTCAAAGCAGGTTCATCGAGGGAGCTATGATTATAGCTCAGGACAGAGACCTTACCAACGTCTTTAGTTCCCCTTATTAATAGCACAACTAAAAAATGCACTTACTCCTCCAGGTTCAACGTTGAAACGAGTTCCTGATGATCAAACTTGAACACAAGATATTACAAACAACAGTCGGTTGTATCATACCTAAAGCGAGTTCGAAGTTTATCCATCGGGAAATGAGGACACGATTGAAGTGGCCATGAGCAATGATTAGCACGTCGCGTGTTCCCTTGCCCTCTTCGAAATATTGTCTGTGGTACTCACGAACCTGACAGAAATGAGATTTGCAGAGTATGCAACTAAAGCACCGACCTTAGTGATCACAGAATCAACGCGATCGCGCATCTCCTGAGCACTCTCGCCTCCGGGACAGCTAGATTGGTCAAGTCGATCGGGAAACATTGAGTGAGACCTGGTGACAACTTACCCGTCTCTCCAAATATCCCATTTGGGGTCTATAGCAAGAATTTCATGTTTGAACAAGCCTTCGTATTTCCCATAGTCCCATTCTCTAACGGACTCATCAATGATATGGTCCGGGACCTTGGACAAATGTTCGAATAACAAGTGGAATGTTCTGTGCGCTCGCTGACGAGGAGATATAAGGGCAACACAGAGATTCTGTGGATCGATAGGTCCTGCAAAAGCAGGAACAGTATGAATTGGGCAACCAATGTAAACAATATGATACTGACTGCCTTCGCCGACCAAGATGTGTGCTTTGGACTTGATTTGTTCCTCTCCACGGACTGTCAGAGGAATGTCGCTTGTTCCAGTCTAGCGAGGTCGTGTTGACACATCGAAACGAGAACGTCTCGAGTACTTACGTGCCGTCTATCGCCAAAAAAATATAAGCCATGACTACACCCTTATAAGCCCAAGGACCTCACCCATTCAAGGACCATTCTGTTTCACCTTTAAAGAAAATCCGAGTCAACTCTTCTACTTAGTGCAAAATATGAATAGTACTGTGCGCACCATGTCGAATAAGAAACAGTCTTGGTGTTGGAGGGGTCATGACGCTAATAGATGACGGTTAACACTGGTATCGATTATCAGTGAGTGAACCTGAGAACTGTGGGTAATAAAAGGAGGCCATCCTAAATTGGTCCCGCTTAAGTGGTAGTGACTAAGTATAATAAGACTGAGTGCTGTAACTTGAAACAATTTATACAAGTCACCACCGAAGCCACAGTTTGCCATCTGTGCCATGTTCGACGATTGTAATGTCTCGCGGTTATGTTTTGCCGTCATTTGCTAACGATACACGTAGTTGTCGAGCACGCTGCTCCAACAGCAGGTCATTCTCGTGGCACTGCGCCTCTTCCACAAGTCCAGTACGAGGGTTACGAGCCGTCGCCTTATGACAGCGAAATTCAGGCCGAATTAGAACATACTGGAGCCTTGGTGTGTGAACAAATATCAGAAGAATTCATTCACTGAATCTTCAAAGGATGCTCCATTACCGAGCCCAGTTACGGCCAACACACCATTATTCGACCTCGGACGTGTCCAATATACGCTTCCATCTCCTCTCGTGTCTTTGGCAGTCTCCTCAGATGTTCTTGCCATGGCATTAGCGTCAAATACCATAGTTCTCATCGAGCTCTCTCATGCAGAGCATGTCGTTACGATCCCCATCCCACGAAAAGCGACCGAATTGACTATACACAAGATCTTCCTGGACCCATCAGGCCGCCATCTTATCATCACTTCCACTCAAGGCGAGAACTGGTATTTATACCGTGGCTGGAAGAAGCCTAGGCAACTCAAGTCGTTCAAGATGGTCATCGAGAGCGTTGCGTGGAATAAGGCTGCGTTATTGGCATCCACCCACTCCATGTCAACAAGAGAATTTTTGATCGGCACGCGGAATGGCGGTATATTCGAAGCTGTGTTAGATGCTGGCGAGGATTTCTTCAAATCACAGGAACGGTACTTGCAACTTCTGTTTACCCTCCCTGAAAAGTATCCAGTCACCGGGATCAAGTTTGACCTATTTCCCCCCTCTGATCTGCGGAATGCCCTGGTTATCGTTACGACTCCTTCACGAATATATCAATTTGCAGGCTCACCAGATCGGCGGTCTGAGGAGGGTGGTCGTGTTTTCTCTTCCTTGTTCGCCGCATATCGGGAAACTACGCCGAGTGAGTATTGGGTGCTTAGCAGCATAGCTCTTCCCTGACATGAATAAGAAATATCCGAACTACCTGGAAACCTGCAGTATTCCGAACTTCATTTCTACACCCCTAACTCAGACCAAGCACTCTCCCTCCCGAAGAATCTTGCTTGGATGACTGGTGTGTTTCTTTGTGTTTATGATTTCCTTCACCTAATGCGAACGTTCGTAGCCCCTGGTATCTATCACGGGACGCTCAATTTCGACCCGAATTCTGACGACCACATCGATTCAACACAACTCCATCCATACCCATCTTTCTTCCCCGGCACATCCCCTGATACCTCTCAGTCACCCCCAGAAGTCCCAGTCTCGATTTCCCTGACGGAGTTCCACTTCATCTTGCTATACAGGGACCGCATTGTTGGTATCTCCACCTTGAATGGAAAGCAGACTTATGAGGATGCCATACCGTTGGTAGGTCATACATATCAACGCAGGTCACATTGTTGCTGAGGGTTGACTTAGAGGCCAAATGAAGTCGTACGAGGACTTGCTGCTGACCCAGTTCGAAAAACATATTGGGCTTACACGGATCAATCCATTTTCGAGCTTATCGTTGGCAATGAGAATCGGGACGTCTGGCAGATATATCTGGCTCAGCAGAAGTTTGACATCGCACTTCGGTATGCAAAGGTCGGTAATATTACATAGGTTACCTTCACTGGATGCTGACTGATTAGTTGAGTGCAGACGGCGGGCCAGCGAGATAGCATCCTGTCCGCTCAAGCCCATGCATTCTTTGATGAGGGTCGTTATTTCCAGGCTGCACAGTGCTATTCTCAGTGTTCTGCGCCATTCGAGGAAGTTGCATTAAAGTTCTTGGATGCTGGCGAACGGGATGCACTGCGCTCGTACTTGATTTCAAGACTCGAGCGGACACGGAAGTCGGTGAGTTTTCCCTCTGCGATATCCAGCAATTGGGCCCTCACTGTCTTTCCATGGTAGGACTTGACTCAGCGGATGATGTTGGCAACATGGCTCGTCGAATTCTATCTGAGCAGATGTAATGAGCTGGACAACCTATGTGCTTCTGAATTGGTGACTAGCGATGCCGAAAACCTGCAAACTCAGCGTGCGATACTCGAAGACGACCTACGACAATTCTTCGATACATATAAGGTACACCATTCTATACATGATTTACTCACTTGAACATATCTTCCCCAGAGTAATCTAGACAAAAATGTTGTTTATGAATTGATTCAAGGTCATGGGCGGACTGACATGTTCCTACACTACGCTACAGCGGTCGGTGACTTCGAACGCGTTATTGCACACTGGATATTAGAAGAACAGTGGACCAAGGCCATTGATGTACTCAACCGCCAGGTAAGCATTATACTTGTGCACCGCAATGTCCCTGACTAACTGGAGGAAGACGAACCCTGAGTTATACTACCGCTTCGGTACCGTGCTGACCAGGCAAGCACCAAAAGAGATGATTGAATCCTGGTTAAAACAACCGTCTTTGGATCCCTTGCGCCTCATTCCTTCCCTACTGCAGCTGCAGCATCTCCCTCGCGACCCGCTGTCTCCCGACCACGCTGTGCGGTACCTCAGTTACGTGGTGTTTGAGCAGGGTGACAAGTCACCGATGGTTCATAACCTTCTCGTGACATTCCTTGCGACTCGGCTACCTCGTTCTTCAGAAGAGGATGGCCCATTGCTAAATTTCTTGACCTCTGCGCCCTCGGATCCGATGACAGGCAAACCATACTATGACCTCGACTACGCTCTTCGAGTGTGCAAAAGAACGGGGCGCATCCAATCATGCGTCCACATTTATTCGCAAATGGGTCTTTGGGAAAATAGCGTGGACCTGGCCTTGGAGAAGGGTGACTTGGAGCTTGCAAAGGAAAATGCCAACAAACCGGAGGACGACGCACCGTTGCAGAAGAAGCTTTGGCTCAAGATTGCGCGATACGTGGTGCAGGATAAACAGGACATTAAAACGTAAGTGAGATCTTCGTCAGTGGGCCTTCCTGCTCATGAGTCTGTGTAGCGCAATGCAATTCTTGGAGAACACGAATATACTGAAGATTGAGGATATTTTGCCCTTCTTCCCTGATTTCGTCGTCATTGACGACTTCAAGGAGGAAATCGCGCATGCTTTGGAAGGTTACTCGGCCCACATCGATGACTTGAAACGAGAGATGGACGATGCGACTCGTACTGCGGAGTCTATCAAGCAGGACATCGCTGAGTTGAAGAATCGTTTCGTAACTATCGATGCGGGGGAAAGGTGCTCCGTTTGTTCGCAGCCTTTGTTAACGAGGCAGTTCTACGTCTTCCCCTGCCAGCACACCTTCCATGCAGATTGTCTGATCGGATTGGTATGTTTACTCTTGCTATTAAAGAGAAAAAGATTGTACTGAATCGCACGGTCGTCAAGGCAAAAGAATATCTTCCTACACATGCGCTCCGGCGGATCATTACTCTGCAGACCGAGCTGGTGAAGGGAGGTCAAAAAACCAATCTTGATAATGCAGTCTCTGTCACGCCAAACGGGCATTCGCGCCAGGCAGCTCAACAGCGCACACTCCTGTCTGCTAGCTTTGGAAATCCTGTGCAGAATGGTAGCAAGGCAGCGAATCTCCTCGGACGAAATCTACTTTCTGCTGGAGACCGCCTGAGAGATCTTATTGTTCCAGATGCGCTGGCTTCGGTTGTATCTGCACCGGGGTGGATACCGGGTATGAGTGGGGGGAAAAAGGTTGGGGTGGATAAAGACATTGAGAAGAAGGTAGAGAAGTTACGGGCCGAGCTGGACGACGTTCTCGCGAGCAGCTGTCCGCTATGCGAGAGTGTGGTTGCAGGGTTGGATAAGCCATTCGTGAAACCAGGTGAATTGGACACGACCTGGGCGCTGTAGGGACGGTACATTGTATGGACATAGCATGCTCTAATACAATATCTCTAGCAGTGGTTAACCATGAATTTTTTTTGTGCGTCCTGCTTTTCGTCGTAGCCTCGCGGTTTTTCTAGCTCCCATCTTGGTTACAATTAGTCTTGAAATGCGGATACAGAACCTGGATGTACCTTTGCTTTATCTTCTTCCAGTCTGCGCCGCTCCTCTGCTGCGTTTTTCCTCTCGAGGGTGATTTCTCGTCTCCTACGCCACAGGATTAGATGTGATCCCCAACACGATGCAGAAATTGTCACTCACCGTTGCTTCTCAGCATTTTTCTCATTTTTGAGCTCGGTTTCCAACTTCTTTGCAGCGTTGGTTTTTGTAGTCTTCTTCATTCGTTCCTCAAAGTTGGACCTGTGTCCGACAGAACATTGCGTTCGACTAGTTGGGGAATGATGTTTTGTCCAGATTGAGTGAAGTATGGTACGTACAAGGTCGCTGATTTTTGTGCCTTCCATGATTTCCCAGAGACACGCCCATGTGATGAGGAAGTGAGAGGGACGAGCTCCATTGTGGTTTGATGAAGGTGTTGATGTCCATATTAGGATGGTAGATAATGTTTACGTAAGTTAATTTAATGAAGAGTCTCCAAGGTGAATTGTTCACGGTGATCTCGAAGTTACTTATGTTTTTTTGTTGGTTGATGCGTACTCTCGCGTACCGATCGAGGCCCTGTACGTACCATCGGAGGATAGTTTAATAAAATTAATTTTGTGAACCGAAAGACTTTGTTTTTTATACGTGGGATTATTTATATTCCATAATGTGTTAGAACCAAGTCGGAAGCATATCTTACCTTGGACCAAGTTCTGCGGTCATGTTGAGGTCCGTCCATTCTCCATGGGACCCTCAAGACGACCTTCGAAGCGCCCGCTCCTATGCTCCTCATCACACTCATTTTTCCTCAATATCCGAATTTCCCGATTCCCCATCAGTCTACAGTCACGCTTACTTCTCTCCAGACGGCAGGGATATCGAACCGAATATTAGTTCATATTGTTATGATGGACCAGACACCTCCAGCCAGCGTCGGCTATCCGTGTCCAACTCCGACTACCTTGATGATCATGCAGCGAGTAGCTTGGACCTTGATGATGAGGACGTTGCGAGTGTTTTAATTAACTCCGCAGATGCAACCGACGACACGGAGAATGACGACGAAGATGATGATTCCTCCCATAGGATAAGTGTTCAGGGCCCAAAGATACGGTTTCACTCTCGAGCTCCTTGGGAAACTGGAGAAGACACCATTGACGAGAACGACTCGGATCATAGTGCCATGTCCACCGCGTTTGGCAAGAAAGTCAAAACTAAGACTACGAAGGCTGATCTCATGCGGCACTTTGGCAAGAGTTCCTCCGCCAGACCCAGCGCCGAGTCAAGCCGTTCTCAGTTTCAGTCCAATGGTTCTTTTGAAATTATTGCGGGTAATCATTCTAACTCGCGAGGTGCCTTATAGTACGTGTTTATCTCTCTTACTGTGTGAGGTTTTGACCCCCAACGTTCAGCACCCTGGCCCAGGAATCATTCTCGACCTCCTCTTTGACTGTTCCCACCTCTCAACGGTTTCCTGCCCCTTCGCTAAGAAATCGCCACAATTTTTCTCTTCCCCGCACTACAAACTATCCACCCACAACTCACTATGACGAACACACGTCAGAAGAAACTCAGTCTGCCACTAGCTCCTTGCGAGAAATGGGACATATTTCTCGGCCGTCGTCCTCCACACAAGATACACCCGGACCATACTCTCCAGTTTCGGAGGTTTCACGAGGTCACGAACGTAGTGATACTGTCTCGTCGTTTCATACTTCCCAATGCCGTCTGTCTCACGAGGACTTCGTACATCCCTATGCCAACCCTGATTTGGTGGCTTCTTATACCCCTCCTAGACCTGCTCAGTTCCGTTCTACCTTTGGACATGTCTCGCGAAGCGATTCGGCTGCCACCGTAATTGACTCACTAAGTTCGCGGTCCGGTGCTTTCTCATCCACTATAACACCAGACACCTCTGCCTCATCCATACCATCACGAGATCACGTCCCTTCCACAGGCATGCGCGTTCATGGCAAAGATATTTCTCCTCCCATCACAGTCCTCCACTCCAACGACCTCAATTCCGCGCAATGCGACCAGAGCACCAACTTACCGTCTTTTCACCCCCCACCCGTAATTGAAGGTGTTCCAGGTTGGAATGCTTATCCCTCTCCAACTGTCACTTTGATATCGCTGCAGGAGGCACAAGCGAGAGAAAGGACCCGCAGTGCTACCGCCAATGCCATAGTTTCGTCCCCCTCTCAGGTCCATGAGACTACTTCACGCGTCCCTTTTCCTGAGCCAGACGACTCTGCCAGTATAGCGAGTACTGAGACTTCTGCTACTGGCAACTTCAAACGGGTTCGTGCTCGCTCCACTAGTGCTGGCGCTCGTGCCAAAGGTGTCCTTCATTCAGTTGTTGCGGCATCTTTCCATAGTAAGCCTGAGCGAAGGGGTTCAGAACCCGAAGTCGCTAATTCCAGCGGACAAACCCTGAAGCACAAGAAGAGCGGGTTTATGAGACTCTTTAACGGGCGTGAGCGGGAGAAATGTCGCGACAAGGGGAGGAGTCCGCCGCCCCCAGTTCCGCCTTTGCATGGTGTTTACTCAGACTACCCTCACGGAGGGAACGAAGGTAGCAAATCGTCGCTTCCGACAATCCCACCTCGCTTGTCGTCCTTAAGCTCAGATGCCGGGAGCAGCACTGCCCTCAACGAGTCTTCATCGGATGCCGAACAGGAGCTTTCCCCAAAGTTGTCCTCACCTTCGCTGAAGCGCGTCCCACCCTCGTTGTACATATCCACTGGTGCATCAAATCACTCGCCGCTCTGCGCTGAACCTCGACCCACAGACCCGGCTCAGTCACCCCAGTCTGGGAACAAAACACCTGGACGTCCTCAGCTTGGGGCCATTGACTTTCAAGCTCTCAAACTACGTCCAATGTCTACGACGTTTAGCTCTCAATTTGCAGACATTGTTGCCATGCCAGAGGTAGAGCATGCGCCAGAACTCGAACTTGACACGCCGACATCTACGATCAGTTCAGTGGCAGCGCTCTCGCCCTTCACTCCTGGATTGTCGCGACCCAGCGATGATAAATCATCGCCAGTGGAACAGTCCCTCGTAATCAAGACTTTGCAAGAGCAGATGATAGCGTCGAAGACGGCCTGGCAACGCCAGATCTGGGAACTGCAAGGTCAGGTGAAGCACCTGCAAGCTGAAATCGAGGACCTCCATGCTGTGAATGAAGACAAAGGATATTGCGAACACTGCGGTAGGGGTGGTCTCAGAAAGGAGCGTGAAGCTTCTAATGCAGGAACGAAGAAAATTGGTGTTGTCGACAGACCTAGAGGACGCACGGGCGATACCACTCGCTTCGTTAGCAGGATCTAGGCTGATGTCTGCCAATTACCACGACTACCCCATTCACTTATCTAGGAAGGTTGGATCGCTATCATGGTACTCGTCACTCATTATTTCTTGTTTGGGCCACATTAAATATGACTGCTAATCAGTCGATTGTGTGCGTTTTGATATCTGGGCTTACACCATCCATCTAGCTCTTGTCTTTATGTATAACTTCTTGTTTTTCCTCCCCCGTCGCTAATTAGGTATAATTCTATTCATCTTATAAACTTATCAGTAACTTACCACATTCTTTCTGGCGCCTTCCCCGTTGTCGTTCATTGTTGATACCTTTGATTTGTTCCTACTTTTCTGTCCGGTTCACACATACCTCTCAATCGGCATATCTCTTTGAGTACTGTATACTGTTAGTTATGTTTTCTCGCAAGCAGATGTATGTGATATATAGAAACAGTCTAGCTGTCCAAAAGTCCTATGCATGTATATAAGAGTTCGACCAGCTCAGCTCTCGTCGTCTGCCCCCAACAGCCAGCCAAGGCCTCGTTGAAGCACTCGACTTGCTTGTTGGGAGACGTCTTCACCATCCAGCCTGCGGTGGCTTTCGTCTCGACTTCCCGACCTGGCTTGACCCTCGCGACTCTCCGAACGCTCGCGTCCACCAACTCTGAAGGGGAAATTAGATGCCACGCGGCTGAAGGCTCGACCAGCGAGGGCAGCCGCATCCTCGGCATTAAGAAGGGGAGTTGTGGGAACGTGGAGATTTTTTAAGCGTGATTGAAGGGAAGAGACAGGTTTTGTAGTGGCAGGTTTCGGACGAGGGGAATGATCAGCAAGCCGTTCCTTGCGCACCTCCAAATCCTCTTGTTCCATTCGCCGCCAAGGAATCAAAATATCGTTCAGTTTGTCTGCCGGGCACAGCTCCAGCGCACGACCCATAAGCGTGAGCTTCTGTTCAACGTCCGGGAATTCTGGGTGCCGCCCGAGCTGGAAGCAGGCGAGCCAGCAAACTTCGCTGGCCTCCTGGAGTCGTGGGTCCTCTGACCCTGATAATGCAATAGCTGAGCGAAGCTTGAACACTACGTCGATCATCTTTTGGTTCGTATCAAAAGCCCGCGTAAAATCCTCCGCTTGTAATGCGGCGTCAGATATCATTGCGAGAGTTTTCACCTCTGCAACAACGTCGCCTCGGAACCCGAGTTTGTGAAGGAGGTCGAGCATTACTTGTGTATGCTTATAGGCGTCTGCATTGCTCGAAAGGACCCGGGAGATTAGGGACAGGCGGTCTTTGGTGAGTCGTATCTCAATGGGTAAAATGGGAATTCCTGGTCGAGACATGACATTGAATGAAGAGAGGCGGGATGTGGCCTCGATGAAATCTCGCTCCTTTGTTAACTGTTGAGATGGCGCAGGAACGTCCAAGCTAAAGGGAGTATATGAGTACCTGGTATCCTCCGGTATTATGAGGGCTCACCAGTCATAGGCAAGCTTCATGTCGCCAACTTTGTAATTAGCGGAGCTTGCGTTATCATAAAACTCGCGAGACGCGGCAAGGCAGAGATCTTCAATTTTGGAGGATTTAAGGGCTAGCTTGCTGTGCTTGGAATGAATAAGGTCTTTGGCGATATCAAATCCTGATTGACGGTTGAGCATCGAGTCAAGACCAAAAGCTGGTTTACTCACGACCAGAGCTCAGAAGCCCGCTGAAAAATATGGATGACACCTCTTCTTCCGTCAAAAGTCCAAAGGCACTTGGTACACCAGATTCATTCCTCCCACAAAGTTTTAGCATGTCATCAAGCAACCATTCCCAGTCCTCCATCTCGCCGAGCTTGTCGGCGGTGGTACCAGTGCGACGCGCCATCCTGTTGGCCCAAGCACGCTGTTCTGTGGCATTGCCTGCGCTCTGGAGAAACCAGCGTAATGGTGCGGGAACGTTCCACCGCGCAAATATCTCTCCGGATTCAAGATGGACGTCAAGAATATCGAGCGCGCGCGAAAGCGAGGCGACTGGAAGAGGCTTGAAGAAAAAAAGTAGATCTGTAGGGCTACATTGAGGGTGCGCTGTGGATGGCGTCACGAATTCCCCAAGAGAAACGATCGTAGCGTCTGCTTCATCTGCTTGGTCTTCGGGACTTGGGCCAATGTCCCATGCGGGAAGGCACTCAAAAATTCGGCTCATTGTGACCCACTCGGTGAGGCTGTTGTTGCCGTAAAGGCAAGCCAGAGCAAGCCGTACAGCGTCCTCATCGTTCTTGATGACCCTTTGTGGTGGAAGTAATGTCGGTTTGGAGGCTTCAATGACTGCCGCGACGATATCCAACGGTGCACCAAGAATGTAATTATGAAGAAGACGGTCAGGAAGGTCTGGGTCAGGCTGACCAGCTCGTTCCGACCGCGACTCCAAGACGAAGAGATAGGGCATGATTAACCGCGAGATATCCTTAGCTACGGTGTCTGTTGTTGAATGAGCTAGGTATGCACCCACGACTTGGGACGGTTCCATGTTTCGCCAGCGCGCTAAAGTCCAATCCTCATCATCTTGAACCCACGCCCGAGGAATGTCGTAAACCAACCGGGTCATCAAGCTCAGATCTTCTCCTAGCTCATCAAGGTCTGGGATGCCTAGCGAGCCACCGTGCTGCACAAGGGAAAGTGCTATGTCTAGCATCCCTGTCGATGATATGACCTGGTCGACGCGTCTCCGGTACCAACTAGTCAATTGTTGTGCAGACAGCAGCTGACTTTCTTGGGAAGTAACGTTGGCTGGAGAGGGATGCAGAGCTTCGAATTCAGCTGAGAACTTCATTTGTGCAAGAGCCGCTTGAACCTCTGTTGACTCTACCCAATCTTCTTCCGTCCGCCATTTGTGTAACGGGCTTGCGAGCTCTTTGTCTGTGGTCATATCATAAGCTGGAAGAACGTCACAGTAGTCGGAAGGGTTAGAGTGACACGGTATGCTTTCCAGAATGGTGAAGCGGGACGGCCACAGACACGAGCGGTGATACGTTAGAAGTGTTCGTACAGCGCCGAAACACTCCTGCGATGCATAGAAGCATGCCATATCCAAAATGTCCTCTGTCAAAAAGTCCTGTAGCGGTATAGGAGGTTGAACAGGAGTTGCTGCGTGAGCAATGATGGAAGCTTCCACTTCCTCTTTCCAAGGGTCATCTTCCCATTCTTCATCAATCCCTGAATTGTCTTCTTCGTCTCTCTTCTTCGCCAGAAGTTCCTTATAGATCTCGGCGAAGGAATTCAATCTGTCGAGGCGTGCAAGTAGAGCAGTCCGAATGAGACACAGTTGAGCATCTTCAGGTGTGTCAGTGAAGTACGCGCTAAGCAGTTCTTTAGGCTCATTTACAGCGTCAGAACTTCCAGAAGCCCTAGAGGGTAGGAGAAGGACCTCTTTGCACCTCTGCACTGCTGCGCTCGTTCGATTGATTCCAAGGTCGATGAGGGAACGTTGAACTACTTCGTCGCTCACGAACCGGTCGACGCAGGCAGCTGCCACCCACAGGTCATCGTTGGCTGGGACAAGAGTGTCCTGAACATCGCTGACTGTAATTTCCTGGTCTTTGAGAGTTTCCCAGCGAGTATATGACGACTCAGTGGAGACCATGGTGGTAATGAGGAGATGATGAACGACCTTGGGGCCTCGAGTTAGTAGTGCTACACTCTGCAAAGTACGCCACGTGCATACCACCTGCGTGTGATTACATCAAGTGTTGTGAAATTGTAATCAAACCTTATGATCAACTCAAAATCAACTTGAATATTTAGTGCCAAGTCACTCTTTGAAGGCTGCAAACAGCTGTAATTGCTGCACCTCCATCATCTCCAAACATTCATCCTAATATACCATCACAGGTTGGAGGCGGTCCCCGACCAGTGACCGTACAGTCCAGAAACCCGTATGTTTTCATACCATTTCTTTCTTCTCAAGAATCATGTTTACTGATCTGAAGCATGTATGAAATATTTATTGTAGTGTCATCGTGCCTATAAAATGAGTCTGTCCGAATCATTTACAAAGCACTTCTCAACGCCCGCTTTCAGAGCGAGCCCTTCCGCTTAGACTCGTGACCAGTCCGTCTACCTTCCGCTACCCACCTGGGCAAGCTCAGGCTATTGATAGGATTGACTTGTAGGGAGAACACTCTGATGCTAGTGATTCGGAGGGTAGCAGGCCACTGACAATCAAGCAGCCACCTCTAGAAATATTATTGGATAGTCTTTCTAAATGCATCCTTGGCTTGCGGACCTTTTGTCTGCTTGGGGGCTGGTGCAGCGAACAAAGAGATCTTCAGTTCTTGCTTGCAAATTTTGGCAGGAGATCAGCACCCCTCTGTTATACCGAGAAATCCATCTTCGCCACATCGGAATAGTCGCAGTACTCCTCGGTACTTTGCAGTGCAATACGCGACTTGGCGAGATGATTATGGACATCAATGTGTCTTGCCATGTAATGTCCCGGTACTTCCAACGCATCTTGAGGATGAGCTCAAATTCCACGCAATTATCGCTAAAGTGGGTGTCAGCTACCTATCGGTATTCTCTATACGCCAGTATGACCCCTCGAAAGTAGTCCACCTCGACGTTGGAAGGAGCGTTTGTCAATAATTCTTCTATGCCTTCCGCAGTGTAAAAATCTCACCATCTTGTCTTTGTCCTTGATATCTACGACAAGGATTGTGTCAGATATTTTACCCTCGAACACCTCCAGGAATGTCAGATTACCGTGTTGTGGTCCTCTTACCGCAGCCTGTAGACTTCCTTAATGCAATCGCTCTGAAGTGGAAACTGCCTTGCCTTCGCTGTTTCACGGGTATGAATGGCGACTCAAACCATCCCAAGTCTCGCAGTACCTCAAAATTTTGGATGCACACGGAAAACACTTGGAAGACTTTCCATCACTGCTCCCCTCAACCGCATCCAGCGGGCCATTGAACTTCTTCTGCGCTTGAAACGTGTTCAGTCGGTTATAGACCGCCGCCTGTCTGGAACACCTTGCAATATTCCCACATATGACGGAACTCGCAGCTGAGTCGGCCCATGAGCCCCTTCTGGGCATGCAAAATGTCCACTGATTTCTTCTAGATCACTGTTCCTCGCCTATGTATGGGAGGGCTTTGTTGCACAAGACTTTGCGGTGGATAGATATCTGGGTGACGTGGCACCTCTCCCCAATGGCGCCGCCCGCCCATGGCATGCCACACAGGTGTTATGGAAGTCTCAGTGCTTTCGGCAACTCCAAGCCATTAGGTTTTTGAATCGGGCGCTGCTCAGAACTACAAGGTTACCTCTCCACCTAGTCATCCCTACCGACTCGGTGCAGCACCGCGACACCTTGGAGTGGCGTTTTCCAGGGGTCCAGAGTCACGTGCAACATGATGCAGGACATATACGGGACATGGCCGTATGTGCTGGCCATGAATCGTTCGGAAGATTGAATCACGCCCACATCGATTCGATGCCAGGAGACTCCGACTACGATAGTGATGACCAGACATTCGAGAACGTCTCCTTGGTATTATATTCAGCATATGACATCGAGGAGGATCTAGAAACGATTGAATATTTCCCGTTTGTTTGTTACGATGATCTAGAGAGGCCTCGAGGACGAAACGAACGTAGATCTCGAGACGGCATTGCACATTTACCGGGACATTTTGGGTACATGATGTTACTGCGATCGATGGTGTACTTCACGTCTTGCGACGAGCATTCAGCGCTCAACATAAATATGTAGGATCATATCCGTACATATGGCTTTTACCTCGATAAATAGTCAGAACTTTCATCCGTAAGGTGAAACTACGATACTTTTACCAGAGTAAAGAGATGATATGCGGTCTACGCGTGGCCAAGCACTGCAAAACCACTGACATGTGAACGCCTAATCTAAGATGTGTGGGTCCATGAACCTCCCATACCAAAAGAAAGAAAGAGAAATGAAAACTGAGCGATCAAAACAAGGTTTCCTAAGGCAACAACGTAAACAAACGACAAACTTTTGATGTAGCATTTATGAGCTTACTTCGTCTCTCAGGTATTCACCAACATCACTAGGAAAGGATGCTTCGTAAGACACAGCAAACGTGATGATGGATAGAACCTACGCTTGATGAAAGACAATTATGGCTGTTGGGTCTAGTTTCCGGGTATCTACTGTTGACCGAGCTGTGACGCCAAAGCCCTACCAAAATGATGAGTCTGTGCCGAAGGCATCAGAAAAGAGTACGTACTAATGGTACATCATTCATACTGAAGACTACCACCCCTTGATGTTCAGGAGTATCTTCTGTTATGCGGCCAAGATGCGCCTTCACAACATGATTACCGTACAGGAACGGCATCTCTCCGTTTGGTTTGATCCAAACCTATCGGACGTCAAAGTAAATAATTGCGCTACAGAAACTACCAGAAGGGCAGCAAGTCCATAGGACACACCTTATATTTTGCATATTGTGCAATATGGTCAAGCGCTGTTATGTGCAACTTGAACTTGCCACTTTTACTGAATTTTCCGAAGCAAGTGCCAACGCTGACGAAGTTTGGCCGAGCGACCGATATGCTCATGCGCATCGACGATTCTGAGACATAGTAGACCCTATCTTTATGCAGTCTGAAACAATATGGCTCATCCTTGCGGTCGATGAGGTGGATGAGGTTCTTTCCCTAATTTTTATAGGGTCAGTGAAGAAGGGGTATCAAAACAGAGGCAATTATACGCACGATGTAGTTTGCAAGTTTTGTGAAAACTGCTTTGCTCTCGTCTTCTGTGAGGGGACGCATTGCAAAAATTGAAGTTACTTGGGGTAGATGAGGCTAGAGTGACAGTTTGCAATGAAATTGACTGTGAAATAAATAGATTTCCGAGTAACGAGGTGAGGGGCAAGTTTCGATTTCTCATCGGGAATGTCCGAAAGCACAGCTTACTTAAACAGATCTATGTTAACGGTTAGATCAAGTTCGGGACCAATTTGAGAACACCGTGATTAGTACCTAGCTCCTTGCACACCACGAGACACAAAGATTGGCCCAGCTGACTCGACTACAACGACCGAATTGTTCGATGCTCCTGCCTTGAGGTCCATTCGAAATGTCCACACCCTCATTTTCGTCATTTCCACCCTCGTTCGCCTCGTTTCCAGACCTTGACCCTGGTCCGAGTAGGAATACCCTGGACCGGACGCGAAATGAAAGCTCCACAGACGCTCGGGAGAAAGATAGCATGGTTAAAAAGGATAACAGCCGACGTGGCAGCAAGAAGTTGGCAGACAAGTCTCGAAAAGACAAAAAGCATAAGACGGCGAAGCACGACCTTGAGCCGGTGCTTCCCAGGCAACACGAACATACATGGAAGGGAGTGAGTATATCGGATGATGAAAAAATCAAGGCCGAGGAGGATAGACGTCTCGCTGAGAGTGATACTCAAGAAAGTCAATGGGATTCTCGCCCAGTATTTTTCTCTGATCGGAAAGGTGACCAACTAAATGTTACCTACGGCGGTATTCACGCTGGAAATGTTCCCAAGTACCATATTGTAAACCGTAAGTCATCTCTCGGATGCCCGGTTGATGTCTAAATGATGTACAAGGTGGCAGAAGTATTCTTGGTCTTGATGGGGACTGGACTATCTATCGCGGAAGCAAGGGTATAGAGATAAACATAGGAAGGAGGCATAAGGTACCGTAGTCCTACGTCAAAGGTATCCACGAATGACCTTGTTTCTAGCAACCCGCCCTGACCGACTCGAGCGTGACAACATTGTTGGCAGCACCCCCGTCTCGACGCATCATTGGATCCGGGGATAGTTACAAATATGAAGAAGTTGACGGTTTCTTGCGACTGCCCTCCGACCATGGTCACAAAGCTGCCGAAAACTATCGTTCTATAACCAGGCAGCAAGAACACCTTGATTCAGACTCTCAGTCGTCTACTCCAGATGACAGCTCGGGTGATGAGTCAGGACCCATTCTCACATCACATCAGTTATCTTTGAAGACACTCGAGCAGCAGTTAGCTGCCGATCCATCTTCAGTCGAGACATGGTTGTCACTCGTGAGACACTCATTGTCTAACATCCCCATCACCTCGAAAAACGCGACCAAAGCTCGGGCAGAGATAACGCTTGCTATTCTTACCCGTGCTCGTGCTTCCCATCCACACAACCGGTCATCTCGCATTCTATTCCTGAATCTCCTAAGGGCAGGAGAGGAAGTTTGGCACAAAAGTAAAACCAAGGCCGAGTGGGAGGAAGCCCTCAAACTTGGCGGAATTGAAATTTGGATGGAATGGCTTGAATGGCGCATTCGTACCGCTGCCGGTGGAGCTGACACGTCAATCATGGATGCGATGCGCATCTTAAGCGCTCTCGGTAGCTCTGAAAGCTGTGAAATTGATAAACTACGAGTCGTATGGCGAGTTGCAGTCGCATTCCAACAAGCAGGTACGGAACTACTACCGCGTTGATTATCTGTATTCCTTATCGGTCTGTTTCAGGCTACTATGAACGTACTACAGCCTTATTCCAGGCACAAGCGGAACTGTGAGTTCTGTGGAATTCCACTTCGAATGAGTGCTATTTTCACACTTGCGATAGAATATTCGAGGTGCCCCAGCCATTGTACGGACTTCCCCTTGAATCGCAACTGGAATCCCTCGAAGAATTTTGGGAGTCCGAAGTACCGCGCATCGGGGAGCCTGGAGCGAAAGGTTGGGGTCATTGGATCTCATGCGGTAGACCTGAGAACTCTGGTTCCCCGTTGAAGGCGATTCCCCAGATGGACGTTGACATCCAATCGAAAGATCCGTATGTCCAATGGCATTACGATGAGTCGCGCGCCGATTGCACGTCGCGTGTGCCCGCCCGCTCCGTTGATACACGGAGCCAGTCTGACCCATACGCGACAGTTCTGCTTTCAGATATCAAGGCACTATTACTGCCCCTCCGCACAGAAGGTGCCAAGAATGCGTTCCGCCTAATCTGGTTATCTGTTCTAGGCTTGCATATTCCTGGCCTTGCGGAAACGCTATCGCAGGGATCTTGGGATGATCGATGGTCATTCACTTACCTCTGTTCTTTCTCGCGGTTGGACACGATTTTTCCTGCTACTGCAGGACAGCGGCAGTTGATCGCTGACTCTCATGCTGGGACGCTCATAGGCAGAGAACGAGAATTTTCTAGTTCATTCGGTCCGATCAAAGAGTGGAGTCGCGATACCCTCGGACCGTTGGAGTGGGTAGGCCAAGAGAAGTGGCGCATGTGGACTGCCGTAGATCTGCAAGGGATCGACCAGGATTTCGTACGAGCTGTATTCAAGCAGCTCAGGTGCGGTAGTGAGGACCATGAGTGGGACATTTATGCATTAGCATTTGAGGCAGCTCTTAATATCAAAAGGTGCGATCCGTGTCTCTATGTGTGCGCCAATAGCACTCATGCTGGTGCTCTAGTGCTCTGAAGCTCTCGCGGTCGTTTTTATCGACAGCACGAGATTCTCTACCACACTGGGCAACCCACGCACGTCTTGAGCGCTTGCGCGAGCAGGTGGGTGATGCCCGTAAGGTCTATCAAACGGTACTTGTAGCCTCTCAGCACCCACCTACCGAGCCTTTCGTTGGTCGGTTATGGTGGGATTGGGCTGAAATGGAATGGCTCAGTGGTGACCAGAATGCGGTACTACGTGTTATCCAGCGCTCAGTCAACATCGAGGGTGCAGGTGGCATGATGATTCTTCGTGTAAAACGCACTCTCGATGATACGATTAGCTGCGCTCACGAGCAGTGGAAGGACCGAGAGGGTTGGATAAAACTGCGAGCCTTGATCGAGCTGCTTACCTCCTCATCTCAAGATGGGGCACTCAAGATATTTGACTCTCAGCCGAGCGTTAATGAGAGCTCTGAATCAAGAGAGAGCATGATGGTGGCATCTCTTATACTATTGTACAATCATTCGGTCGTGCTACGAAGTCCTACTCCACCAACTGTCCTGAGGGATCGACTGCAGATTGCTGTCAACACTTACCCGGACAATAGCCTGGTGTTGGGAATGTTTCTAGAGGCTGAGAAGGGGTATGGTATCTGGGGTCGTGTACGGGCACAACTTGGACAAAGCACAGCTGATGGAGGCCCAAGGGAAAAGAGCATTTCACGGCGTATCGCAGAAGTATGGGTTGCTGGATGGGAGAAAGGGCGATGGCAGAGTGAGATCGAACGGACGAGGAGCGGACTTACCGCGGCTGCGGAGAGTGAGAGGTATGTGCAATTATCCTTTTCCGGCTATCATGGGTTGACATTATTTTTCAGGACGACGGGAAGCGCTATTTTATGGCGTGTCATTTTGGAATTTGAGATTCGGGTCGAGGAATTGCAAAGGGCGAAGAAACTGCTTTACAGAGCAGTGAATGAATGTCCGCTTGCCAAAGGTAAGTATACTGGGATGCTGATCAAACTATAAGCTAAAATTGATATGCAGATTTATACATGGTGGCTTTTGGGCCACTGCGTTCTATGTTTAGTGCTCGGGAGCTTGATGGATTCGTGGACATTATGGCGGAAAGGGGTATTCGGATGAGGAAAGGTGTTGATGAATACGTTGAAAGGATGACTGACGGAGATGAAAGCGGTTCTGATAGCGAAGATCTGGATGGTTCCGAGGATGAGATCGAACACGAGGCGAGGCAGAGGCGGCTACTAATGCCTTACTAGCTAATTCTAGTGTACTATTCCCGGTGTGCAAATAAACCAAGACCTTGATATTGTTTTGGTTTATTTGTGACGAGAACTCCCCATTGCATGACAAATAGTTACAAACATTCTCCCTCGCCTTCGTCGGTTTTCGTTAAACGCCAGGTACTGACCAGTTATCGTCACCCAAGGCCATTGTTCGTTCATACGTCGCGTATGTGAATATCACCCGTCCAAATCATCTGGCCGGTATATCTTCTAATCGCCCTTCTCTCCAATTACGCTCCCTACCATTAAACATCACTGACCTTCTACTTCGCCGGCCCCGTACGGGGCTCTATAGTTTATTTACAACAAATACTGTAATCCAACATGTCCACCATTCCAGCTCCCTTACTACCGCTCGCTCGTGAAGAGTGGCCAGATGCAGACTTCGATCTACCAGATGGCGACCATATCCGTTCTCTCGACGTCGAATCCGACAAGGATGATGATGATGATGATGAAGCTATGGATTGGGATATTGAAATGGACCTCGGGAAAACTGGCGGCGCAAAGGCAAAGGCCGTCGTCGCTAGCATGGCTGCCAGGTCACACTTCTCAAGGATTGTCTCTGGCAACATGATCACAATCCGTCCCCCACTCACTTGTCAGGAGGAAGAAGATGAAGAGGAAGATGAAGGTGTGTCCACTATAAAGGTCGCTGCTCTTCAAATGGCTGTTGCCAAGCCCCTTCCTTCTCCCATCGACGAGGACATCGAATCTGCCTTCGCACTTCCTTCAGACCTCACACAATTGTCCCTCGCACCTCTCTCGCTTAGCCATCGCTCTTCGAAGAACTCCTTGGAATGGGGTGATCATACTTCATCATCTCAATCCTCTGATGCATATTCCTCCCTTGGACTCGCCGATGCTTCCTCGTCATCAAACTCTGTATCCTCCCTTTCCTTACACGAAACAGAAGAAAGTGAATGCGATGAAAACGAGAGCGAGCTTGAGGGATTAGTCGTTCCCTCCGGCCTCTTCGAGTCCAGCCAGGGCGCAAAGCATCTCAAAAAGATGCTCGAACTCAAGAAACAGGCCCTGATAACTGATCCACGTATAAAGGTTGCCAGCCCCGACCCCGAGGATGACTTTGAAACGGGTCTCCTTATCGAAGATGATGACGATTTCAGCCCAAGCAGGCTCGTCAACACAAAGCAGAATCAGCGCTACAATCGTAGCAAAAGCGCTCCTGCTCGCGCACTCTTGCCCATACGTCCGCCCTCAAGGATGAGGGTCGACAGGGCAAAGTCGCCTGTCAATCCTCCTATATCATCTGCCCGTCAGTTACAGCGCATTAAGCTTTCGTCTTCACCCCCACCCCGCCCATTGTGTACACGTGCTCTCACTTATAAGGAAGCACTTTCCGCCGCCCCTCCTCCTCCAACAAACACCTTTTTATCCCCTAAACCTGGCAGTCTCCGAGGACAAAAGTCGCATTCTGGCCTTAAACCCCCTACCCCTCCCTCGACACAACGCAAGGGGCTTACCCGCAAAGCCTCTTTGTCTTCCTTAATGGAATGCAGCACCTCTCAGGCATCAGGCTCTGGTATCGTTGTTACTGCAGGTCCATCATCAGGTAAACTCGCACGCTACGAGGCACCCACAGCTGCCTCACGCGCAAAGTCACACACGAGCTCAGCCAGTCGTATCCACGGCCTCGACTTTATCGTGCCACCCACGAGGCCATCCACCCCTTCTTCAAATCCTGCAGCACTGCGCTTGACTATGCCAACTTCAATGCGTATGAAGTCGCGACCTGCCCTGTCCTCTGTCTTTCCCGGACCTGCCACTGTCACTACCCTCCCTACACCTCAGCCTTCACATCGCGCGACATCACCCATACCACCTCGCCCTCCTTCAACAATATCATTACGTAGTCGTGCTCATCAGACGCAGACACCACTCGTACCTTCGACATCAGCTCCTAAACTTCTGCGCCGACCAAAGCGACAACGCACATACGGTGACGGCACTGAACTAGACGCCTTTGATGACCTCCCGACGGATCGAGATAAGGAGGGAAGATTTAGGGTACAACCTAAGGCGACAAATCGTGGGTCTGTTGCCAACTTGTCAAAATCTTCCGACAAGGAGAAAGATAAGGAGACAGGTACGATGCGCAAGAAGGGAAGAAAGGATGTCACTAGTCCAGGCAAGAACACGTGTATTTGTGTGCTCGCCCTCCTCATATATCTTCCTATTATAGATGTCTCTGGCGCACTTGCACCCGCCACCAACACCTTGAGGCGCACGGGTCGCATTGAGTTCTCAAAGGCTTCTGGCACCGAGATTTCCATAAAGAAGAAGAAAGATGCCTCATCGCCTGTACTTGGTCACACAAGGAGAAAACCTACCCTGATCCGCCACCTCGGCAGTGCAAGCGGACCAAAAGGTACGATAGTCTTAGTAACTCCTAATTTGATGTTCATGGGAACGTCAACACAGTCGTGGGTGAGATGAAATGGAATCCGACAACCCTCCGTTGGGAAGGAAATGATCAAGTGCTCCGTGATTTCGATACAGTCGTCGGAACTTCCACACGCCCTGCGTTGATTACACACCTCACCGGGTCATCCATTGGATCCCCAGTAGGTTCCTTTGCCGCCGGTGCTCGCAAGGTCGGCAACATGATCTTCGACCCCACACGGATGTGTTGGGTGTCAACATTACCTCCCGATGAAGAAGAACCAGATGTCTTCGCCGATCTCGCAGATGACGAGGACGATGAAGATGCGTGGGAAGCTAAGGGAGGCACAATCCGTGCCAGCCAAGGATGCGCCAATGGCGCCATGTCAGATACAAGCTGCTCGACAAATTCAGCTATCATCATCACCGCCCCCAGTCCAGCACGCAGTCGAATACGGACAAATTCCGAGTCGGAAAGCGATCGTGGTTCAAGGGCATCCATTGTTTATGACGTGGCTGATAATTTCGTGGAAATATGTCGTGCTGCAGAAGAAAGACACAGGCAAGAAATCAAAGGATGGCGAACGTCACGGCAGACGGATCCTTTTGGTTCGCCTGATCGACGAGAACTGTATGAAATCCGTGCCCTGGCTACCCGGAAGTATTGATATTATTTTCGTACCTTATGCTGTTCCCCAGCTGTTCCCCAGTCTCCCCTGATCGAACTGCACGACGACCTCATGCATGTCTTTGATTCGCATATCCTTTTCCGGAGTTTTCTCAGATTTGCCGTACAAAATTATTGGATTTGTTCCATGCCACTCCCTGGATCGTTTGTGTATTGTCGATTCGATTCGTCTTTGTTCGCCTATCTTATTACTTTTGCTTGATTCTTTTATCGTCGCTCGTTTGATTTTCCTTTACGTTTCGTCTTGACTCAATGTGTATGGGATAATATGGAATACGCTGTTCAAATACATTGTGAATAGGTCGGCAATAAATTAGGTTCGAACATAAGCCGCTCTCCAACTTTAGCCACTGCCATTCCATGTCAACTGACAACGAATGTCCTCTACGACTGGGGAGAGTATTCCTGTGGGCACTGGACATATCACCTGTGATTTACATTCATCAACTGTCGTCTTTTCGAAGCTCTCGTCTTCATATCCGCTCAAGCTCTTATCGCCCAGAGTTGCAGAACATGGGGTTGCTATAGTGTATGTGATGAGCTACGGTGGTGGTCTGGTTGGCGGTGACTGCATGCAACTTGTTGTTGAAGTAGGAAAAGAATGCAAACTCTTACTACTCTCACAGGTGCGATAGATGGTGTGTATCATATGAGAATGGTTATCTAAGACACGTCCGCCAGGGATCCACCAAAGTCTTCAAAACGCGTGCTGGAAACAGAGCATCCACGCGTTTTCGAACATCTTCCCAACCGACTCCAAGTAGTCTGAGTCTGCAAGCGGTCACAACTCAATCTATGGAAGTTACCATAGCTCCAGACAGCGCACTCTTCCTCCTACCCGACCCCGTGACGTGCTTCCGCTCTGCATCCTATACCCAAGCGCAAACATTCCATCTTGCCGGGAGTGCGTCAATTGTATTGCTAGACTGGGTTACCTCGGGCCGCAAGTCTATGGACGAGGAGTGGGATTTCCTCCGGTATTACAGCGTTAATGAAGTCTTCGTAGAAGGCCGCCGCGTCGCACGGGACGTTTTACTGCTAGATAACTCGTCCTACGATACCCAAACTGCGTCCGAATCCTGCTTATCGAATCCTACTACCCGCCCACCACCTCGGACGCTCAAAAATAGGCTTGCACCCTATTCATGCTATGCCATGCTTCTTCTTTACGGACCCCAGACGCATGGTGTCGTGACTGACTTGCAGGCAAAGTATCGCACTATTTCTATTTTCAAGCGTGCTACCCCGGAGAGGTTCCTTTGGTCCCTGACTCCCGTGGATGATGGCAAAGGCACGGTTGTAAGAGCTGCTGGGGTTGATACAGAGGACGTGAAGAATTGGTTCAAGGAGGTACTTAGGGGGCTGGAAGCTGTTGTTGGGATTAATGAATATCGCAAAGCGTTCCTTTGATGCCGCACAAGATGCTGTAGTCGGAATCCGACAGCCTGAGAAGGATATTCAAGTGCATGTATGCTCACATTCAGGATTACCCATGACCATGATAGCTGCCGGTTCCGAGCGCACTGTTATGCGATAAGACAGTTTGATACCTATGTTCATCATCCTCTTGTCTGATGTCGCATTCAGGATCTGTCGTGCCATCGACAACAGACAAGGCCGAGCTCTATGAGGCCCATGTCGACACTAGTCAAGTCAACGAAAGACGACTCCTTCGTAAGATCGACCTCCGAGTCGTGCCTTGGTTGGGACTTCTCTACTTTCTCAACTTTTTGGATCGGGGAAGTATAGGAAATGCGAAGGTGACGCTTTCTAGCTAGCTAACTAGTTGACCTTCAAGACTCTGACGCGTTTTCAGTTATACCACATGGAGACCGACTTGGGCATCACAGATAAGCAATACCTCATTGCACTTACTGCCTTCTTCTTTCCGTATGCATTACTTGAGGTAAGGGGAACATATGCGATGTTTGCCCGTTATATTGACCTTATGCAGCCTGCAAGCAATGTAATCCTCAGAAGAGTTCGACCCTCGATATGGCTTTCTTCAATGATGTTCGTTTGGGGAATTGTCATGGTATGTGTTAGAAGCTCTCTCACATCTTCGCAATGTAATCACTCCAGACAAGATGTGCCACGGATTTCTGCACAACTACGGAGGGCTCGTCAGTAAGTTTGGTATACTCTGAAAGCTGATCGCTGTCGGAACCAATATCTATTTCTAGCCTTGCGAGTACTGCTTGGAGTGGCAGAGGCCGGTTTATACCCCGGAATTGTATTTTATATCTCTTGGTATGTTGATGATCCATGTGCCTCAGAATCCCACTTCGCGGTGCTGATATCGCGCATGCAGCTGGTACAAGCGGTCCGAGCTTGGTACACGGGTGGCAGCATTCTTCACTTCTGCCACTATAGCGGGAGCATTCAGTGAGTACTACTTCCCAGTACATCTAAGGTTTTGTGAAACATCGTATGTTCGTAGGTGGTCTCCTGGCCGCTGCTATATCCAACATGAATGGTGTCGCAGGAAAGCCTGGCTGGTCTTGGATCTTCATTCTCGAAGGACTCTTCACCGTATTGTGTGCGGTTGCTTCATATTGGGTCGTCTCGAATTTCCCTGAGACAGCGGGGTTCCTGACCAAAGAAGAGAGTATGTGGTAAAAGATCTCCAAAACACTTACTCGACACTGACACAGTGAACGCAGGGGTTTTCGTCATTAGACGTTTGAGAGACGACATGCAGTTCAGCGCTGGCGGCGAGGCATTCAAAGCCCGATATATTTGGCAAAGCCTTAGGGACTGGAAACCCTACTTAGCAAGTACGTGCATTCATGTCATTGTTGTCAGTGTTACTGAGTGGACATAGTGGGTATATGTATGGGATAGTTAGTTCAAAGAGTCATAACCCCATGATTGCTCTAATACGTCCTCAGTAATGGTCCATTATTTGCGTTTTCCTTATTCACCCCGACAATCATCGACGAGGTTCGTAAATTATCCACAGGTTCAAATATTATCTCTCATGTTCCTTCCCTTACTGCTGAAACTGGCAGCTTGGTGAGTGCTGTCAATGTTTATCCTGCTAAAGTGCTTGACCATCGTACCAGGTTACACAGCGACAACAGCGAACCTGCTTTCCGTACCTGTATACATCTGGTCATGCATAGTGACCGTGATTGTGGGATTAGTCGGTGACCGCCTCGGGAAGAGAGGATACATCAATTTGTGCGCAACATCATTTTTAAATAACTTTCGAGTCTCACTGGCATGTACACGGTAGAATTCTATTCGGAACGGGTAAGTGTTTTTAGCTTTCCATGACGAAACATAGGCTATAGATCTTCCAGGTCTGGTTGGTTATACCATACTAATCACATCCAGGACTCCAGCATTGTCTTATTTTGCATGCTTCCTAGCTTCATCGTAAGTCTCACGAGATGTACTCTGACTTGAATACTAGCTTGAACATCTTATCCTCAGCGCTATATATCCTACAGCCCGTATGTGTTAATTTTCTTTTGCACTCAGATAGCATGGAACTGACGCAGCCATGAAACAGCGAACTCGGTGTCCGTTACTTGGTTTATTCTTACTTCTCTTACTGACCGTACTTCAGGGCATGGGTGGCAAACAACGTCGAGGGCTCATATAAACGAGGTGTCACACTAGCCATGGCTATCGGGTGGTACGTCGATCCTTACATTAACCAGGCAGTGTAATTGACACCAATAAAGGGGAAATTTGAACGGAGCTGTTTCCTCGAACGTTGTCAGTCCGCAAAACTAGCTCAAACTAACTGCCAGCTTATATTGGCCCGTAGTATCGTGCACAGGATGCACCTTGGTATAGGCTTGGCCATGGCATCATTCTTGCCTACATTGCAATTGGTTGGTTATGTTCAGCAGCATTCATGTTCCTGTTGCGTAGGGAGAATAAGCGAAGGGACAGAGGAGAGCGCGATGAGGTGATCGGCAGCGACAACTCTGGGGAGGATATGAGCGAGTTAGCCTTGAAGAATGGGCGATTTGAGACAATTGACGATGCACGACGCGAGAAGGGTGATGAGTGGAGTCAATTCCGATATACCCTTTAGATATTATTTAGTACTTAGTACGCATCGAGAACGGTAAGTAGAAGGGTAACACGAGCGTCACGTGTAATTGAAAATACAAAACATATATGTGGTTGCCGTCTAGAACCCGAGTCGTAGTGAAATAAAATCCAGTGTATCAGTGCAAGAGAAGGAACTACCATTTGTAGTCTTCTGTTTTCGTCGACGTGGCAACTGGTGCAGGGGCTGGATCTACAACACTCTGGGGGGCTTCTTCAATCGGTGCTGGAGCGCTGCGCTCATGACCGCGGTTATCATCTAGCCACTTGTCCATATCGTCGGATTTATTGGCGAATGGGCGTTTACCCAAGAGGTCAATCATATCCTCACTATACAAACAATCATCAGCTTAAGGCAGCCGAAATGGACACTGCGTAACATACCGTGTAATGACTTCCTTCTTCAGTAGAAGTTGGGCGACCTTCTCTACGTTCTCCCGGTGGAGTGTCAGAAGCTCAGTGGTCCGCTGATGTGCTCCACTGAAATATTATTATTAGCTGATGTTGCAGAGATCACACGAATCCACCTACATGATCATTTTCCGCACCTCGAAATCCAACATTTCGCTCGTCTTCTCACTGAATGGTTTCGTCCAACTTTCCTTCTGGCTCTCACGACCACCATAACTGACGGGACCAATGATAGTATTCATGCCGTAGTTTGCGCAAGCTTCAAATGCCATGCGAGTGATCTTTTGGAGATCATCCTGAGCACCTGTCGTGATATTTTCAGGGCCGAAGAAAATCTCCTCTGATACACGGCCGCCGAGGGTCATGCATATTCGGTCCAACATTTGCGGAGTGGAGAGCAGGTAGCGGTCTGGAGGAAGGTACTGCACAGAAAATCATTATTTATGAGAGACTGTCAAAGAATATCTGTACTCACTTGCGCATACCCCAAGGCCCCAACGCCACGAGGGATAATGCTTACTTTGAGGAGCGGGTCGGCATGTTCGAGGAACCAGCCGCAGACAGCGTGACCAGCCTCATGATAAGCAACGGTTTTCTTCTCCTCCGAACTAAGAACTCTGCTCTTGCGCTCCAGACCCGCGATAACACGCTCAATTGCGCTCTCAAAGTCATCCACCTTGACGGACTCGTGACCCTTGCGTGCGGCATGAAGAGCAGCTTCATTACAGACGTTCGCGATGTCTGCTCCTGAGAAACCTGGGGTAAGAACGGCAAGTTTCTGGGCAAGTTTGTCTGTATCGAGCTCCTGTGCTAGTCGGAGTGGTCCGAGGTGCACCTTAAAGATCCCATTGCGGCCGGAGACATCTGGACGGTCAATGGCTATGTGACGGTCAAAACGTCCAGGACGCATAAGAGCGGGATCCAGAACATCTGGACGATTGGTGCCCGCGAGTACTACAACGTGCTCCTGGGTTCCAAAACCGTCCATCTCCACCAATAACTGATTGAGGGTCGACTCCCGCTCGTCATTTCCACCGAAGCTACTTCCTTTGCCTCTGGCCTTCCCAATGGCATCAATTTCATCAATAAAAATAATGCAAGGTGCGTTCTTCTTTGCTGACGCGAACAGATCACGGACGCGGGAGGAACCGACACCAACGAACATCTCGACGAACTCCGAACCAGACACAGACAGGAAGGGGACAGAGGCCTCGCCAGCAGTCGCTTTTGCTAGCAAGGTTTTTCCTGTTCCTGGTGGTCCCGATAAGATAGCTCCGCGAGGTATCTTTGCACCAAGCTTCTCAAATCTGGCGGGCTCCTTCAAAAACTTCACAAATTCCACGATCTCTTCCTTTGCTTCGTCCATACCCGCAACATCCTTGAACTTGACTTTGACATCTGTGTCCTTGTTGAAAAGCTTGGCTTTGCTCTTTCCAATGCTGAAGATGCCACCTGGTCCACCACCTGCACCACCTCCAGCTCGTCGCGACATGTACAGAAGGAGACCGGCGAAAAGGATAGTGGGAGCGAAGTTAAGAATGGTATTGAAGGTAGATATCTCGTCATGGTAGGCGACTGGTATCCGCTCGTGAGGAGGTATACCAAGCTCTGCCTGAGCCTCGTCAAGCTTCCGTTCAAAAGCCTCGACGCTGCCTATTGAGAAATAGTAATCTCCACCGAGAGATGCTGTGGGGTACATCGCGCCGGTGGCATTGGAGTGTAATTTGACGCGGACTTTCTGCCGGTTGATAACGATGAGCTTGTCAACTAGAGCTTTATCGAGGAATGCGGTGCGGAACTCCTGCCAGGTAATTTCTCGTGAGCCCGAAGATGAAGAATTGGTTAGAGCGTAGAAGATAGCAGCGGATGTGGCGAGGAGAGCAAGTTGGTTGACGTTAAATCCATTATTAGGATTATTACCGCCCGGTGGTGGTGGTGGTGATTTCTGTCTTGGAGTCTCGTCTTCGTCGGAGGACTGACGAGACCAAGTCTGCTGCTGATATCGCTTGAAAAAGCCCTCGAGACCCTTCGGGATTTCTGGACCTCCATCTCCAGATTCTTTAACTGCACCATTATTAGCCTTCTCCTTGCCTTTCTGCACATTTCCTTCGCCCTCTTCATTCCGCCGCGGTTTGCTGTCATTGTGATCTGACGGTGTTGCATATGTCCTCTGCCATCGTGATGTACCTAGAAAAACCAATCGAGTGTCTGCAAGCCTGGCAGCACGGAGAGAACGGGAAAGCATTGGATGACAAGATGGAATGAATGACTGGGTTCGCCGTACTGGGGCGGAATTGAACGCTTGCGAAAATGTGCCGATGTGATTATGTCAGCCCTTTGGACGGTTTCTGCCGTTGACCTACGTCGTCGACCGTCGACGGCAACAGTACAACTTTACGGTGCCAAGTGGTAATTTTAGTAGGCTTTCCAAGCAATCATGCATGTGGGAGAAACAGTATTATTGCAGGCGATACTCCAGCTGTGGGAGTTTCTATCAATTAGAAGCCAGCAATCGGGGAGACTATGAAAGATGAACGATTTTCAATTGGCTACATAGTAAGTACCTCGTCAATTCATTGACCGTGTGGACGCTTCTTGTCCGTTCCGTGCGTTCTCGCACAACCAGTGTCAAGCATGCCAAGGGTGCAGTGCCTCGCGGCAATATGCGAATTCTTGCGAAAGTGTGCTCTTCTCTCCAGGACAACCTCTTATTCTCAAGTGTCCATCCCTCAGTCATATGTCAAGTTTCGTCGCTGGCCGTGTCAATGACTCCCCTCTATCCTTGGGACAGGGCCCTATCCACTTAGGACACACCTAGGACACAGAACAGATAAACCTCGTTATCAGTGAAATGCTACAAGTCGTCATTAACAGTATGTACTACCATCTCCCTTCACTCGGCACGTGGTACCCATGATTTCCCATGACAGATTCCATGTTGGACCTACTCGACGATACCCTTCCAGCCTTGGGTAAGGCCACCTAGAAGACACCCAGGACTAGCGAGAGAGACGTCTCAATGGAGTACAACAAGTTGTCATTACTGGTATGTAATATCAATCTTCGTTTAGCACATATTAACGATTTCCAAGCCATTCATGCAACTGATCTCAATCTTGATCTCCGATGGATCCCCGTTGGCTTCCATGTGATAGTGAAGACTGACGGTACTGAGTGCCAAATCAGCAACAAGCCTGTACATGTAGACCCGGGGCCGTCGTTGAATGGCACAAGCGCATTCATTTGTGAGTTGTCTCTAATAAGCTCGTCCGTTCCGCAGGTATTATGCAAGTGACAAGTTAAGTTAGAAAAGCAACTGGTGATGTTTTTCAAAATAACCGGTATTGATGCCACATCGAGAGCACTGCGCATTCAGCGGGATAATCCTGGGCTCTATTTTAGGTGTCACAGAACACAGGCACCCAAAGATCCTTTCAAGTCGGCCTTTCTCATGCGCGATCGACTGCTCAAGCGCTCACACTTCTCGACATCACACAAACGGATCTGTCTCGGCCTGAATTGGCATTGCTTTCTGCCTGTGAAACCGCAGTCAGTAAGTAACCATCATACTCCGAACGAGGTGATGCATCTAGCGGCTAGCCCATAATTCGCCGGGGTCAAGAGTGTCGTTGGGACACTATGGAAGGTCAACGTTTCAACGATAGTACTGTGCAGCGCTTAGTCAAGGCATTCTACAAGAATATTTGCGGGGACGGCACAGTGAATTCCAAACGAGCTGCTCGAGTGCTGTACCGAGCATTGGCTAGTGACAAGGACATACACTTGGCCCAGCGGATAGTGTTCGTGCATATTGGCATATGATCATTTTCGTGTGTTCTCCAACCTTGTTTATCAAGACATTCTTGAGACAATCTAATGACTTCGCGCGTGGCATCCAGTCATGGTCACACGCAATCTGTTGCCAAGGACTTCGATATTCCAGACTTTATACCTCCGCGATACGCACACCTAATTTCGACTTCAATTTATATATTTTCTAATTTGTAGCCTCAGAGCTAGACGTGATCGATCCTAAGGTGCACTGGGTAAGAATGAAGTTGCATAACACTAATCTAGCATAACGCCTAGATACGATTTACGATGGACGTGATAGTCGAATGTCTGATTTGCATAACAGCGTTGAATGCACATGCAGCACCGAAATCCAGTGGTAATGAAGAGTTTGGTCCTGGCGAGATAGACCGACCGCACACGAGTGAAGATAAGTTCTCTTTTCGGAATAGATACTACGTAGGAAAAAACGCACAAACCAGGTGTTGCCTACATATTCCCATGTTATGGAAAGCCAGGCGGCCGCGTTCCTTTAGTCAGTGCCATGTACGTACAGTTGACATGCAGCATAATACATGCACGTTAATGGATCAATGTCACACTTTTGACAGGGGTCACATGCATCGGTCCCGACAGTAAGCATCATGAGCAAATCGACTAAAAACTGTTAGCTTTCCGTACTATCTTCCACCTCAAACGCGCAACAAAACACTTCCTTATCTAACAATACCAGCCCTTTGCCGTCGGGAGCCCATCTAATACTTCTTGTTTCAAATTTTGCTATGGAAACCGTTTAATGATCCTGAATGAAGAGAAATAATGGAGCAACCTACTGTTCGCTGGTACACCGATGCACTCCGCCATATCTTCCTCTACCCCATTCTCTCCAATCCATTCGTCACTCCATGTATAGATACTACTACTGCCGCTGCACAGGGCCAAGCTGCCTTTACGGACTGGGTTCCACTGTGCCTGCAGGACTGGCTTCGCGTGTTGAAGAACACAACGCAGTCGGGGAACAAATGGATCCGATGATGCTGGAAAATCGTACAAATGGACTACCGTGGAGCAGTTTTCTATAGTCATCATGTCAAGTTATGTTCAAAGAAACAGATGTCTTGCCAAACCAAACCGCACTAGCAGTAACGTGCCAGTCTTATTCCATTCAAGTTGGACCGCACCTGACTTTGGGTTCGGCTTCGTCGGATCTGTGCGCTGTAAGCTGATTGTTTGTGGGCCTTGTAGTCGTTCATCTAGTTGGAGGGCGCTTTGTCAGCATTACCACCGAATGAATGCGACAATAATATATTTCGCACAAGATAGAAATCCTCGACCCTGCGTAGTTTCAAGCCAATTTGACGGTTCCCGCCATAGTGTCTACCAAGATTGAGCACCTTCCGCATTGTTTAACCCATCTACTCACAGCGCCTGCTGGTATCTTACTTGACAACTCGAGCGTTGCAGCGGCAGACCAAGTTAGGCCATCAAGGATGTGAATCTAGAAATGTTTGATAGTGATGTGTACACGGTAGGTCCACATACCTTATCGTCCCATCCTGCCACGGCAAGGAACATTCCAGCAGGATGCCAAGCTGCATTACGAACGCCGAACCCTGGATTTGGCTTGGGTGAAAAAGTCCCTTGCACATCTCCGGCTAGAGACAATATCTGCAACTTGTACTGCCGATCAAGTGTCAGAGTGAACGTTTTGCCGACTCCTATATTTGCGATATGAGATGACACACCTCCAAAATACCCTCCCAAACGGCGATATGATTACCAGTCGGGGATAAAGCCAGCGATGACAGATTGGACGTTGGTACAGGAAAATGCTGTGAATGCCTTTCTAGTCATGAGCTATGAATGGAGAGAATGAAAGCATGCTTACCCGTACTAATTTGTAACAGTCGGTTGCATCATACACACCGATGGCGTCTTTTGATCTATGTCGCTCAGCCAAGACAAAGTAACGGGAATCCGAACGGAAAGCATAACCTGGGCTTGATTAGATAACATGACAGGTGGGCGGTGATACTAGTTCACGGTACCTTTATCAGGGTGTATCGGAAACTGAATGTAAGTGGCATTACCGGTGACTAAAGACCAAATGGTAACTCGAAGCTACCGACGAATCAAACAAGCGACAGACGGTCGAAACGGAACTAAACTTACGCCCCACTGAGAAAAACAGAGAATGTGGCGACCATCGGGTGCCCACTCAGCTTTGAGGAGGCCTTCAACACCAGCTTCGATTCGGGCATTCCAATTTTCGTCCCGGAGCTTGAAAACCTCTACTATGCCTTTCTTCGCGGATGCAGCAAGGAGATATTCAGAGTCGCAAGACCAACCAGCATGAGATATCCACGCTTCTGGCGAGACTCCTGAGCTTAATGGGGTTGATTTTGAGTTGGATAGAATGCTAGCTGTGCTGGAAGGCGTGCTGACTGTCCATGTGCGCGTAATCTGTAGAGTGTCCGTGCGCCTGACAATCAAGGTGTTTTCGACGACGTTGAGAATGAAGTGAGCGCCTGGGCTAAACGACGCGAGGTTTCCGGATTGTTTGTAGATTTCTGTAAAGTCCATGATCGCTGATGTCGATGATTCATGAAGATATTCAAATAGATTTAAACTTGAAGTGCTTATGTAATTGTGAGTATTTGGAATTGGGACGGTGCTAAGTGGTGGTGACTTCCGTTACCCAAGTGGACTACTTTGGTTCACCTTATCTTCAACGTGTCTTTTCTTATGACATCGATCTCCGCTTTGTTCTCTTCAAATACATACTTTTGTCAAACTGCTATAACAGGAAATAATGGTCTACTGCGCCCCCGCGGCCTCCGAGAAAGCATACGATGACAGGCATGTCATTGCACACGATACTGGTGTTTACTAAGGTGCGCCCACTCTTAACGGAATGTGTCTTCATCGACAGAGCAACACGTACTGCAGTCGCAGTCATGTTCCCCGATGAGTGGAGTCTAAGAAGTTTAAGGGGGATGTGTCTCAGGCTGAATGATGACTTGGGACGCGGTCTATTTCGGTCTTCAAGCTGAGTACCTAGAGACAGGAAGTCCAATATAGCACGTGCTGACTATGGTCTCGGACTGGGAAATTCAGGCTGGGAGATTGCTAAATTGAAGTGACACAGTCGGGTCATCGTTGTTGAGAGTGGACAGGACCCGTACCCCGAGACGGAGATGGTGCCATTTCCCAAACTTTCTAAATTAACAAAATCTCCAATATGCGCAACTTAAGGGTCAAACGTACACCTGACCTTGTTACAGCCTTTGGTTCAACTCTTAAACGCATTTAGGGGCTCTGCTCTCATGCTGGGCTCTGCCAACATGCTAACACTAGCCCTGACAGTGACAGTGGACGCTGAAACCCCGGCCGGCGATCACTAGTGGGCAATCCCAGATTTGGAGGCGTGCGCCGACCTTGAAAAGGCCTGTGGGCGGACACAGGATGCTCCATGTGCGCACTAGTACAAAGATTGACATCGGCACTTCGGCATCAGTCAGGTCTAGCTGACAAAGTTTCATCGGCACCCCCTAGACACAATGTTGACAAATTTTAGACTACATCCCAACTTACCAGTATGTCACTACGAGTGAGTCAGTAGGAGCAGAATACCCGAGGACCACGCCTGTAGGGTCCTGTTATCAATCACCTCTCAGCCTCTTAAAATGGCACCCTAATCTACTCGGTCCCTCATTTTTCTGGCTGCAAACATGGCCGACTCATCTAGGCTATCATTTCAATCAGCCACCACCGCCAATAAACTTCCGGATAACTCTACTATCACTCTCGACAACAAGGTCGACCCAGACTCATTTCTAGTGCTCTTCGATGAGGGTGACCCAGCCAATCCAAAGGTACTTTCCACTTGCTGCGAGACTACCATGTCGATGACCTCAAAATTTCATTTAGAACTGGTCTGTTGCAAAAAAGTGGTACCTCACTTCCGCTGCTGGTCTCCTGGTCCTCAATGCGTGCGTACAGCATCTCTCGGGAAATATTAAACGCTCAACTTTTGTTTGTTTGCCCTATCTAGCACCTTCTCGAGTAGTGCCCCATCTATGCTAGTACCCACTTTCATGGAGCAATTTAGCATATCCGAGGAGGTTGCAACCTTGACCGTTTCGCTTTTCGTGTGCGGTTACTGTGTTGGCCCTTTGCTTTGGGGACCGTTGTCCGAACAGTACGGACGACGCCCAATATTTATTATATCTTTCTTCATATACATGGTCAGTCGGCCTCTCCATTCACTGCCTGCCTTTCACTCAATCACCTTTATATTTCAGTGTTTCCAAATTGGCTGCGCTTTGTCACCGAACATCACATCCATGTTGATTTTCCGTTTCCTTGGGGGTACATTTGCAGCTGCCCCATTAGCAAATTCAGGGTAGGGACTCTCTACTCCAGTGGGGAAGTTACATTCTTACAACGCGAATTTTCTAGCGCGCTCATATCGGACATCTGGGACGCAAAGCAACGCGGCACTGCTCTCGCCGTTTTCACTGTGGCTCCGTTTGCTGGTCCAGGTATTGGACCAGTAGTATCAGGATACCTTATTCTAGCTGGTGTATCATGGCGCTGGCTTTTTTGGATATTGACTATCTTTGCAAGTCCTGTCTCCATGTTCTGTCAACTACGACTCACATATGTTTTTAGGCTGGTGTCTGTTGGTTGCAGATCATTTTCACGATGCCCGAGACATATAGGTGAGAGCATATTACGGAATGTCTTCTATTGGCCAGGCGCTTATCTCATAATTTTAGTCCAGTGCTTCTTGCCAAGAGAGCTAAAGAGATCCGGAAGCGCACTGGAGACGAGAAATATTATGCTGCCACTGAATTACAACGCATAACACTCTCACAGCGCATAGAAAACATTCTTGCTCGGCCTTTCAAAGTTCTCTTTACTGAGCCGATGATGATTGCTATAACTCTGTACATGAGCGTAAGCGTGGTTATTTTTCAAATCGACGTGAAGGTTGTTGACAATTATATCCTAGTTCGTCTATGGCTGTATATACCTGCTTTTCGAGGCCTATCCTGTGGTTTTCACCGAGGGTCACAACTTGAATGCGGGTGTTTCTGGACTCGTGTTCCTTCCGCTGCCCATTGGCGGGTTTCTTGCGGTTGCAACGGTATGTATACTTCATTCTTGTGCTTCCACGTTCTCATCATGCGTTTTTAGTACATTCTCTTTTTTAACCCAAGTTACGAACGCAAAGCTCAGGAATGCGCACCAAACCCGGTGCCGCCAGAGTTTAGATTGAGGGTCGCCATGATCTCAGCGCCATTCCTTGTTATATCGTTCTTCTGGTTTGCATGGACGTCCTTTCCTAGCATCTCGATATGGGCCCCGATGCTGTCGGGTGCATTGCTCGGATGGAGTATTTGCTTGATATTCGTATGTCGTTACAATTTGCGTGCTGGCTTACGGCTCACGACGGTTTTGAAGCTTGCCCTGATTAACTACATCATCGATGCATATTTGGCTGTCGCTGCCTCGGCGCTAGCTATAGTTACTGTCGTTCGTAGTCTGTTCGGCGCTGGATTTCCTGTGAGTGAAGATAATATTCTGCCTTCCATCGGCTCATCATTCTTCGCTCAGCTCTTCGCCACTCAAATGTACGATAGGCTCGGCCCTGAATGGGCTTCGACACTACTTGGTTTCATCGCTCTGATCATGATGCCAATTCCCTTCGTCCTGTCAAGGTAGGTTTCATACAAGACTCTGCTGTATCGTGTTGGACTAACACTGGAAAGATATGGAGCAACATTGAGACTCAAGTCAAAATATGCTCCTTCCAGACCCCTACCTTCAAGCTCCCCGGCATAACTTAATAACGACATATTTCATGACATTATAAATTACCCTATACATATGATACATACCGCATATTGAAAATAACACGCAGGGCTGATCGCGGCAGAGCCGCTATGGTCAGACTCAAACTATGAGGAACTCGCATCGAAGGATTGGTCATGATGCAGGAAGGCTACAAGTACAAATAGTAGTTCGTTGTCCCCGGACTGTACGTAGTAGGAGATCTGAATATTTAAGCACCTGTATATCGAATAAGAGAAGTGTCTTTCTTGCATGGCTATAAGCACGCTGGATTCAAGTTACTAGAGTGCGCATAATCTACATAAATACTGTCTGCGATACTGAAACTTGAGCTTTCAATATTACTGCCTTTTGGTGTAACGGTTAAGCGGACGACAGTTTTGGCTAATGTTGCAATGGCTTTCCACAAGTTTCTAGATCGTTCCATTGCCAGACACCTGGTTGCGAGCTCGACTTAGCTACTAGCCTCATGCATTGCCGGGGCAGCGCTCAGAGTGAGCCCGGAGCAAAATCTCGTTGAAAATGCTAGCACTCAAATTTTGAGGTCTTTTGAGGTCTCCCACATTGTCAAGAAGTGGTTCAAAGTTGACTGGAGGAAAGGCTAATCGGTTAAATTGCCAAGAGGCTTGGTAGCAAGCTACCGCGGCGCACGTGGTCTTGCACGGGTTTTGTGCAAGGCCGAGGCAGTCGGTGTGCACCGCTACAGATAGTGAAATCGAAGCGGTCAATAATATTTGCGATCACGTCCAGAAAGCACGACCTCCCAGTCATGGTTACCTTGTTGATTCTGCCGGAAGTTCATGGGCAACCACCAATACATAACTTCAGGTTAACTATAGCCGGCAGAAAACCATATGGCATTCGTGTACATCCGAGCCGAGATCAATCGAACCTGGCGTTCACACATGTGAGGCTTTGTGAGCCAATTTTTATCACGGCCAAGCCCATCGTCTGATAGGCGGGACAAGACGTGGGTTAGGAGTTGTACCAGCCACGGGCGAGCGGACGCCGAGCCAAGAGTGGACTCGATAGCCTGTTATGATTCGTAGCAGAACAAGGCACGGTGTGCTTGTGTAGGAAAGACAACGATACGGTCTAGACTCAGAACACAAGTCATCGACTCAAGGTAAGAACACACGACCGTGCGAACTGTTAAGAATTATACCAATCACCAACGATAGGAGCGCGCGCCGGGCCAGAAGTCGACTCGATAACTGCCCCATTGTAATTGAAACAGAATGCGACACGTTGAAAACAACGATGCGGTGGAATCAGGGCTCGGATCGTGGACATGAACAACCCACTAGTGGCAGGAATATCAGCGAAAAAACCAAGGACTCCGCCGACTCCCGAGTGCAGTGTATAGTTCTGGGAAAGGAGAGTTTAGCGTTAAAATAAATGTCAAGTCACTTGATACAGCCACGAAGGTTAAACGTTAAACCACGAGCAGTGTGTTGGTCACCGTGCGGTCCACTGGCCAGTGACGGCTAGGCCGTGCCCGCAGCGGGAATATTTCAATCTGAATATGACCTTTATTTCCCACGCTGTAAAGAGTCCAAACAGCAGCATCGTGATTCGCAAACTCAAACTCGTTATACTTGCCTATCATGCCTCCCATGGCGTTGACCGGAATTGTCACTAAAGCCGGCTGCATGCGCAAGACAGCCACTGTGACTGTTTCACGCCATGTCATCCACAAATTAACCGGAAAAGTACACTTTCAATTTTGCCCTACGAAGAACAAGTATGCTCACCCTGCCTTCAGCGCATTGAACGAAGCAAAAAGATCTTAACACACGACGAACAAGAAGGTCTGTCGCCATAATGCCACTCTCCGCATGTATGCTGAGATGTGGAATAGTCCTTCGATTGAACGATGCCGTGTTGATACGAAACTGCCCTCCGATATCTGCGCGGAAACGCTTTAAGCTGGAAAAGATCTTGAAGAGTCCAGAGACAGAGCGGGATTTGGCACATATGCAAGCTGCACAACAGTCGTAGGGGTGTAATTGCACTGTGTTAATGTGTACGTCTGCTCACTCGCACAGACAAACTTGCTCGCCCAACGTAGTCGTGTTCCGTGATTTTGGACCTAGTTTTTCATGGTCCAATCTCTGGTTGACCAAACTTCCAGAGTCTGCATGGCATTCTAGACTGCGCTTCGAGTCCTTTCCTTGTTCATATTCATCATGTAGAGGCGTTCATTCAATAAGCATTCATTTCAAATATATGTGCTACTAACACGCTTTCGACTGTCCCAGCGTTATGCCCAAATGATGCAAAACTTCACGTCTAGAGAGCCCTTGTTTCGAGGGTTCAGTGACATCGAGGCTGGGTTACTTGAGCTGGTACACTTCACGAATGGGAAGGAACCGCTTGAGGGCCCGGTCAAGAACGGAAAGCTGATGGGCTATCTATATCACGTATCTGATAGGGTGTATATTTATGCAATAGCAACATGTTTGTACCCGTGATGTACTCGTGACTCCCCAACAATGGTCCTGACACTGCAACACGCAACTTGTACGCCAATTTCAGCAACAAGGAGAGACAAATCATATTATCAGTTTTGATTCATGATGCTGTCCACAACGTTGCAAAAGAATGGTCAACTACTAGACCTAGTCTACTAGTATGTTACAACCTCGCACCCTAGGGCCTACGGTAGCAGTCAATCTCGACTTCAATCCATCCATCCGATATCACAACTTGCAACCAGCCTCATTGTCAGCAACGTTTCAACTGATCGTACACCTTCCATCTTGAGCGATTCCAATCGTGCTTCTTTGGATGATCAGTTTGATCCAACTCAAGTTGGCCTTGGTCCCCACTACATTCTTCACCATCGTCCTCGTCCCGATTTTTTGAACTCACATTAACTAGGAACTTCGTCTTGCACATATTTTGTGTATCTAGGGATGTCGAGGGGTATGTCACGCGCTTATTACCGCGAGGTACAAGAGGAGATTTTAGTAGACGATGAATGGGAATTCGCAGAAGGTGCGATTGTCTTTGATCTCGTGTTTTGCGCGTGAAGTGACATTGTTATGGACATGGACACCCACTTCATATCACCAAGAGGTTAATTCTGCCCTCATTCCTTTCATTCCACTACCAGTAGAAAGGAGTGCTTCAAACCACTCGATCTCATCAACAGTCAGTCTCATATTCTAGCATCTTTCTCGCATAACTGACACTGACATCAGCAATCATCCGTCTACTCCGGTCTGGAAGACCTGAGCGATATGATGTGCAATATGCCAGAAAATGGCGAGTTAATTCATCGTCAATGTGATCCGAGAGCCTAACAACTATTTACAGTCTTGAATGGCACTGTGAACAGCATTACCTCAAGAGTTGATATTCCAATGGTCTCCCGTCCGTCGACTACCGCTGTTGGCTCCAGTCCTGCCCAACCCCTTTCAACTATGTCTGTTGGCTCGTCGGATTCAGCGGATTCGGCTTCACCTTCGAGTAGTTGGTCTTCTGTCCTAGGTAAACGGAAAACAGACGAACCTCCTGACAATTCCTTGTCTCCACGTAAGAGTGCGAGAATCAGCGATGCAAATATTAAAATCCATTCAATCGTAGGTGCTTCTCGCGCTGGTTTGAGACTCTTCTTGACGAAGCTCACAGGCTCATGATCGAAATCTACAAGCTTATTTTGACAATAAAAAAATATCCTTTGGGGTACAGTGGCTGATTGCCAAAATGGTCAGTTACGATGTTCTTGCATACGAGGACATCCATATTCCCGACTTGGATAAGCTTCGCGGCACAAATGAAGAAGCCACACCACGCGTAGCTAAGGTATTTGCATGCCAGAACTCCAAGGGCGAAGAAGAAGGTTTCTTCGTTAAAGAAAAGGCAGTTTTGGTACGGTGATCCTTTGGATTACGATGGTTGAAAACTGATGACATAACAAGTCGCCTTGGAAAGAGCTTGACAGAGAACACGAACACGCTCTTGCAATGGGTGACAGCTTTGACGGGTTTCAGCGACAGGCCGATGGTTGGTATGGAGGGAAAGTGCATTTTGGTGCAACTTTGAAGGCTATCGATAAGAAGACTGAGACACCTGAATACCGCATTCAACTCAATCCGCCAGAGCTTGGGTCCTCGTCGAGACTAATGCGACAGTATGGTTCCAAGAACTTTCTACGCGTGAAGGTGCCGAGGAATATTCTGAACAAGCCTCAGCATGGCCTTGTGGAGTTTTTTTCGCAACACTTTCTCCTCTGTGGTCTGGTTTATCGGGCATTTTATGCAAAAGATGGAAGTGTTTTTCTCGTGGCAACTAATTGTCCGACGGGATACAGTCGAATTCCTTCTCATGCTCACCCTCCACCACCATCTCTGGAGAATTATCTCGACTGGCATAACCCTATATCTTACAACACGTCTCAGGTTGGCAGCAGTTCTGAGAGTTCAGGAAGATCACTGATGTGTTTCAGAGTGTGGCAAAATGGTCCTCGCGGTTTGCATTGGGACTTTCGAACTCTGTCCCAGGTATTACCATCAGCCGGGAAAATATCATGTATCTGAAAGAAGAAGGTAAGCTCTTGCTATTGTTGTTATATATAGTGAAAATTGACTCGTGCACCAAAGACCCGGGGGGTCCGGACATGACAGATGGCTGCGGGTACATTAACAAAATTGCTTTGAAGGCGTTGCGCGAGCTCTTGCAATGGGACACAACACCAACAGCAATCCAATGTAGAATCGCTGGTGCCAAGGTAACAGACACTTGCTCGAGTGTTGTGAAAGTCGAATATTTATGTATTTTCCTGTAGGGACTCCTAATCCTGCATCCTGATTCGTCAGAAAATTGTTCCGACGTCCCTCGGGTTTGGTTACGCGAATCACAAATCAAGGTCAAGTATCCTGAAACTCGAGAACTATCGTCTGGTCACTTAACAATTGATGTGCTACGGTCGTCTCACATGCGCTCTCCCTCTCGCCTTGCTGCGGAGACCATAGTGAATTTTGCTGAAAATGGCGTTCCCCACTCAGTATTTATTGATTTGATGAAGGAAGGTTTGGATGCTATCGTCGACGGTTTGCTTGACTGGGATGGCCCAGATGCTATGTATCGTCTATGGCACAGTGTCGCAAGAGCCGGTGCCGTGGTTGGATCTAGATTAGCTCGTGAAGCTGGTGGAGAGGCTCGATCAAGAGGTTTCGCCATCAAAGACGACGATATTGAAGATGATGACGAAGACGATCTGAATGCGGTCATCGAAATTCCTCGCTCAATCGCTTGGTGGGGTGACGAGGTCTCAGGTTGCCCTTCGGCTCTTGAAGAGACGGTAATGGTCATGCTTGACTCTGGTTTCACTCCTCGCGATTGCCCAGTTCTCGCTGAGAAGCTTCGTAATTTTCTCAAGACGATGGTCGACAACTTTGTGCAACGATATAAAATCGAGGTACCCATGTCTTGTGTAGGATGGATTGTGCCAGGTGCGAGGTTATCGATCATCAACACTTCATTTATTTGACATCTGTGCAACCTAGACCCTTCTGGAACATTGGCTCCTGACGAAGTGCAAATTCTCTCGAAGGATTCGAAATTCCGTTGTCCTGATGGAACCGAGTCAAATGTTGTGTTGGGTGACATCCTGGTCAGTGTTGTTCAATATCGCTCCTCGACTCATCACAAACGCTGAGCCGACAATAGCTCACACGACATCCTTGTAAACTGCCGACAGATACTCAGAAGGTATGTTGATCTGTCATTTACCGTTTCTTTCGCATCTTAATGATTTGGAGGCAGGTCAAAGCTGTTGAGAAACCGGAGCTCAGGCGCTACACAGACGTGATAGTGTGCTCTGTGCAGGGAACTCGCCGGTTTGCAGATCTTCTTGCTGGAGGTACGTCAAATCATAAAATTATATTCATGTCAAGATACCGAGTGGCGATTAGGCGATTACGATGGGGACAAGGCAATTGCTGTTTGGCAGCCGTCTATAGTGTCGCACTTCAAAAATGCCGATCTCAAATACTCTCATCCGCCTGATAATCTCTCAGAGAATTTCCATAAAAACACCCTACGAGTCGACGATTTTTTGGAACAGCATCAAGGATGCAAATTTGATGATGTAATACCCCGCCTGCAGTCATTTTTGTTAGGAGGATTGCGCGACATATCGTCAGTCGGAAAGTACTCGAACTTGCACGACGTGGCGGTGTACACCCTTGGATATGCGCATAATGAAACCATTCGCTTGGCTTATATGTGGGTCATAGTTGCTATAGTCATGGGACACACATTGATATAACCACAGGTTTTGCAATATTCTCGACGGTGCGAAGAGTGGTTTGACCGTTTTACCGGAGGTCATGAAGAGCGATACAAAGCTCTACCACAAACGCTCTCCACAGTGGAAAGAATGTGGGGAGGAGAAACCGGAAACCAACGAAATGAACGCCCAGCGTCCCAAAGGCATGACAGAATTTGTTATGGATGCAATCATGAGCCATGCCCGGAACCACCGGGACCTGAAACTGCAACAGGTCGACAGCGCTTTTTCCAGACACCATGGTCACAGAGATTCCTCTCTCGAGAAGCCATGGCAGGATGCTGAGTCAAGGCTGCAGCGTGTGAAGTGCAACAATGAGCACGCTGCTTTGACAATGGAAATGGAGCTCTCCAAGATACGCACACACGTCGAAAAGATGCGTGAGGAGTACAGGAAGAGCATCCGTCGCAGTTTCTCTGGCCTTAAGATTGAACGGCGACAGGATATTCTTCGCTCCCTCGCTCGTGATTTCTCTGCTGCCCCAGATGTTTCGTCTTTTCTTTTCTTCTCATCGGAGGAAGTGGCAAGGCTCAAGGCTTCCTACGCATATATTCACGAATGCCCGAACACCACTGGTCAATTCCCCTGGGATGTTGCTATGCGAGAGCTTGGGATGATCAAGGCAAGGAGCCTTGGTCCGTCGAAAACAGTCGCGCTCGGTTTCTATGAGAGATTTGTATTGACGCGAGCAGCATTTAATTGATGGTTCAGTATGTGTTGATCTGTTATGTGTAGGCTAGATCTCTGTAGTAGCACGCACGGTGTACATTGTATGAGTAGCACTTGGAGTGATTGCGGGGTAAAATACAAGTTAATCGTTGAATTGAGTTGATCAGGAATTCCATTCCGAAGTATCTTCACTGCGGTATTTTGGCGATATTCGTTCAAGGATTTGGCGTAGTTTGAGCCTGCTGAAGCTTCGTTTGTATCTCGACGAGCTGCGACACAACGAATTGTCGGGTCAAACTCGTCATTGGGGAAAATGGCAAGCGACAATACCTCATTCTTCTTTTTCTCTGATCTATCCTCGCCATCATTTATTTGTGCATCTACGCGTTTTCTGTGATGTTGATAAGTCCTGCAATCAACTCGGACATGAAACCAATGACATTTCGCTCTTGATAAATTCCAGGCGCGTCTCCACATTGGTTTTGGCCTCATTCTGATCTTGAGGTACCAATACAGGTCCCACAAGTTTATAGACAACATTACTGGGGGTTAACTGCGTAAACTCCTAGAAGATGGAGTTCGTAAACCGAGTCTGCGAAGATGTTCGGCAGCAGACCTTTTTGACCATCTCATTCTCGGAAAGCTGGGCATCGAGACGAGTACGATTCTCCACCAAACTTGCCAGTTCTGTTTGTATTTTCTGGTACTCCGTCGATGCTGATTGGAAACGGAATTCTAGAGACATGACGAAAAATAGACAGTCACCCTTCGCCTGCCCGATGACCGATATATCCCGTTAACTCCTCTGATTGTTATGTAATCATTACTTTTGCTTTTCTATTTCTATTTCTACCCCGACATATTGTAAGGACGGAGCGATTTCCAATAAGTATGGTGTGACTGGCGCCAAAGCTTCAGCTGACTGGCGCTCCAACACCTTGAGGCTCCTTTTTTTCGCACCCCTGCGTGCTCTTTTCAGTCGTTTCAAAATGTTACACCTTTTAGACGAATTATATTAGATGCATCGCCAGGGGGTTTTGGTGGGCATGGAATCACACGGACAATGACGAAACATACTGACAGCCGGAAGGGCCTAACATTACAGAAGAGGAAGAGACAACGGCTAACGCAGTATACAGACGTCTATTATTATGAATCAATGTGCAACCGCCCGAAGGGGTCCGACTGGAGCGCTTGTAATCATATATATATCACTTGGCACGCCGGTGTTCCGTCAGGAATACCTTGGTCACATTCATGTATGTTCATGTGAGCATGAAACACGATATGATGGTGTGTGCATGTGAGCGCTAATAGGGACTCCGTTTTTAACTAACAGCAATCTTGAGCAATTTCTCGTCGCTCCTTACCATCATCTTCCTCTTTCCCTCCGCAAGATTCCAAGTCCACATTCACCGCAATGAAAGTCGATTGGAGTAAGATAGACCAGCCTGACCTCTTGTTCCAGCAATTTCCAAGTCGACGGTCCCAAGTCTATGGTACCAAGGGTGTCGTCGCTTGTTCTCAGCCTCTCGCAGCGGAAGCTGGACTTGAAATCCTAAGGAAAGGCGGGAATGCAGGTGAGTGCCGGTGTTCTCGATCTCAGCTTTCACCAACATTGCGTGCTCTCATTTGCAGCTGATGCTGCTGTTGCAACCTCCGCCGCTCTTAATGTGACCGAGCCAAGTTGCTGCGGCATAGGAGGGTGAGTCTGTTCCAAGAGCCAGTGCATAATTCCAATCTGAGAGTGAAATAGGGATGCCTTTTGTCTCTTCTATGATGCCAAAACGAAAACTATAAAGGCGATGAATGGCTCCGGCCGTTCTCCTCAGAAGTTGTCGGTCGATTACATGCGTCAACGAGGTGTTAAAGGCGGCCAGATTCCTCTTAGAGACCTCAACTGTGTCACTGTCCCAGGTTTGTTTCTTTGACCCTCTGATCACACGACGAATGAACAAGCGAACAGGTGCTGCTGCTGCGTGGGTCGATACTGTGGAGACGTTCGGAAGTGGAAAACTCACCGTCGCTGAAGTTTTGGCGCCTGCAATTAGGCTCGCCGAGGAAGGGTCTGTGATATTTATCTCACATATCACCAAGTTTATTGACTACTCTTGGTTGTAGAGTTCCAGTATCTGAAATTCACAGTTATAATGCCAGTTCAGCTTTTGTTTACGTCGGGCAAATTACTGATTTGTCTACAGTGGCAGCACTCGGAAAAGTTGATACAAGAGGCGTCACCGAGCGGACATGAAATGCTTTTGAATGGAAAAGCACCTCTCCCAGGTCAAATCATGGAGTTCCCCAACCTTGCCAAGACTTTCCGCGCCGTTGCAGAGCAAGGAAAGGATGGTTTTTATAAAGGTCGTATCGCAGAAGCTATAGTAGAGCTCGTTCAAAGTAAAGGGGGTGTTATGGAGCTCGACGATCTTGCAAAGCACGAGACATCATTCGTAGAACCGATCAAATACACTTATGCTGGAGATGTTACTGTTTATGAGGTGAGCCGTCGATGTTGTGGCTTACGGGTAGATGCTGACTTTATCGTAATGCAGTGTCCTCCCAATGGTCAAGGTGAAGATGAACGAGTCTCCATTGAGCGTAACTAATGCTCATTGCTAGGCATCACTGCATTGGTTGCTCTTGGCATTCTTGAGCAAATGCAGATACAAGGAAAGATTCCGTCCCTCCTGGAATTAGAACACAACTCTGCCGAGTATCTCCATGCACTCATTGAGGCTCTGCGGTGCGTATTAGTGATCGAATGCTCTAGATTCATTGTCATTTACGTCTCTTTTATTTAGCCTCGCCTTTTCGGGTGAGATCATTACATCGCTTGCTTTTGTTTCATAGCTGACAGGCAGCAGATACACAATACTACGTGACTGACCCTGAGTTCAACAAAATACCGGTCGAGGAACTACTAAGCAAGGTTAGTGTTCGAGCCTGGATTGCTCCGTCGTAACTAATCTAGGCTATAGGAATATCTATCCAAACGCGCAGCTCTATTCGACCCTCAAGCTAGAAACCCCAATATCGTACATGTGAGCCCTGTTCGATGATCATTCGCATTTAATATACTCACAGTCGGGTAGGGAAACCCAGTGAACTCATCTGATACGGTTTACTTCACTGGTATGATAGATAATGCGGCTTTATGCAGCGTCCATTTACCAAACATTTTCGTGTTTCAGCTTCGGATCAGTGGGGAAACGCATGTAGTTTTATTCAGAGCAATTATGCAGGTAGGGCATTCAGTTTATCCGCGAGTGCATGCGCTGATGATTTGAAAACAAAGGATTTGGGACAGGAGGTGACATCAATCCGCGCCACAGTTTAGACGACACTGAATTTTTTATATGAAGCTGTACCCAAGGGATGCGGCTTTACTCTTCAAAACAGGGGCGCTGGATTTGTTCTGCAGGAGGGTCACCCTAACTGCTTACAGGTATATCATACAGCAAACTTAACGGTGCAGCCCATTGAATTGTGCCATTTTTGTAGGGCGGAAAGCGGCCATATCACACCATCATCCCTGCAATGGCGTTACGAGGAGACGATCTGTTCCTCTCCTACGGTGTGATGGGTGGTTTCATGCAGGTATATACTCGCAGCCCTCCAGTGCCCAATGATATGGAGCTTAAATGAACATCATTTAGCCCCAAGGTCACATCCAGGTCCTACTTAACATTCTGCGTGGATTCACCGCCCAAGCTGCCCTTGATGCCCCTCGATTCTGCATCTCAGCTGGAATGCCTGACCCAGATGATAAAGATCCTGCTGCCTTCGGCGTGGCCAGCGGTGGAATTAACTTTGAAGACGCTATCCCTATGTCAACTATTCAGAAGCTTCGCGGTATGGCTTGTTTTTTTTTTGGCATCCCTGTTCTGAATGAGTCGCTTTAGCTATGGGTCATGATGCCAATGCCGTCAGCGGCTGGGGGAGGGAGATGATGGGCCGTGGGCAGGTCATTCAGAAGATTGCTGATGCGTCTGGGAAGATTGTTTGGGCTGCTGGGTGTGACCCAAGGTCGGATGGTCATGCCGTAGCGCAGATTTAGAGACCTCCCTCAAAAGGAGGCTGATCCATTGTACTAAAACACCAGACAAATAAAGTCCAATAAATTTCCGCAAAAATTTAGCGAATTATGTACTCTAACGGGGGGTATAACTCATAAATCCTCTAAATCACATTCTCCTCTGTCGCTCACTTCCGACTATCATGACACTGTTAATCGGGGAAAAAGAAAACTCAAAGAACTCGAAGCACTCACCCGCTTGCTGACTTCGATACTCGCGAAGAGCGCGGGTCCTGTCAGGCCCTTGAATCTCTCTCCAACCAGACAAGGGCACGACTATGACCGTTGCATTGTCTTCCCCACCCAATTCTTCGGAGTATGATAAGATTTGCTCGGCAGCTTTCTTGGGGCTTGGTGCGCCTCGGGCAACGTCGACTATTTCTTGATCGGATAGTATGGATGACACACCATCGGAGACGATAATCATGTACGCCCATTTAGTGCCTGTTGAGGGTGTAAGAAGTTATGACAACACTCCACAGGAAGTATAACACCTTCCAATAGCATGGTTCGAACATCTGGTTCTGGAGTCACGCCGTACGGCTTCCATTTGAGATCTCCGAGACTAAGACGAACATCAGTAAATCACTAGAAGCAGGTGGCTGTGCTACTCACGCTCTCGTATTTGCCAGAGCACCCATCCAGCTGCAAGGTCATGAGCAGGACACGATAATAAAAAACATTGCTTTGCCTTACCGAGACTCGCCAAAAGAATCAGTGATAAGTGATGAACCCATCATCCGTCGGAGACGTGCAGCCTCCATAAGGGTATCGGGGTGATGATTCTCGGTCATCGGGCAGACAAGACAGTCATTGGTGCCACAAAGGAGTACTCGAGCATCGCTGTTTGCATGTTCTCTAAATGCATGTCTGTGTTTATTAAAAATATGACTAACCCAGCGTGAGCGACTGTCAAAACGAGATTCGTGGATGAGAAGAACGGGCGGGTATCAAGGGAGTGGAGGATGGCGACGGACGCTGTCGCTCCACATGTTTTGGCTTCACTCTCAATAGAGAGGAGGCGGTCTAAACTTACCCCATTTATAAACGTAAATGGAAGAGAAATTGTTGCTCACCAACTTCGAAGAACGCCTGAGTAGCACGTGCCTCGAGATCTAGCGGAGGCATTCTATTGGACTGATTTATCCAGGGAGTGAGGGCACCTCCACGGAACCTCTTGAAATAACCCCCTTGGTCTTTGATCCACAGATACAACTCTGGAATGTGAGCCTTGTCGACGGATTCGAATAGCCCATGTAACTCCTGGCGCAAAAACTGAGAAACGGTGGATCCGCCATGTCTGTATGGTGTTAACGGGCGGTATGTGTCAAGATGTATACGATACATACCCATCATAAAGGCCGACAAAAACTACCTGACGTGCTAACGGATCACTGATGTTCTTCGGGGTCCAATCAATGTCGAGTGCTTTCTTCAAGCCTGCCTGTAGCCCGTCAGGATCCAAGAGTAGTGATGCAAAAGCATAGTAATCTTCCTGGTGACTGCGCGAACAGAGACTGAGCCTTAGGTGCGCAACGAGGGGGGAAAAAGAGTGCTCACCCGCGAGTACCTCTTGAGGTTGCCACGCCTATGATGGTGGGGGAATGGAGTGGTACACGGGCTGCGCCACCTATACACGGTAACTTGTTCGTCCAAACCTCAAAGCAAAGAAGTGAAGCTAACCTGGCGTAGAGAAGCGAACAAAGTCATGATACTGGCATGAGGAAATGATTGATGGGGACAATGTTGTATTTAGGACTTTGGACGACTGGAATAGTAATGACGGTATTCGTTGCATGCTATTGGTGTAAGGGGATGACAAGCATTGCCTTAATACATAATAAAGCTTAGAGTTGGGGCAAGAAGCCACGGCTGTATGCAACTTGAAACCGTCGCTTATAGCCAGTCACTACATAAGTATACCTGGTGGTGGGAAAAACAGCTGGCGCCAGCCACAGTCACGGTCGGTTCCAACACCGTTGACTGGCCATCGGGATAGCATGAGGTACTAAGACTTGAAGTTCACCTCTACAAGTTCAACAAACCCGGGTCTTTTGGTCCAGCCCCGAAAGTCGGCGACGTTATGCAACGTTCAACAACTTCTGATACGACATCGCCGTCATGGTTACCCAACTCGCGCACGTCGTTTCATGATTATTACTACCACCCTGCTGATAGTGGTTGATTTTCTTATGTAGGTATTGCCAGGCCTGCCAAGTGCATTTTGCCGCATGATGATGGTGCCTCAGGCCAACGTTGGAGCGATGCGCGCGATCCTTGGCCTTGATATTTGAATTCTCGCTTGAGTCATTGATTGTCACCATGTATCGATGCACGTTGGGGAAGGAAATCACTTTGAATCACCAAAAGTTCGCCGATGGTCTGCCAAATTCGGCAGGAGTTGCCTAAAGCAAAAGCTTAAAAACTATCTTGCCAGTTGGCACACATTGCAAGATCATCAAACGTTTTATGATTCGGAATGCCTGAACGTAGCTTCCTACAGTTGATTTGGGCCACGTTCTTATGTAGACTTCCCGGTGTTGAACTTCTGTCATAATCACGTATATTTGCTATAAAGTATGTAACTCCAGTGTTTCATTTTTCTTCTGACCTCTCCAACTTGAAGCCATGCTTGCCGCCGTTCTACTGCTCGCTCTACCGTTCTGCACTGCAGAGTCGGCATCCAGTTATGCAGGATCAACCCTTGTTGATTCTTATCCTCCCCCTGGTACCACCAACGCTCCTGCTGTTGACGCTTACTTCCCGGATGGATCTCAAGTCGGTTATGCAGGTCCAACGCCTAGTCAGTGATCATGCTAGTGTTGTATTTCATGTGGTCTAATTAAACATATCAGCTGGTGCTGAACCTGCGGCCATTATCACTGCTATTCCGTTCTCTAAGGTCGAAAACGCATATCCCTTGTCAAGGCCCCACTCGGCAGACGGCGCAAACATCAATTTCAATGTGATGCGTCAATGGGGAAACTTGGCCCCCATGTACTCTGTGGAGTCCTTTGGCCTTCCTGATGCATCCCCCATCATCCCAGAAGGGTGTGGCCTCAACGCAGTCCATCTCTTGATGCGCCATGGCGCTCGCTATCCAACCTCTGACTCCGGAGTTTCTCACTTTGCCTCTAAAATTCATGCTGCTGCATCGAAAGAAGGCTTCAGTGTCACTGGCGATTTGAAATTCTTGGCAACCTGGACATACAAGTTGGGCGCGGAGATATTAACGCCTTTCGGTCGCGACTCGCTGTACGTTTGTTCTCCTTTACGATACTTCCACTGAGGCTCCCCTTCATCAGCTTCAGCAACGGGGTTGCCTTCCGCTACAGATACGGCAATTTGCTCAATGCCTTTACGGACCTCCCAGTATTCCGTACCACTTCTGAAGGTTTGCTCGCATCGAAAACTCGTTTCGTAATTCGCTCTGATTGTTTGCTTATGTCGTATAGATCGCATGTTGGATTCTGCGTGAGCAATTCATTCATATTTTTGCGTTCTCTGTGTCTTATAATGCTATTGGTAGCCTGAGCTTTGCCGCAGGCTTTTTCGATGTCAGAACTTACGAGACCGACTATCACCAGGAGATCATCATCGAGGAAAATAACTTCAACAACACCCTCGCTCCTTATGATGTATGCCCCAATGTCAATACGGAGGATGTCGGCAACTTCGGTGGCATTCAGTCTAAGAAATGGGCGGATATCTATCTCAAAGATGCTCGGAAGCGCTTGCAACCAATGATTCAAGGATTTAATTTGACCACCTCACGATTGGTTGATATGCAAGAACTCTGCGCCTATGAGGTAATCGCATCATTTACGCGGTTTTCATGGATTTCTGATATACGGCAGACCGTAGCCCTCGGATATTCCAAGTTTTGTGGCCTTTTCACTGAGAAAGAATGGGAAGGATACGAGTATTACGTCGGTATGTTTTCTCAAATGATCTTTGATGAACTCGGCGGTGATCTCTATTTGCAGATCTTAGTGAGTACATTGAATGGCGAATTTGCAGCCTGAGCGACTAATGACTTCATTGTAAACAAAGATTTCTGGTACAGCAGTGGACCAGGTAATCCAACGGCAGCAGCGCAGGGCCTTGGCTACGTTCAAGAACTAGTGTCGCGTCTCACTCACACTCCCATCAATGTCTGGAACAGCAGCACCAACAGCACTCTCAACTCAAACAACATCACATTCCCTCTTAATCAACCTATATATGTGGACGCTACCCACGACACTGTCATTTCCAGTAGTACGTTGCCATTTCATTTCCAGTTCAAGACTACTGACAGAAGGGCTCAGTCGTCACCACTCTGAACTTTACCAGTCTAGCTGCAACTGGTCCTCTGCCAACCGATCATATACCTCCTCACCGTGTACGCAATCTCATAGACCGCCGCTTACCTCTATTCCTGACCAGTCACATCAGTCATACATTGCCAGCCAGATTGCACCCTTTTCGAGCCAGCTTGTAGCGCAGGTACTCAGTTGCCCAGCTTCAGAGGAGCCGACTCATATCCGGTTCCTTCTGAACGATGGTGTGGTGCCACTGACGGGCATCCGTGGTTGCACGAAAGATTCAAACGGTCTCTGCGCACTGCCCGGTTTCATCAGCGCGATGCATGAACGAATTGGACAGATCGACTATGCGCATGATTGCTTCGTCAACTATACCATGCCCGATCCCGACAATATCATCGATGGAAGATACCCTAGTTAAAAGGATGATTGGGTATTAGTATACTCACAAGTGGCCACCTTTTGGAGAATGTTAATGAACGGGCTACCGACCTAACGCTCACCCGAAATTAAATAAATTAAATTAAATTGAGAAGGATCACATAATATAATGATGGCTAGAAGAGTTGGATTGAACCTATTCTCAATTGTACAGACAATTTCAATTTTAACAAGCAGCGACATGCAGACGAGCAATAAAATATTGAGCTCTCCCGGGTACTTGTGCTCTTCAAGACGAGTCTTATGTAATTACGTGGGTGGCAAGGGATGTGCTTCGAAATTCAAGGAAGGATTGTTGACGCGACGCGTCGACGCACTCGTGACATGCACGTGAGCGACGTGCCAGCACGTGAGTTGGACCACGAATACTTGATTCGGGACGTTTTCGTTTCATTGACTTAATGTTGCTATCGAGTTGGTCTTACATCTATGCAGTTACTTCTCGTGCCATGAAACACAAGTTTTTCTGAGTCTGCCGTATCTGCCACGCGCTGGCAGAACACGATGGTTCTACCAGTTCTACCGGCAGAGCTTCTACTTCTAGTCTCACAACACCTATAGTTCAACATTCAGAACGTTCAACCTCCGAGTCATCCGCTGTGTCTAGATTCAAACTCGTCCGCCTGACCTGGTTGCCAGATGTTGTAAATGGTTTTCTCACTATCTTTCTCAAAAAAACGACAGTTGGTGTAAACTTATCAAGCCATGCTCAGCGCCGTCGTTTTGCTGCTTGCTCTGCCGTTCTGCACTGCAGACTCAGCATCCAGTTATGCAGGATCAACCCTTGTTGATTCTTATCCTCCCCCCGGTGCCACCAACGCCCCTGCTGTTAACGCTTACTTCCCGGATGGATCTCAAGTCGGTTATGCAGGTCCAACGCCTAGTCAGTGATTATGCCAGTGTTATATTTCCTGTGGTCTAATTATTAAATTAGCTGGTGCTGAACCTGCGGCCATTATCACTGCTATCCCGTTCTCTAAGGTCGAAAACGCATATCCCTTGTCAAGGCCCCACTCGGCAGACGGCGCAAACACCAATTTCAATGTGATGCGTCAATGGGGAAACTTGGCCCCCATGTACTCCGTGGAGTCCTTTGGCCTTCCTGATGCATCCCCCATCATCCCAGAAGGGTGTGGCCTCAACGCAGTCCATCTCTTGATGCGCCATGGCGCTCGCTATCCAACCTCTGACTCCGGATCTTCTCACTTTGCCTCTAAAATCCATGCTGCTGCATCGAAAGAAGGCTTCAGTGTCACTGGCGATTTGAAATTCTTGGCAACCTGGACATATAAGTTGGGCGCGGAGATATTAAACGCCCTTCGGCCGCGACTCGCTGTACGTTTGTTCTCCTTTACGATACTTCCATTGACGCTCCCCTTCATCAGCTTTAGCAATGGGGTTGCCTTCCGCTACAGATACGGCAATTTGCTCAATGCCTTTACGGACCTCCCAGTATTCCGTACTACTTCTGAAGGTTTGTCTGCGTCGAAAGTGGTTCTACAATTACGCTCTGATTATTTGCTTGTGTCGTATAGATCGCATGGTGGATTCTGCGTGAGCAATTCATTCATATTTTTGCGTTCTCCATGCCTGATCACGCTATTGGTAGCCTGAACTTTGCAGCAGGCTTTTTTGACATCAGAACTTACAAGACCGACTATCACCAGGAGATCATCATCGAGGGGGTCAACTTCAACAACACCCTCTCCCCTAATCATGTATGCCCAAACTCCAATACGGCGGATATCGGTAAATTCGGTGGCACTCAGGCTAACAAATGGGCGAATATCTATCTCAAAGACGCTCAAATGCGTTTGCAACCAATGATTCAAGGATTTAATTTGACCATCTCACGATTGGCTGATATGCAGACACTATGCGCCTATGAGGTGATTACACCATTTACACGGTCTTCATGAGTTTCTGACATCCTGCAGACTGTGGCCCTCGGATATTCCAAGTTTTGCAACCTTTTCACTGAGGAAGAATGGGAAGGATACGAGTATTACGTCGGTATGTTTTCTCAAATGATCCTTGTTGGGCTCGGCGGTGATCTCTATTTGCAGATCTTAGTGAGTACATTGAGTGGTAAACTTGCAGCCTGAGTGACTAATGAGTTCATTGTAAACAAAGGTTTCTGGTATGGGCATGGACCAGGCAATCCAACGGCAGCAGCGCAGGGCCTTGGCTATGTTCAAGAACTAGTGTCGCGTCTCACTCACACTCCCATTAATGTCTGGAACAGCAGTACCAACAGCACTCTCGACTCGAGCAATATCACATTCCCTCTCAATCAACCTATATATGTGGATGCTAGCCACGACACTGTCATTTCCAATAGTAGGTTGCCATTTTCTTCCTTTCTAATGTAAGACTGCTGACGGAAGGGCTCAGTCGTCACTGCTCTGAACTTTACCAGTCTAGCTGCAACTGGTCCTCTGCCGACCGATCATATACCTCCTCGCCGTGTACGCAGTCTCATAGACCACCGCTTGCCTCTATTTCTGACCAGTCACATCAGTCATACATTGCTAGCCAGATTGCACCTTTTGCCAGTCAGCTTGTAGCGCAGGTACTCAGTTGCCCAGCATCAGAGGAGCCGACTCATATCCGGTTCGTTCTGAACGATGGTGTAGTGCCACTAACGGGCATCCGTGGTTGCACGGATGACTCGAATGGTCTCTGCGCGCTGCCCAGCTTCATCAGCGGAATGCATGAACGAATTGGGCAGATCGACTATGCGCATGATTGCTTTGCCAAATATACGATACCCAAACCCGACAACATCATTGATGGAAGATACCCTAGATGACGTCGTATATACCCCACCCTGTTAATGAATGTCAATGTCAATTGAATGTAATTACTCGCGTCACGCGATAACCATGTGTTTGTGACATCTCACGTGCTTAATTCCGTTTCCATCATGACCGGAATAGTATATCAAGCTAAGTTTTCAAAGTTCCACGTTGAACCGCGGTTCTTGCTGCAGCTCGACCCTGTTAATCTCGCTGTTTTTCTAAAAACTTTCTTAGCTTGGGATCTACGACGTGCCTTACCATGACCCTTGATATTCTCACCATGTATTTTCCCTTTGAATTATTTTATTCTCGGGCCCGGCGGATTACATAACTCAAGAGGAAACATTGTCATGATCGATCGGCAGCAGTCAGGACAGCTCAACGACAGCTTGTTTGTCTCATTTAATTCCAGATCTGGCAATTTAATTGCAAAATATACAACCCCTGAAGGCGTCCTGAAATCCGAAGTGCGGACGGCGGTGCCTATTTTAAGTTGCAGGATGGGTGTGGGCGCAAACAATTTGTTCACTCATCATTTTTCTTCTTCAACGCTCTTGAACAACCAGATACTATGGCAAATCCGCAGGAAACTGCGACTGCTTTCGACTTCGATGATAGGCTCGGCCTAGTCTTCATCGTAGAGGCCGCAACACTATCCGTACTGGCTATCACAACTCTCCTGGCATACATCACTGTACGTATCTTATTTAATTTTCAAGCTCGCAGACTTATCCCAGGCCTATTAGTATAGCGCCGTCACAATTCGAATGGGTGCCTACACGCAGATGGTCCACCGACACTCACGTTCATTATTATTTCTTAAATCTAATGATCTTTGACCTCATTCAAGCAATCGGTGAGCCATCCATGTCGGTGCCGCTTCCACAGTCTTCTGACAATCTTTCAGGGGGGATGTTCAATATCGTGTGGATTGATGCTGCTGTAGGTTTACACTTTGTATCATGACCGCTCAATAAATTTGATTTCGATCTGCAGGAGATATATCCCGGCACCATATGCACTGTGCAAGGTATCATCATTCTTGAGGTAGAACCTGAGAGCGCCAATTTACCACAATTATCGCAGGTGCCTTCAAGCATGTGGGCAATACGGGCGCAGCTTTCAGGCGAGTCCGATATATCATTTGGTTTTACGTCCAGATGCTAACCAATTTTCCCAAAACAGCACGATTGTAACTACATCCCGCCATCGTCATTGGAAACCCTTCTCATGCTAATTGGTTTCTGCAGACTATCGCCTTGCACACGATGCAGGTACTGATATTGAGGTGGAGTACCCCTCCAAAAGGAGCACTACTTGGCTCAGCTATTATATGGATGATCGTTGGCCTGATGGTCGGAATACCGAACATAATCATTGATGATTTCTATGGACCAACCGGGCATTGTACGTCCCCCATTCAGTGAGAGTGCTCATCCACGCCGCTAAATAATTTTGTATCGGACAGGGTGCTGGATAGAACGTAACAACTTCCAACGAATGGGTCTTCAATACATGTGGATGTGGTTTGCAGCATTCATCACTATCGTTGTTTACATCTTCCTTGCTCTTGTGGTCAAACGGATCGTTAGCATTGATGGATACAAGATTCGGTGGACGTCCTCCGAGATCCGTAGTATCACGCCGTCCGATGGTTCTGATCCCCGACAACGGGGGGATGAAGGCGCCATCGCGCTACGTATGCTCTTGTGAGTTTGACGATGGCCCACAGTCAGTGGAACATTTCTAATATTTACTTTCCCAGCTACCCTGCGGTCTACATTATCACAGTAGGTGGGATTACTCATAAGCTATTCACCCTCTGATATTTTTGACAGGTGTTGCCTATCACTGCTGCCCGCTTCACGGAGTTTCACACACAAAATGTGCCATGGGGAGTGACGGCTTGGGCAGACACCCTTCTTCTCTTGTCGGGATTCTTCAACACAATCCTATATACGCTGACGCGCCCAAAGCTCCTTCCGCGTAGACGTCGGTCGCCCTCCCGGGTTGTTCTAACATCCACGAGCTCAAATCAATTCGGTAGGACTAACCGATTCCAACACCACAAGCACTATCCCTATGATACAAAACCTGAAGAAGGAGTGCTCCCTTCTATGAGTTTTGAACTCGCAGAACCACCACAGCGCTCCTCGTCCGAGTTGCGCTTTGCTCACCCTGAGGTATCAAATACCAAGCAATGATTGTTTTGTATTTTTATGGGACCCCACCCAATGCTGTGCGCTGCTTCATGCTGCACAGAGTCCAAATTCCGTACTTGTATTGCAACACTTTTACTCTAGCCTCGACACTGTAAATAACGTCCTTAATGACATGTCGCTATTCAATGGTCTTGTTTGTGGGGTAGAGTAGGATAGCAATGACCCGGATTTAGCCACTTCAGTGGTGGCAGTGTTGCTACTACACACGGACCGGACTGACTCGGTGGTCTCCACAACCTCGTCAACACAGACATTACCATGGGGTTGAGCCAGTCGGCACCCAAGATCACTGCTCATGATCGGGCGATTCTCGAGTGCGTGGGCTTTCATGCTTTCTCAATCAAACGGTAACGCCCAACAAGAGCATCTACTGCGTAGTCTCAAACTTCAGCGCGATAAGCTAAAGCAGTACCAGAAGAAGGTCAGACTACACTCGTAGGGGTTTTGCATCTATAACCCTTTAATACAGATACAAGTCGTGCTCGACCGCGAGCATGAAATTGCGAAAGCCCATCTCGCCACCGGTCAGAAGGACCGTGCCGTCATAGCCCTCCGAAGGCGCAAGTACCAGCAGAGCTTGCTACTGAAGACTGACAGTCAATTAGAGAACCTGGAACAATTAGTCCGTCTCGTTCATGTTGCTCAAATGTACGCTAAAACCCAATGTTCCTTGCAGGTGTCAACCATCGAGTTTTCTTTGGTCGAGGTTTCTGTCCTTCACGGTCTCAAGCAAGGAAATGAAGTTCTTAAAGAGATCCATCGCGAGATGAGTATTGAGAGCGTTGAGAAGCTCATGGATGAGACGCAAGAAGCGAGAGAATATCAGCGAGTAAGTTATATTCCGTGCTTCTTGTGCTGTATTGAGGATGGTGTACAGGAAATCGGTGATTTGCTGGCGAACCGATTAACACATGATGAAGAGGACTCCGTCCAGGCGGAGCTCCTGGCATTACAAGGGGAAGCGGTCAGTACGAACTGTCGGATATTATTTCACTTTTTTCACATGATATCTAGCTTGGACAAGCTGAACCTAAAGTGCGCCTGGATTTGCCATCTCCACCTAGGTCGTTGCCGCTTGTTTCAGAAGGTCAGAGTAGTTCACGATTGTCGAACGGCCTTGATCCTCATTTCTATTTAGAAGCCCAGCAAGTACTCCAAGAGACTAAGAGGGAGCGAGTTCCCTTACCTGGTTAGCACCTGCTATTTAGCACGCATAGTATCACAGAGATTTTTATTTTGGCATTACTCATATCCTCATTCGTGGCCTAGGCCTTCTCCAGACATTTACAGATACTACGACACTACAGTAGGATGGCAGTTAATAATACAAATATTAGACGTCAGACTAGAGCAACAGTATCGGTCTACTACCAGCTGTCAAAGTTTCCGAACCCTATTTTTCGCTTTTTTTTGGCATCGTCGCCGACGTCATTGGCTTGTACGCCAGGTGTGACCTGATCTAACGGCCTCTTGACGCCGAGATACTTGCCCACCCCCACCCCCACACCTGCAGCACCCCCACCAAAGGCCGAGTCCCCAGTACCGACTTTGACCCCAAACCAATTAATATCATCCCCTTGAATCTTGTCAGGTTGTTTCTTGGAATCATCTTGTGCTTCTGCACGCCGAGCAAGTTTTCTTGCAAGCCGTGTTTTATATGCTTCAAAGGGATCCTGATGTCTACAAGGGAAGCTATATGAATATAGGTCTGAGCAAAAAAGCAATGTACGTACATAATGACTTCCGTTATCTGCACCGGCTTCGCTGGGCGCTCTGTTCCATCTTTACGAGGGAGTTTTTCCAGAGCATCGAGGACGTCGTCTCCTCCAACTAGCTTGCCGAAGACAGTGTGCTTGTTGTCAAGATTTGGTGTAGCTTTGAATGTGACATAAAATTGCGACCTGTAGTGGCACTTGTCAGTGAAACAGAAAACAAGGTAAACCGGCAGACGCACGTATTCGTGCCAGCGCCCTTGTTGGCCATGGCGAGAATACCACGACTATCGTGTTTAGCGGCACCTCTCATGTCATACTCGTCTCGGAAAGGAGTACCCCAGTGTGACTCTCCACCAGAGCCTGTACCAGTAGGGTCACCTGTTTGCACCTACGGCGACATGAGTATCTAATCTCGCGAGACGACGAATGAAGAAGTACCATGAAGCCAGGAACAAGTCTGTGAAAGAGGCAGTTATCATACTTCCCTGCTCTTGCAAGCATGAGAAAGTTGTAACAAGTTTTCGGTGCCTGTGAGGGAATGTTAGCGACGCCAACAAGAGCAAGTAGCACTGACCTTGTCGCAATACAACTCCAGGTTCAACGAACCGCCTAAACTGGTCACGACCCGGACATATGCTCTTCGTTTACCAACGTCTTTCTCTTTCCCCTTGCCCTTGGGAGGGTTCGACATTTCTTCGAACATCAGTTCTTCCTAAGCTACCATCAACAAGAATGCTCGTCACAGCCGGTTCTTTTTGCGCACCTCGTCCCACAGTAGTTGTGAACTTCGTGTCTGAGGATCCACAGACGTTGAAGTCAATGATGCACCGGGCGCACCACTAGAATAAGGAGAAATGTTCCCTGGTATGGTACTCAGGCTGCATCCTGCCGTGAAAAAAATGGTGGAGCTCACAAGGGACAGCAGCTTTACCCTTGACTTCAGAGATCACTTTAACAGTAGCTGGTTTGGGCTTCTCATCCTTCTTTACAATGGCAGTAGTAGTAGTATTGGTTGTAGACAAAGGTGGGAGACCATGAGGGTTTTGCAATGTGATGACGTCCTCCCTGCAAGAGTAATGCTGAGTCCAGAATGATAGAGAAAGATTGGAAAACTAACTTCTTGAATTTTGCATCTTCAAGAAGATCCTTACCGCCTTTGATACTTTCTGCAAGGAAAACATTTCCTGTGGTTGCAATTGCTACTATATGCGAGTGCTCGCTGAATGGCTTGAATGAGATTGGATCATGAATTTCGCCAGATGTTTTGCGCGAATAGTGCAGTGATATCAGGTCACCAGGTGCGAGGGGCTCTTTTGTGATGGGATTTGTATTGTTATGCTGCCTTTGAATGGAAGCATAAGACAAACGTCACCTTGCAGGAAGAGAGGATGACTTGCTTTAGCCAAGGAATAATGTTTACGAGATCAAACACGAAGCCTGTTCCATCCGCATTGCGGGCACACACTGGATGACTAAATGGCTGGAAAGAAAGCGCGCAACAGTCGAATGGCGTCTGCACTCGAGGGTCCGATCCTTGAAGTTTTCTGTGCAAAACATGAGAACTCCATAATTTAGGCGTAGAAAAGACTTACGCTTTGTACCCAGATGAAGCAGAATGCTGCCCGAATTCGCCAGCATGTTCTGCATGTGTGATATAGAGTTTGTTAGAATTTCCGTGGCCCATGTTGCAGTTGGTTTGTGATTGAGTGTATAATAACCTTCAAAGTGAGCGCTCAGCGGACCTGGTCAAGCTTCCGAATCTAATAAACGTAAATAAGATAAATCACAAATTGAAGGTCTCCATCTTCTTTCATCGTCAGCTTGCAGATGCTGCGTCATGCCACCACAAAAGCAAGGCAGACTACTGGCGTGCTTGATTTCCTTGCGCCGACTGCGTTCGGACACCGTCTCGGTAGCTCCAAGGTGCGACCTTCGGTGACAAAACTATCCAAAAGACACGATACGGAGAGACTTGCAGAATTTCCAGTCTCCGTATGTACACAAAGCCCGGCAATTCTTTGTCAGAACATCAAACAACGTATCAGCTTACTGAGCCAGTCAGGCGCTGCTGCTGTCTCCGACCCAGATATTAACTTCTTTGACGAAAAGGTTGTCGAGCTTCGTCTCGCTCTGAAGGCTGGTGACATCGCGCGAGTAGGAGAGCTATGGTCGCAGTTGGAAGATAGAAAGCTACTGCGACTCCTCGGTCCAGAGTTGCGTGGGTTTTCTGAGCGCGCTGCTCAGCTGTGCTTCACGGGCAACTCTGAGTCTTGGGACGCAGACGAGAGGAAGGTCATCGAGGGCATAGCCATTGCTGCCGCCTTTGAGGGTGCAGTCAATGCCCTCACGACTTGTATGATCGCACATATAAAGAGAGGTGACTCGCAGGCAGCCCTTCACCTGTACAGACGTTTTCTGGTTCACTCCAGCAACCAGGCCGTGTCTGAGCCCCTACCATCCCCAACGCAGGAAGATGTCGAGGATAAGAATGGGCTAGCTCTCGATTTTCTAGGCGACCAGCTATCCCACCAACCCAATTTGTCACTCGTCCTCGCAGCAATAGCCGCACATGCACTCGAAGATTCATTCGAGGGCGCGCTGAAGATAATGCTCGACAATCCTGTACGCATAAATCAGTCCGCTCAGAAAGAGTTCACGGCATCGTTTGATAACATCTCGTTCCGGACAAAAGTTCAAAGTTACGTTCGCCGCGTTGACATCGCAAGACTCATCTCTCGCCACCACTCACTCAGCACTCATATCACAAATCTCTCAAGGGATCAGGATCTTTCACAGATCCAGAACTTATACCGGGCAATCATCGACGGTTTGAATGGTCCAGAGCCATATCTCGCCGCCCGTGATTCCCAGAAATCCAACCAAAGACCTGTGGTAGTCCAAGAGATCGTCTGGGCAGCATTCTTGACAGGGTTTTTGCGGTGCCACCGTCGGGACCTGGCGGAGAATCTCTGGAATGACATGCTTAAATGTGGCATCCAGCCTGGTGTTATCACCTGGACAGCGCTCTTGGATGGGTTTGATAGCATGGGAGAAGCTGATGCCGCTTCCACCAGTTGGGATAACATGGTTTCCCAAGGGATTCGACCGGGAATTTTGACATATCGCGCTGTCATCTCGACATTATTTAACGCTTGGAGACCAGATGACGCTACTGAGAAATTTGCAATATTTAAGCGGGAACTTGCTAACGGTTCGTTGCCGAACACTGCGGACGCATTGCCTGTATACAATACAGTGCTGCACGGTCTTCTCAATAATAGACGACCGGGTGACGCCGATGCGTTGCTGCAGAATTTGCGGCAGAATGGCCCAAAGCCAGACATCGTTTCCTACAATACTTTCCTGCGTCACCATGGCCGCAGAGGCGAATTCCGTGCGGTGTCGGTGTTGCTCGAGCGTCTCCGAGAAGATGGGCTGACCGGCGATGCGTTCACGTTCTCCTCTGTACTTTCAGCTCTTCTCAAGGTTGGGCGTACTGACGCTATCGACATTATTTTGAATCTGATGAAGAAGCAAAATGTGGTGCCCAACGTCGCCGTCTTCAGCGCGATCATAGACCAACAGCTTCGCGAGCCATGGGAGGAAGGTCTTAGAACAGCAATGGAGCTACTTCAGAGGATGGAAACGAATCCGGATGCCCAACCCAATGACGTGACATACACAGGCGTGCTTGCATCCTTGCACCGCCAGGTATGGCCCAACACCGCCCTGGCCGAGGAATGCAGGAGATACATCCTTAAAAGGATGAAGGAGCGAAACATCCGGTTTAATCGGGTGACCTACCACATACTGATCAAAGCATGTTTGGAGAACCCAGAACCAGAAGGATTGCAAGGGGCATTGGGCTACTACAGGGAAATGGCAAGCCGGAGAGTCCCGACGAATTATGATACATGGTATATTCTACTACATGGGCTGATTTCGAGGGAGGAGTGGGCAGTTGCAGATGAGATGGTAGATGACCTCCTGAGGTATATCAAACCAGTTGGGGCATTGGAGAGCCTGGTTGGTAGAATCCAACGTCGGACAGCTTGGAGGATGAAGTTAGGACCAAAGTTTTATGCCTGACGTAGACATACCTACAATATAATACGCATCATTCATCGCGAGAAGAATGTCCAAGCCAAAGGCTTCTCGCCCATGAAAAATGACTTGCCGAGACCAACACGAGTGTAACGATCATACACTGCAAGACACATTATTCGTAAGTGTAGACAGGCTTGATGCGTTTACACATACGCCAATAACTACACCTCCTGCCAAAGTACTTGCCCACCCATGGCAGTAGTAAGACGAGTGCAAGTTGCTGAAGCTCTTCTAAACTCTCGTTCCACTCTTTCTGGGCCAAACGGTAGTCTTCATCAGAATCATATGATACATTTGATGAGGAGTCTGAAGAATGGTCCGAGCGTGGCATGCTTTAGTAGTCTGCCTTTGCGGTGTCTTGACGCAATGGTCTCCAAATGAAGTAGTTCTAAGTTGATGGTGTTGCCACTACCAGTGGAGTCACTTGATTCAGAGTGGCGCTGTACGTACGACACTCCGCTTTTAGGTATTGACGCTTTCTCTGCTTTCCCTCCCTACTTCTTGTTATCAGCTGTTTCCTACCATCACCAGTCCATGCATTATGGTGGATGTTGCTCCTCTGCCCTCTCGACGCAAATTAGTCGGGCAACCTCTCCTTTACGCTATTTCTGTATTCGCTAGTTTGGGTGTTTTCCTGGTACGCTACGTCACGAGGAACGAGGCATAAAAAACTAATCACTGGTGCTAATTTCTAGTTCGGATATGACCAGGGGTTCGTTATACACATCTCTCGCTGGATTACTAGCTACTGAGTCCATGCGGCAGCGTCATGTCAGGTATCATCACCGGTCCCTATTTCAAACAGTTTTTCAACAATCCCGGTCCCATTGAAATTGGTACCATGGTCGCAGTTCTCGAGCTTGGGGCACTTGGTATGTTTTTAATGACCGGTTTTGCGCTGTATAATGACATTCACAGCCACGTCGATTGCTGCTGGTCGTGTCGGCGACATAATTGGCCGGAAGGGGACCCTCTTCACTGGAGCTATCGTTTTCACCATTGGTGGCGCTATTCAGACATTTACCACAGGTTACTACATCATGATCGTTGGTCGAGTGGTAAGCGGCTGTGGAGTTGGGCTCTTGTCGTAGGTCCTCAAGGTTTAATTTTTGTGCAAGTGCTCAGCGCACTTTTCAGGACGATCGTTCCTATATATCAAAGCGAAATTTCTCCACCTGATCATGTAAGTCTTAAACTTTACACATTTATGCTACTAATTTGGTTTGCAGAGAGGCGCGCTTGCGTGCATGGAATTCACCTGCAATGTTTTCGGCTATGCAACCTCTGTTGTGAGTCGTCTTTGTCTGCTGCAGTTATGAAGGCAAGCTAACATTCCCAAAAGTGGGTGGATTATTTTTCTTCATTCATCGAATCAGATCTTTCTTGGCGCATTCCCCTTTTCCTGCAATGCGTCATCGGAAGCATCCTCGCTGCGGGAAGCCTGGTTATTCCTGAGAGCCCTCGGTATGCTATCTCTCATTGTTACGGTAGTATGCACTGAAACTATCCAGATGGTTGATTGATACTGACCGAGATGTTGCCGGAATGAGTATTATCGTGGATCTGCATGGAGGAGATCCTGATAACATCCTCGCTCAAGCGGAATTCCAAGAAATCAAGGACAAAGTCATTTATGAGGTACGCTAATTGTCGATGCAGCTATCATCATTTTTACAATTCAACGCTCACAGCGTGAACTTGGGGAAGGACGCTCGTACGCTGTGATGTGGAAGAAGTATAAACGACGCGTGTTGCTTGCCATGTCTTCCCAAGCATTTGCTCAACTGGTAAGCTTCTGCCGTTTTACCCATATCATGCCGTCATGAACATATTTTTCCCAGAATGGAATCAACGGTAATGTGTCTGCCTTTGTGCGGCTTTCATGAAACTAATGAGTCGAAACGACATCCAGTGATTGGATACTACGCTCGTACGCATTTTATCTCACACTAAAGTGATCTTTGACTGATCAAAGTGCGTGTTGTTTAGCATCTGTTTTTGAAGGTACGGGTGGACGAATATTTTTTTCTGGCGAAAATCTCATTGAAACGCAGAGGCCGGGTGGCTTGGCCGTGATGCTGTGTTAATGACGGGTATCAATGCGATCATTTACACCTTGAGCACCTTACCCCCGTGAGTGGCATCCTACCAACGGTCTCGTTAGGAAAGCTAAACGCTCCTATAGCTGGTACCTCGTAGACCGTTGGGGTCGTCGCGTTATTCTACTTTCTGGTGCCGTTATCGTTGGTTCCTTTTCTGATGAACGGCCTTCAGGGTGCTCACCGATACGTAGATGGGCATTGCCTTGGGCTTGACTGGCTGGTGGATGTATGTTGACATACCAGCTACACCCAATGCTGTGGTAATTTGTGTTATCGTCTACAATGCTGCATTTGGCTATAGGTAAGCTTTCTCGGCACATTTTTCGAGCCTTCGATATGATATCGTTATCTTAGTTGGGGTCCCATTCCATGGCTCTATCCTCCCGAGGTGATATCCTTTCAGCAATAGGCTAATAAGATGCTGAATTTGCTTCAGATCATGCCCCTCACATTCCGCTCCAAAGGTGTATCGATATCAACTGCAACCAATTGGTGAGCTCGAAGCACCTCTCACATGTCAACCAACTGACACGACCAGGGCATTCAATTTCATCGTCGGAGAGACAACTCCATACCTCCAAGAAGCCATTACATGGAGATTATACCCTATGCATGGGTTCTATTGCGCATGCAGTTTCATTCTCGTTTATTTCTGTAGGTAGATGCTCTTGCATGCCGTTTTCCATGCTCACTGATTACACGTAGTATATCCCGAGACTAAAGGTGTTCCTCTCGAAGAAATGGATGCCGTGTTCGGTGAAGGTACAGTTTTCCGATTCTTCCAGTCGAACGGTATTGAATGTATCTTTGCAGAGGAGAGGCTGGATTATGAATCCGAGCGGGCATCTCTGATGTCTAATGCCCGCAGCCCTTCGGTACGTTCTGGCTCCCGAGTCACAGAACGTGGATGGGTTAGCCGGCTACTCTATCGTAACGACAGGAGCACATACCAGCCCATCGGTGAGGGCGATGAATAGGAACTCGCGAGGATTGAAGGTGACCACGTGAAGGCGCACAAAGAAGATACGAGGGAGCAGCTCCCGCCCTCCTCTTCTTCACCCACGTCTCCTGTTACTGCTACGGTTGATAATTGAAGTGCTGTTTAATTGCGAGACAGTATGCCAGTGTCGCATGCGGCAACGTTACTTCTCTGGCATGTTCTTTCATTTACCACCAGCAGTTGTGCCTTTCAATCCTCACGATACACTACGTACTGGCCCACAATTACGACTTCACTTCGTTGACACCATTCATGTATCTTACTGGTCATTACTGTACTTCCAACCACAATATGATGCGTTATATATACCACTCTGGTGATGTCACGTGTCCGCATGAGTTTTCCTTCACCTCCAGCAGTCGCGCTGTTATATCGCAGCTGGGCGCGTCAGTCAGTCTGCAGGAAACATGGACTACTTCGCTATATGAGCCGTAGCTTGGAGACACATACAAAAGAGCCACTGCACAAGAACAGCACGGGACAAGCTCCACTGGGTGTGACTTTCGAGTCCCTTGGAGTGGGGACACCGATTGCAGCGGCCCTCCGTGTTGCATTCCCCGATGTTCAGCAACCCACGACAATGCAGCGCAAGATGATACCTGCTGTGGTGGGTAAGCAAGATATTCTCTTGCAGGACTTCACGGGTACTGGAAAGTGCGTACTTGTCGCTGAATGTTGACTCAAACTAACGTCCTTCAAGGTCATTTGGATTGCTACTTGGACTCCTGAGCAAACCAAGGATATCTAGATACGAAACGGAAAAAGGAAAGGCTCAAGCAACAAAAGGAATTACAACTCTCCTGATCGTTCCCCACCGTGACCTTGCATACCAATTTTTGCACTGGCTACACCACATGCTGACGTCTGCGGGTGAACCTGGTCCATATTCGCTCGCTTCGATTGCACAGGTGCTAGTCCGCGGCTCACCACCCAAAAACCTCACAAGCTCATCTCCTCGGATCCTGGAAGCGATTGTGAACCCATCGTCACCTGGAATATCCGTGCTCCGGGATTATCCTCCGCATATACTCATTGCCACACCAACTGCGCTTATGGACGTGCTTCGCAAGGAGCCAGAAGTGCTCCAGTTATCCACGTTATCGACTGTCGTCGTCGATGAGGTGGACTGGCTTCTGCAAATGGTGCCCCAGAAAAGCAAGTATACCACGGAAAAAGCAGCGCGGCTAAGTCAGAAGCATCCTGAAGTTCTGAAGACTTTGCTGGATGTCCTTTATACAAGCACTAAAACGAACGCCTCACACTTTTTGCGGAAGCGTCTTCTAGAGATGAAGTTGGCCCCAATTGATCGGCCGCAACTAATCATGCTCAGTGCAACAATGCGAAATAGGTTGAGGACGGCTTTCTTTGGTGCTTACGGGTGGTTTAGAAGGGGAAAAGTGCTCAAGCTTATCAAAGCTTCGTCGGCCTCACGTCCAGCTCACGGTCTTAATCGCACGATCACACATCATGTTCTTGTCATGTCGCAGGATGGCTGTGTGAAAAATATAGCTGGTGCTCGCAAAGCTCGAGCTCCCACGCCCTTGGACTCTTCCGAGTATGTGAGTTCTGCTGAGGAACAGGACAAAGAAGAAGAGTTGATTTTTGATGAAGATGATGAAGCACTGCTCGATGATGAAACTGACATAGGTGAGGATATTATGTTTTTATATTTTTATTCGGTTATCGACAATTTGATTTGCGATTAGATATGCTACAAGCTCCTCCTGTTTTTACTCCAGGGATGCTTGAAGCCGTCGCATCCGCATTCGCTCTTGACGTACCAAATATCGCGCTTCTCGTCTTACCTGCAACTACATCCGTTCGACGAGTTATTTTTGAGCTGAATCAACTGGGAGTGAATGCCCACAGTCTTGATCTCGTGGACAATGAAGCCGGTCGAGCACACCTTCTGTCTAAGGACAGGGATATTCCCGATGAGAATCCCACATTACTTGTATCGACGCTCGCAACGACCCGAGGGATCGATTTTCCTGCGCTAACCCACGTTTTTCTCCTGGGACTTCCGCAAGAACGCGCGGGAGACGTTTACCAGCATGTCGCAGGAAGAGTTGGCCGATTTGGCCGCCGAGGGAAAGTAATCACTATTGTGGAAGGACGCCGGGAGAGTGAGGGGAAGAAAGGTAAAGTTTGTGTCAGGGATGATTCGAAGAAGATGGATATTATGCTGAAGAAGCTTGGTATTAGTGCAACCAAGCTGGAGCATTTTGACTGACAGAAGCAGCAGGCAGAAATATTTTGCATTTGTCCCATCGTGACCGTGCCCGTCGGTAGATTATATATCCCTAGGGAAACCCAACCGTGGTATTCGGGGAGTAATGGTGAACATGAGTTTTGATGTGGCGCCTGTGTGTGGGTGATTGAACGAAAGTTGTGACGGGATTATTAACGGCGGTATTGTTGGTTGGTTGCTGCCTTGCACGCGGATCAAACCAATCATAGGTCCAAATAGGACCACTGAGTGGCATGATGTAACCTTAGTGTGAATGAATCCATGAATAGCCTGGTGGCTGACTTGCTAGCGCCGAGGCCACTAGCCTGGCCTAGTTCTCTCCCTCCACGTAGAGGTTAACGTATACCCCCCCAGGTTGTAGTTCGGTTAAACCACTCTCATTGTTCTTCGTGCTCGACCATGGCGAGAGCACCACCTGGCTTATGCCTTATGTTATGTCTTCTACTTTGCTCATCCCTCTTTTTTCAGGTTTCGGCTCAGTCTACAAACCAGACCACTGCGAGCAGCGGTACACCTTCACCTACTGTCTCTGCAAATGTTACAACGTTCTTGACGACTAGCTCATACACGTTGACATCCGTCAGTCACTCAGGGAACATTGCAACCACCATCACTACTGTATTACCCACAGTGTACAATGCGACATCCACTGTTCATGCAAATTCATCCACACCAACATCCTCGGCCTCAGCCTCATCCACCCCAACTCCCATCGTCCTAGCTACTAGGATCACTCCGGCTTTCGGTGTATTGGGAGCGATCCTCATCATAACTGGACTACCAAGTGCGTTTTGGGGCCACAAGAATAGATGGTAATTTCTCTCTTTTGTGGATCTACCATTTTCTCACTCACTATGTAGGACATCCTTCTTCCTCATTGGTTTCTATACCCTTTCATTGGTCTGTTTCGTCCTTATCGTCAAGTTCGGCATTCTTCCCGCGATCAACCCACCGAGCAACACACTCCAGGGCATGTTCGTATTAGCCTCCGCCGTTGCTGGTATCATGGGCGGCGCGTTCACGATCTTCTTTTGGAAGGCCACTAAATACTTTATTGGCGCATGGGGTGGTTTTGCTTTCGGATTATGGATACAATGCTTTAAAAATGGCGGTCTTATTACCCCTGTTGGCATGAGATGGATTCTGTATATAGGTAACTGTTTCCTCCGTAGTCCACCTTGCCCCCTGCTAACTTGTCACTCAGCATGCACCGTAGTTGCATTTGTTCTCTGCACAATACCCAAGTTACATTGGCATATGCTTCTGGTTGCGACGGCCTTTGTTGGCTCGTCCGCATTTATACTCGGTGTGGATTGCTACACTACAGCTGGCTTGAAAGAGGTTCGTGTCACTTCCTATAGTCAGTTCATAATAGCTCACACAAGATGGTAGTTCTACGTCTGGAATCTAGGTTTCACCTCCCTGTTCCCGAAGTATGTCAGTAATGGCATTGCGTTCCCGGTAACCCAAACGATGGAAATCGAACTTGGACTCATCGGAGCGATCGCTCTTATGGGTGGAGCCGTTCAGCTCCGCATCCTCCGCATCCTGCAGCGCAAACTGAAGGAAATAGCTGAGGAAGAAAAGAAGCGGGATGAAGAGGCCGAAATCAATGCTGCCGGTAAATTCCGTGAGCTATCAACGGAGCAGGAGGAATGGGAGCGCGATCACCCATCACTTGGAATGCATGGCCGGACTGCCAGTGGCTACTCTGGGACTCCTCTCATGAAAGACTTTCCCACTCGGAGTTCTCAAGATGGGCGGGCTTCCGTGTTCACGTTGGTTGGCGGGCGTGGTCGCTACACGTCGGGGGTGTCTGAATTCATGGCTGCTCCCGCGCCTGATGAAGATATTAAGCGGGTCGCACGCGAGTCTCAAGCGCCCGGTGCCTTGCCTGTTCTTGATCTTGGCCTTGGAATCCAACATGATGTTCCTTCTGGGTTCATCACGGATAACGATCCTGACAGTAGTGACACGAAACATAGCGATGTGAAGAAAGCTATCTCATCGGAGTTGGAAGATCTCGCACGCAAGGAGGAGCTTCTTGCCGAAATTCAAACCATCAGACGCTCAATCGATGCACTCAGATCGGAGACCCCTGGCCTTGACTCGGACGACTCCCGCTCTCATCGTATCTCTCTGACCTCTCGTCGCACCCTCAGCTATGACCTTGACAATGCTATTGCTCCCCGTCCACACACTCGCCCACCCAGACAACCAGATCCACGCGGCCGTGCACAGTCCATGGAACTTTCCAAGCTTATAGATACGCCTCCGCTTGGTGCATCTATTGGCCGTCCTACAAGTGTTCCTCTGCGCGATGATGACTGGGACTCGTACGTTCGTGACCGTAAGCTCCTACAACCACCGGCTGGGGTAACTGCACCCATCCCAACGAGCCGTGTGTCCACGACAGGATCATTGTCTGCACAACAACGCCTACCTATCCCACCAGCTGTCACTGAAGCCCTCTCCCAAAGGAAACAACGGGAGATATTACTGGACCCTAGTATTGGCCCTGATACAAGCGCGAAAGATACGTCGGACGAGGATGCGCCCATTGCGACGCTTGTATCAGCCCAGAGGAAGCCCAAATCATATTTCAACAGCACGATTCCAGCTGTGTTAGCACCCTCGCATCCTCCTGCAGCTGCTGCACGTTATCCTCCTGCCATCCTCTCCAGGAGCACGTCATTGTTACCTGAGCCCGAGCGAAGCAACATACCGATCGTGCTCCCCCCCACTCGACCATTGAAGGCTGCGGTTGCTGAGCCCTCCAGCAATATTCCCATGATCATTCCTCGCGGACAAAGCGCAAACATTGCAGCGCCAGTTGCCAAGAAGCCAGAACCTCAGCGTGTTGCGACGTTTGAGGAAATGGAGGAACGGCATCGGGAGAAGATGCGGGGTCTGCAAGCTCCCATCACGGAGGCTGAGAAACAAAATGCGGAGCTTCAGGCTGCGAAGGATCGTTGGGAACGCTCGAAGACAGCGGAGCGGGAAGCGGTCAACAGACGGCAGGCTGAGAAGGCCGCAGGAATTGCACGAGAAGAGAAGGAGAAGTTGCGGCGCAGGTCAGAGGACAAGACAGGGCCCGAGGATGACAAGAACCTAGAACGTCGACCCAAGGGAATACGCGCTGACAAGCTTGCTGCGATTAACGGTGTCAACAACCCATCGTCGTCGAAACGCCAATCGGTACTGAGGGTGGAGGATTGGCAGCGGCACCAGCAGGATGTGGAGCTTGGAGTTCGCCCCGAACGCGCTGCTGGCGCGAAGCGAGACTCTCGTGGGATGAAGACTGAGGCTAACGCCACGGTTCCATTCCCTGGACAAAGTCGCCCTATGGACAGACGTCGTTCCGCTGGGGTCCCTCGGGACCCTCCAAGTTGAGGGACTGGGCCTGAGATCATGTCAGACGTCAGGTGTTACGATCACGTCACTCATTTTCTAAGACACGTTGGACGTTCGGCTTCATGGACATATTTTTACGCCCGTCGTCCCATTAGGGTATTTGCGTGTCTCTTGCACCTTCGACAACATTAATATTGTTTTTCTTACCATCAATTACCCTTTTGCTTCTTGCATTATGCATATGTAGGACCATCGTAATACATATCGCACGACGATTCAGATCTGCGTATGTTTTGTAGATAGCTTCATCCAATCAATTCTGGGGTGTACCTGCCCCTCTTATGCACAGTCGCGGAGTTTGTAATATCCAAGTTTTGACTTCCATGCTCGACATCACATCACCCATAGAAGAGGCCCACCATGGCCATCCGTCGTTCGAATACCGCACCTCAGGCTTTCGAATATCAAGTTCGACCTGGTCTAGCCAGGGCAAAGTCTACCGTAGATGGCTTCATTCCCCGCTTAGATCAAACATCGTTAGCCGCATCATCCCACCACGCCTTCGTGGCGACGGCGGCCTCACCGCTTGCATCCCCGCGTGATAGAGAGGACCCATTCAGTCTTACGGGGTTTTTTCCCGTCTCATACGAGGGGGAACATTGGGAATGGTTACGACAAGAGCAAACATTTGAACCTGCTGAGGATGAAGTACAATCGGAGTGCTCGGTACCCGTCGTAGCTGAAGACGAGATAGAGGAGACAATCAAAGGAGAGGATAAAATGGGCGTGTTATCAGTACTTAGTAAGTCCGATCTAACATGAGCGCATGAGCTGTGCATGAAGTTGATATGTCAAAGATTTTACACAGCTGGATGATTTATGCCTCAAACAGGGATCTACTTGGTGGCCTATACGATGGGCATTACATGCGATGTCTAGTATAGTTTAGATTTATTAATGTTATTATTATTATTTATATAAAAGTCTCACGATTACACGTGTTTGTAATTGTTTTTTCTCACGTCTTAGTTGAAATCGTTCTTCTCTATTTTCCCACCTCTCTTCCTCGATTCCCACAGCTGGCTACCAACATCGGGCGGGAAACTGTTATGAGGACTTTCCATCCTTACTCTTCTTCACACATCCAAATGCCCGAAGCTGCTCTTCAACAGCAGCTGAATAAAACTTCAAGCACTTCATCACCAACATCACCCGTACAATCTACTTTGGATTTACTTGTAAACCCTACTTCTTCTCCTCATATACTTGCCAATAAAATTGGTGAACAGTTTCAGCATACAAATCATATTCAATCATCATCAAGCAGCAATGTCATCTCTAATTCACAACCTCCAGTAACTTCCGCTCCTCCTTCTATTCTCTCTAACAATCCCGATCCGAACGCGTCTCTTCAATCTCTACTTGCCGCGAACCGAAAAGATTCAGCAGCTCCAGATTCATTACATCAATGGGGTATCCCCCCTGTCCAACCTTCACCTCAGCCACATCATTCTTCCCCTCATCTTCCATCCGTAACAGGCCAGGTAAGTACAAAGTACATCACTATAGTGTACTACTCATATGTATATCAAACAAGTCTTCAAACGGCAAGAGTGGTAAGCGCAAACTCGACGAGACAGAGCCTGAAGATCCGCATCCAAAAATCCGTCGGCCTATTGTTCGCGAACATGTGGCGCAGCAGCACCAGCATCCTCTCCTTCAAATGACAACCGTCATGTGCTTGCATGCTGCTGTTGCACAGAAATCTTATGGTAGCGAGAAACGCTTCCTTTGTCCTCCTCCTGTTGTGCACATTCAAGGTCCTGTATGGCAAATGCGCTCTCAACAACTCGCCATGTCAGTTGTCTCCGAGCAGGGTGAACGATCATTGGACCAAAAGACTAATTTGGACAATAACATGACCGGAAGCTTCAAATTCTTGCACGTGACAGGCACAGCAAAGGCAAAGAGCTTCCAGCTGTCCCTCGACATAATAGAACCTCCTCCTTCTGCTTTGTCAGGCGAGAGCAGCGCTGATGGTACTCCAGGACGTGTTTGGGCCACCTTTGATTCAGCTCCTGTAACCATTATATCTAAACCCTCGAAGAAGACAGCAAAAACGCGTAACATCTCTTCCTGTATCCTCGCGGGAGGTCCTGTGTCTCTTTTCAACAGGATCAATTCACAGACTGTACGCACCAAGTATATGACCATCGACAACTCTCAGCTCTGTGCAAGTAATGTCACTTGGTCTGCGTTTAACGTGAACGTAGTGCGACGCCCCGATGACGCGCCGCCCACCAATGGTATGTGCTCACGTGACTGGAAAGTATTATACATGTTTACTCACGTTCACGTTCAGCCGGTCCGCAACCTGTCACTTACGGATGTGAGGTCGTCCTTTCTGACACACTGTCTAATATCGCCACGTCACCCCTTATCATTCGCAAAGTAGACAAAGGTCGCGTATCTGCTGAGGATGGTGGACCTGTGAGTCAAATGCAGAAAATTGCTCTGCAAAGAGTGAATCAGGATGGTACGAGACATTATTTGTCTGCCGCCGGTCCCATACCTGGCGCTCCGAACTCTACCCCATCTGTCCCAGGGGCACCAGCTCAGGGTGGAACACACCCCCTGATCTTCCAATCGCCTCGCATACGAGATGAGATGAAAGATGGCGTGCGAAGCTTGATCGATGAAGTAGATGACTATTTATGTTGGACAATTGTGGGCATTTGTGAGTGCTTTTCATTGAGCTGTTTGGGTTGCACTAATAACGCTCGAATAGCCAAGTTCCAGTATACATTCTTTGATGCGTTTGGTCAGCATAGTAACTCAATACCCGAGATGCCCATCACACCCTTCCCGACACTATTCACGGCGCCAGTGTACCGACCAACGAACAATATACTCGAAATGACCGTGTCACATTTCTTCTATGAAGACCCAAAGACACGAACTCAAATGCCACTGACCGTGTATTTAGGTGGCCTTGGTCCTCTCAGAGCGCGTTTCTATCAGGCTGCTCCCCCAGGACCATTAACTAACATTGCCGCTTTCGGTTCTGCCATGCCCGGTTCATCTAGTGAGGTAGTGGTGGGTGGAGGTGAAGACGTTGCAAGTTCCCCTGCCGATGCTGCATCACGATATCTCACTCAGCCCCCTTTGCACACCATCGTGACAGTGGAGCTACCATCATTGGCTGAAATTATCAAGGCGCTTGAAGAGGACGTGATGACTCCGAGCGTAATGACCCCAGATGGTCTCATTCATCGGCAATCATCGCAACACAGTGAACATGGAACGCCGCTTGACGGGCCCAACGGAAGTAGTTCACAATCACACCCTCCACCTTCCATCGCTGGCCGGAGTCTTCCCCTGTTATTCATTCGCGCCTCGGATGGTATTGGTTATCACTCTGGACGAACAATCAGTTGCGAAAACGTATTCCAGGCTATGGAGCTAGGGTCGATGGCACCTGGCGGTGTCCTAGCACCGCCTGGGGGATCAGCGGACGCTACCTGGCTCGCTGCAGCGCAGGCTGCGGCTGCGGCTGATGGAGGTTTGCATGGTTGGACGTTAAGAGTGATGTAACATTGATTCAGATATGCTGTCGTCGATTCTCGTTGCTGTTGCTCTTCGTTTGCTCTGTCTTATCTTTCAGATCATCGCTGTCGTCAAGCTCCCAGTTCCCGTACCTACCGTTCTTTCTACCGATTCATTTTCTTGAGTGGATTTCTGTAAGCCAGACATGCTGGCAAGATTTTTTTTTATCGTATTGTCAATTCATGATGGGTCCATATTTGTTAGTTTAATCACAATACTTGCTAGCTATCGTCCGATATAGCCAACGTAAAGGCTGGAACGTTCAAGCCCAGAACGTTCGTGTCAAAATTGCACTAGGCGGCGGCCTGACATAGATACGACCAACACGCGATTGGTGCGGGTTGTCGATTAAGTGGAAATCGATTAGATCAATGCAGGGATCAACAATTGGGGATGGATAAATACACAGATGTGTGGACATTTGGTTGACATTTGGTAGACACTGCTCCCTTAACCCTGCCATCATCAGGTAAGTCACCGAACCCGAGCCAAAACAACATCGTATGATCCGCACTGGTTTTTTTCTCGCTAGCGCCACTAAAAGACTTATATCGTCTACGAGTGCTGATAGTATCCTTTCTTCCTCAGATAATCGATTCCTGTCCAACGTTGCCAGAACCAACACGATGTTCACCTACGATGGTATCCGATCGCAGCTCGAGTGGAACTCCACCTTGAGCGTCTCCAATGCCCCCCAACCCACTGCTGACACCAAGTTCCTTCGCAAGGTCAGTTGTTTCCTAACCCTCCATGCTTTATCTAACCACAACCTTCCAGACCTCGATCATCGCAACTATCGGTGCGCTATTTGTGTGATCGTCGATGTTTAGTACAATGTTGATCCTCTCTAGGTCCGAACACGAACACCGTCGAGAAACTTGGCGCCCTGAGACGCGCTGGTGTCAACGTTGGTCAGTGATGATCGTACATACAATTTCTACGACGACTGACTCGCTCCCCTTCTCTCAGTCCGCATGAACTTTTCTCATGGTTCATATGATTACCACCAGAGTGTCATCGATAACACCAGAAAGATGGTTGCGGGTAATTCTAATTGTCCGATCATACGACTGTTGGACTGATACCCGATATTAGCGGATCCCAGTGGACGACCCGTCGCGATTGCTTTGGACACGGTGAGGCTCATGCGCTCGTGTCGTAAATTCATGCTGATATTCGGCTGATAACAGAAAGGCCCCGAAATCCGCACGGGTTTGATGAGAGATGGAAAAGATGTATGCGTCTGATCTTTATCGTTGACGCCATCAGGTGATTGACATCATGTTTCACCTTGCTTCTTTAGGTGCCCATCAAGGCTGGCCACGAATTCATCATCTCAACAGAAGACAAGCACAGCGAGATTTGTGACGACAAGGTCCTATGGCTTGACTACGTACGCGGGAAATACTCGTTTGTGCGTTTCACACTAACATATTTTTGTAGAAAAACTTGCCAAAGGTCACTGCTCCCGGCAAGCTCATCTACATCGATGATGGTACGTTTATCTGTGATTTCCTTTGAATTATTTTATTCATTTAATAACTGCCTAGGTATTCTCTCTCTGCTCGTCTTGGGTATTGAGGGCTCCAACGTTCGCGTACGTGCCGTGAACAACGGCACCCTCTCTTCTCGCAAGGGTGTAAACCTTCCAAAGACCGAAGTCGACCTTCCTGCTCTCTCTGAGAAGGACAAAAAGGATCTGCTTTTTGGTGTCAAGAATGGTGTTGACATGATCTTCGCGTCATTTATCCGCCGCGGCCAGGATGTTAAAGACATTCGTACAGTTCTAGGGCCAGATGGTGCAAACATCAAAATCATCGTGAAGATCGAGAACGAGCAGGGTGTTGAAAACTTTGACGAGATCTTGCGAGAAACCGATGGTGTTATGGTTGCTCGTGGTGACCTCGGTATCGAGATCCCCGCAAGCCAGGTCTTCTTGGCACAAAAGATGATGATTGCGAAGTGCAACATCGCTGGGAAGCCAGTCATTGTGGCAACCCAGATGCTCGAGGTACGTAGATAGCTCATCGTGCGATAATGCGTCCGCTGAATACACGGTACTTATAGTCAATGACGGTATGTGTTAATCGACCTGGTTCTCCCTGAGCATTGCTCAGATCACGCACAGTACAACCCCAGGCCCACTCGTGCTGAAATCAGTGACGTGGCCAATGCTGTCCTTGATGGTGCCGATTGCGTCATGTTGTCGGGAGAAACTGCAAAGGGAAGTTATCCCGTAGAGTCTGGTGTGTGTTCTTCGCATGATGATTATGACATGACTGACGCCGTGTGAAGTTCTCATGATGGCTGAGACATGTTTACTGGCCGAGGCAGCAATTTGCTACCCTCCTCTGTACGACGAGCTACGAGGCATCCAGCCTCGTCCCACCGAGACTGTAGAGACTGTGGCAATTGCCGCAGTCGCTGCTGCTTCAGAGCAAAATGCGAGCGCCATTATTGTACTGTCCACAAGTGGAAACACTGCTCGTCTGATCTCCAAATACCGCCCTAGGATACCTATCATCACAGGTAAGTGTCCTTCTACTACTATCGATATCTCTAACTCGGCCACCTTTTCAAGTCACTCGGAATGAGCAGACCGCGCGCCAAATCCATCTCCACCGTGGATGTTATCCATTCTGGTACCCTGAGCCGCGTGGAATTCATGAGAGTCAGTGGCAGAAAGATGTGAGCATGCGCCCATGTTTGATTGACTCTAAGTTGAAACTGATATATTTTATCCAGGTTGACAACCGTATCCGGTTCGGCTTGAAGAACGCGCTTGCGTTGAACATCATTAAGACGGGAACTACCGTCATCGCTGTGCAAGGTTGGAAGGGAGGTCTTGGCCACACCAACACCATGCGCATCTTGTCAGTCCCTACTGACCCTGCTGATTTTGAGTTGCAATCCCTAGGAGCAAACTAGATGATTGAAGTTGACTTGTCGAGACTGGACTTTGCTGTAAAGATACTGTAGCATGTATTGAGGGGGGTTATCATGCGTCTAACAATGTACGATTATGGTGTTTCTATGACTTAACATTGAAAAATCTGGTTAACGGCGATTGGATGTTTGCGTGAGTGATTTAGCTATTCATGTCTTCTGCCATCAGCTGCGCATCTTCGTGGTAGAATGTCAGCTTTCCCAATTCATAACGGTAAAATATCTTCCTTGCAAGTTACTTAATTGTACGCGATGACCTGATGGGCCCACTTTCTTTACTCCACTATCGTAGAAAGTATTGACGTACTGAGGCCTGTGGTTCTCATCCTTCCTTCATTTCTTCCTTGACTATCCCACAAAACTCAAAATTACTCCCTGAACGGGATGGCAGCTCGTTATTTCACTGCATTTCAACGTGGTACTACTCGCGACCGACCCTTCTATGATCCCCACCTTCCTTCTTATTCCTCTGCTGTTCGCGAAAAATTGGATCTCCAGTCCAGTGGTGGGCAATGGCTCATGCCTATTACAGGATCAACGCGCCGAATACGTCTCCAGTCCCTGAGCCCCGCGCCTCGTTCCAGATTAGCCCGAGTTGGTCGACGAAGAGTTTTCGTCTGTCGATGTGTTGCTTTCCTTGCCGTAGTTTGTGCTATGGCAGTGATCGTCCTCATGTTGTTGGGTACCGAAGAGTCACACTGGACACCTCCGTTCAGGGATTCAACCCTCGTGTTCGGCAGAGAGAACTTGCAACACATTTGGAAGTGGGAGATCGAGAGCGGACATTACCCCAGCAATGGGAAGAGTAAGTGACAACGTGCTTTTGGGTCTTATGTCAGATGGAGCTGACTTGCTTTGAGTACCCGAGCAGATTGGTTTCACCTCCGCTATTTTGAATCCAGCCTTGCCTCCAGCAAAGGCACACACACTCATTTCACCCTTTACGCCCCCGCCAGGGCCAGTGACCACTATTACACGGGGAGTTGGTCCCCGTAGGACATATCTTGAAAATCAGAAGCAGTCTATCGGCGCTGCATATCCGCCCAGACCGATATCCGGAAGCATTGCAGATTTAGATATCGTTCTTGAGCAGTGCAATTTTTCAGAGGGCAAGGTGTGTCATTCGCGGAGATCTTACCCATATGTTTACGTTGTTATGTAGTACGTCCGCGATTGCTTGGAATTTCTACGCGTCTCCGCTGGTTTGGATAATGGTCGAAGACTTCGACGAGGATCAGTTGATGGATGGAAATACGCGTTTATGGAAGAGGATCGACTAGAGGAAGAAATTCCTCCCCACGCTACGCAGGCTGCACCTATAGTGCCTGCTGGGCCATACCCTACTGGACGCCAAATTTCCAATGCAGGATTGATGAAGAAAAGGAACGTTCACTGGGAACGTCCACTAGAGCTCCCACCCCCCGAGCAACCAAGCGTGGGTTCAAACCGTTCGACTGCTTGTGACCCGGAAAACCTTCGCCTGTTCCATATGTTTTGGGCAGGTCCATTCAACGAGAAACCATATGTCGCGCTATTATCCTTTCTCTTCACCCAGAATCTTGGCCTCCATCTTGAACCGGGGCAAGACCTCGACGCTTGTCATCCACAGATCTGGTTGTGGATTAATCCTGGCCCTGCAGCGGCCGTTCCAAATCCTTCCGCGCTCACAGATATGTACGACGCACTGAAAACGAACCCGTGGGCGGCACCTTTCCTTCATCCGCGTTTCAAGAATGTGATCAAATTCAGATTATGGAACACGACGGAACAGCTTGATAGCAACCTGGAGCTGAGGGACGAGTGGAGGAAAATGGACACTCTCTTCAATTCAGGAGGTGTAACTGTGAGCGTACCTGCTGAGCAGCCTGCAGGGAATTCTAGTACTGCCTTATCTAAAACCGGTGACATGGTTCATCGCCTTGGTTCGAAATCGGAAGCGACTTATGACAGGCTTTCTGTGATTTTGTCTGACATGGCGCGTTTTATCGTCACTCATCGCTATGGAGGGATCTACCTCGATGCTGATACCATCTTCTTGAGGGATTGGGAGGAGCTTTGGGGATGGAAAGGTGCTTTTGCTTACCGGTGGTCCTATCATGAAGACTACAACACTGCTGTACTCCATCTCAACAAGGGTTCTGCCCTTGGTTCTTTCCTCTTCCGCACCGCATTGAAGAACGGTTTCGATTTTCATCCTGTCGCTGTCTCTAAGTACCTTAAAGAGGCACACCTGGAGAACCTTTTGTTACGCGTTCCGGACGCGCTATTCGACCCAGCGTGGCTAAACACGGAAGGTTATCAATTGGAAAGGCCGGCATACCCCTTTTTCGCCGGGTATGTTCCTGAAGATGGTTGTCATTGTAACTTACTAACGATCCACCACGTAGGTTTGCTGATTTCTTTGACACTCCAGAAGTGCAGAGTGCTGCGCCGCAGGTTGTTGGATTTGAGGGGTTCTTCAGGGGAGCATTCTCGTATCACTTTCATAACTTCTGGTGAGTAAATTTTTTTTTCATATTACCTTTGTTAAGATCTTTATGAAAGGTGGAAACCGTTTGACCCTGCAAGGAATTGGCCGGACTTGGGGCAGAAATTTGCAGGTGGTGAAAGGGCAGCGCGCGCTGCTGCCAACCCTCATGCAGATCCTGATGATTGGAGCGACAAAATAACCGATGACAAGCGCGATTTGGACTGGGCAACGGTGCTAAAACGAACGTTTGAGGCCTATATTCGTGGAGAAAGACCAAATATGTATGGTGAATGGTTGCGGTGGTGACGATCTGAAGACATTTTCGATGCGGATCTATTGGACGCAGCTCAATTGGACAGATGCCTATCAAAAGACTTTTCAACCAATGTTTATTTGAATAATTCAGAATGCTGTTGTATATTGTAATGGAGCGCATGTGCTGCGGTGATTATATTTGTGACTGCTGAGGCTGCGGATGGGCAGATGCAAAAAAGGCATGTCACTTGTTGTCTTCCAGTACTAATCACCACGATTTGGATGGACAGAGGGTGAGTTTCACTCTATGTCAATTCCGCCTGTACTCAACGATTATGCCTGCAGCATTTGAACATTTATACCTGCAAGTACCTGTCCCAGTGTTGGACTTTAATAGACGCAGATTCAAACACACAACCGGCATTGCGCCTAACATCTCGAATCGTCTCGTATCCTTGCTAGCACTACTTATATTACATTTGAGATTCCTTGTAACTGATTCTGCATAAGGGATCGATCCCACACAGCAGTTGCCCCATTGCGGACGTCGTATGATAATATGATGAGATTTGACCTGAGGAAGGCTCACTGGCGCTCCAGCGCTAATAACGGCCGTCAGGCCGAGGAGCAGAACGAAAGCGGTAGAAAGACGGGTAAGCACGATGAATTGATTCTACTTGTAGAGAACAGGTTGTTGGCAACTTGATTGTTGGTGCTGTCTATTCTATACTCCACAGAAGGTGGCGTCGAGTCGTGTTTTGGACATACTGGTAGAATTGAGGCGAAACCGTTCAAATGGTATTCGCCAAAGGAGTCAACTGGCCCAAGACGATGGGATCGAATGCTGTTTAGCCAGCTGCAGGGCTGCAAGATTTGTGGGAGATACTTAGTATATTTCTAGGGACAGAAGCAAAATATACAAGTTGAAAAATCGGATTCGAGAGCAAGGGGCTGGTACGCAAACACCGTTACGATTCAGTGTCTGGAAGCTAGGGTCTGCTCTAGATACTGAAGTCATGAGACGGCAGACACTGCAGGCGATCCTGGTAAGAACTCCTTCGCATTCCCAATCATCAGAAGGCCGACTTCGGTGGGGTCAGTGCACTGCATAATGAAACATATGATTCCACTCACTTATGAGTCCAAAAAGTCCCAGCACGCTTCCAAACACTTCTACTACGAGTACCTTCACAAACAGCGTAGAATCAGCTGCATCAGCGAGCGCAGCAGTGCTGCCGGCGATACCGACACAAAGGCCACAAAGAAGATTACACAATCCAACAGTGAGCCCGCCAAAGAATAGTGCATATCCTGTAGCTTAATAAGTGGTATTCAATGAAAATAACGAAGAGGAAATATGTACCGGTGAAGTAGTTATCTTTTGTATACAGCAGCGCTTCGGGCACCGGTTGTAGTTTGGATGAGTATACGATACCCATGATCTGTTATTATGGGGTAAGTATGATACAGAAACTCGAGGGAACGAATGCGCACCACTCCGTAGATTGCAACCACCTCGCAGAAAATGATGCTGGCAATGAGCAGCACTCAGTCACTTCTGTGCACGGTGTATATATAAAAACAACGCACCTAATCAGATTCTTTGTACTAATCCTTGGAGTCCTTACTCCTCCACCCAGTATCGATGCCCCGGTCAAAAATATTCCCCTTCAAAATAGCGTCAATGCTACTAAACAAGAATGAATGAAACCATACAAACTCACCATCCTGCTCCAAAAACACTCAAGCCTATGCAAAGTCCAATTCCGAGTGAACCCCAGACGAACGGGCTGGTTTCCTCGAGAAACCGACCAACATCGAACACTTCTCCAGAACCTGTTCGAAACGTGTTCAAGTGCTGCGGAACAAATAAAATGACTTCTAGCATACCTGTAAACAGCAAATACAAAGCAATTATGATGATAAGGAACGTCGGGAGTCCGAACGATGTATAGGTTTTGTAGCCCATGTTTAGCGATATCAATGGATTCTAACAGGTTGACGAGGACAAGCAGAGGTGCCGCATCTTGAAAAGGCATGTTATTCACACGCTTTGCAGTGTAATAGGTGTCACTGGTCCTACGTTATTATGAATGAATTATCATGATATACTTGCCCAGATCTTGCAACCTGCAGATCGGCGGCTTCTGTTCAAGCATACAAATGACAGTGTCATCACATAGAAATGCTCTCAAGTTGCTAACGCTGGGACTCATCTTCCACGTCGTATTCATTGCTTCTGTTTTTGACTGATACTTCACTAGCCTAGTCGTCCATGGCATACTTCCTCGCAGGGCTGGCTCTGGGGAAGCAAAACGAGTCGTTCTCATTGTGGGCAAGTATACCTTCACCTTCCGTAGCACCAACTGCTCACTGACCTACAATTTCTATCAGGAGACAGTCTTCGCGCAGACCTTCTATTTGGTGTGGACGCGTTCTCTTCCTTACCAAAGATTGTAGTGCCTTATGTGCGTGATATTATTCAAACGCGAGGGGCGTTTGGATTGTCGCACACTCGAGTACCAACGGAAAGTCGACCTGGGCATGTCGCAATCATTGGTATGCCACTGCCCGATACGTCAGTAATATTGGGCTGACTTAAGAAAATATAAGGGGGTATGTATGAGGATATATCCGCTGTGACCAAGGTAAAGAGTCAATTTCTGGTTTCTTATTGTTGTTATACACTGACGAGACTCGTGAGATAGGGTTGGAAAACGAATCCAGTCAGTATCATCGCAACAGACACTGCGAGCAATATCTCATTCCTTCTCCAGGTTCACTTCGACTCCATCTTCAATCAATCTAGTCACACTTTCTCCTTCGGCTCCCCAGATATATTACCAATGTTTGCCCAAGGTGCAACGCCGGGAAAAGTTGACACTTGGAGCTACGATGAGGAAGACGAAGACTTTACGAAAGGCACGAATGTCCAGCACTACTACAGTCATGCTATTAAATCAGACCAACCGGATAGATGCCACCGCTCTAGATATCTGGGTTTTGGACCAACTTTGGACGTTGTTTCAGAACGCATCATTGAACGACTTGCTTGATTCAGAATTACGTGCCGACAAAGTGGTATTCTTCCTGCACCTCCTTGGTTTGGATACCACTGGTCACTCATATAGGCCACACTCCAAGGTGAGCATCTCTATCAGTGCGCTTTTATTGATTTACTTCGTTACAGGAATACATGAACAATATCCAAGTCGTCGATCGCATCGTCCAACAAACAGAAGAACTTTTCTCCAACTTCTACCATGATGAAGAGACGAACTTCGTATTTACAGCTGACCGCGGCATGTCTAGGATCGGCAATCATGGAGATGTTGGTGAGGTCCGCGCTGTATCAGTCTTAACAATGAGGTGCTGAAGAAGTTCGCATTCGCAGACCCGGACAACACACGTACCCCACTAATTGCATGGGGGCGAGGTATCAGGGGCCCACTTCCTGATATCATTCCTTCCTTGCACGATGAGTACTTTCGTCAAGCAACTTGACGAATTTCTGCGACGAGACGTGGAACAAGCGGATCTTGCACCCCTGATGGCTGCGCTACTTGGTATTAACTACCCCGTAAATTCAGTGGGAATCCTTCCTGATGCAGATCCTACGTGACCTGGCTACTTGCTACCGCGAGAAGGAGAGTCAGCCTTGGCCCGGCTTGCATTGGCAAATGCAGAAAGTATTTTAGAACACTACCGAGTAAAACACGGTGCGTCCCAAATGCGCTATCTGGCTTCTCTGTCCATAACTAGCTGCCTGGTAGAATCGAAGGCCATCGAGAGACAACTGAACTCATCAAGGTTACTCTACAAGGTCTTCGATATCTCGAAACGTAAGCTGCTCGACTACCACTAGAAACAATTACTGAGAGAATGCAGCTATAATCGAGTACTTATACGGATCATCGTCATAGTAGTATATCTGGGATGGTCTGCTTATGCATCGTTGTCAATTTGCCCCCTGCCAGCTTCCTCGGTTTCAGACAGGCAGCGTACCGTGGTCAGACTTGCCACCGCAACTATATTTTAGCAATATTTTGGGCACTGTTTGCCGCAGAGAGAGCTCCATGGACGTTTTATGTCTACGTAACCTTCCCCTGCTACTTCTGGCAGCAATTCGCATTGCGTGGAGTTCCAATCGTTGTGCAACAATTCAAGTCGAGCGACAGACGCGGTCATTTTATAGACAAAGTGTTGTTTCACTTGATTATTGTAGTGGTTGTGCTCCAGTGTATGGTCGTGCGTCGGCCCTTGTTCATGTTATGAAGCTTGTTTGACTTACGAATGATTCAGGCTGCCTACACTCACCGGTCGCTATGAAGCATTGGTTCTTTGGCCATGGGCATTTTATGGCCATATGCGTCATGGCCAAGTCACGTTCGGTCGCAACACCCGAGACTCTTACTTTCTTGGATGAGTAACTGTCCTGTAACTGGCATATTCCCACTACTCAGCGTTAACAAGAGAGAGGATCTGTACATGATGTGAGCGCAGCCTGACAGATTTGTGCATATTGCTCATGTGCTAGCATGTGCGGAGGGGCAATGATCCTTGCAGTTGGCGCAGGTTGTACGCGTTTGGCATTGGATGGTGCTCCGAAGGCTGCAAAACTATCTAAAATCACCCAGGTAGGTAGTTGTAAATGGCGTCATGTAGTTAACTCATTCGTATCCAAGATGTTGTTTATCTTGCTCGCCATGACAGTTACTGCAAGCTCAGTCAAAAGTTTACAAGCAAAGCAGGGATTGTCCATAATTAACCAAACTTCAGCATGGCTCATACTCGGTACCCTTGCTAATCAACTGACATCAATTATTCATCTGACTTTTATACTTCTCAGCTGTATCGTCGATATATCCATTCATCTCTAAAGCACAGCACAGCACTCCAACCTCCAGAATCATATCGCTTTTCCTGAGCTTCGGCATCTGTTTCATCATTCTTTCGATCAGTGTTGAAGGCCTATTCTATGTTGCTTTCACATGCAATTTACTCTTGTGGATAGAAGTTGAAGCAATCGTTCAGTCGAATCGAGCTGGGGCTGCTTCGCAGAATCAAGGATATGAGTTTCACACTGACAATATCAAAATAGCACTCTTTTTCTTGTTTTTCGTTCAGGTGGCTTTCTTTGGAACCGGAAAGTGAGTGATGGACAGGACTGACCTTTGTGGTGCTGATGTTGATGTCCAGTGTTGCTCCAATTTCGTGAGTTTCCTGACGAGTTGATCTAGCTCTGCCACTCACCTCTCGTAGATCATTCTACTTGGAACCTGTGTACAGTCTGGTGCCAATTTTTAATCCATTCTTGATGGCAGCGTTATTAGTGGGTTCTTCAAACATTGCTTCACATACCAGTCTGAAGCTTGAAGGGATTGCCCCAGATATTCAAAATTGTTGCTCCATATGTAATCTTGTCAGTTGTTTTTGCCACTTTGAATGCAAGACTCCACCTACCACCCTTCTTGCTATTCCTCATTGCTCTGACACTCACTGATGGTGGGTTATTCCTTTTGAACTGCACTGCTCACTAATATCTGGATCAGGAATGACAATGACATTTTTCCTGAATGTCACAGATACTGGTGAGTAGACTAGTAGTGGTGGTCAGATTATATTGAATTGACATATGACACAGGATCATGGTTGGAAATTGGGCAATCAATTAGCTTCTTTTGCATAACTTCTCTATTATTGGTTTGGTCAGCTGGTATCTGCACTGCTGGGGAGTATCTCATGGTAGACATATTAGTGTTCCATAAGTCCATGGATAGTCACAAGCTAGAATGAGCAATGTGTTGCACTGTTTGTGTCACTGAATTTTCAATTATCCTCACATTATCCTCATGCCCAACCCAGCATCACAAAGCCTTGAAAAAGGATGAGTACTGTAATGATACAACAATGACTGGACACTATACAAAGTAAGCACCCAGCCAAATATAAATGTTGTGGTCTTGCACAGCCTAGTCTGCTATACTTGTGAGACAAGTGTGTTTGACCCAAGGGGTTTGCTATTTGGAAGTAGAATAATTAGTTATATAAAAAGCAGGATAGTTCAAAGTCAAAAATGTCAGATCTGATACTTTCAGGTTGGTGTAGCACTCAATCTCACGCTAGGCTCATATCCTGTGATTTCATGGTACATGTATAATGCTCATCACACACCAAATATTCCCTGATGTAATCTAATGCTTACCTGCCCAATCCAACACAATCCAACACTTTGACTAGTGGACCTGATGTTTCAGCCGCATCGGCCGACCTGAAATTCTGTGCACTTGCTCTCTCCATGTCCTGTCCTGTCTCGCTAGCCCCACTAGGTGCGTAGTTCCTTATTTCACACATTACTCACGCCATAGCCAGTGCTATTACATGTTTTCTCATTGTCTGCAGTACCTCATGTTGTTTTACATGTATTTCGGACCTGAAATATTCAGATACTACTTTTGCTATAGGTTTCCAGATTTCTATGTACTACATATATATTGGACTCCCTATCGCATTATTCATCATCCAAGTAGTAGTAGGGATCCACATGGGTACAGGTAACCCACACAGGTCCCAGGTACAGGTACCCCTGGGGTACGGGTACGGGTACAACTTAGTGGTACCCATACCCATACCCATACCCCAGGCAGGGGTTTTCACCAAAATGTTCAACAAACAAACTTTAAACTTAAATTAGAATGGTATCATGCAACCATGCAACTAGCACCCATCTGTCAAACTAACTTGCCATCTGTCAAACATAAATTGCGATATATCATATATGATATAATACTACCTCACTAGTAACTACCCTGCATGCAAATTTTCGCTCTCAACTTCATCCATCCCTCACCATGTCACAATCCAATTTCTTTGCTGCGACAGCGAGACAGGTAAGTAAGATGACAGGCAAAGCAAAGGCTGCTTTGAAAGAGAAGACCATGTGGACCTCATCGAAGAAACGTAAACCTGAAGCGAGTGGAGAAACCATTAATCCTTTGCCGAAGAAGGCAAAAACCAACTGACCTGCTGATACCACTCCCCCCCAGAATGACAGTGTCGCTGCCATCGACATCACCAATACCAGTAACATCTGTTACACCAACCCCCCCTCTGACTGACAAAAGTCGTTGTGCAGTCATTCACACGGAGGAGGAGGAAGAAGCAGACAGAAGTGATGCTGACCTGAAAGAGAGTGACGAGGAATCACAAAGCGGAGAGAAAGAACAGGATCCACAAGATGAACTAAGTACATTAATAAATCTGTAAATCTAATGCAACATCATTAGAACATCTCATGTGAGAGTGGGTCTCACCGGTCTATGCCTTCTTTCATCCAACACCAAATATTGTCGAAATTGGAGGATGGCGGGCACATGAATTCAAATGTCAGGCAAAAGGATGTAAGGCGAAAGTCCAATGTTTCCTGGATAAGGGTGATGCCTGTTCCACTGGAAACATGTGAAAACATGTTTGGGCATGTTGGGGAGAGGATGTTTTGCAAGCCGCCAACCAGGCCAAAGATGCTAATGAAGTTCGCAAAAAAATTGTCAGCAGCTTCCTGCGCAATGGGTCAATTACAGCCTCATTTGAATGCAAGGGCAAAGGAAAGGTGACTTACTCTCATCGTCAGCACACACGAGCTGAGACAAAGTACGTGGCCCTTGATTGCATCAAGAGTACCTTCTGACTCAATTGATAGGGCCAAACTTGTCCATTGGGTCTCCGAAAGCCTGCGTCCGTTCGAAATCGTCAAAGACAAAGGGTTTCAGTCACTCATGAAGACAGGACGGCCAGAATACTACATACTGTCTCCTTCTACTGTCGCTAGGGATGTTCAAATGGTTTTTGCACAGACATGAGAGCGGATAGCTGGGATGATCAAGGTAAGTTTTCCCTGAAGTCAAAAACATACAAAATAACATGCACATACCAGGGATACCCAGGAAAAGTCAATTTTACTACTGATGGCTGGACATCACCCAACCACAGAGCATTTGTTGCAGTTTCGGTCCACCTCAAACTCAACGGCAAGCCACTAACATTGCCATTAGATATTATTGAGGTCGCAAAGGTGCATAGTCACTTACAATGTATTTACAAATTGTTCAGCTGATTGAATCACAGTCGCACACAGGAGAGGAACTCGCACAAACATTTGCAGACATTCTGGAGGAGTATGGGATATCGGAGAAAGTTAGTCAATTGTTGGGTTGAGGATTGTCACTCACCAGCAGGACACAGATTCAGATACTCAGCATCACATGCAATAACGCCTCGAATAACATGGTGATGGTTGAAAAGCTGGCCGAGATGCTCCCATCGTTTCCTGGAGCCCCAAATCATACTCGATGTTTCTTGCATATGGTGAACCTCATTGCTAAGTCGTTGATAAGGGAATTCGACATGACGAAGAAAGACGCCAATCAGGCGCTTGAGGAGGAAATATCTGAGCCAGAGGATGATTTCAATGAGGCGAGTGCTGAAACTGAAGATGTGATTCCCAAAGAATATGGGGGTGCTGGGGATGACGATAATGATGAAGGATGGGTGGATGAAGTAAGTTTGCTGCCAGAGCGGGAGAGGAATGAGCTGCAGTGAGAGATTTGTCCCATAAAGTTAGTATTAGTGAAGGTGAGTGAAAAAAGACAATGTGCACCTTTGAAATTGACATGCCAGAATCTAGCTGCACAAGCTTGCTTACAAACTCATTCACTCGACTACTGTACTCCTCCCCACATGGCACAAAGCACTGTGTGCATCTGGCCAGTCCATTAGCAATATGCCACAGGACGTCGCTACCTGGTGGAATTCGACCTTCAACATGTTGAAATATGCGCTGGACCATCGGGATGCAATCAATGTTGTAACACAAACCTGAGGCTTAGGTTTGTGCAAGTTTGAACTCACCGACGTCGAATGGGAGATAGCGCAGCAGCTTTGTGATGTGCTAAAGGTATTTGTTTAGGTTTACATATATTTATAATTATTTATAAATCTCCCCCCATATTGCCAGATTCCAAGAAACATCAGAGAAGACACTAAATACAACTATGCAGCGGCTACCAGAGCACGCCGGATCCAAGGGGACAGGATGGTAGCAAAATGGAACTGTAGTGTTAAAGCCAGACTACGATACAAAGCAAAACAGCAAAAACAAAAGCGAAGACTACAGGACGTCCCCCCGGTTAGAAACATCTCGGCTTGGTTAGAACCGTCTCAGCTTGTTTAGCTAGCTTAGGTCAGCAGGAACGTATTGTCTCTTGGTAATGCGTGAATATGGAACCCTGGCGCTTTAGTGCTTTGCCTGTCACTGTTTTTTTATTAGCGGGGAGAGTAAGTGAATCTGAATTTTGCTGTGGGAAGTAACTGGCACCTTTGACAGGGGATCGCCAATGAAGAGCGCATTATCACGGTTGTGCCGAAGATGGGTGCTAAGAAAGTAAGGTATCGTGTGTCCAGGTGTCAAGGAATGTTAATGAGATCACACATCATTATGCATGGTGTTGAGTCCCAGTTTCTTGATATCCCTCTGAACTCTTTTCGAAGAACGAGGGGGCGGCTCGACTATGACATCAAGAAAGACAATAATACCGTGCATGAACGCGCTTGCAGGACCTTCTTCCAGCTCTGCGATGTATGCCTGCCTTGGAGCTACTTGCGCTTGACTCAACAAAATGCGACGAAAGAATATAGAACCGGACGATGAATGACACCATGATTTCCTGGGGATTCATGTGCCTCAAATGTGAACACTGCATCTACTATCGACGGACATCCGTAGGAATTCTCCTCGTTGCGATCCATGTTGACGATTTTCTCACTGTTGGGAGCTCTAAGGGTGCGATTACGCACTTCAAGGATCAACTGCGTATGAAATGGACTGTTTCAGACCTTGGAGAAGCCCGATTCTGCCTTGGCATCGCCCTCGAACAGGATCGAGCTGCACGCACCATCAGCCTATCTCAAATGGTGCTCATCGACAGAGTCGTTACTCAATTCAGCTTAAAAGACGCCGTCCCCGTCTCCACTCCAATGGAGGCTGGATTACACCTCTCCCATTGCAACCATGCCCCCTCCACCGACAATCAATGAGAGCTTATGTCTCGCACACCTTACCGGTCGTTAGTGGGATCACTAATGTATCTCGCCGTTGGTACTTGCCCGGACATTGCCCATTCCGTCCAACAACTCTGCCGTCACCTCGACTGTTACGGACACGTTCATTGGGACACCGCCAAACGAGTCGTGCGCTATCTTAAGGGGACTCGGGACTTGAAGCTCGTTCTCAGGGGAGAACATCCTGCTCATCTTCTAGGGTTCACTGACAGCGACTTCGCTAACTGTCCTGATACACAACGATCCATCAGCGGCTATTGTTTTACCCTCGGAAGTGGCCTCATTACTTGGAGCGCTTGCCAACAAAAGACAATCTCTTTGTCTACGTGTGAGGCCGAGTACATCGCTGCGTTTGAAGCATCTAAAGAAGTTGCATGGCTCCGTACCTTGCTTCGCGAGCTCGAATTCACTCAGCCTTCCGCCACTCCCCTCCTTTGCGACAACACTGGAGGTATCACCCTCTCCGAAGATGCATTGTATCATTCAAAAGTAAAACACATCAAGATCATCGTGCACTCTATCCGGGAACGCGTGGCTTGCGGACAAATCAAACTTCATTATGTTAAATTTATGAATAACGCGGCCAACATCTTCACTAAAGCTCTCCCACGTAAGGATTTCGAACGTCTACATGCATGCCTGGGTCTACAGTGAGAAATCAAGGAGGAGTTGATGCTTATCACATCGAGGAGGAGTGTTAGTGCTTTGCACGTGACACGACGCGATGCGCCTAGCGGAGTCGAACTGTTGGAATACAAACCATCGTATATAGACTGTTGTGCTTCATATTCTCCCCTCAGTCTGTTCCATTATGACTGAGGGTGAGCTCTTTGCATATCTGAGATATACCTAGACATTAACAGATGTTTATAGCTAATGCACTGTCTAGGTATATCATAATATATCAGTCTGTTCCATTACGACTGAGGGTGAGCTCTTTGCATATCCGAGATATACCTAGACATTAACGGACGTTTATAGCTAATGCACTGTCTAGTCTTAATAGGTTATCAACTAAGGTTTACATTATAGATTCTCAAAGATGCAACTACATTCTTCTCTTGCTCCACGCCTAACTTGGCCACTGTGATTCCTGCCATGGACCTAATCCATGAGACACTCACAAGTTATTCCCGGAACCAGAAATATTGTGCCTCTATTCATGCGGCTGTGCATCTCGCCAAGGAAACTCTGAACCGCTACTATGAGCTTACCGATAAATCCGAAGTATATCGTATAGCAATGGGTGCATGTTTTCTTTTCACTTTCTTGCTTCCTTCACTAATCAGAAAATAGTTTTGCATCCACAGCATAAACTATCATACTTCAAGAATGCTGGATGGACAGAAGAGTGGATCAACACTGCCGAAACCCTGGTGCATGAGGAATTTGAATGCTCTTACTCAATCCTGGACATCAAGAATGACACGGACACCGAGATGGATGAGGAGCCTGCTGGCTTGATGGATGTTGATTCTTCCATGGTACGCTCTATTTCATTGTTTTTTCACTCGCTAATGTCATGTTTTTCCTAGAGCAAGAATATCTTTGATCATATACCAGCTCTCACACCACCCAAATCTACTGACCTCCATGATGAGGTAGATGTGGTTTGAGATTGAAAACACTAGTTATTTTCTCTAAACTATCTACATCTAAGATATCAGTATGTATACTATAGTACGCTAATAAAAGATAGCCGGTCCGTCATGCTAAGTAATGTGGTCTATGGTCCATATTACAAAACATTACGTAATCGAGAGGTTCCAGTCAAGTTGTGCTCGCCAGTAAGTACATTCATAATCCAACAGTCCTCCTTGAGCGCAAAAATGTAACTAGAATGCAAAATTATTAATAGCAGTTGTAGCACTTTCCTTCTGGCAGTGTGACTGATAATGTCCTTTTTCTCCACATTTGAAGCAAGTGATGTTCTCTAGTGGAACACGACGACAAGTAGCATGGGAAAGTAGAGTGGCGTCATGTGATTCTCCAATATCACAGCCATGGAGTTGACAAGCTTCTTTGTTCATGAGGCGAGTGATAGCATGCTCAAGTGTGAGATCATTGGATGGGGTACCATCAAGGGAAACAATGAAATTTTCATAGGATGGGGGAAGACCAAGAGTGAGAATGAGAATAAGATCTTCATCAGAAACATCGACATCAATTTCCTTTAATTGGAATGCGGTGCGTCGGACTTTAGTGATCCATGCTTGCATGCTTATGTCATCAGTTTTCTTGAGTGTGTGGAATTTGCAGCGGAGCATGAGGCGGGTGGCAAAACCATGGGCGCAGTGGACAGTTTCGAGGTTGGCCCATATAACAGTAGGATCGAGGTCATGGACATGAGAGAGTTGGGAGGTTTCAACATGGAGCACAATTTCTGCTTGAGCTTCTGCTTGTTTTCAAACAAAATCCTTGACACCTTTCGAGCCTGGACTTCCAAGTGGCATTACTTTTGTCCCATCAACATAATCTTTCAATCCCTTCCGAACCAACACAGCTTCCATCAACATTCTCCATTCATAGTAATTTGCTTCATCGAGCTTCGGAAATGAGTTGTTGGACGGCATAATGTGTGAGTAATACCGAAAAAAGGAAATTTGAGCAGCGGTGCAAGAACAATAACAACAACAACAACAACAACTTGCTGGATTTGGCCCCAGTAGGCAAACAATGATGATGTAAGTGAGAGTGCGAGAATGTTTGAATCAACAGTGAGAGCAACAACAAGAATGAGTGAGAGTAAGCACTATAACGCAGGGCTCATAACCTGTGGTTTGAGATCGAAAACACTAGTTATTTTCTCTAGACTATCTACATCTAAAATATCAGTATTTATACTATAGTACACTAATAAAAGATAGCCAGTCCGTCATGCTAAGTAATGTGGTCTATGGTCCATATTACAAAACATTATGTAATCGAGAGGTTCCAGTCAAGTTGTGCTCACCGGTAAGTACATTCATAATCCAACAGTAGATTGTTACCTTAGTACTGACGTGGAGCGTGCCAACAATGCAATCACATGGTGGCATGAATGTCGTGGCTCCTTTCCTCATCTCTCCCGCATGGCTCTGGATTATTTGACTATCCCTGGTGAGCTCTGTCGCTCTTATGGTTATTCAGTGCCCTAATTATTAGATAGCAACTTCAGTGGATGTTGAACGGCTATTCAGCTGAGGTCGGCTTTTGCTTTCTCATGTTCACTCACGGCTCATGGCTCAGTCAACGCGCACTCTTCTTTGCCTTGGTTTATGGAGCAAACTCAACTTAATCGAGAACGAGGATGTTTTGAAGGTGACTTCTTTGCCTGATGTTAAAGATGATGAAGAGGAGCTCAACGAAGGCTGGGACTGCATTATCATTGAGTAGGATAGGTACTACTACACCATGTCATAGTTCACTGCATTATTCTACTTGTACCCACGGGTATACCCTTGATGGTGTAGCACTCGAGCTCGCGCTAGGCTTGTATTCACTGATTTCCCAATATATGTTCAATGCCCGTCACTATCCGATGTAACCCGCACAACCCGATGCAAACACGACGCTTTGACTAGCGGACCTGACGTTTCAGCCGCATCAGACCCAATATTTTCCTGCGCACTTGTCCTATCCATGTCCCGTCCCGTCTTGCTAGCCCCGCTAGGTGCATAGTTGATTATTTCACACATTACTCACGTCGTAGCCAGCGCTATTACATATTTTCCCATCATCCGCAGCGCCTCGTGTTTATTTACATGTACTTCGGACCCGAAATTGTTGGCCGCTACTTTCGCCTACGGCCTTCCAGATTTCTACGTACTTATATATATATTGGACTGACTACGAGTATTTTCATTATCCAGGTAGTAGGGAGCCATTCCCCGATACTTAGTGGTCAAACCCGATATTTCGTAGTTCTTAGTTGACATTGCGAATATTACCGCTCTTTCAATCCAAAATACCCGTCCTTATCATATATCTGCATACCGCTCGCTTTCCCGACGTTCGCTATCGCCATTCCCGCTAACCCGCTAAACCCGCACCCGAAACCCGAAAACATCGGACCCGACGCTTTAGCATCGGACATCGTAAATATACCTTCGAACTCTGTTTCTCGTGCTCGGACTTTTGACCGTTTTATTATTTCACTAACTACAGACCAATCCAATAGCTAACCCCTCGGATCAAACGCACTTGTCTTGCAAGTAAAGCAGACTAGGCTGTGCACGACCACAACATTATTATATTGCTGGCTACTTACTTTGTGTAGTGCCCAGCAATTGTTGTATCTCTACAACAGGTCATACCCCGGGTCTCATACCCTCATACCCGTCACAAAAACCATACCTGCTATTGGGGTACGGGTATATCTATGGGTACGGGTATGGGTACGACCTCCGGCACCTGGGGGTATACCTGTGCGGATCCCTAAGTAGTAGGGAGCCATTTCCCAATGCTTAGGGATCAAACCTGATACTTTGTAGTTTTTAGTTGATATTGCGAATATTACTGCTCTTTCTATCTGAAATACCTGTCATCATCATTAATCCGCATACCGCTCGCTCTCCTGACATTTGCTATCACTATTCCCCATGATCTGCTGGACCCAAACCTGAACCCAGTAACATGCTAAACCTGAAAAACATTGGACCTGATGCTTTGGTATTGGACTCGTAATTATACCTTCAGACATTGTTTCCCACACTCAGACTTTTGACCATTTATCATTTCACTAACTTCAGACCTATTCCAAACAGCTAACCCCTCAGGTCAAATGCACTTATCTCGCAAGTATAGCAGACTAGGCTGTGCAAGACCACAACATTTTATATTGCTGGTTACTTACTTCGTGTAGTGCCTAGCTATTGTTGTATCATTACAGTGGAAAAAGGGTTTTGTTGGATCCAAACATTCAGGCACCTATATGCTGATGCATGGGAACCTTTTGTGTTATGTAATTAAAACCACCCTTGGCAGCACTTTTTTGTGCTTCCCACAGTCTGTCAGACCTGGTTTTCATGTAGGACCAAACCCATCTCTGAGACAACCCTCTTGTAGGAGGATCTCCCTCAAATCCTCTTGTAGGTCTCGTCAGAGGGTTGGCTCTGGTTGTCCTATGTAGTTCTAGAGAGCCTTTAGTTTGTTACTGTAGGTCCTGCTGCCCTCAAGATCATCTAGAGCCTCCAGCATGATATCATACTAAGTCCCACTACCCTCAAGATAATCCACTAGTAGAGCCGCTGGTGCTCCTTGTGCATGTATTATTTTTCCCTTGCCCTGATGATGTAATCTAGAGCCTCTGGCGCTCCTTGCATATGACTTATGTTTTTCCTTGCCATGACATATCTCATGTGTTTCTACTTATACCTACTATGTCATCTTCTCACATGTTCTCTCTCCCCATGTTATGTTTTTGTTTTATTGTAGTTATGATATTCTAATAATATATATTGCACTCTGGTATCATCATTCTTAAGATTCACAGCATTTTCAAACATGTTCTGATGCAAACAAGAGCAGGTGTTGGAGCTGCTATACTGACATTGTCAAAACAAGGAGACATCAAAACAACAATTCCATAGTAACATAAGTAGGGTATGAGAGGGACAGGGCAAGATTAGCATAGGACAAGTTGGGAGTGAGCAAACCATCATAACAATCATCACCACAAAAACACAAAGACAGCACAAAAAGATGAGCAAAAATAGCATCCAAAAAAAACATAGGTGCATGCAAATTGAAAGAAAATTAAGATGAAGGAGGGCGAGAAGGGTTAATAGGATCTCGACTAAATGATTGTGGCACAACATCATGAGGAACATAGTCCAAAGGTGGAGTATTACGGACACGATCTGTCCATCTGGAATTTGGTAACGAGTTCTGCCTTGAGGGTACCCATTGTCACAGTAAGTTCCTCCACCAAATGCCTGCTATTCATCAAAGTCATCATGTTGAGAGTATCCACTCTCACGAGCATAGTCAGGACCAAGTCCTGGACTATATTGACTTGGGTATGTGCATTCACACTCATGGTGAGCATAATGGTCATCATGGTATACCTCTAAGGCCGGAGAGCTATCTCACATGGCAAATTCACTATTAGCATGAGGCTCAGGTCCATAATTGTTATGAGGTTGCAAACCAGCATGGTGGTAATTGTGGGAGTCATGGTGGTAGAAGGCATTGCAAGGGTAGAGAGCATCACGCTCAGTGATTGGGGTATCTTCATGTGAATGGTGGACCTCACAATGATGCACAGCCTCATGCATGTACCATGGCTCATGAGAATGACTGCGAAGAGGCTGATGAGGATCATGCAAGGTATTACAAGAGGCATAATGTGGAGTGTCTTGAGGGTCATGAAGGATATCATTATGAGGGTCGTAAGGATTACGAAGAGGCTCACCCTCATAAGAATCATTGCAATGGTTGTGGACAACCTCACATTGAGATTCCTGTGAGTGGTGTATAGTGTTACCCTCATGAGGGTCTCGCTAGATACCTTCATCAGAGCCTCGCTGAATACCCTTGCAAGAGTCACGATGGACAGGGAGCTCATGATGAGCTTGGGGTGGGTTGGCTGGAGCATTAGCTGGAGTGTCACAGGGGTTACGAGAGTCATCAATGGTATGAGGATCCTCAATGGGATTGGTGACTTGAGGTGATTCCTGATCTCCTGCTGGTCTGTCATCCTGCATCACCTCTGAAGGCAAGTCCTTCTGTAATATTTCCTCAGGGATATTATCTAAATCAGCAGAGACAGCACTCTTCACAACCACATCTGTCTTCTCACCCTCATCAACTTCAGTCCATCTGAGTGCCTGTACACCATGCAAAGAGCCTGTTTCATTTCATCCTTGAATTCCTTTGTGATTGGGCATGCTTTTACTAGGGGGTAGATAGTAGACGGTAGATCATTAAATGTTTTGCAAGAATATCTGTTTTGAAAAAAAAGCTTACCCTTTGTGTGTATGTTAGAGGGACCATCCTGGAGGAATGCTGGTGCTGTAGCTATACACCTTGTATCAAGTAAAGTTAATTTAAAATAAAGGGTACTCACCAGCAGTCTCAGGCTCTAGTGATGCTGCCACACTTGATGACCCCACTGTCAATGGAGACAGAGGGCCACCCTTCATTGGAGAAGTTGCTGATATTGGTAGGCCAGGCATTTTGGGTTGCTTCGGCCATGCAGCCTTCTTGTTGGATGGGGCTGGCTTCTTTGATGTATGTGACGTGTTCACAAACTTCAGTTTCCTCTTCTTCCCATGTGCTTTTTCATACTCAGAGTCAGACTCTGGTGGCATTTTCTCCAGCCAAAGTAAGTTCAATCACCTCACTCTGTGCTGCAGCAGTCAGTCCTAGCTTTGGAGTGACTTTGAGTGGGTGTGAGAGTGGCAGTGTAACAACTTTAAATGGACACGATGGTGGTGGTGCCACGATTTATAATCTCATGGTAGGTTTTCTGAACTTGCAAGCAGTAGATACTATTGAATCATCATCATCTGAATTGTCATCGTCATTGGTGTCAGGTGGTGGAGGGACCTTTGTCACTTTATTGGCCTTCTTAACTTTGGTAGCTGCATTGCTGGGCTTGATATGAGCTGGGTTGTGGTAGTCAGTGTCACCATTAACAAACAGTCATCTAGCACCAGTGTGTGACCAGTCAGATGGAAGCACTATGCCTGTGATAATGGGCCTCTCAGATGCCATAATAGATGCTGCACATAATATTAGAATTAGAATGTTCTTACAATGAGAATCTTACCTCAATACTTCTTTTCGACTTTGACACCTTGCATGGTTCCTGACTTCAATGCCTCCATGAGCACCACAATTTCCTTCTGTGTCAGCGCTCCAATGCCCTTATTCTTTGAGTTCTCATTGTGAGCTTCACTAGGCAAGAGACACCTGTTAGCTGGATATCCCTTGATGCAGAGATTGGCATCAGCAAGCACACTGGACATGCCCTTCCAAGGAAAGTTTTTATCCCAGGCACACTTGCCCCCAAGCTGGGCTAGTATACATTTAATCAAATAAATCAAAAGACCAGTGACACATTGACATACCAACTTGTTTGATCAGTTTGAGCTTAACCCACTTCAAACCATCATTCCATTCCTCGGGAGCTTGAGACTGATCACGACCATTGTTTGGAGGTGAGTGGGGGTCAATGTGTCACTGTGAGCATCGTTATGGAATGCTTCATCCACCTCGGCCAAGGATGTGGTATTACTATTTGAAGACACATGTCAGTCATAGCATAAACATAGATATATTTATACTTACTACACATGTGCTTTAAGATGCCCAATGATGGCATCATCGCTCGCATGACATTGTGTTTTCCAGAATTGTATCTTTCTAAGTATATGTGAGGATTTGGATGACAAAGAATCTTACCCCTGCAGCACCTGGCATATTATATGAATGGCTGAGTGACCCATCTTCATTGACTACTTTGCCACATAGGACGATGGCTGCTTCAAAGCCAGATTTAGCAGAGGCAGACTTGAGCTACGATAATAATGTGAGATGATGATGAAAAGTTCAGGCAAGATAACATACAATCTGTATTACTCTTCAATAATGTTTCTGGAATCCCTGTCCACGCTGAGCTATTGTTTGAGTAGATGATCCAAGGAGTGATGCCTCCTTGTGCATTAACAGGAGGTCTTGGTAAGAATCGGGATAGACCTCTTTGAATTTGTCATAACACTGAGTGCACGGTTGCACCTATAAGGAATATAAACCTCGTGCGAAACAAGATATAATATGGTACTTACTAGGCATGCCACCTCCAGCTGGGGCCTCTCTGCCAATGCACACAAGTTCTGTCTGCATGTGCTCTTTGAAGTAGTTAGCATACAAGTTCCAATAATTGGTACCATTCATGGTGCATCCACGACTCTTCAAGAACAAGTTGATCAATTGGGAAATGGGAGGTGTAGTAGATGTGGAGAGATCAAGAAAGCAGCACTTGACTGCAGTAAACCCGATGTAAAGAGTTGATTCTGTATAGGCACTACAAAAGTGTTACCTTCAGAACTCAATGTGCGAGTGTAATGCTCGTCCCAAAGAGACTGCCTATAGAACTATCTCTTGATATAAAAATGCAAGGGATATCTTGTTAAGACCGAAGTAGAAAGAACAGAAAGGTCACCCAAAGTGTGCTTGATGTTCCGAAGATGTGTCCGAAGTACCAAAGTACTCATCCGATGTGGTCTGAAGGTGGTCCAACATCAAGAAATGAAGGTCTGAGGTTGTGCAAAGCATCCGAAGAGCTTCCGATAAAACAGCAAGGTTTCCAAGAGTCAAATATGGCGGTTATGCCAAAGTGCAAGACTTGCAAAGTACGACTAAGCAAAGCCTATTGAAAGAACTCTAAGACAGTGAGATGCAAAATGGCAGTGGTCAAGCCAAACAATCATTCCAAATGAACAAGGAGGATCGATTGCGCGAAGTATGACTATCTGAAAGTGACTCTACTAGCTATGACTCATAGCAAGGGAAGTGAAGTGAAGTGCGAGTAACTAGTGAGCCAGATTATATCCTACAGCATGAAGGTCCAGAAACTGCGTAGGCAAGAACAGTAGCGAGATAAGCTATCTGAAATGTAATAAGACTCAAGGCGAGCCGCTACAAAAATATGCATGTAATAGCACACGAGGCGCACAGCTATACATATTAATCAAGCTTTCGACAGGCTGACGATGTATGTGCCCCTAAGACATAATCAATAACAGATGAACAAGTGAAAAACACACCAGCTGTTATGCACTCAAATAGGTCTGTTATGCGGAGCCCTAAGAGGGGTGTTGTCCGCTAACGTTCATGACATAACTGGAAGGGTCCGGTATAGCGAGTGAGACTGGCAATGTCGAGTCAGCAGCGATCACAGACATGTGTGTCATGTGACTTCTAAGACAGATGTCTTCAAAGTCACCAGGCTCAAAGTAAGGACAGTCTTGTCCGAATGATGAGTGTCGATCGAGGTAGACTTAAGTGTGGAGAGCACTTAAGAAAAGATACTAGAGACTGAAGCTGAAGAGGCTTCAGAGAGAAGTATCTTCCAGGGAAGATTGGGTAAATTCAAGTTAGAGAATCTAATACAGGGTGACCGACTACTTATACTAAGTGGAAAGGGTTGAGGGCTGGGTTACCATACTGTAGGTAAGGGTGAAGGGGAAATGAGAATGGTATAGGTACGCTGGCAACACAGCCAGATTAGTGATGGATAGTCGAAATGTGGAATGAGACTGAGAAACGTTGGAACGATCCAACGGTAAGAATACAACATGCGAGAAGTGCAGTCAGGAGAGAACAGAAAAGGAAAGCCACATTGGTGGCATGAGTCAGACCGAGTCAGAGGTGCAGGACCACATTGGTGGTTGAGTCATAGGAGGAATGTGTGTGCACATGCATAGAGGCAGATGACGCGAGGGACAGGAATGGTCCTGAGGATCCGGTCAACAGATAGTTAGTAAAGGAGGATGAGCTGGTAGATGGTGAGGGCGAGGATGAAGAGAAAATGATAGGGGGGCCGTGTGACCGATGTTACTTGTAACACCAGTGAAGTCAAACAGACATGGATGGGACATGGTACAGAGGATCAGAAGTGTATACAGGCCTCAGAAGGGGACGGACGACCTTCGGACGACTCGGATGAATGCACAGAACTCTCAGAAGGTAAGAGGAGTGTCGAGGAGTGTAATGTGAGACACCTATGAGATTGGCAGGATACATGCCCAGCACCGATCCAAGTGCTACAGCAGGTTACTGGGAATTGCAATAGTGAATGTCAGGAAAGCAAGTGGTATGCAGATTAATGATAATGACAGGTATTTTGGATAGAAAGAGCAATAATATTCACACTGTCAACTAAGAAATACAAAATATCAGGTTTGACCACTAAGTATCAGGAAACGGCTCCCTACTACTTGGATGATGATAATACTCACAGTCAGTCCAATATATATGTAAGTATGTAGAAATCCGGAATCCTATAGGCAAAAGTAGCAGCAGACTATTTCGGATCTGAAGTACATGTAAATAAACATGAGGTGCTTCGGACAACAGGAAAACATGTAATAGTGCTGGCTACGACATGAGTAATGTGCAAAATGATCAACTACACACCTAGTGGGGCTTAGCAAGACGGGATGGGACACAGATAGGACAAGAGCGCAGGATTTTGGGTCAGCCGATGCAGCTGAAACGTCGGGTCCACTAGTCAAAGTATCAGGTCATGTCAGGATAGTGTCGGATTGAGCGGGTTAGTGTCAGGTTACATCAGGAAGTGATTAGTGCATGATGGGCATTGGATATGTATCAGGAAATCAGTGAATATGAGCTCAGCGTAAGGCTGAGTGCTACACCACATAGTTAATGGCCTCTGCCCACAGGAACTTCAGCATCCCACGAGATAGGAGCATGGCACATGCATGTTCTACCAATGTGCGGTTAAGTCTCTCCATGACACTGTTTTGCTGAGGTGAGTCGTGTATGGTTAGCTCATGCACAGTACCCTGATCCTTCAGATAAGCATCAAAATCAATGCTCAAGTACTCTCCTCTGCAATTGGAACGCAAGGTCTTAATGCGAACTCCATGTTGTGTGGTAAATCTTGCTTCGTATTGCTTGTATACATCTAGAGCCTCACTTTTGTGCTTTAGAAATGTCATGGTAGTCTCCCATGAAAAATTGTCTGTGAAGGACATATAGTACAGCGATCCGACCAAGCTGCTCATTTGGGCAGGGCCCCAGAGGTCCGTATGGATGGTATCCCCATAAGTTTTAGCTCTGCATCTTGAGGTACAGGGTAAGTCTGGTCTTCACAACATGCGCATAGTGCCTTTGGTTGCTGATGACAGCATATAGACACTCTATCTGGGGTATCTCGGCAATTATCTCGTGTTCTGGAGCAGGGGAGAGCACTTTGCACATACACTCCTCAAAGTGCACAGCAGACCAGCAGCTGTTATCCAATTAGTGGAGATCAGAGTAAACACCATCTTCGGGGCATAAAGTATGTCTTTCAATGTTACCCTAGTCCTCTTGTCTCCCAAAGGTAGGTCCAGTGAGACATCATTTTTCCCAACAGCACTTATCTTCATTCCATCAGCCATTTGAATGTCCTGCAGGGCAATTGTCACGCAGTTCATGAATCTCTTGCACTCTGGACAGAAGTGTGACGATGCTCTGGAGTCCATGATGGCGCTTTGGCGCCCTGCAGGTACGTTAAGCTTGCTAGCTAATCCCACAAGGTCTGATGTGGCAAATGCATAGTTCTCCTTGGGCTCAGACTCAGTGGCTGCGGTGGCCACCTGCTTCTTGCCCTTGCTCTGGCACTAATTGGGGCCTTGCCCCTCCTTCCCTCCCCCTGGATGCCAACAATCTGTTTTGTAATGCCCCTTTCACTCACAATTGAAGCAGACAACTTTGTTATCTTTCGGCTTGTTGGTTCTGGGGTTATGGCCTTTTCCATTGGTTCCTCTTGCCATGAGTGCAGAGCTGGACCCCTTTTTGGAGGTGTGTTTATCTGTCAGGAGGTGGTGTTCATACTCCTCACTGACCACGCTGATCAGCTCATAAGGGGAGAGAGACATCTGGAGGATCTTTGCAGTAGCATTGATGGACAACATCAGGGGTCTGTACAATTCTGGGAGGAATCCAAGGATTATAGTGTGAAAATCTCTGTCTTCGATGGAGGCACCCATGCCAGCAAGGGACTCATGGAGCCTCAGCAATTCGGCAAAGTGCACCTTTACATTGGTGTTCTCGTTGACCTGCACCAAACCGGTTCGGTGCATGGATGACTAATGCTCTCTCATGAGCCCGATACCCTAGAAATCATTATGAACAATCTTCCTTTACTTTATGGTTCAGACTGCAGTTCAGATAGTATTTTCATTTCTCAGACAGACTCAGATAGGCTGAATATTCTTGTATATTTAATTTTGCGGTAAATTCTGCTTAGTCAGCAATAACAATGACTCAGACTGAATCCCACACATGTCAAGTAACAGTGTAAAATAGTTCTTGCATAAGTTGCCTTGTGGGAACTTTCTTAACACTCTAAATACACAGCTCGCGTCATTTCTATGGTCAATAAAGTAACATCATAACAAAACACCAACAAATAACATAATCAGTCTGTTACTTAATATTTGTCACATGATACTAAAGTCATATGACTCTAACAGTCAGGTGACCTATGATCCTAAACCAAATCATGACAAAGCAACCTTTTGAGATGACTAAAGCTTGATGACACAAATTATAAAGCACATGACTACAGTAAATAGTATTGGTACAATCTGACTAAGCCTATTAGAACGTGGGAAATAGTAGCACAGCCACCCTAATTTATCTATATAAGACCCCACTTTTTGCCAATAAAAGGATGCATATAGGGAACTTTTAAGCCCCACAAAATAAATTTGAGTGTGAAGTGTGATCAGTATCAACAATAGTGACAAGAGCTGTTAAGCAACTAAGTGAGAGGTCATTGTAAGCAACATCTAGCAATACCTTTAGCTCATCGTCAACAACTGTGAAATATCTTGAGCTCACTGTGCTCAACAGTGAGCAAACTTTTTCTTTGATTTTCTACTGGTGAACCTCTAGTCTCTTTCTTTTCTTTTCTTTCTTCTTTCTCTCTTTCTTTTTCTGTTTCTTTGTTTGTTTGTTTCTTTTCATTTGTCTCTCTTTCTGTTCAGTTCATTCACGTCTCAGTGTTATTGTCTGAATTTGTTTCAAGATCTTTGTGTTGTCTTTACGTCCATCTAAGCACCGGCTTAGTGGGAAGACTTCAGAAGTTGATAGTGACGCTTGACCTCACTCATCTGAGTAGTGATACTGAGCCAGGGTTTTCTTTGTCAGCTAGACTTTAGTTGTTGAATAGGGGACTTGGTACTGAAATCCAAGGACGTCCGTTCCTGATTCTGTTTAATACTCATCGTGAGTTCCTTGGCAGCAGGTTCAATAGTGAACTAAGAGTTCTACTGATCACTGATTAGTCCTGACCTTTGATTCTACCTGTTTGTGCTGAGGGGGTGATTGCTATAATTTTGCACGACTTTCTGTAGTAAATTTATTACAAGAAGCATTGTTACTGAAGGAAGGGTTTCCCTTATCAATCTATTTCTTTTTTTTATCAGTACCATACTGTGGGGCTGACTTTTCTCTGTTCTCTAAACACTGCCATACCGTTGGAGTGAATCAATTTCTTTTTGTCATCACCATACCGTTGGGCTGACTACATTCTGTTTATTTTATTTTCTATTGCGTCCATACTGTTGGATTGACTGGTATTGCTACTGACCTCACAGGAAGTACTTTTGTCTGAACATAGCTTGGGGAAGTGTAAACAGCCACCCACGAACAACCACGTTATCAGTCATTGGTATTTGTCTGAATCACTGACCGTGGAGATTTTTGATTTTGTAGGTGTTTATCTATAGATCATCTATCTAAGAAGACATCGTCACACCTCAAGTCTTGGAAGCGTCGATGTAAGTCGATTTGGACTAACTCAGTTTTACCCTTATGAATTTCACAGATTTCTGCCCAGATTCTGGATGTGAGCTTGAGCTTTTGCACGCAGAGTAGAAGTCTGTCCGTTATCATGCTGAATATCTGTTGCTTTACCAGTGAGTTCTTTTGGTAGAACTCGTTGATTCTCTTATCTAACACTTCAATCTCTTCCTCGGTAGGTGTTGTCCCATCTTCCGTTTTGACTAGACCACTCTCGGGGTCTACGAGGAACAGAGCAGGTTTTGTAGCACAGCCGTCCACATATCACATTAAACCTCGGGCTCCAATTGTGGTCAAGGTACATTCTTTGTATATGATCCAATTTGATCCGTCCTCAGCTGATTTCAGGACGCTGAACAATGCAGAGTTGGAGTTGGGGAGTGTTGTGTCCATTGTAGCTGCACCAGGGCTCATAACCTATAGTGAATAAAGACGAGCGCACACGGGGAGTTTGAGCTATAAGAGAATGTATTATCTCAGTCTCTGTAACAAGGACTCATGTACATTAGTAGGTACCTATAAGAGAATGTATTCTAATAGTGTTGTCAGCTTGTGTACAAGGGAATGAATAAGTATGGCTCACATCTCAGTCTTGGTAATGAGGACTGAGATGTTTCTACAATGGGAACGTTCTTTTAACATATGCTAACGGTAAAACTTGGAGAAGAGAAAATAAGCAATGATATGGTTTTGAAATATATGAGGGTTGGCCGACATCACACACAGGCACATCATATTCGCTTGTACCTCATTCCTACTCTGATGTCCCTGATGCTCCTGATCCCAACATGTTGGATGTTCTCAAGTTCTCAATGCTACAGATTCATAATATACAAACATATCATCTATTCTATGATGCTTTGTACTACCCACAATATAATGAATCTGTATATCCAACAGCTGGAGGCTGCTCAACAAGGTACTCCCAACTGCTGCCTTGTGCATTATGTCCAGACTAAAAGATGGTTTTCTTACATGAATACTTGCTATCCAGAGAATTTATCTGCTTTGTCCATGCCTGTTCTGCATGATGTTGCACTACAAGTTGGAACTAAAAGATCAGATGCATGAAATAAGGAATGTAGTGTCAATGTAATCATATCTCATTTCACTACTAAACACACAAAGCTCACAAGCATGTCAGATAATATCCTCTTCAAGAGTCTCTTGATGGCACCTGTCCTACCTGCTTGTACAAGAACACGATGCACTTTGCTTGCTGCTGAGTTTCAGAACTTGTATGGTCCTGAGGTGGCTACTGCTCTATGCACTCCCCCCCTGTCATCAGCACATCTCTTGTTATCAATTTAGCAGCTACACAAGCCTCTGAAGCCATGTCTTTGCTATGAATTTCAGCATCTGTTGATGATCTCACTCGCTGTTTAGAGAAGCTGAACCACACCAATGTCCAGACATGTATTCATCAATTTGCACCATGCTATTGCATGCTCTGCAATGGGCTCTCTCATCAAAAAATGTGTAATGCACTCGCTAATCATGTTCGACAATGTGCACTATCCCTATTTCATGCTGGAGCAGGTATTTTGGGCTTGTGTATCTTCTGTTCTTGAGATTTGACTTGCTCTCAGATAAGAATGTTTTGACAGTGATGTTGTGGAGGTTTGAAACTGCATGTTTGTTCATTTCATGTCCTCATTTTCTCTGACAGCTGTTACCAGTTGGAACATCAGGCCATCTGAAGCTGCACCACCCAACAGTTGCAACACTAACTTGGATGGCTCCCACACATATCAATTTATACTGCAGTGTATGCAGTTGCTGCCATGCACAGCCTACATGAAGAAAGCAACCTTTACATTGCTCTGGGACACACAGAGGTAAGTCATGTGAGTTCTGCGCACTCACAACCAAACAAGTACCCCGAAAGACACTGGGCCTCTAAGCAACTGCTAACAATGATCAAGATTCGATGACGATGAACGAAGAGTGGAGAAGTGCGTGTTCGGTGTCATTTGAATGTGTGCACTGACGTATCAACAGCAGTCACTTTCTGATGCCGTTTGCTGGGCTCTCCCTTCCAGTCACTGCAAGAAGGATGTCCTGCCACTGTTTATTGAAGCTCTGTAAGTCTGTCCATGCTATTTTCGTCAAAACTTATGTTGTCCTGGGCTTGCAGGTCCGTCTCGGCGCATTCCACGTGTCCCATGCTAAGTTGAGCAATTTGTTGCTTCATGGGACATGCATTTTTTAGCTGGAGCCTCCCTTTGCTGCGTGTCCCAGGCAAAAGTCAAATTTTTTGCATTCATGGGACACACATCTCTCGCTTATGATGGTACGTCTTTCTTCATTGTTTTAAAATAAGTGTTTCATAAGCTTACAACAGCTCCTTACTGGAACATGATGCTCCACCTGTTGTTTCCTGCCCTCTGCCAACTTCTGACGATGGTCATGACCTCTCAGATGCCTGCTACTGGAACACTTCATCCCCCTTTGGGATGGAATGCAATGTGCACCCTGTGCACCCTCATCCGCTGTAGAGATACAACAATCGCTGGGCACTACATGAAGTAAGTAGCCAGCAATATAAAAATGTTGTAGTTGTGCACAGCCTAGTCTGCTATTCTTGCAAGACAAGTGCATTCGACCCGAGGGGTTAGCTATTTGGAATGGTCTGTAGTTAGTGAAACGATAAATGGTCAAAAGTCCGAGCGCGAGAAACAAAGTCCGAGGGTATATCTATGATGTCCGATGCCAAAGCATTGGGTCCGATGTTTTCAGGTTTCAGGTTAGTGGGTTTCGGGTTCAGGTTTAGCGGGTTAGCGGGAATGGCAATAGTGAACGTCGGGAAAGCGAGCGGTATGCGGATATATGATAACGACGGGTATTTTGGATAGAAAGAGCGGTAATATTCACAATGTCAACTAAGAACTACGAAATATCAGGTTTGACCACTAAGTATCAGGAAACGGCTCCCTACTACTTGGATAATGAAAATACTTGTAGTCAGTCCAATATATATGTAAGTACGTAGAAATCTGGAAGGCCGTAGGCAAAAGTAGCGGCCGACGATTTCGGGTCCGAAGTACATGTAAATAAACACAAGGCGCTGCGGATGATGGGAAAACATGTAATAGTGCTGGCTACGACGTGAGTAATGTGCGAAATAATCAACTATGCACCTAGTGGGGCTAGCAAGACAAGACGGGACATGGATAGGACAAGAGCGCGGGAAAATGTCGGGTCCGCTAGTCAAAGTGTCGGGTTGTGATTAGTGCACAACAGGCATTGGATATGTATCGAGAAATAAGAGAATATGTGCTCAGCGCGAGCTCGAGTGCTACACCACACAAAGCATGTTAGGTATTGTGTGACATACTAATCTGTGCTTTGCTTTGAGTGATGCTGACTGCTAGGCTAGGATCATCAAAGCATATATTACATTTCATATGAAACAGACACCAAACTAGGATCCCAAAGTGGTGACAAGGAACACACCATATGATGTGCGAATGTTCATCACTCAAAAGTGTGGACCAAAGGCTGATGGCTATGAAGGATGCAAGGTCAGTGGCCCTTGTCTCTGTCTCCTTGGCTGGTGGTGAGCTCATCTACATATTTGTTGCAGTTCTCCACTGAAATTTCAACTCGAGCAGCCTTTACACTGTGGTATCACTCTGTCCGACCATCAGAGAGTGTGGTGGAGTGGTGAGTCCATGAGACAGGGCAGTGGTGAGGATCTCCCTTCTCTTACTGTCCACTGTCTGACTTCCTGGTCAGTTCTGGCCTTCCAACAAGATCTCGTGCCGTGTCTGAGTTCATGATTGGTCTTGAAAAGACCAAGGCAAGGCAGGGTGAGGTCTCCCAGTCAGCACGGGCCCTTTTGCTAGATGATATGTACTGCCTCTATGACTATTGCATAATGTGCCATGGTCTGAACAATGCTGATCGACGACGTGGGATTGTCCGATATGTATGTCTAGTGTTCTGGTTGGGTTTCTTCCACTAACACACTAGCCAGATGGTCTTTCTCTTTACATGGCTCCTTGTGCTTTGAGTTGAGGAAGCATTGAGCCTGACATTTGAGAGCATTGATGCTCTCCCTGATGAAAGTATGATTTTTTTCATAAAATGAGTGAGGGACACTGACAACTTCCCTCAGGAGTATACTTTGATATCGACCTTGGCACATGTAAGAATGCACAGACTGGTATCTCTCAATGGATGTGTCTCTGTGCAAATGACAAAGACCCAAAAATATGCCCCAAGTGGGCCTTAATCAGACTTGCAGCTCTGTATGGAGAAAACCATGACTGCACTAGACCCTTGTTTCTGGTGATCAACAAGAATGGTGCAGTGACCACTCAACCACTGGTGAGCTTCTTCCCCTCCCCCTTACCAAATGATAGGTGGCTGAGCATGAGAACTCCCTTGCTAATCTTCTACTACCATTAGCTGAGCACTTGCAAGAGACCTACAGGGCCTTAGATATAAGTCCTGGATATTATATGGGACACACTCATTCCGCTGAGGGGGGTGTCAACACCGCCTTCGAGATCAAGGCTGGTCCCCTGGTATGGTTGCTGCATGGGGTGGCTGGTCACAAGTTAAAGCAGTCACCATGTTCAGATATTTCTACTCCCCCAATGACAATCATGAACACATGATTGATTTTGACCGCAATGATGGAAAGCAGGTACACCAAGGATCAATGGGTCTGTTAGTGGGGTAGGCAATAAATGCAATTGTAGTGTACTATGTGTAAATAATTCAATGTCCTCAGTATCTCTCCTTTCCAATTGCCCTTCATATCTCCCACCAATTCATGCCCAACCACTTTGCTTCCCACTTTTCACTACAGAACCTACCCTCATCACTGTACTCATTACTCACCATGAGCTCGGCAAGGTTCTTATCCCTCTGACTGATAGCTTCATCAAATTTCCACAAGGGCTGCAGGTGCTCAACAGATGCATTGTGCTTAGCCTTCCGCTTCAGGGACTTGCCATTTACCTCTGGTGTTGTTTGGATTGTAAAAAACTCAAAAAAGTGGTTCTTGTCACCACAGAACTCATCCTGAAGCTGCAAGTACAGCCACTCTCGATGACAGACAGTATACTTGATGGACTGCCAGAGTGAGATGGCTGCACATCCTGTGCATGGCCCATAGAGCTGCCGAATGCAAGCAACATCTCCAGCTTCAATCTGTGCAATGACATCATGCAGTGAAGTTGCACAATTGAGCACTGCAATGTCAGCTTTGCAGGCTGCCAACAGCACTGCTTCATCAGACTGAGCAGGTGCAGCTACAGCTGATGGAGTGCTGGTGGTGACAGGTGACATGGGCAATGCAGCAGGAGAAACCTCTGTCAACATGCATAAGGCTGCTTGATGGGGTGGCAGGCTCGAGAGAGACAGTGACAGGTATGGTGTATTGGAGCTGCAAGAGATTCCCTACAACACTGAACCATCAAAAGTCAGACAATGAATGAAACACAAAATTAGATGATCGACTTACAAGGTGGATGATGGAACTTGCATGTGCTTGCACAATAGCACAAAATCGAAGCAGCATGATGAAGGCATCCCAGTCCCCTGATCGCACAAGGTGTGACAGTGCATACACACTGTCATTCGTGACAGCAGGCAGTGGAGGAGATTCAGGAAGGAGTTCTGGCAGTGCAAAGCTGAGCTGGGTGGGGACGGAGGTGATTGCAAGTTCAAGGAGCCGCACATCGAGTGACTCTGGTGTATTTTAGATAGGTAGATATGTCAGTTGTCAGAGCAAGGAGCACGAAAAACTCACCAGCAGATGTTGAGCAGAGTAGGAATGGTCAGCTCGAGGCCACACACCCCATCCACTCGTTCCAGAGCTCACACAGATAGGCAAACTGCCGCTTCTGGACATTGTGTCCATGGGTGATGGGTAGTGATGTGCATGGCCCAGCTTGAGGCCCTGGGCTGGCCCAAGCCAGGCCCAAATAGGCTGGGCCCAGCCCAGCCCTAAGTCATGGCTTGAGGAAGGCTTAGGCCTGTGCTTGGGTTTCGAGAAGCCTGAGCCGGCGGCCTAAGCCACGGCTTTGGCATGTTCAGTGGCACTGCCATAGAAGCCTTGCCGGAGGTACATTTCCCAACTCTATTTTTGTCTTTCTCTGACTTCCATCAACTCTATCAGCTTCGACTCGGATGGTCCACATGTCGCAGTCAAAAAGCCTGCATTGGCCAACATATCCAGCAATTTCAACACCTTATCTCTTGTCTGTTGCTACAGAAAAGCCACGGTGAGTTGCCAGCGCTATGTCCTGTGCTTTGTGAGCTCGACATAACTCACTACTCATTTCATATGTTGCACTGCTTGCACATGTAGACTTGACTCTGGATGGGGGACTAATATCTTTGTTGGATTGAAGGTGTGTGTGTGTTTTTTTTTCCAACATCATGCGCTCAGCTCACTTGAACTTGTCTGCACATGTCTGCACTTGCCCGTGCCTCCACTCTTGTAATGTATAGCGAGATGGTCACATGGGAGCTAGACAAAGGTATGAATATCGCAGTATTTGTGTTGAAATGTGAGTGTCCCAGGTACAGTCATATACAGTAAAATAAACTAAAAGATGGACAGTGCATGAGCCAACCATGACATGTCATTCCTGTTCTCTGTTTGGATGCGCTCGCACTCGACGTTCCTTCAGCTGGTTGCTGCGTCTCTCCCTCAGCTCTTGTCCCTTCGGCTTACAATGCCCTCGTCCCATCCACCTCTCTCTTGTTCTTGTTCTCCTCCTTGTCTTCTTCCTTTCTCCTGCTCTCGTCCATCGTCCGTATTTGTCTGAGCCACGTCAGCAGTTGCTGATGTGTGCTGGGCATTTGTGCATGGTGTTTGTGGTGTTGGGAATGGCATGGTGGAGCTCGGACATTGATTACAAGCAATTCAGCATGTGGGCCGCGGCTTGCATGGGCCTAAGCCCCAGCTTTGGGCTGGCTTGGGCTCACAGCTCAGGCTTGAAATTTGGTGAGCCTAAGCCAGGGCTTTGAGCCCAAGCTGGGCCAGAACATCACTAGTGATGGGTCCTGCAGGTTTCTTGGGGGTAGCTGCAAGGTCGAGGCCATAGAACTTGGCGAGCTTTGTCCTGAGGGTGTTCACGGTGCCAGTCTTCATCAAGGCCTTCTTCCCCACAGCTTAATTGGCCTCCTCAATCCAGAACTTCAGCTGAATGCCCTTGGCAGCATTCAGCACTTGTACAGTGACATCAGATGGTGGGACTGCAGCACTCGGCATCAGTATGCGAGCGCAAAGACAGCTGGTGCATGAATGGCATCAGTAGAATCAAAATCAAAAATGGCTAAAAAAAGTAGTGATGGACGCACCTGAAAAATGGTCCAATGTGACGAAACAGATCCGTCAAACGTGTCCGTTGACGTTCATGTTGGTGCTGTGGGTGCAAGCATTTCAGAAAGAGTCAGTAGAATCGAAAACAGCTAAAAAAAGTAGTGATGGACGCACCTGAAAAATGATCCAATGTGTGAAACGGTCCAATGTCACAAAACAGATCTGTCGAACGTGTCCGTTGATGTTTGTGTTGGTGCTGTGGGTGCAAGCATTTCAGAAAGAGAACTCAGGACTGACTCAAACTCGGAAACAAACAAACAAGTGTACTATTGCAAGATGGTGAAGACGACAAAACAACAACACAACAACAACAACAACAAACTACGACGGACATGCCAAGAATGACCCCTCCGAACGTCCATGTTCGTCGTATTGACTCTCCTACACGAGCGCGGGGTCTTCACATCATGTGCCCTACCGTTGTGTCCTGGGACACTGCGCTGACAAATCCTCGCTGCCATACCCTTGTGTGACAGTGTCCCAAGACAGGAAAGCTCTCCACTATTTGAAAGGAAAAAGGAAGGCCACTGATGAGCTCAAAGACCAGCTACCTGCTAAGAACTCAAAGATGCCAATGAAGAGCTGTAACACCTTCAACATGGAGCTGGAAAGTGATGATGAGTAGACTTGGATATTGTTCAAATTGTCTAGTGCTACATTTGACCTGTGAGGTGTCTTATTGCTGTACATACTCAAATGTTGTATATTGATATACTGTTTGCTGCCAATCCATCATCATTTCTTGGAGTCTGGGACTGGCACTTTCTAGCACTGCTATAATAAATAAGCTAGAAATAGAAATTTCAGTCTATTGGACTGAGATGTACTGCCAGTCCATAATTGCAGACTATCGAGTCCATGTACTTTGTTTGTTTATTAATACTGTGACTGCTGCGCAGCCTGCGCTCGGACTCACTGCATGTCCGGCACAACGACCGGATGAAGTTGGCCCGCTCACTGCATTCTTAAATTTGATATCATGGTAGTTAGCCAAAAAATTCCCACCCAAATGAGAGATGATAAATTCCCACGGATTGCTACGCTTCTCTGCTTTACATCAATATTCTTAAAAGTGCTCATTTGGCGTCCTCACGAGCGTCGTGAATTCGCCGTTTACTGGACGAAATGGCGTCTTCTAATTATTTTACTCCCCAACGCGGGAATGGCTTTCCAGACAAGAGCCGTTTAACTAACGCTCTTCCAACTTACTCTTCCGCTGTAACCGAGAAAATGCATCGACATTCCCGTTCAATGTCCTGGACAGTCCCAGTATCAGTCCCAATCCCCGGCGTACATTCGCGTCGTCTTCGTTTATTTATGCCAAATCCAAGTCGTGTCCGCCAGATCGGTATTTCGCGTTTCGGACGACGACGAGGGCCTATACTGCTCTGTGTAGTTTTGATTGCTTCCATCATCACAGTATGTTCCTTCGCACGTCGGTTCGGTACAGAGGAAAAACAGTGGACTACGAACTTTGGGGAGTCTTCTACCCTAGTCTTTGGGCGAGATGATTTACAGCGAATTTGGAAATGGGAAATAGATAGCGGCCATTATCCAAGTAATGCAAAGAGTGCGCCTCATCCCTCTTACTGTCGTGATCATACGTGTTGATCATGAATTTTCTCAGTACCCGAGCAGGTCGGACTAAGTGTTCCACCACTCAACCCTGCTCTTCCTCCACGAAAAGTTCCAACGATTCCTTCACGATTCAGGCCTCCTCCAGGCCCTGTAGCTACAACCACGCGTGGAGATGGTCCACGACGCGTTTATCTCGATGTACAAAGCATGCCTCCCAACCTTGCATATCCACCTCGCCCTGTACCGGGCAGTGTCGCTGACCTGGACGTCATTATGGATCATTGTGACTTCTCACAGGGCAAAGTAAGCACCCCGCCCCCCTTTTTTGTTTTTCACCCACTAATGTTTCCAAAGTATGTACGTGACTGCCTCGAAGTTTTGCGTGTAGGCGCAGGCCTCGACAATGGCAACAGACTCAGGCGGGGCGAAATGGACGAATGGAAATACATCTACATGGAACAAGAAAAGGAGAATTTCACAGATCCCTTCACGGATCCCATCCCTATAGCCAATCCTATTGCTCCACCTCGTCCATTAGTTTCAGGTGGAGAGACGGACCCTAACGCAGGATTAAGAAAGAAGGTAGGGGTAGACTGGGAGACACAGTTACCTCTCCGTGCTCCTTTGCAGCATACGCCTTATTCAAGTCTTCCGGCACCTTGCGACCCTGAAAACCCCCGTCTCTTCCACATGTTCTGGACTGGCCCATTCACCGACAAGCCATATCTCGCTTTGCTCTCCTTCCTCTTCACACAGAATGTCGGTCTGCATTTGAAGGATGGCGACGCTCTTAATGTTTGCCGCCCCGAGTTCTGGATGTGGATTAACCCAGGTCCTGCGGCGTCTGTCCCAAACCCTTCCGCTTTGAGTGACATGTATGAAGGACTCAAGACCAATCCCTGGGCAGCCCCTTTCTTACATCATCGCTTCAAGGACGTTATCAAATTCAAACTGTGGAATACAACAGACCAACTTGACGGTATCCCAGAACTTAAGGACGAGTGGCGCGAGTTAAGAGAGACCCTCTTCAACTCGGGAGGACACATTGTCAGCGTGCCCGCCGAGAAGTCGCAATCGAAAAGTACCGAGGTCTTCAGTACCAGTACTATAGAGGATTCGACCAACAGCACTGATGCCGACACTTCTGCAAAGCCTTTACCTACCGGTGACAACAAGCCAGATGAAGATGATATGCTCAACCGTACCGGTTCGAAATCTTCGTCTTCATACGACCGTCTCTCAGTTATCCTCTCTGATATGGCACGATTTGTCCTTTGTCATCGCTTCGGTGGTATCTACCTTGATGCGGACACCATCTTCTTGCGGGACTGGGAAGAGCTTTGGGGTTGGAAGGGTGCGTTTGCATATAGGTGGTCCCGGTTGGAGAAGTACAATACTGCCGTTCTACGCATGAACAAGAATTCTGCTCTTGGATCATTCTTATTCCGCACTGCTCTGAAGAACGGCCTCGACTTCCACCCCATGACGGTATCTCGTTATACCAAGGACGCATATTTGGAGGGTCTGTTGCTACGACTGCCTGACGCCTTGTTTGACTCTGCGTGGCTTAACACGGAGTATTACCAACGCGAAAGACCACCTCAGCCATACTTCCAAGAGTGCGTATGCAGTTCCGGGTTCTCACGTCATAGCTTACTCATTCATTTCTTATAGGTTCTCGGACTTCTTTGACACACCTACACAAGCCAGTGCTGCTCCTCAGGCACTAGGGTTTGAAGGCTTCTTCCAAGGTGCTTTCTCTTATCACTTCCATAACTTTTGGTGAGCAGATTACTCTTCCGTGTGACATACCGTGCTCAATCACAATTTAGGTGGAAGCCATTCGATGCATCTCGTAACTGGCCTGACCTAGGCCCCAAATTTTCAGCTGGCGAGAGGGCTGCTCGTGCAGCGGCGGAACCCGATATCGATCCAGAAGATGCCACTGACCGGGTCGCTGACGATAAACGCGATCTTGATTGGGCTACTGTTCTCAAGAGAACGTTCGAGTCTTACATTCGTGGGGAGAGGCCAAACATGTACGGTGAATGGCTTCAATGGTGATCTTGAATCACTTCCGTCGCGGCTTTCCATCGACCATGGTCCCGCAATCATATAATCAATATCAAACATATTATCTGAAACGACCCCATATCATAAATGCAAAGATTGCATGCTGCAACCTTTGTTATTGTTTGATTCAGACTCTGACATCAGTAGGGCAAGTTGTTTGGATACCTAGCCTTCTGATTCCCAGTCCTTTCACTATCCATACCTTTACCATTTGCCGATCTTTTCAACTCGGACATGTCAAATAGTTTTGCCTACTGTCCTTCTGGTTCGCAGTGCTAGGACCAATCTTAGTCTACTTTAATAACATAAACTGTGCTGCCTCAATGGACATAGATGCGTACTTATTACTCATTACATATCGTGCCATCAATAGTTTCAGTGCCTTCAGCATCCAGTTCGAGAATCTCGCTTGAACGGTACTAATGGTAGTCTTCGGTGAAGCAATGACGTCCTCTGGATTTGGCGCATTGAAAATGGCAGTTCCTACTAAAATTACGTCGCTACCTGCGGACCAGTCAAAATCGTCTAGGGGATTCTGTGGTAGCACTGACCTGCATCGGTACAGACATCAATTGTTTTGAGTCCAACACCGCCATCGACCTCGATGTACTTTTCTGGGAAGCATGCGCGCCTTCGATACACAACGCTCGATGAATTTTTGACCGCTGCGTCCTGTGCCACGCGAGGCAACCTATCAAAAAAATGATATTATGATGCACCAGGGTAAACAGTCATAACCAAGAGCATGTCCGCTACTGCGCCTATTTCATCCGTGATGGCTGTGGATGGCGTGTCCGGAGACATGGCCACCCCAGCTTTCATGTTCCGCGCATGTATAGCTTTGATGAGAGCTGCGCAAGGAGCTGAGAATACCGAAAGCGAGATTATTCACACGTGGCTTCGATATGGAAACAATATAGCGAGCCTCCTGCATCCGCGATGTCGTTCACCCACTGAGGTAGATGCCGATGTCAGTTACTGCCGTGTCGAAGTTCGGTGAAACATGTGCTTACTTTCTCGGGCTGTGCAACCAGCATATGGCAATCTATAAATATTCCTGGGGCTACGCAAGACATAAGAGGTGCACTTACATGTACATGAGAATTAGTATTCGCAGGGGTCACACTCAAGTCCGGACAGAGTTCATCCTGTTATCAGTCGGACTCACTCGGCTCTATGAGCAAGGCGCCGATTCGGAGCGTCAGATCACTAAGTGTTCTGCCGGGTCAATGAATGGTTGTTGACTGCATTTCGTGGGAAAGCTGGTGAAGTTCACCCGACTAAAAATTCAATGGCCCCCTGGCCCTATATACCATACATTATACTGCCGTTACCGTACTCTCTAATCACGTCATCTGAAATGACCCCATATCGTAAATGCAAGATAGACTCTAACATCGATAGGGCGATACCCGGTCTTCTGATTCCCAGTCCTTTCACTGTCCATACCTTTACTATTTGTCGATCTTTTCACCTCGGACATGTCAAGTAGTTTACTTGCTGCCCTTCTGGTTCAGCCGCCGTGTTAGGACCAATCTTAGTCTACTTTAATAACATAAACTGTGCTACCTCGATGAACATAGATGCATAATACATATCGTGCGATCAGCAGTTCAGCGACTTCAGCATCTACTTCGAGAATCTCGCTTGAGCGGTATTAACGGTAGTCTTCAGTGAAGTAATGACGCCTTCTGGATTTGGCGCGTTAAAAATAGCAGTTCCTGCTACAATGACGTTGCTGCCTGCGGACCAGTCAAAATCATCTAGGGGATTCTGTGACAGCACTGACCTGCATCGGCACAGATATCAATTGTCTTGGGCCCAACACCGCCATCGACCTCGATGTCCTTTTCTGGGAAGCGTGCCCGCAGTTCCGCAACCTTCGGTACACACCGCTCGAGGAATTTTTGACCGCCACGTCCTGCGCCACGTGAGGCAACCTATCAAAAATGATATTGTGACGCACCAGGATAAACAGTCATAACCAAAAGCATGTCTGCTACTGCGCCTATTTCATCCGTGATGGCTGTGGATGGCGTATCCGGAGAAATGGCTACCCCAGCTTTCATGTTTCGCGCATGTATGGCGTTGATAAGCGAAACAGCATCAGCTGCGCAAGGAGCTAAGTTTTCAGGAGAAGATCGAAAGCGAGATTACTTACACGTGGCTTCGATATGGAAACAGTACAGCGAGCCTCCTGCATCCTGCGATGTCGTCCACCCACTGAAGAGATGCCGATGTCAGTTACTGCCGTTTCAATCGAGTTCGATAAGATATGTGCTTACTTTCTCGGGCTGTGCAACCATCATATGGCAATCCATGAATATGCCCGGGACACCTTTATGAACGCAAGACAGGACTGGTGCACCTACATGCACGTGAGAACTACTCGCAAGCAAACGAGCGCGATAGTGCACTAACCCATTGAGATATTGGGCACGAAGTGGCTGGATTGGGACAGATTGACATCGGATAAGAGTATTGAATCTCATTTCTTACCCGTCCATGACGTCTGCACAAGGTGAGGTGGTGATGAGGACTATATCTGAAGCTTCACATATCAGAGACGTACCCATGTGTAACCATTCCGCTCCGCCTTTGATCATTCTCTTGCATTCTGCACTGAGTTGCCCGAAGTCAGAGGCAAGGACTGAAGGAGATATAATTGCGCGAGGCATGACTCTATGTTGGTGGTGGTGGTAGTGTAGGTGGTTGCAAAGGTGAGTGGTTAATGCGTGAAAGTCTCCACATGTCCCACATGAAAGCAGTTTTGGCGGTATTCGATCTACAGCACCTTCCTTTTTTGGCGACAATCACACCACCCGTGTAGTTACTAGTATGTACTAGTACTAGATGCTTTTTCACCCGTACTTACTATTATATCAATGTTCAACGCCTAGCTGCGGTAGTACAGTTCATCAATATGGTTTTGTCTTCATCCTAGGAATGAATGCTGCACACAGAGGCCCGCACACTTCTACGTAAATGAAAGGGCCGGCCGCCGCATCGTTCATATCGGAACCCGCGTCTGAGTCTTCGACCACTTCGACTTCACACGCTGCCAGTGACCTCTTATCTTGCAAAAGGCATGCTGTATCTGCTTTCGTTACCCGTTGTCACTGCCAGCGCTGGTACTAGGTCTATGGTGCGTGTCACTTGGGCACCACCAATTGTGTGCAGAGGCCAGCGAGTCGACCACTCGAAATACGCCATCTCGGGAACAGTCAAGCGCATCCGAATCCAAAAAAGACGTAGATAGTAGCGAGTCGCGGAAGTGTCTTCTCGCGCGAGTCCAGGCCAACATTGCAAGGGATAAGGAAGTATCCGGCTTGCAATACGAATTCCATTTGAACGGCCGACAAAGACCTACCTAAAGGTATCAGGAATTAATTCAAATTTTAGTGATGCAGATCATAATTGCACCCTCGGATCACTGGTCTTGTAGAACACCGAGTTACCTCCGCTAGTGTCACGCTAAGCAATGCAGTTCGGAGGCCGCAGCGTCCTACAGTGGGACGCAACAGAACAACAACAGAAGCGATAAGTTTCATGTAAGCGTGAAGCTCATTTGGAAAGTAAATATCCACCAACGACAACCTGACATCTGTCTTGAACTCGGCGAAGCTCGTAAATCACGTCTGTCTAAAGCAGCGCTTTCGGCTTCCAAGATGTACCAATGTTGAAAAGCGTGTTCAACTCCTAAAACGCGCTGTAATCGGGAAAGGCGCACTAGATAGTCGTTTGAAGGAGCACTGAGATCCGAACGTCGCAAAGATGTGCAAGCGCATTATGTTGCAGGCAACAACGAAGGAAAAAATATTCGTCAGTCATCGCTGTAGCCATCTAGGGGATATCTTGTTGGTATCTTTTGGCAAACAGAATTTCGAGGACTGCTTGTAAATGGTGAAATCTGAGGCTTGCGGGCGGGGTTAAGTCATTCCCTGCTTTTAGCTTTCAATCACACTTCATATTGACGACAATGGCAGAAACTTAGCCGGCATTTCATCGAAACTATGGAGGCAAATATAACGCCAGAAAATTACGACCTGCGCACCAACTGGAGTGACAGACAAAAATGCCGCTGAAATTGTTGAATGAGATGAAATGACATCATAGTCTACTGATACGAAACAAAATCATTCATCCGACAAATCTTTGTTGACCTGTAAATGATTAGTTGAGACGAACACAAGAACAGTTGAACGGCTTACATGCGGGTTAAAGAACAGCGAGTTCATACCCCATGGGTAAGGCTTGAGACGACGGTTCATGTATTCGTACTGAGGGATGTCGGGGAGGTGACCATCATGCTCTGCCTTTATGTGTTCTACGTGTTCGGCATGTTCTGCCTCCACATTACGCACCCAAAGGGCGCAGGCAATGGCTAAAAAGGGGTAAGCAGACGAAACAGACAGCTGATGTTAAAACGCACTAGCTGGGACGCAAACATAGAAGCTTCCATAATGTCAGCGGAAATCAACTATGCAGCAGATATTGGGCAGACCTTATTCTGCGCCAAAGCTGAGTAACCTCTGTCAGGTGTATTAAGTGCCAATTATATCCGCGAGACAGTGCTTTTGCAAACCTGCAGCATGGGCCCTGACCGCATCACGCTTTGTGAAATAATCACCTGCACCTGCATCGGCAGAGGAAGCACGGGAACCTCTGGGAGCTGCGCGAGCAACAGCACGTACGGCGGTGCGAGCAAACATGAATACGGCGTCGAAATGTTAAATATGCAATGAATATTCGCGTTTAAAGTCTTTGAACGGATGAGGTCGGGAAGGTGAATTAAATCTCCGATTGAAAGACTTGTTCGTGTGCAGCGTGATGAAAGGTGACGCGTCTCATAGTATTCTTTGACTTGAAAGTCATGGTCATTCGTTCCCAATCCTCCGCGGCCGGCGTGCTCGCTCTCCTTCAAGAACCGGACACCGTATTCAAGCAACATGCTCTCAAAGGACTTATTCCCCTGGTTCCTCAGTTTTGGGCAGAAATTTCGGAGCATATTGCACTCATGTATGGGTTGCCATTACTCGCTGTGCACTAGTCGATTCTGACCTCGGAATTCATTCTTAGAGAAAGCTTATACGAGTCCGATGATCTTCCAAAGGCTGCTCGCCATAATGCTGCTTTGCTGGCTAGCAAAGTGTATTATTTCTTGGGAGAGTATGACGAAGCCTTGTCCTTTGCCTTGGGCGCAGGGAGCGCGTTTCAGGCTGAGGCTCGCGCACATGGCGCAGGTGAATATGTCGAGACAGTGATATGTGAGTGTCAGACCCTTTGCCCTGGCCCACAAATTAACCTTATGTTGTTCGTTCACCTTTAAGCCAATGCAATTGACCGATACGTCACACTACGGACTGAAGAGCCTTCCGGGAGCTCGACGAAGATTGATGCTCGGCTACAAGCTATCATAGAAAGCATTTTTGATCGCTGTATTGAAGAGGGGGAGTACCGCCAGGTAACATAATCGTTATGAATGCTACCTACTCCGAGCTCACCGTTTGTGGGCAGGCAATTGGCATTGCATTAGAGTCTCATCGTCTCGATGTTGTGAACCGTATATATGACTTGACTCACGATGTCTGCCTTCTCTCGTACACGATGGAAGCTGTTTTAGATACAGGCTTTTCCCTCTCCTACCGTGATCAAGTCCTCAACTTCCTCCTACCTCTCTTCCCTCCTCCAACATCACTGTCAAAATCCCCGCACATTCATGCCCTGGCCCGGCTACTCGTCACCCTTAATCGGCCATCACTCGTCGTTCCACTCCTGACTTCCCTGATTCCAAAGGAGAGGCTTCTTGCATATCAATTCGCATTCGACTTAGTTGAGGGAGGTGCTCGGGAATTCTTGCAGGGGGTGAAGGCCGAGTTACCTGAGGGCAAGGAGGTGAGTATTATCATATACATGCGAACGATATGTTAAGTTTGTCCCCTAGGAAACACAAGACATATACGACAAGCTCCGTAAAATCTTGGATGGGCAAGAGTCTGTCAAACTATACCTGGAATTCTTGAAGCGCAACAATAAAGTAGATATGCTAATTCTGAAGAACACGAAAGTGAGTATTCTCATGGTAGATTTTAAATGTCATTAATATTCTGTCGCTAGGAAGTTCTCGAAGCTCGGACGTCTATATATCATACTGCGGTTACTCTACAGAACGCCTTCATGCACGCTGGAACGACTTCCGACGTGTTCCTTCGTGAAAACCTTGAATGGCTCGGTTTGGCGTCTAACTGGGCAAAGTTCTCTACGACCGCTGCCCTCGGTGTTATCCACAAGGGCCATTTCGAGGAGGGGATGACCATTCTTGGCCCATACCTCCCCCAAGCAGGGGGCGAAAGCCAGATCCAAGGGGCCGCCTACTCCGAGGGTGGTGCTCTTTATGCTCTTGGTCTGATCAATGCTGGCTGTGGTAGCGGCCAACCCGTTGAGAACTACCTTCGGGAGACCATGAAAACCGCTCAGGGCGAGGTTGTGCAGCACGGTGCCGCTCTCGGCCTTGGTATTTCAGCAATGGGCGGAAGAAGTTCCGATGCATACGATGACTTGAAGGAAACGCTGTTCACCGATTCCGCCGTGGCCGGCGAAGCAGCTGGTTATGCCATGGGTCTCGTGATGCTTGGTTCTGCAGATCAGACATCCGCGGAGGAGATGTTGACGTATGCTAGGGAGACGCAGCACGAGAAGATCATTCGCGGTCTGGCCATGGGGCTGGCGTTCATATTCTATGGTCGCCAAGAGGAGGCCGACTCTACAATTACTTCACTTTTGACTGAAAAGGTAAAAGCCCTACCGTGACTGTCAACGCTCTTATTGAAGTTTCCATTCAGGACCCTATTCTACGTTATGGTGGTGTCTACACTCTCGCACTAGCTTACGCAGGGACGTCAAATAACGACGCAGTCCGGCAGCTACTGCACATTGCAGTCTCTGACACCTCAGATGATGTTCGGAGGGCAGCTGTGACCTCACTCGCCTTCCTCCTATTCAAGAACCCAGGTCAAGTCCCCCGAATTGTCCAACTCCTCAGTGAAAGTTATAACCCCCACGTTCGTTGTGGTGCAACCCTAGCCCTGGGTATCGCATGCGCAGGCACCGGTCTTCAAGATGCCGTTGAGATCCTTGAGCCCATGACTAAGGATGGCGTTGATTTCGTGCGACAGGGTGCCTTCATCGCCCTTGGTATGATCTTGGTCCAACAGTCAGAAGCTTCATCTCCATCCATGTCCTCAACCCGTGCCCTTTACACTAAAGTGGTGTCTGACAAGCACGAAGATCCTATGGCACGTTTTGGTGCTGCTATTGGGCAAGGCTTGATAGATGCAGGTGGCCGCAACGTTACCATTAGCTTGCAGAGTCGAGCGGGGAGCAAAAACACGAACGCGATCGTTGGCATGACCATGTTCTGCCAGTTCTGGTATTGGTATCCATTAGCACACTGCGCGTGCCTCGCGTTTGAACCAACCGCTATTATTGGACTGAATGAAGACTTGAAAGTAAGCACCATGCAACGCTTCTCGGCCATTTCCACTTAACTAGAATTCAGGTACCAAAGTTCGAGTTTGTCTCCAATGCCAGACCCAGTCTTTTCGCCTATCCTCCTCCCGCCACACCTCCCAAACGGGAGACCTTCGCTAAAGCGGCTACCGCAGTTCTTTCGACAACCGCTAAGGTCAAAGCGAGAGAAAAGAAAAAAGCAGCTGCTGATGCAGATGCTATGGATACTGTACGCGTGTTTGCGTTTACCACAGGGTATTTTTTTACTTATCTGTGTGATATTTCAGGACGAGAAACCCGAACAAAAGAAGGATGGCGATGTTGAAATGAAAGGTGAAGAGGGTTTTACCGGCAAGCCTACGGATGGCTCGCCTTCGACCAACGCTCCCGAAGACGTTAAGCCGAAACGGAAATCAGAGCCTTCCTCAGAGAATGTTGCGAACTTCTCCCGTGTTACTCCCACGCAGCTCGCCTACATCAGCTTCCCCCCTGAAGGACGGTATCAACCCGTTCGTCCGGTATCATTGAACACAGTCCCACATAAGACTAGTGGCAAAGGGAACCCGAACCCTGGTCTCAGGAAGGCGCCATCCGGTGTTGCCTCAGAGCGATACGCGGGCGGGGGTGGTATTCTCCTGATGGTGGATGAGAAGCCAGACACGGAAGCGGAGTTCATTTCGTTCGAACCTCCTGTCGTGGAACCAGCACCAACTGAGAACGAACATGCACAACCGCAAGCCCTCGTACATCGTGCCAGACCTTCGAGAGATTTCCACATTGCTCTAGATGAGAGTTCGCCGGACGTTGACCCTCCGGAATCATTTGAGGTGAGTAATCGTTAACAATGACTGGGCACCCCGAGAGACTAAATAATATTTACTAGTACCCGTTTGACTCGTAAACTATCATCCACGCTGTATTCTTACTGCAATCGAACATTTCAGTATTTAGAAATTTGTCGTGCAATACTTTTGAGTTAAGTCCGATCGAGGCACGAGAACGACACAACTTTCCGTGAAGTACTACCAACGCTCGCAAGTTTTCTACTGCTCAATTCCACCCTACTGTCGCACTCCTGATACCAATTGTTTGTAAAATCAGATGCTAAGCACTTAACGTTCAACGTTGACTAACAATCTGTACGGCCACGGAGACTGATAGAATTAATATGTGGAACGAAAACTTTTGTGACGTGACTCGTTGAGTCACATTGTGATGGATATGACAGTGTCACACCTCGCTGATAATGCTTTATCCTTTGTTGTGACGCGAGGGCTTTCAACATCTTGATCTTCTTTCTGGTTCTATCTCTCTCTTCTACCATTTCTTAGATTTTTGCGATCCAGCAATCCGTCATGGAGTCACGTACCATGGAACACCGCAGAGCCAGTATGCTTGTCTCAATTTTTTTTCTTGATATCAGTTACTGAAGACGCGTATTTGATCAGACTATAAGAATAAAGGTGGTTTGAAGCAAGACGATCTTAGGCGTCGCAGAGAGGAGCAGCAGGTTGAGATCAGAAGACAGAAGCGCGAGGAGAATATCGCGAAAAGGCGTAATTTCCTCCCCTCAGCTTCAGCCGACTCAGATGAAGAAGCGACGACAAGTAGTTGGGAGCCTCCGGTGCATACGATCTCATCCACTTTCATGATTTTCCACTGAATGTGCTTGCAGCTTGCGGAAGAAATGATTAGTGGCGTGTTTTCTAATGATCCTGATCGCCAGTTGGATGCAACTACGAAGTTCCGGAAACTGCTGTCAAAGGAGAGGAACCCTCCAATCGAGAAAGTCATCGAGTGTGGCGTTGTACCCCGTTTCGTTGAATTCCTTCGGACTGGTGCTTCCATGTTGCAGGTTTGTTGTTCCGTCCCTCACCATTGAGTCAATATTAATCGGTCTATAGTTCGAGGCCGCTTGGGCGCTCACAAATATCGCTTCTGGAACCGCTGAGCACACTCAAGTTGTCATCTCCGCTGGAGCTGTGCCTGAGTTCATCAACCTCCTGTCATCGCCGGTCCTCGATGTTCGTGAGCAGGCGGTATGGGCCCTCGGGAACATCGCGGGTGACAGCCCACAATGCAGAGATTACGTCCTACAGCAAGGGGCATTGAGGCCACTCCTGACTTTGCTAAGCGAAAATCACAAACTTAGCATGCTCAGGAACGCTACGTGGACCTTGAGTAACTTCTGCAGGGGCAAAAATCCTCAGCCCGACTGGGAACTGGTTTGTGACAAATCATGGCTTGTATGCATAGGATGTTGACGTCTTTCACTAGATCTCTCCCGCGTTGACCGTCTTGACCAAACTCATTTACTCGCTCGATGACGAAATTTTGATTGATGCTTGCTGGGCTATTTCATACCTTTCAGATGGTTCAAACGACAAGATCCAAGCAGTTATCGAGTCAGCTGTATGTCGGCGCCTCGTTGATCTACTCATGCACAGTTCAACCTCCGTGCAAACGCCCGCTCTTCGTTCAATCGGCAACATTGTTACTGGAGATGATCTTCAGACTCAGGTCGTTATCGCGTCTGGGGCTTTACCCGCTCTTCTTTCGCTGCTATCGTCCCCAAAAGAGGGTATCAGGAAAGAAGCGTGCTGGACGATATCCAACATCACCGCTGGGTCACCTCCCCAAATTCAGGCAGTCATCGATGCCAACATCATCCCTCCACTCATCAACATCCTTTCCAATGCCGACTTCAAAACGCGGAAGGAGGCCTGCTGGGCAATTTCGAACGCAACGTCTGGCGGTCTTCACGAACCAGCGCAGATCCGCTATCTCGTCTCGCAAGGTTGCATCAAGCCACTCTGTGACCTGCTCACTATGATGGATAACAAGATCATTCAAGTTGCCCTTGATGGTCTCGATAACATCCTGAAGGTCGGTGAGACGGACAAACAGGCTGGAGGTCCCGGATCTGTCAACCAGTATGCTCTATATGTCGAAGAGGCGGGCGGTATGATCACCATCCACAACCTCCAATCACACGACAACCTAGAGATATATAAGAAGGCGTTCAATATCATGGACAAGTACTTCCCAGATGAGGAGGAAGTGGATGCAGCAATTAGCGCACCTAGCCTTGATGCTACTGGTACATTTGCTGTGAGTTCGCTGATATTGTCCTTTTTCATGTACTAATTTTCTGCGCAGTTCCAGGATGTGACTGCTCCTCAAGGAGGCTTTAGTTTCGGCCAGCAGTAAACTGTTGGCCTTGTTGATTCGCCATCTCTTCCACTGTGTGCTACTGTCACTTATATCTTGCACCAACCATTATCGCTCAACTCCCCATTCTGTTTGCAACTTGTGATCTCTACTTACCCTTTACGCTTTTGCGGTATGTTACATGTAACGCGTCTAACGGACGCAAATTCCTTTATGACAACAATATATGTCAGAGCACGAGAAAATGATTCAGTGTAGTAGCTGATAATGTTTATTATTGGTAACCTGTACTACCCAATGATGTCTGTTATGCGATACATGAAATTTACAACATTGATCTGGATGCTGATGCCAACATGTCTCGCCCGTCTTGCTTTGCGCCACCACAAACTGTACCATCATGGCTTCTCAAATCCTCCCGCTAGGCGAGTACAAAAGACAACAAAGATCATTGATCACTTTCCTGACAGCCGTCGCAGAGCTGATTGACAGATGCATTGGATCCCGGATATGGGTCATTATGAAGAGTGATCGTGAGTTTACTGGGACGCTGCTTGGCTTCGACGATTTCGTCAGTGAGTCAGCCACCTTTTCCTACACGATAAAGCTGGTATTGAACACGCCTACACGCAGACATGGTGCTAGAGGACGTAACCGAATAGTCAGTAAGACTAGATGATAGCGATTTCCTGTTGCTGACGGTCGTCCTCAGCGAGACTACTCCTCAGGGAAAGAAGAAAACACGACTTGCACAGACGCTTCTCAACGGCAACAATATTTGTATGGTTTGTGAAATTCGTTCACTGAATGTTCGAGTGGGGGCTGACATCTACCTACCCAGTTGATTCCAGGCAGCGAAGGTCCCGAGTCAGACTCCTGACTTATAAAAATACAACACTTTGTTCTTGCACTCTCAGCTTAACTTCAAGGGCCGCTTGTACTATCTTTTGCCCAGAGTTGCAAAACGTTCCGACCAGTTTTTGAGAACACAACAACGACACAACATAAAAATAAGAAAACAACAGGAGCGTGCAGGGTTTGGTACATATTCTAATACTATGTAAAAAAAATTTGACAAGGCTATGTTGCCAGAGAGAAGCCGGTGCGAAACAGTGTTTGCAGAGTTGCATCCGCATGAAAGTCCACTATATCACACTGCCGCTTTGACTCTCCGACGAACGAAACTGCTGCCAGGCTAGTGTGCAGGTGTTGGCCGAGTTGCCGAGTGGTGCTTTTACGACTCCGAAAAAAAGCTCACTCCTGTCACGCCATGCATCTTGATAGTACCTAGTACAACATTTATATCTCTCAACATATTCTAATGTTGGAGAAATTTAAGAGGAGTATTAGAAGACAATGTCAATCACTAGTAAAATTCCTGAATTTTTTCGTGCTTGTAATGGCTTCCCTCTGATGGAAAGTGAATGTTTTGAGCAGTATTTCACTGCCGCAAGCACTTCCAGTCTGGAATAAAAAATAAATACAGCAGCTTAGTCCGTGGCTCGCGTCTGACCAAATAGTAATAAATACGACTTTCGCTCTCTCCCAACTTACAGGCGTACTACTTCAATACTACACCATGCCTGTGCGCCTCAGGATGGCCATGCACGGCCAAAGACACAACCGTATATTTCATTTAGTCGCCATTAATCAGCGCACGAGACGAGACGCAAAGCCTATGGAGCTATTGGGCATCTACGATCCTGCTCTTAAGCTCGGGGACACACACAAGACTGTCAAATGGAGTGTGGACAGAATAAAATATTGGCTGGGTGTTGGAGCACTGCCCAGCAAATCTGTAGTCAAGCTATTGGAACGCGTAAGTCCGCCTTTGTTATTGTTATTCGTACGCTTGTTGGTACTAAAGTCAACATTCAAGGGTGGTGTGCTACCGCCGGACTCCAAGTATCACCCGAAGGTTTTGGGACCAAAATTCGGCACGGAATCGTCAAAAGACAATTCTTCTGGAATGACTTCAGCTACATTGTAGTTCTCGTGGTATCTTGAGGGAATCTTGAGCAGATCGACGTCGATTTGGGGTGGGTTCGTTCCACCGTCTGTTAAGAGCGAGGAGGAAGTCATATATTACCACTACAGCCTCACATATGTAGATTGCAGCTATAATTCCATTATCATTCAAACATCTTCTAATTATTCAGGAGGTCATATATTTCTTGATGTCCAGCTACCTGAGCTAGCTCTGCTGCAGTGTAATCGTCGGGATCCTGTCGGATCACAAGGTCAGTATTCGAATTATAAGGTTCCATGCCTTACTTTCAACAGAGGATCCCCTCCCTTGCTCAGTAATGCTTGGACTACTGACAAGTTCCCTCTGTCACAGGCCAAATGAAGGGCGGTGTAATCCTGTCACTGGAACTTTAGTTTCATGTAGAGAAGTAACGGTGAAACGCACAAATTCATCGCGTGCGTTTATATCGACCGCTGGATTGACAAGCAAGAACGCCATCAGCTTCTCTGCGTCTCCCGCGATAGCTAAACCGTGCAGCGTCTGAGCTTCACCCAAATCTGGGCCCGGATTGACCAGTAAGCTGACCGATGTTCCCATGCCGCCGCCGCCGCCACTTGAAGACCCCGAGCCAGCCGAGTCACTCTGAACACCCGCATCCGCACCTTCATCCTCCGATCGCTTCCCAGACGCACTGTTGGGAGTAGAATCTGATTTCCATCCCAATTCTTGAGCGATTGCTCGATACCGCTGTGCCGCGGCGTGACTATTGTTCACATATGTATCGCTCGCCGCTTTCCACGCGTCCCACTTTGCGCGTCCCGTCATGTCAAATATGTGTGGCCTTGAGCCCTGCGGCTTCGGGGCCACCTTGAGATATTTGAATAGACCATATAACTATGAACAAGTTAGAGAATAGATAAAAGTCAAGAGCACCATGTTGACCTCGAGCTTAATGGTTGTGGAAACCTTTGAGAGGGACGGTGCAGATGATAGATAGCTTGCTGCTTCATCTATGGACGGAGTAAATGACATCGATGAACGATTGGTGAACGATTATGTAAGCACACATCAGATTATTGGCCTAATAAAAATAATAGATTGAACTGTGGTACATTGGTATAGCGGTAATATCTATCTAGACGAGACCTGCTGCCTTCATTGCCTTTCCCAAAAGTCAGCATACCATTGAAAACAATAAAAATTGAACAAACCTTGAGCATCTCAGCACCAATCTTTGCAGGACTGTCCGTCACTATAACACCAGCTCTCTCAAGAGCAGCAACCTTGTCTACTGCAGCGCCTGCGATCCAAAAAGTCAGTGGGAGAGTAAAGCGAATCCAATGGTCTATACCTTTGCCGCCAGAAATGATAGCACCAGCATGGCCCATGCGTCTCCCAGGGGGAGCAGTGCGTCCTGCAATGAACCCAACGACAGGTTTGGGGTTCTTACGACTCTTGTTGTATTTTTCAAGGTAATCGGCAGCCTCCTCTTCCATAGAACCACCTATTTCACCGATGACAACAATACCTTCAGTTGCATCATCTTCCATGAAAACTTTGAGGGCGTCTATGTGCTGAGTACCGGGGAATGGGTCGCCACCAATGCCAATACAGAGTGATTGACCGAGACCAACACCGGTGGTCTGCGCGACAGCTTCGTACGTAAGGGTTCCAGAACGCGAAACGATGCCTGGAATATATTGATGAGGCGGGAGATTAGAGAAAGCCTCTTGATTGGGACATACCGATCTTTCCTGGCATGTGGATGTGACCAGGCTGAATGCCCATTTTGCAACCTAGTGGGTTGATGATGCCGGGGCAGTTAGGTCCGACGAGACGAGATTTAGATTGGCTCTTCAAGGCATTCATGACCTAAATTATAAAGTTCACAAACTGCTTCATGTATCGCAAAAATAGTTTACCTTGATTTCATCGGCCTGAGGAATACCCTCTGTTATACAAACAATCAAACCAATCTCGTTCTCGATGGCCTCAATAATGGCATCAGCAGCGGTGGGGGGAGGAACATAAAGGATTGTTGCATCAGGGTTTGTTGCCCGAACAGCCTATTCGATATGATGAGACATTGGTAGAATAATGACGGATTCCTTCATACCTCTTTGACACTACCAAAAACAGGGAGGCCAAGATGCGTTTGGCCTGCTTTTTTTGGGGAAACACCCCCAACCATGTTTGTTCCATATGCTAAAGCCTCTTTCACGTGAAAGGTTCCCTGTTCCGATGATAAATTCTTCGCGCGTTAAAATCCAAGGAGAACGTTGGGAGCTCACCGTCTTTCCAGTAAAACCTTGACAGAGTACTTTAGTGTCTTTGTGAATACGTAGGTTGTGTATGGTGTCGGCGTAACTCTTTCGAGAAGCCGAAACTGAGAACGACCGGCGACCGACTATGAAGACATTAGCTTCCGTTGCTATTGCAAAGTAGATAAATAACGTACGGTCAGAAGCAAATGAATGACCCGAACGACGAAACATTAGTGGATGTGGTGTTGGAAAGAAATGCAAAATCTCCCCGCTGCGTTGTGATATGTGGCAACCCGCCCGCCGTGCCAAAACCTCAAACCCCGGTATTTCCCGATTAGGTACTATGTCATGAGATACTCTCGCGTTCCTGGTGTTCCTGAATCGGACTAAAAGTCTCGCTTCGCAGCATTCTCTGCCATGTCACTTTTTCGTGAGCAACGTTCCCTCGGCGCCGAGTGATGGTAGACACTGGTAACGCATTCACAAGCAAATACTAAACAATTTTTTGTCATGTACAAAATTCCTATTACAGTTCTGTAAGTGTGCACATCTCTTCCCTTCGTTGAATCTCTCCAAGTCCGTGTGAGACGAGAAAGCTTTCCTCACTTGGATCTCACACTTGGTTCAAGGGAGTTACACGTCTACGATCTCGAGCCTTGCGTGAAGCGCGGTGGAGTGCTAGAATGGAATACTTGACCTTGTCGTATTGGGCGGTGTTCAACGAGCTAACAATCAGGTGACTTCAATACCATAGTCAAAAGGAGTTATAAGGCACACGCACTTTGTCACGTCCAATAAAAACTGCCGCTTCACTTGGTTCGGGGCACTGGATGGAGGAAGCTGCTGCAAAATAGGTGGCAGCCATGCGACCAGCTGCGTAGACCACAGAAGCGCTACGGCGCGGAAGATGGTGACGACAATCGCAGTAGAGTCTTCGGGGAAGTCTCCAACCAGGCCCGAGAGCATGTAGCCGACAAACTCGAATCCCTCCTTTTCCATGACGGCCTTGATGGCTGAAGAGTAAATGGGGAACTTGGGAGGCGGCGATGAGCTAGGAGTAAGACTCTCGTGAGTAAGGATGTCGCGGAAGAGATCTAAGGATGCAAAGACGAGGTCAGAATGAATTAGAGTGAGGGCAGCCATGGTGGCTCTAAATGCCAGCGGGAATGCGCTGGACTGGAAGAAGACGTCTGGGGCCATCCGTATGAGCTGGAGTAAGAGCTGAACATAATCCTCCAATACTTGTTAAACCAAAGTCAGCTTTCGTCAAGATTCGAACGCAAAGGCTCACCATCAGGAATGTCTCTTGGATCCTTTGATTGTAGGAGGCTAACGACTTTGTTGGTCGCTCTCTCGTATATGTTTTGGAAGGCATTTCGCAACACCGGGTCCGACTCGTGACCAAACCTCCCTACAAATTTCCCTGAAATCCACAAGAAAGACGAGAAACCTGTTGCCTCAAAGGACGTCACCATCCGTGACAAGACAGATGATGCAACTGAAAGAGCGCTCTCGCCAAACAGCGTAATGCCGTGACGAAGTACGCGAGTGACTCTTTCAGAAGTGTCATAGTCGAACGCGAACTTGGATATGAAGGTGTCAAAAATCGACCATGCTTCTTGACAGCTGTTCTGACAGGCGGCAGGTAGCTGGTCTCCAAAGGGTCCTACGACATGCAACATGACTTCCAGATTTTCCAAGCCATCTAGAAGACAGGCGTTAGCCAAATATCAACACGGTCCACGAAACTCACATCCGACTTCCTTGAGCTCTTGTTTGGTTACTGCTGTCGATTTGCTGCTTATGGCATGTATTTGAGACAGAATATCAAGCGAGAAGGTTCGCAGGGACTCCGCGGCTTTCTCCATAGACATTGCAGAAATCACGTAAGCGATGGCCTCGTATACTTGTCGCCGATCGTCCTGAGCCAGTTTTGCTCCGGTTGTTGTGAGGAAAGTATGCAACGTAGGAAGGAATTCAATCAAATGCTGCGATTGCGTTAATAAAATAAAATTGAACAACAAAGGTGACGCTTGGTCTCACCTGTTTACAATCTTGGCACAAGTACTTCAACGCTTGCCCTGCAGCCGCACTGACTTCGGAGTCAGGATCTTCAAAGCCTGCCGAGATGTACTGTAGTTGATATGCAATGTAGTCCGGGTGACGGTTGATCCATTCGGTGTACCGGGATATGATTAGCAGTGCAGCATAACGAACTCGAGGATGAATCGGAAGGGAGGGAATGAGATCCATTATCTTGGGCACGGCGGTTTCGTCCATCACATCAACTTCAGCACCCATGGAGCGCATAGCGAAGAGAGGGGCCTCAATTTCTTGCCAGGAGATAGACTGTGGGCTGCGAGAGAGCGCCATAGTGATGAGCCCGTAAGCAGAAAGAAGACAGGCATCTGCACCAAGAACTAGACAACAGTCCTTGAGAGTATCTCCCATCACATGTCTAAACGAGCGGAAATTATCCGCCTCTTGGCCGGTTATAGAGGCGAGATCAGGAGGGAAATGCAAATGGCGAATGACGACTCCCATCAATGCCTTGTACGCTTCCCCAAATAGGGGCGAAATTGTTGTTTTCTTGCCGATAGTCTGAGCCAGCCGCATCCAGAAAGGAAAAGTGATGGGCACAATATCGAGGTCAGGGTAGGCTGAGCACCGGCCAATTGCCTCGACGATTGGGTAGAATGTGTCGGTGTGCTGAAGAATAAGTAGCCGGTACGTTTCGCCCGCTTCTGCAAAAATCTTTGCGTAGCCTCGAATCTTTTCCGGATCATCCTTCTGATCTTCCAGTTGAGACTTGAGGGCAATGACTCGAGGAACGATGAGTTCAATCACGGGCATATTGTCGTCGATTTCTTGCGTCTCGTGTATCATTTCACAGACGACGTCGACTGCCGAGTCAAAAAGTTCCTCCGAGGCTAGGGCCTCGAATGCAAATGCAAGCAAAGGAGATTTCCCAAAAGCGGGCATATCGATTTCTCCTGCGACTAACCAGCTACGAAGGCAATCAAATATTTGGCTTTGAACCGCATGCGTGACACCTGCAGAATTTTGTGACCAATGCCTTTTCGCAATCAAATAAATAGACCGACCAGTTGCCTGCAAATACATGGACAGCAGCTCCAATACCTGCTCAGAGTTGTCTGAAAGGAGTTTTGTAGACCTTTCACGATATTCATCGTCCTGTTGGGGTCATGAAAAACTCCTAAATCTACCGATTATGCGCCACTCACAGTCACAGGTATCCTTGTGTTACCCGATACTTCTTCCGGAAGGATGGTCAGAAATTGGAGTAAAACAGGAACTGTTACAGGGTTTGCTCCGAATGTCTCGACGATACTCTGTAGAGCATTGTCCCAAGCCGGGAGTTGCAGGGCAAGCCCTGAAAGCGCCAAACATAACTGTGTGATGATAGTCTTCGGACCGCTTTGATATCTCTCCAGCGCAGTGACAAGAGTGTCCCTGAGGGGAAGGAGATTCGATGGATCTACTTGATGAAGATCATAAGTAACCTGTCGGGGAGATTTCAGTAGCGCAGAGATGAATCACGATTGACTAACTTTTGACCTGAAAGTCTGTGCAGCGAATAGCTTGGCCGCTGGGGGTGCATCAGGAGATAGCAGGAGGACGTTACATGTCGACCATGCTTCGGGCTAGGACAGGGCGGATGGACGAAGTCAGATGACCGGATTGGAAGATCGGGCGAAGGGCGAAAGTGCATTTACAGAGTGTTGGAAATCCTGCAGCCAGGAATTCGCGTTCTCCAAAGAAGTCTTGTCAGGTGCACGAGTGAACACGTTTAATGCGGACAATAGTGCTTGAATGTTAGCGGACTGGTTATCAGCCATGATTGAGCTTCGTCGTGGTTCGTGATCAAATCTCATTAAGCTGTGACAACTCAAGATTATCTGTTTATCAGTATTGACATAGTGGCAACACTGGGTATCTGCGCGCGCAAAAATAAAAATCCAATCGTCTCCTCGACGTCTTTCAACATCCAGAAACTTTGCATAAGAAGTTGCTCATAGTACTAAAAGGGTAGAGGGTAGCCAAACCTGGATATCAATCCAAAAGAGAGTGTAAAATGTTCGAGCGCGAGGTAATGAGTGAAACGCCAAGGCAATGTACGATAGCAAGAATACTAAATGGCAAACTAGAAGAGGCGAAGAGAGAACAATAAGAAAGAAGTACCGAGACGAAGAGAATCTACCGCAAGAAGCGACGGTTTTTGGTCTATATGAACGTTAGTTAGTAAGCACTCCAGGGTTGGGTTGTTGGGCTTACAGTGTTCTTCTCTGGGGTCAGCGGTCGACCGCTCTCGATTCTTCGCTTCTTGTCTTCCAAATCTGCGCGCTGCTTGTCGAGAGCGTCCTTCATTTCCTTGTGTCGGGCATAAAGTTCCTCTTCGGACTGCTTCAGCTTCGACTCTTTCTCCTGGACCTTCTGCTGGAACACCATCTTCATCTCAGCCTCCATCTTGGAAAGCTTGGCCTCATGCAGAATGCGTTCCTCCTGGATCTTGGCAGAAGGGCTTCGACGAGATGTCAATCAACTTTCTCCACGAACAACAAAGCTAGCACTTACTTGATCTCCCTGAAGACACTAGAATCCTGGGCGACACCCATGCTAAGAAGTTTCTCACTTCGCCAGTTTTCATATAGCACATCGTTTGTGCGCTCTCTAAGCTCCTCCATGTAAGTCCGGACGAGCATCTGGCGAAGCTTGACAAAGTCACAGTGTTCCTCATTGTCAACTTCGATGACACCCCAAGGGTATGCACGTCCACGGACTTGGCGACCGTCTTTGGTGTCCACGACATTGTCCGAACCAACGACTGCAAAAGGAATCTTGCTAGCAATTTCCTCGGCCTCGGCAAGGGTTTCCTCATCCTCGTTCTCATAGCTAGGTGCCTGGAAGATGTGAATATTGTGGTGAGCAATATCTGCGAGGATCTGCATGCAAGGTCAGGTAACAAAAAATGCGACACGGACAGACGATTTACCCTGGCTTTGAAGGCAACAATTTCCTCGTCCGTCAGCGTGTCAGCTTTTGCGATGACAGGAATTAGGTTAACTCGGGTGTGCAGGCGACGCATGAATTCAATATCGAGTTGTTTCAGCCTGTGCAAATAGGGAACGTGTCAGATAGAAGTACAACAAAAGACAACAAAACTGCTCACGAGTGGCCTGTGGGCTGGATGAAGTAAAGACAAGCGTGAACACGGTTGTCAACGATCTTCTGCCGATTTACACGGTTCTCCTGCTCTAGATATGAGTCGAAGCGCGACTCAATGTCTTCTACAATCGGCCTCCAGCTAACATTACGTATAGGTGGGATATTCTTGATTTGGCCAAATTTTTACATACCTGTCGTCATTGTTGACAAAATCGCCAAAACCGGGAGTATCAACGACGGTGAGATGAAGACGAACGCCGTTCTCCTCGATATCTAAGTGAAAGTGTTAATGGCACCTCACGTGCTGTCATATGACACTGACCTGCCCCAATGCTTTCAATAGCAACCGTTTTGGGTCGTTCAGCCGAAGGAGGAAGGGGCTCCTTGGGAGGGTATAGAGGCGTGTTGAAGAGAGTGTTGATCAGCGTAGACTTGCCCAAACCCGACTCGCCTAGAGAATGGTGAATATTTGAGGGCATGTTACTAAGTTGGCATAAAACAACGAACCGACGACCATTGTAGTGAACTGGAAACCTTTCCGGACGCTCTTCCTGTGTACTTGGTTTGGAAGGTTGGCGAAGCCGACGTAGCCCATAAGCTTTTTGCGAATGACAGGTGAGATACCAGCGTTGTTAGATTGGGCCAACAACGGACTGGAACCGTTCGCGTAGCCATTTGGAGAAGGCGAGTGGTCACCGGCGCGAGAGGTGTAGGAGTCAGTCATCTGGACGCTGCTGTCAGTGATGAAGGGCTTAAGATGACTAGCAATAAGGTCCAAAATTTACTTTCGGTTGACTGCAAACGAGGAGAGAAAGATGAAGCAAACACTGTTCTTGTCTACAAATGTGTTGCATTTGTTTGGCTTCAGTGGCGCGCTAAATCCGCTTTTCGGTAAGCGAATAACTTAATCCCGTAGCGATTAATATCGACCGGGCGGTGCGGACCAGCCGTTCATAAAGGGTGATGGTACGTAAATGATAGTGCACTTGCAGGATATACATATTGCCACAACTAACTACAGAAAATATTATAAAATGAGTGATTACCGTATTGATGATGATTATTCAACAGTTCTTCCCAAAAGCCGCATCATAGCTTCACTGCTCTTTGATGTACATGTCAAACATCATCTCCCAGTCGCCCTCCCCTGAGTTAAATTGCGGCGCGTTCCAGCAAGACGGGGAATACTCCATATCCGAGGGTGTGACCTTTTCACTGCTTCCTGGCCAGTCCGGATCAGACTCGGAGATGCCCATCCAAGGAGACTTGTCCTGCGCCTGCCAGTAGCAGCTCGGTGTAGATTCACCTCCGGCTTTCACCAAGAAACCTAGGTTCTTCTCTGGATGTTCTTCCTCGGTTTCCATCCGTTTTAAAATATTCAGAGTCAATGCTTTCTCTTCAAAGGATGCACCAGGGTGGTATGAGGGCGCGGTTGGCTTCATCAACTTCTTCCGTGGGCGGCTTTTCTTGGGTGCCGAGTATGTAATGGGGCTGGCTCGTGGATCATAGATCGTTCTACCTCGAATCGCCAAGACAATTTTGTCCTCGCGCGCCTTGCGTTTGCTAGGGTTAGCTGCCTGCTTTCGGTGGCCAGCAAAGTCCTGCACATTAAAATTGCGGCTTGGTCTCCGCAATAGAGAGCTTGAGGGTGCTCTCGCCGGACTCGCCTGCAAGTGACGCGACAGAATAGATTGCATAAGCGCAGTGCGTGCATCAGGAGTTTGCGAGTTAGACATTATGGAGGGTATAGCAAGTAGTGCGAGGGTTTTTTGGCTGAAGAGTCTGGTTAACTTTGGACCTGCCGCAGCTTAGTGACTTCAAGTGATAAGGGGAGTTGTATGTGTTGCTAGCTCTTATATCATAGTAGTTGTGGAAGTTTTCAAATGGATTTCTATGCATCACTTTGTGCGTGCTGTGGGAGTACGAGAAAGAGGATGTCGCTTTGATCTTTGTCCTTATCGGCCACATTAGTACCGAGCCACATGCATGTCGTACAAAGCATAATTAATTGGGAAAGATATGACTTGCAGTGTCCAACATTCAATATCAGTGGATGTTTATTGTACAGATCAACTTGAGAAGACACGTTATTGACAGTGGAGATGATGATAAGAGATCATCATCACACTTTCTTGAACATGGGCCCCCTTGCCAAAATCAAGGCGAGATGTTTGCCTTGAACTGAAAGACTAAGCACAGACCATGAGTCGCATCTCAAGTCAAAATGAAGTGGTCGTACCATCTGGACGTGAATAGTGCCCCACAGCATCAAGATCAAACTTTCCTCGGACAATGTCATCAAGGTCAAGATCTGCAGTCAGGATGTCCTCGGGCTTCCTCGTGGGACCAGCGAGTACTTTTCCCAGAGGGCTGACTATCAAGCTGCCACCGTTGATCATGACATTATCAGGATTGCGATTGCTGGTATCTGCAACGGGATGGTCCAGAGGATAGTCTTTCTCGGTCGCGAATTGACACGCAGAAAGCACGAAACAACGTCCTTCGAATGCGATGTGTCGCATAGAGCTTTCCCAAGTCTCACGCGCGTCAACTGTTGGGACGCAATAGATCTGCGTCCCGAGAGAGTAATAATAGGTTCGGACTGGAGGAAACACACTGTTTAAGAGGTTTGCTCAGATCAATCTCAAGACTCACGCAAAGGCATATAATTCTCCCTGGTACAACTCGTTCATGATCTCTAGGTGAGGGCGATCAGGTTTGACACTCACCAACATATGGTAGCGGATATCTTCGTCTCGACGGTGCGAGCTGGCTCGACGGAGGATTGGAACTTCTTTGCTACAACGGGAAGGGTGCTTCCATCGCCCTGCCCCCAGATTAAACGTTCACATGCTGTTGGCAGTAGTTTTCGATGCTTTGCCACTAGGCCCTCAACGGGGTCGACGAATATGGCGGTACAGTAGAGTGTCCCGACATCACGCTCGATAACCCCCATGACTACAAAAACCCCTGTCGCCTTGCTCACTTCTGCGATACGATCTGTCGCTGGCGAAGGAATCTCAACGGCCGCGTTATGATATTTGACAAACTCGTCCCTGCCCTCTGAAGTTCTCTCTCCTACGAAGCATGAGAAGGTTGACCATTTTGGGTAGCCCCCGATGCTGAGCAAGATTTACATGTCATAGGTAAAACGACATGCAGACCAAGGTGGACTCACAAGCCTTCGGGAAATACAACGAGCTGCGATCCATCGCGCTCTTTTGCAAGTCTAGTCAACTTTTCAAACTTGTCCAATGTCTCTGATAGATTGAAACGGGCAGTGCAGGATTGAATCACAGACGCACGAATTGTATTCGCCATGAGGAAGATAAGGAGAAACGCATGCGGGCTTGTTCATCGATGGAGCTTATAACATATTTTGGATGATTCACCATACACTCGTGATCATGATGTCGGACCGATTAACAGCGGCCATCCAGAGATACAGTCTATTATTGAGATGGAAGTATAGAAGATATCACATTTTCTTGACGCTTTGGAAGCCATTCTGTGGGAAAGTCTTTGAGACTTGGACGCAGTCCACCTCTGCCTCGAACATGATCACCCTTCTTCGATTTCCGCACTTTAGAATCGAGATGTCGGGTATCCAGTGGTAGCCGTTGATATGGTGCCTCGCCCTCAGCCTATCAATTATGAGTATGGATGATAGCCGACGTCAAACTCGACCTACATTTGCTTCGAGAACCAACTTATCAAGCGTATCGCTGATCCATTTTAAATTCATGCTGGCTCGCGGAAAGTCCTCACACGCAATTTTGATAAAACCATGCTTGGCCGCATCCTCATCCGCTGAAATACCAGAGTCTCTTGGGGGCTCTGGCATCCACCTCACGCCTGCGAGGAGTTTCGCTCTGTGAAAAGCTACTTCGTTCCGCAGAGGAAGATGCGCGACCGGAACGACAACACTCCGCTTAGCTGTCAACGGATGTTGTTCTCCAGCAAAGTCAACCGACCGTACGACGAGGGGTGTAGCGGCAATTGGAAGGACGAATGGTTTGCGGAACGCTAAAATGCGAATGAGTGGACGTCTTTAATTAGGGTCAATCATGGCTGACCTACGAGTTTTGGAATCTCGTGTTCAATTAGTCGCATGTAGTATAATGCCTGCCGCTGCTGACGGTGTAATAGGTATCCGGCCACTGGTACATCTAATCCCCCATCTGGCTGAAAGTGCTGAAGTATTTCTTCGTCATCCGCTTTCGATGCCTTGGACATCTTTTTCCGCATGGACACTTGTGTAGTGGCATGAAATTGCCTGGCGACCATCATTGAAGGCAGACCGCGTCGACATGGCGGAAGTAACCACATGTTGGAGTTGGCAACTTGGCAGAAGTCGTCCGACTGTAAAACCGACCTCGAAAACGGAAGTACGCAAACAAGAACAAACTCTGATCATTCATCGATGAACGACACACCACGATCCTGAACTTGAAAGATACATCATCCTATCATGGTCGTAAGTTTCTTTCGCTACATCGGAAAGACCTTCATATGTTAATTTTGAAAAGTTCTTGAAACTGGAAATCAAAGCTGAGCTAGAAAACGTCACAGATCTCGCCCCTTCTGGTGATGATTTCGAGTACTTTTTCAAAGTGATACTCGGTGACACGTCATATCCTGTATTCTGAATACCCCATGCAGGTAGTCTGCAATAGTTGTCACGAGGAGCACCCGAAGTACGTCACGTTGAAAAGATTGGTATGTATGTCTACTTCATGATGATGGAGGATTCCATCTCGTTTCTTCAGGAAACACGAAATATCTCGAACAGTAGAGGCTCAGCTCACCTCGTTTGGCGTTGTGGTAATTGTAAAAAGGAAAGCTCAGCCAGCTTTGTTGCTGAACCGTCAAAACCATACTCCGCTGAATCAAATGGACAATTTTCCACCCTATTGAAGATGGAGTGTCGTGGGTTAGAGTTCACAGATTTTGCTCCAGTTTGTATTGTCTTCTATCGTGTTTCTCCAATCTCATTACATAAAAATGTCACAGAAAGGGCGATGGACATGCCAGGGAGAGACTGGCACCAAGTTCTCCGATGTTGATCTTGAAGATGATGACTGGGTCGACTATGACGAGAAGGTAAGGCAGTACTTCGTCCTGACTTTATAATCGTGACGATCCACGGAGTCCCCCTTCAGGCTAAAGTCGATGTTCGTATTTCAAACATTGAAAGCCAATGGACCAGGGCGTGAATCATCAGGAGGAAGATATCATCAGTATATCCACAACAGGTACAAGATACAGTCTTGTGAGGTACCTCTCAAAGTTTCAGTACATCGCAATTTGATAGATGCGAAAGATAGTTTTCGGTTTATTGCTAGTTCTCGTCTCATCTGCCACACTCGAAGAGTTTGCCCTGCATATAGGCCACAATTGGTCATGTCCATATGTCGTGGTTCATAATATTTACCATGTGGCTATTGGCACAGGATTCACGGCTAACTCTTACCCTTCAACGTCGATTTTACCCAGGGCTTCGCGATGAGCTGCATGTAGGACGCTGTGCCAGTCTTGCTTTCCAATGCCGACGGTATGCACTGGCGTTTAGTGTAGAACATCGCCCACTGCCAGTGGGTACGTGAGCGAGACTTCGGGATGCAGTGTGAGGGAGTCCCTCATGCTCGGACTAACTGGAAAAGGAGCTCGGAAAACTTAGAGATGTGGATTGTCGATACTCGAAAAAGCATCATGGGGAACGAAATACAGATTCGGTCGGTGAGTCCAAGCGTATCTCGTGCTGGACCTCGGTGGAAGGAGGATGAACGTTCATATTCCAGTATTTTGTCGGACCGCTAAAGGAACAACTACTTTTCCTCTATATGGCGGCCCATCTGTCTACGGAAGACTAGGGTGTCGTTTCGGGTAGAGCAGTGCTTCGGCCCATCTTTCAGGACACTGGTGCCAATCATCATCTCAGTGCCATGAAGCTTCAAGCTGGTCCTCCACGTCTTCCTCTAAATCCCATGGCTCCGAGCTCTGGCCATGGTAGGATGATGCATGGTGTCCTGCCAAACCCTCAGCACCGTCCAATCATACATCTCAACTACGCCCTGCCAAATATTGTTGATTATGATAGACAAAGCCCTAGTAAAACCACAGAAGTCCGTTCGTAATGTTGCGGAGCAACATTACGAAGCAGATAGATCGCGTTTCCAGGGGTGACCCATCAGCCGGCACGACCGTCTCGTCTGGCGGAAGGTGGACACGAATGTATGGGGCAATCGTACGAGAAAGTCGATGCCTCGATGCATCGATGCAGACGGAAACGAACCTTGACTCCCAGACAGGTTGTCCTGGCAGGAGTAAGTTTTCTGGCTTACTTTTTGGCGTTAACTTGAAGCTAAGTTGTCATTTAGTACTTAAATGGGTCTGTGGTGAACTCATCGTCAAAAGTCATATGTATCTCGCTCTCAATGCCGTTACAAGCGAGATGATCGCTGTCAAATCCCCATAACCGCCAGTACCAGTGACAGAAATGACAGCCGACAAATGGAATATAAGGACTCAAAACAGAGACTGAGATATTGAAAGATTGCAACCATCCTCACATCGTGCAGTACCTTAGTTTCGAGGAGACGAAGACATTCCTGAGAATGTAAGCCCATGGAAACTATGGTCATCTTTGGCAGCCATACTCATTTGGATTTCCAGTTTTTTTAGAATACGTGCCCGGAGGCTCGATTGGAAGCTGTCTGCGAGACCATGGCAAAGTCGACGAGGAAGTTACGAAATCATTCACTGGACAGATTCTCGAGGGTTTGGAATATCTCCATTCCAAGAACATCATACACCGAGTAAGTGATTATTTGTTTCTAGCTCATTGTTTTTTAAAGGCAGATAACATCTTGGTGGAGAAAACCGGGATTTGCTAAGTTTCTGACTTCGGAGTTTCGAAGCGCACTGACGATCTCGATGTAACTACTAACTGCGTCACATGCAATGCAGGGCATGGTTTTTTGGATGGCGCCAGAAGCCATACATCCCCGGAAAGAAGGTTATAACTTCAAAATCGATGTTTGGAGCGTGAGCTACGTCGTCCTTGAGATGTGGACAGGGAAGCGGCCGTAGAGTGATGATGAAACTGTAATGGTCATATTCAAGGTCCGTTTCTTCGTATGTGCTGCTTAGTACCTGCGGTCACTCATGATTTTGCTGCAGGTACACCAGAAGCAACCATCGCCCATACCTTCCTATATCTGATCTTGGAAAAGACTTCAAGCACAGCTACAGAACTTTAGCAACATCCATACTTGGAGCTTCCAGAAGGCTTGGTATTTAACGATTTCAAGTAGGGCCTCATTCAGGCATATTTATCATCCCCTCACTGTATTTGTCGTATCTACTCTTATGGGTTCCAATTGCGCGTCTTTCGCTGGCTGTATCTCTTTTCCGAGTAGAAAATGCGCCCATTGTTGTCTCCCCTCCATCATCTCCTCAACCTCGCAAAGTCTGCTACGAAAGCTGCACCGAAAAGATGCCTTGTCGAACTCGCGGAGCAGGCCGAGGACAGGATGAAGGACGAGTCTTGGAAGGATGATCCTTGGCTTTCTCAACTCGATTGGACATCCATCACAGGGAAATCTAGCGGTATTGTGCACACTCAACAGGGGTGTCTCGATGTCGATGTACCGAACTTCTGTTGACTTCTTCCTTTTACAGCTCGAGTCCACGGCAGCGTGCTCATCGACTGTTCCCGATTCTTTCCTCCGACGTAAGAAGCCCACTCCTAAGGAGCCCAAATCAAAGGCATTTTAGCTGAAGAGGTACCGGGATTTCGCAAAGCTCAAGGAAGACAGTACGAAATCGCATTACCTCCATCCTCCGTTTGTCCTGGCAAGGCTGGTCGCTTTTCTACTCGCGGGAACATGGCTGGACCTTCTGCGACCCGATGATTTTTGAAGCTTGATTTTTATGATCCAACGGATGACACCCTACAAGACATGTGCTTGAAGGGATCTTTGTCTTCTACAAGTTACCACATAAAGAAGGGGAACGTGGGCAGTCCACTTGGGAAAACGTTCATGAAATGTGCACACTGGCAGGATGGGGCGCTCTCGTCACGCTCTCGAACCCTAGCTACGAAGCGATTGATGCATTAAGAACGCGCAGTGATCAGCGCATGTGATCGCATATTAAACCAGATGGTCTGGGAGCGGGGAGCGTTAGATCTACCGTTCGAACTACCTGAATCTTCGGACGAACCCCGGACATGAGGTAACTCTTCAGGTGATCACAATGAGCACTGTGACGTGCCGTGCTACAAGAGAATGTGGCTCACGGCGAGCAACGCGGAGCAAAACCGCGTTGGCTCAGGGCTTAAGGGTGCGCGCACCCAAGGGGTATTTTATCTTTAACGCGGATGTGGACTGAGAAGAGGTGTAGATTCCGAGCTGTATGGGCGACGCATAGTTTGGATTCCATGGTGCTACGGCTCTTGGACGGATAACCGAAAGCACCAAAGTCATAGGAACAGATTTTCATTCAAAGAGAGCAAGCATCCTGTGCAACTCTCGTGACCAAGCAAAGGTGTTGAATCTATCGTGCTGGGGTGCGTCATGCATTGGTCATGCAGTCCTTCTACAGTCGAATTCCAGTATGTAGCTCGATCAAGTTCAACGTCTCGCAGAAAATTTGTACGCGTCACCTAAACGCATCACAGGGATTTATTTAGGAGGACACTGGTTTGATGGAACGGAGAGCTCGTGCTTTCTGATCAACTACGAACTCCACTTCTCGGATGTGGAATCACAACTGCCCTGCCTTTAAAGGAACTTCTTCCGGCACAATTTGATTCGGATTACATGACATTTGGGTCGTGCGGTCCTTTACTCGCACCTTCTCATTATCGCAATGGACCATCTGGTCAGACAATATGGTATTAAAGCACGTTATCTCATCTTGGTGCACGACGATAAAAAAATACAATTTTGTCCTATTAAGAGATGGCTCTATGCAGGACATTACTTCAGGACCCCCAGTGTCCTCCCAAGTCGCAAATGCCCTGATGTGAGGTATACCTCCATCAGTCCGCCGTTCCCGCTGGCCGATGCTACATGGTTGCCGAAGAAGATCGCTATCGAGTTGCAGATCGCCAACCTGTGCATACGGAGCCTTTTTGCCTTTTAAACCAGGAATGGTTCATTGTGGAAAGATGGACGCCCCTTGATCGCGACCCTCCGCCTTCCAAATCGTCCGATCAGCATAACGAAGGCTACGAGCCTCCTAGCTGCCTTATTGATCGTGCTGAGAACGCTGGTTGGCTGCGAGCCCAAGCTACCCCTGAGTTCCCTGAAATTAAGCATCTTTGCACAGCAGACACCAGGGCAGGTGATCGATACCAGGATCCATGGCACCCAGGGTGGTAATGAAAGAAAAGAGCGCTGACATCTGGCGAAACACGTTTCCATGGAGCTGGGTGATTAGGAAGCGATGCAAAAAATGTTGAAATCAGGCAGCCTACACTGAAGTCTAGCAGCCGACATACCGACGCGATCATCCTCACACGGGTATCACATCACGCTGTATAGCGTTTTAAATTAGACCTCCCACAACATCATTCCATGTCTGTGGCTACGAGATCCGGTCCAACTGTTTACGTTGCAGCGCAGAGACTTGTGAGTCTAGGGAGGTCTAGGAACATCAGTGAGTAAATAAATGATAACAGTTACCGCCTATCAACATTCACGAAGGTGCCTTGTATAGTATTGGTCGAAGAATTAGAATTGCGCCTCTGAACGTGTGGGACTGGAGCCCCATTTTCCTTCTTTTGAATTGTCGAACTGGAACACCTGCCCTTACCTCCTCGGCGAGAGGAAGGGCACTCCCTCGGGCTCGCCTGTATGGACGTATTCGAAGCGTTCCTGGTTGAGATCTCGAGATCGTACGCCTGTGCATCGCGCGCTATGAGGCATCGGGTTAGACTATCAAGAGTATTACCAGTGGCCCATCGTGGTTTGCAAATATCGTAATAGGGTATGAACCATGGCTGGCACAGCCTCGCCTCCAATCCATGATTAGCACCGCTTTGCATGCGATCCACATGAAACTCGCCTACTCCGCGGATCGCAGATTAACTGGCGAGTACTGATAAACAGCTACCGCCTATACTTGTTTGACCACGACACAGGCCGATCAACACACCAGGCGCCTTGTAATAACAAGCTGTGCCTCCTGAATCATCTGCAAAGCCGACCTGTACCCTTAGGGAAGTATCACTGCTGGTGCGAACCGAAAGACCAAGTCTGAAGCACGGATTTAAGGGAAATGAGAACTCTGAGTATTCTCGTCTCCTTGCACGGTAGCGCACACATCGTGAGCGGTGGCAAGATGCGGAATTGGACCTGCAATACAGGGCCCGTTATTGGTGAACCATGGAAAGTACGGGTGGAAGTATATTGGGACTAATGCTGTCAGCAGACAGCAAGCAAGCTAGAGGAGAAACGTTCAATGATGAATTACTGATTGAGAAATGATAGAAAGGTTTGGATCGGCCATGGCAGGACAGTGTGGTCACTCTCATAGTCTCCCAGCGGACATCTCTCCATGGATTAAACGGTAGAAGAATGCCCATTCAAAACGCAGAGAGCCCGAAATTCAGGCGCACCAAATCAAGACGAAGGAAGGCGGAGTGTATACTCTTTCATACGGCCACTGCAAGATCGCATCAGGTGGCAATGAGATAATCTGCATATGGGATAGTAAGTGCATTGTCGACCCTCTGAGAGCGACTCTTTAGACGACAACAATCAGCTTGAGAAGCTGTTTCTGAGTATCAATAGATCACTTGTCCTTGTTGAGGTATTTCTCGGACTCATTGAGGTCGAATAGCGTGGGGAGCTCGTCCTCGTCAGTTGCAATTTGCTTCAGGTTATTCGGTTACAACTTGAATGTGGGCCAAGGGCAAGGATTTGTTCCAGTCCCAACAGCGCATCGAGCTTTATCGACTACTCTCAAGTGCTCGGCATCTGGTAGCTTAGAATAGAAGGCAAAATATATGACCAGTACTAGTCTTGGTTCCAGTCAGAAGAGAAGAAACATTTTTTCAATGACATACCTTGGAGGATGCCATTATGTGGGGGGAGATTCGATACAAGCCCAAGATTAGACGGTGTAGTCGAAAATAAGTTGCTAAGCGAGGCTCGACTTGTGTACCGAACAATCATTTTTTTTACTTGAAATTTCAAACAATTTTCGACAGCGCCGATTCTACAGGCACACACTCCTTACCACCGCCTCCACCTTGTACGCGCACCCAGACAATGGTAAGCTCGAAAGTAACCCTAATGCACACCGCCGCCCTTTTATTCGTATATGCTCATATCCATATCTAGCTTCCTAGAGAGCAGTCCTTCGGGATCCCGGGGACATCATGGCAGAGCGCTGCACCTGAAGGACGCGCCCCTTGAACTCTAGGCGCAAAAGCGCAGCCTTTGGCACAGCGTGAATGCGGTGCAGCAGAAATTCGGGATGGCATGGGTTTTCCACCGGGCGGCGGGATGCGTTGGGTCAATAGCGCGGGCGGGGTCATCACAGTATGACGCTAACAGGCTGGGAAAGAGCAGAGGAAGATGGGAGCCAGGTATCACATCGCGACACTGTGAGCCGACTCCTGCGCATTTTTCTTGACTTACTTGCAAGGCAAGCTTCGGAACTTGGAAGACTGGCACTCAAGTACTCATCTGGCACCTGCAGTCTTCTTCTGCCTTGAACAATATGCATCAATGTTTCTAATCTCGTGATTCTCGTCCAAGGTATTTCGACCAAATAGTGACAAACGCTCCATAGTATAACCGCATCAACAAAAGAGCCTGAAACATGTATGTCAATATATGCTGCCCGAAGTATATATGTTGAATATCAGGGCTTGTATCAAAATTTAATGCCTTATATGCACCTTATATGCACCTTGTAAGCTGGTTAACAGACTTGTGTACTCATGTAAGCTTCACAAGGCCTTATATGCTTCGGGCTCTTTTGTTGATGCGCCTCGTCAGTGCAATATGATAAATATCGCTTCGCTGAGCTCCAAGATCTCCTTGAATTTCGCTCGCACACTTCTTGAGCCAGCCCTCCGGTTAGTAGAATGTTCGTTGAACTATTCCAGAAAGTTCAGCGTTTCTAATAATTCATAATTGAATTCAGATATGTGCATTCCATAGAAGTCAGCTTGAAAGCTTACTTTGAGCTTATATATTATTTCACAGCAGGGTTGGTCCACTCTATCGTAGACCAGGACCCAGGTTCCTAGAATGATGATGCAGGGGCCAAACGTGCTCCGCCGGGTGTCGCGGTCTCGCTAAAAAAAATCCTCACATTTCCTTGTCAAGCTTGAAAGGGGACACCCCAGAGTCGTTTTCTGGTCACAATCAATGAAGAAAACTGGGGCATTAACGTGTGTCGATCTAGCACACACACTGGCACCAGAAGACTAGCAGCAAGTTCGGTGTTTTCTCGAGCCCGACACATTGGTGCCATATTTTCAGTGTTCACAGGTCGTGTCACCAAAACGCTGAAAATGTATTTGAGCCAACGTTCCGTCACTTCGGCTGTTCCATTTCTGATCATGCAGCGTTCCGCAACTCGGAAATGGATAACTTCCGGCAGTGTTTAGAATGTCCTCGTGCTGCCGTCGAACATCGGTGTTTTACAAGTTCGCATGTACATTTTCTGAAGTGATATCTAGAAGGGGGTACCCTGGTTGGTTGTTCAATTTGAAACATTTTCAAAACACCTAAACGAGCCTAGAATCTAATTCCGTGTAAGCGTCGCTTATTACATGTGCCTTTTGTACATTAGACAATTGGTCTACGGTGTGTAAAGCATTTCTAGATTACGACGAGGTGTGAGACGACACTCCGAATTTTCAAGGTTTGAATCAAAATCTCGAATTCTAAATACTGCGGAAATCAGGTCAAGGCCAGGAACACTAGTCCCATGATTTGTCAATTAAGAGGGTCACTTCGTAAAGGAACGGTCGTCTATGAGGGCATCAAACTCTAATCACACAGTTCAAGTCAACTCAGATACGTGAAGTAATTATGTATGAGCACACCCTCCACAAGTACAAAAAAATTATAATGGTCATTATGAAACAGCATGCGAAACAACAAAGATGCGCGATTGGGACAAATGAGAGTAAATGCGATAAGAAATGGGTGATATAGGAAATGATGTTGAAAAATAATGTTCAAATGAGGTCCTACTTAAAATCGTTGAATATCCAGCCCTCTGGAAGTTCCAGGTATGGGTGTAGCTGAAGGTCCGCAGCGCTCGCGCGTTCATCCGGATCACTAAGCATCGTCCGTGAGCACAACAGACAAGACGGTAAATTACAACACTTGCATTGCGAAACATCTGTCCTTGAAGTCTTTTGCAAGTTCGGACAGGACTACATCGGAAGGTATGGGCGGGGGTTGCTTATTCTGGTATACCTGTAGCAAAGTCATGAGCGCACTGCACTTTGCACAATATACGATGAAACGGACCTTGAACATGACCGTTATAGCTTCATCATCACTCCATGGCCGCTTCCCTGCCCACATCTCAAGGACGACGCAGCCCACGCTCCAAATGTCGATTTTGGAGTTATAGCCTTTTTTCTGGGGATGTATGACCTCCGGTGCCATCCAGAAAACTGTGCCTTGCATTGCCGTAGAAGCCATTCCATTCAGATCGTCTGTACGTTTCGAAATTCCAAAGTCAGAGATCTTGCAAATCCCTGTTTTCTCCACCAATATGTTGTCTGCCTTCAAATCCTACGCAAGACAATGAGGTACGAAGAAACAATCGTAGATGAAGCTTACTCGGTGTATGATGTTCTTGGAATGGAGATATTCCAGACCCTCAAGAATCTGTCCAGTGAATGATTTTGTGACTTCCTCGTCGAATTTGCCATGGTCTCGCAGACAGCTTCCGACCGAGCCTCCGGGCACGTATTCTAAGAAACTGAAAACGCAAATGAGTATATTATCGAAGATGGTTTCCGCAGCGCTTACATGCTCAAGAACGTCGGCGTCTCTTCGAATCCAAGGTACTGCACGATGTGAGGATGGTCGAGATCCTTCAATGTCTCGCTCTCCATTTTGAGTGCCTGTACGAAACTCATCTGACGGTTGTCTTTTCTGTCACTGGCGGTTACGGGGATTTCAACTTGCTTCACAGCAATCATCTCGCCCGTAGTGGCATTAAGGGCAAGATATACGCGACCATACGTTCCTTTGCCGATGAGTTCACCACGGACCCATTTAAATATCGCTGAAGTACAGTTTAGCTCAGTAAGGTAAAGAAAAGCAGAAAACTTACGTCTGGGACCACCCGCCGGGGAGTCAGGAAGCGTCTTGCTGTAGTTTGCCAACGTCTGCGACGAGGTATCGACTTCCTCAATACGACTACCCCATAACTTCGTGCTCCTTTTCCGCCAGATGCTATTATCGCCTAATGGATCAGCCCTAGAGAAACGATCTATCCGCTTCTTGTGCTCTTCCGCAACAATACGAATGGACTTCTTCGGTCGCACTAGCGCCTTGTCTCTATCAGCGATGTTTGGAATCCCGTAGTTATAGTCTATGGCAGTGGGCGATGTTCCACCAGAATTAGCTTCAATGACGGGTTTGTCGAGATCATGCTCCGGGAAGAACTCTTCGAGCCGATCGTAGACATCCTCTGGAGGAGGACGATGCGCCCAGGTGGACTCCTCGAACGTGGTGCTTTTGTGCCTAGTCTTCGGCGTACGCGGCCGAGGAGGGCGTAGCTGAGGCATGAAACTGGGTGGTGCTGGGAAATTGGCCGGAACACCGCGCGTCATATTGCCGGGTCCAGAGCTTGGGGTTGTAACGTGAAGAGCGGGACGTGAAGGATTAAGATTCTGCTTGGTACCAGGAATGGGAGTCCTAGAGCTGTCATTGTTTTCTGATGTGGGTTTGCGTGACCACAGATCAGAAGAAGCGGTCCCGTAAGTTTCATTAGTGCCAACTCCATCATCCGAGGAATCTGATAGTATGGAGGCTCTGATATCCCATACCAGCTTGTCCTTTTCATCTGGACGTAAAGTGGACTCTGTGGCTGTGCTCTCCTGGCTGCCAGCACCAGAATCGTTCTTGAAAGTTGAAGGCACCATCGTCCCAGTGGAAGTAAAGGTAAGTCCGCATGTAGTATTCGATGTACCCGGTCGAGAAGTAACGGGGCTACGTGGGGGAGTTTCAGATGGAGGATTGGTGCGAGCTGGAGAACCAGCATAAGGACCAGGTCTTAGGGACGACGGAAGGGTGATCCCATAGCCATCCTCTCTCAGAGGAACATCACCAAACCTTGAAGAGCCACTACTGGACTGAGCTTGGTGAGTGGGCCTAAATTCATCACGGTCGCGATGTATGTCATTGGTAGGGTACCGCTGCTGGGAGGGCGAGGCAGAATGTGGGCGCGGGTATGGTTCCTGAGTGGGTGACAGATAACCAAGAGTGCCGCTCGCTGATGGTTGTTGAGCGCGAGTATATGTGGTAGTATCCACATTGACAATATCGGGCCTGCTTTGAGGAAGTGGTCTGGGTCTGGGTCCCAAATCTAGGGGTCTTGGATAAGAATTGGTGCCCGAACTGGATGGAGTAGGAAGATGGGGTCGGCTCGGTGAAGTGCGAAGCATGGGTGGCAGAGGATTCTTGAGAAACTCTGAGCTCTTCGCTTTATTGACTGTCCTTATAGCAGTCGAAGAGTCGGTCGGCTTATGAGCGGATATATAGTGTGATGGAACCGGCTTGCCTCCTCCCCCCTTCTTGGTCTGAGATGGGCGAGGCGGATACTCAGTGTGTGACGGTCGCCTCTTGGTCGAGGGCGAACGCGCCATTCCCGACGACGAAGGTGGAGAAGGCTTTCTCACCACAGATCCCAACTCGTTGTCACGGGCGGCCGCGAGTCCTGCATGATCGTCGGAAGTTGTCAATCTTTCGGGTCGATGTTTTACAGCCCGCGCCCGAATGATGCCCTTATCCTGTGGTTTTGTCCATTCCGCATCAGCTAGCTCCGCTGCACGTTCAAGGTCGCGAAAAGCTTGTTCAACTGTCTCTGCATCTGATCCTCTCCGCAGGTGGCGTTTACTGAGGAAATTCTCCAGAATGGGGGTAGATTGAGAAGAGGGAAGACTCTGTCCATGAGGCGAATCGTAACGATGGCGATCGACGCTTGCCGATTGCGGTGTTTTTGCGGATGCGGGAGAAGGTTGACGGTCTTCATATCGTGCACTGTGTGGTGGTGACGACAACGTGGTGGCGGATAAATTAGGGTGAGGAGGTGGCCTCATCGTACTCCTGTTGTCTGAATCATCGATATCATCAGATATCACAGACGGCTCATAGCCTGCGTCCGGGGTTAGATCGTCAGAGGATACACTCTCCTGCTGAGAAGACTTGGTTGCCCGTGGCCTTGGGACTAAGGGACTAAATACTGGCACGGGGGGTGGGGGGACGGATTTGACTGGAGAACTCAGGAGCGAGGGGTCCTGAACCCTTGCTTGAGAAGGACAAACCAGAAACTTCAAGCTCCCCTCACTATCGCCTCGATCACGAACCAGCCGAATTAGGTTATCGTCTGACAGTGGATCGCCGATTGCGACTTTGCCGATTTGAGTGCGATAGATGGAGAGTTGTCCACTCTGATCTTCATGAGGTACTTTGAGCTGCGGCGGCATTTGGTCAGGATTGAAATGGAATGGGAAGAATCGGCGCACTTCAGCAAAAATGCGTTCCCAGATGAAAGCTGCGCTGTTTGCATTTGTGATGTCTACAGCTGTATAGGCATGGCAGTCGTAAGTTACCATGATAACCCATGCAGGCGGAGGTGGTACAGTCGGCGATGAAGAAGAAGGAGATGGAGACTGAAGCATGAATATGAGATAACGGTCAGAGGAAAAACAAATAAATGAATTAGCTCACATGGAGAGAAACATCAGAACCCAAATGTCGATGTGAAGGTCTGCGATGGCGGAAGTGAAGGACATCGGCGATCTTCTGGAGACGAGTAGGAGGTTGAGCGGTCTCGGTCCGTTCAACGAGTGCTGTGCCATCATCAATGGTAATGACTGAATGACTCAAATCTGAGTGTGCTGTTTGACCAGGAGTGCTTGGTGGCGGAGTTGATTCAACTGCATTTGAGCTCTGACTCGAGGGTGAGGATAGATTGGGATTTGAACGGGATGGAGGATAGTGGTTTGGCAGATCGGTCGTTGTTAAGGGGGGAGCCGGACGTCTTGGAGGACGAGATGGTGGAGTTGGAATTACTGATGTTGGATGTTGATTCAAGGAAGAGTTAGAATCCTGTGGATGATGAGGAGGGTAACGAGGACGTTCATCCTCACTACTGCTAGAATCGCCTGGATCTGGATTTGATAGAACAAGGACACGACGAGGTCTAGGTGCGCTCGACGACCTAGTATCCTCTGACATAGAGTAGGAGGGCATTAACAGCTCTCTCCAACGGTTTCCTGATCTGCTTGTAAGCCATGATTACTACGATGATGAAAACGGTGAAGTTGGATATTGCACCTTGCTGGCTGTTTATATATCCTAAGAATACTTTATAAAGAGTACTTATACTCGGACGACGAGTATTATGTGTAAGAAGGAAGAGAGTTCGTCGTAAGGTGGTCAAACTTGTCCGTTGGCGCTGGAAAGTGGCATCCAACCGTAAGCTTACTTAAGCCCCAATGGGGGAAGACAAAAAATCAAATCCACCATATATATATGATGCCGTTAACATCCTCATGGCCGCCATGCATAGTTATGGTACCTTATGGTAAGTAGTACCTCCTTGTTCTTTCCGTTGTTCTTCCAGCTCGCAACCCGGGTTACTCTCACCGTGGCTAAACCGAGTTAGATCATCAGTTACGCCGGTTATTCCATGGACCCGTAATCCTAGGAACAATATCAAATGATCAGTGAACCGAAACGGGTTTACTACATAATCTCTATCGACAATATTTGTGTTTTATAGAGGACTAGTTCCTCATTTTCTGACAAAAGCTACTTACGACCAAAGACGGACTTGAAGTGAAGTCTCCTCGGAAATGTAGCAACTTACAACCTCAGCGCGATAGACGATGACTTCCACACGACGAAAATGTGTTCGACAAAGCGATCGATGAGTCGTTTCCATATCTGAACACGAGACAATAATGTCAACAACTTGCAACCTCACCTCAGTACGATAGACAATAGACGAAAATGTATTCGGCAAAGCGAGCGACACTAAATTTATGAGTCGCTTCAAATCCAAACGCCATTTTCTTCGAATGAATGATTTTGGAGGTAAAGGTTGAACCTGTATGTAAAAAACGATGCCCCGTGCGAAAATGCTGTACCTTTGCGCAACAGCCGAGATATGTTCACCAAGCGAGCGACGCTCGGTTTTGTACCCTGCTTCAAACCTCGATGCAATGTCCTTTGGGAACCATGACAGACCATGACTCACCTCGGTACTCCGCTTACCATTCGATATACTATCGTGTGCCTTTACACCCTACCGCGGGGGTATCCTTATATGTGGATTTGAGATCTCGGTGATTTAACGTCTCGATCAAATGACAACGTTGACGAGAGCCTATAAATGAACAGAATCAGTCGACAATCACAAATGTCTTCAGTGGGACTTTGAGTGAGATATAGCTTTCAATTGGTTGCTTACTAGTGTGATGCCATCACAATACGCAGAGTGGAATCCACCACAGCATGTGCGATAAAGGGACTGAGGTACTTGCTTGAACATGAGTTGACAGAATGACGTCTGAGCACAGGACGAAGTGCTAGACGTAGCCTCGCGCTATGAAGCTAGTACTCATTAGATTTACGACTTCGTTGCTCGACGTGCTTACTATCTCTGTATTCTCGTTGTCTACGTGTTTCTCCCGCGTTCGTTTTGCATACTTTTTGCCTCAGTCGAGAACTCTATGTGAGTCTGGATGAAATGTCTTAGCGTGCATTATGCTTAATCCTAGCACAAAGAACAGGTTTTTCGCCAGTTGGGGGGTAGGGGTTTTGGCTGTGATCTATGCTAGCGATTATGGATACGATAGAAATCTGCCGCGTCGGTTAGTGAAAGCAAGAATATGATTCACATCGAACGCAAGGTACCTGAGAAGTGAAATCAGAATTTCACGAAACCTTTCGTCGTAAAAACTGACGTAGCTACGAGCTACGATGGGTTGACTGTTGTCTAGTTTTGTCAAGTCCCAATAAGTGTGGGGTGACAATGCCTAGAAGATCGAGTTTGCTCGCTTGTTTATGAGGTTATGACTAGACAACAGTCAATCTATCGTAGCTGCATCAGCGTCAAGGTAGCATACGATGAAACAATCTAGAGACATACCCTCAGCCGTAGACAACGGATTGAGGAAAGAAAGTAGTAATGATAAATCATGATGGCCTGCGAGTACAGAACTCGAACAAGTGCTTACTAATCGAGTGGGAATCCTAAACCACGACGCGTCTTGTCCTATCTTCTCGTTGCTTATTCGATTCTCGTGGTCACCTGTGCCCATCACTGTTGTTGCAGTGGTGTCTTGGGTCGCGTCGTCGTTCCTTAACGTCACGTGACCCACTTACTTACTCCTCACGATACACCAACCAACCAAAGCGGTTAAAGCGGCCGCAGCAACCAGAACCCTTTCCCAACTGGCAGACATGTGTTAGCATGAAGCACAGTCAGATTTAGAAGACCAATTATATCAAACGCACAAAATAATGTCTAACATCAACAAGCTGTGTCGACGAGCATAGGTTTGAATTATTTTGTACGCACGCAAATAGCCCAATAAGCTTGACTTCCAGACCATACTCCGCTGAGCCGCGTCGTGCTGTCACATGCATGTCTTATGCCATCAACACAATCCGCCCGGGTTACTCTCACCGTGGTACTTACGGTTACTTGTTCCACGGACCTTCCTGCCAAGAACAATCTCAAGTGGATATAAATGCTCACAACTCATCCATGTTACGCCCTCTACTGCATATGATACACTCGATACTATACATGCTGCCCCTCATTCTCGCATAATGGAATCATCTGTTGCTTCTTTTCGGCCCGTCGCCACTAATCCCTCTTGAAGATCAATCTAAGAGCCGCGAGTTGAGCCAACCCAATCGAATCCAAATGCCAAGGCACGAACCTTAGGAAAATCTGCACGGTCCGCCAACATCCCCTCACTCCAGCACAAAAGCTTCAAAAGCTGCACTAGCTTAACCTCTTTTCCCTGACTAAGACTTTCGAGAATTGCGGCATTGACCTCACCCGCAGTTTTCATCCGCTGCGCGGGCGAAAGAAGTTCGGATATAGCTGGAGGGGCCGAGGATGAGGAGTCGAACGCCAAAAGTGCCATCGTACGTTCGAGCTCCGCAAGAAACTCTGGACTTTCTTCACCTCTTGGCGCGAGTTCGTCTTGTGCAAATTTCAATGCCTCTGTGATACGCCCATGCCGAATGTGCTCGATTAGCTTCTGCTGCTGAAGGTGAAAGTACAGTGCAGGGTTTGTATCGAGGATCTAGAATGCAAAAGGTAAGAATTCGTACATCTCACATGTGAAACAGATCAAGGACGGATCATATTGAAGACTGAAGTTTTGGTTTACAATTCTCATCACCGACTTCCGAAAAAGTCTGAGAGTGGTGCATGAAACGTTTTAATCTTACGTCCTTGATATAAAGCCACGAAAAAAGAACACGGGACCCACCTCAGGATTCAGGTCATTCATGCGGGAAATGGCTTCCTCGATATCTCCCCGTTGCAGTGCTTCTCGAATCACCATGCGACTTTCGATACTCTCGAAGTCTACAGGTGGTGGAACATTGGCTTCATCACTGAATTCCTCTGCGGCAGACTTGTATCCCTCGATGACGAGGTAGTCCATAATAAGTCGGTTCAAGTCACTGACAAGCAAGAATGTCAGAAAATGCTCAAGATACAGCGTATAACAAGGATGTATCAGATAATACATGCAATATCTTTTCTCATCTCGAATTTCAGAGAGATTCCCATTGATGATTTTTTCATCTTTTAAGCCCAGAAATTAAGGACAAACACTCACTCTTTCGTGACCTGAACCTCGCGTAGACGCCGCTCCCACTCTTCTTTACGAATTATGGTCCTCGGAGGCTGAAGTTTAAAGTTTGGCCAATAATTGTAAGAGACATGCTGCACGAATGAAGCCTGAAAATACACACCATGGATGTGACGGGGGTGAAGGTGAAACGAATTTAAGCTCTGCGTCACTTCAGGGCAGGTTTGGCAACGTGCAACCTATTTAGTTCTGATTTGGCAGGTCAATACGCGGTCGAATTTAGATTGCAGTCCTTACGTCTTTTTGACTCGTGTGTTGTCTTGTCTTGCTACCGGAATTCGAAAAAGGGCCCTGCAGCTGAGCAGATAGTACTTATCTAGTACCGTAGTGTTCGTGTATCGTTGAGTAGTATCCACAGGTATAGCCATGACCGACCAAAATTAGCAAGTATTCTCTAAGGTTCAAGCGATCGGACTCCGGAATGGAAATGAGCAACCTCACAAGTTTCCAGGAAGGCGTGAAAACGACTACCCAGATGTAAGACTCAACGCCGCATGTAACTTCTGCTGTACCACTTGCAGCGTTGTTTTAGAATTAAATTATTAGCGAATGGAGACTCATGCTGCGTCGCATAAATAATACAATCCATACCCAAGATCGTGCTTAGTTCTCAAGATGTGAACCAAAGGTCCTCCTTGTATATGAATGACGTGCGGGTGCATCGATGCCAGCGGTAGACGGAGATGAGACTGAGAATTGTGGCACAAAGGGGTTGTCCATATCATATTGCACGAAGTAATTGGTCGCTCTCGAATGCGAACGTTACCAGCTGTCGTACACTGTCCAATGTTATCAATACAACCTGAGTTCCTCCACTGCGAGCTGCGACGAGTAAGGTGTTTTGAGCCTACTAGTCCCTGATGAACCATTTGGGCAGATGTCACGCCAACGTAACAGAAACGGTTGACTCTATTCGTCTACGGTCTGTGTGGGGGAGACTAGGCACAAGACGCCTACACTTTTGAGACGATTCCACCTGACCTGATCATGTCGAAGAAATCGTCCTTCCCAATTGTCGCTGCAAAGGGTATCATAGGGTCACTTCAGGTTCGCCGCATCATTTCAGGCACGAACCTGGATTTCCTCTCCCGATAATATTGTCCTTGTGCTTGGCCTTTAGTTTTCCTTTCGGCTTCTTGTCCAACAGGGGCGCTGGAAGCGTAGGTTTCCCTGTTCCTCGCAAACCTTTTGACTGTTCGGCGGCGATGCCTGCCGCTGCCTGCGATTGTTGAATAGTATTAAAGAGTTTCACCACTTGAGATATTTTCAATACATGATAGGATAATGCAAGCAAACATATACGCACCTCCTCGTTGAGCAACCTTGCGCAAAGAGCGTTCGCTCTCGCCGCCCCAACCTCCGATAACATCCCGTATATGTCCTTTATCCGCCTTTTCCTTCTTCTCTATTTGAATCACTTTGTGGGCCTTCAATTCAAGCTTTGCACCATTTTTCTGGCGCGCGATAGAAGGTTTGAGCGATAGCGGCAGGTCTGACGGTGCAATGGTGTCAAGCAGGCCTTGCAAGGTAGCACCAAACTGCGAGGGCTCTGTTGCCCGCCGCTTTCGTTTTAATGTTTTCTTCGACTTTGTTATTCTTTTATCCGCAATTTCAGCCTCCGTGTCCGGAGAATCGTTGTCTTCTGATGAAGAAGCAGAGGTCGTGGACTGCTGTGCAGCATCGAGATCATTGTCACTCTGTTCGTGGTCTGCACCAGACGCGTCAACATCGCTATCTTCTGATAGCCTTAGCCGTTTAGCGGGCATGATGTGGTTGAACCAAGGTGGATTTGAAATAAGTCTAATTTTAATTTGGACAACTAGTCACTTTGCTCACATGCTAGCATTGAACTACACGAGCATGTTTTAAATTTTAGTTTTACACCATTCCCGCAAGCATCGAGGCCCTACAGATCATTCTTTGTACAGGCGATTGTCACAAAAATCTCTGTCTCGCCTGATCGCGGTCTTTACAAGGAGAAGATAGGTCCCGTCTGGTAGTCAACGCGGTTACCGGCAACAGCTACCTTGCTGTCATCAGTGACCCAACGTTAATCCCAACGTTTTATCATGACAATGATTCCTGTATCGCTTGGACCACTGGATTTCTCCCCGGAGCCTGATCTTCATCCTTTGTATCCGAGTTCAAATCTAATATCCCACTTGCTGTCACCCGATTCGGGCTTAGCACCCTCCCAGAAAGCTGAACTGGTATCCCATTCACTGTCACGAGCATGCGTATTTGGGGATCTATCTCTTCTCCAGTATCTTTTGTCTGACCATCAATCACAACTTTATGTCGACCTCAGCACACGCGACGAAGATGGGCTTAGCTTGATCAGTCTTGCAATCCTAGGTTTCGGGTCTGAATCGGAGAGAGATGTCGAACGTGAAGAGTGTGTCCGGCTGCTGATTGCACAGGGAGCTGACGCTACCTCTGCAGATAAAGGTGAGTACATCGCTTCCATCTCACCCAGTTGTTGACATCTCGCTATTAGCCGGCTGGACCGCCCTCCATCACGCTGCAGTTCTTTGTCCCCCTACTCTGGTCTCCCATCTGATGACGCATGGATGCTCTCCTTTCGCAGAAACACGCCGACGGCTGACACCGCTCGATATAGTGACTGCTCACACTGTTCTGCCAGGACGTGATGACATTGCGCTGTTACTCGAAGAAGCAATGCGGAGCCAAGGGTGGATGGGAGGCAGGATGGAAAAAAAGCGAAGAGCGTTGGACGAGCAGCTAAAACGTAAAGGGAGACAGAAAAGCGTACGCGAGAATATCTCAAAAGTGCTTGGTCTACAGAATCAATGGTGGGGTTCCCGTGAAGAAGATGAAGGCTTGTCATCAGATGATTCTGATGGCGAGGATGATCAACTCGACGAAGAACTGTATGTGAGTTGCATATCCTCCTTGAAATTACACTTGCGGTTGCCTTATCTTGTTATGGAGACTCCGAAACTAGACTTCACATCTATGCTCGCATGGTCTCCGCAGGAGCTTTCACATATTTTCGATGCAGTCATCACGACCTCCCATACTTCTGTTCGGAATTCTCAACCTGCCATTACTTTATACCTTATGGCGCGTTTTGCATGCTTAACATGCGATCAAACCTGGCTTGAAGATCTTGTACTAGGAGCGACAGATGCAATCGAAGAGAAGTTCTTTGTGTGCATACTTGTTACTTTTATGCTCTCACCACTAATCCAGTCACTCAGAGCCGTTCAGAAGATATCACTTGTCTTGTATTTTGCTTATACAACGCCACCATATGGTTGCACCTCATGCAATGCGACAACGCTATTAATGAGTGTTGTGAAATGCTGGGCTCATTTGAGCTCCTCGAGCAAGTGATCAACTCTGTGTTTGGTAAGTTTCATTCGGTTTCGTTTGGTTTTATTTTTTATCCCTGACGTCGTCTGAAGTATTCATCATTCGTTACGCCGAGCGTAGGATAGATCAATTACTGGACGCAGCGATACTGGACAGTTCGCTCGTGGCATCGGGATTTGAATCCGTGCAGTTCGAATCAGAGTGGTCATTCTTGAGGCCGTTTAGCGCCAAGAAAAAGAGTGCGACAAACACTCCAAATCATGGAACACCCAAGAATAGCACACCGTCTTCACCTCCTTTTCTACCGAGTCGTCCACCATCTCCGTCCCCTATGTTACTCGGCCCCGCGCCTGTCACAGCTAAAGGATTGACATCGTTGAGACAAACCCTTTCACGCGCAAAAACACCTTCGACAGCGTTCAACACGCATTCTGATGTCCCACAAACTACAGGATTGCGGGACATGACTTCGTTCTTGACGGCGCTACATACACTTTTAACCCTTTCAGACGTCAATCCTGTGCTAATGATTCAATTCTGGTCTCAAGTGATGTACTGGACTTCGTGTGAGTGTATTTTTCCATTCTTTTCCACTTATAGTTGACTCGGGACGTTAGGTGAAATATTCAATCGAATTCTGACCAGGAAAAAGTATCTCTGCCGGTATGTATTTGTTGCAAACGCAGTTTACCAGTACTCACACATACCGAGCATAGGTCTAAAGCGATGCAGATCGGCATGAATCTGGTTGTGCTGGAAGAGTGGATAGAAGATATGGGTCTACCTCGTGGAATCGCATCCCATCTTACACCTGTACGGGACTTGCTGAATTGGCTTCAGGTGAGGTCTCAATACTCGAATTTATGTTGCCGTCCGCTTAATGTTGCAATCACAGTGCCTGTCATCGATTACGGATTTTTCCAATCTAGTGGCTACGATACAGACAATGAAGAGTATTAACCCGTTACAAGCAAGTCATTTATTAGAACATCACAATTTTATGCTTACCGCTCAAACCCAGATGCGACGTGCTGTGCGGGATTACAAATATGAAGTTAATGAGGGGAGGATGACAGACGAGTGTATTCAGTATTTGACGCAGCTTCAAAAGGACTGGGAACGCCATCGTGTTAAAATGGGTGTTGAGGCCCTGCGCAAGGAGGTATTGCCCTGGCTGGTATCTTTGCTAAGCGAAACTAACGCACCACCAGATGGGCGAGCGTGAGCGGGAACGTGAGCTAGAAGATAGCATGGCGAACGAAGCTAATGCAAGCCTCAACGCATCTTCAGAAACATTTGCTGCCCAACATGGCATCGACGACTTGTTCGATCGTTCGCATTCACAATCGGAATGGGAACCAGCCAAGGCACCTCAGGTTCTAGGGGAGCTTCTAGATTCTCGCCATATGCTGCCCCTTTTCCTTCCGTCAGACCCTCGTGTGCTTTCTGCAACGCCCGAAAAACGAGTGGTCAGCGGATACGGTGAACGAGCAGGTGCGCGAACCGCAGCCCACGCTCGGAACACTAGCCAAGCAAGCACTCTCGATGGAGGGCCAATGAAGTGGAGATGTCGCAGTAGAAGGGTACGAAATGTCGACTTCGAAACACTGCAGTGGGTCGACAGGTTCAGGACTAAACCACAGACCTTCCAACTGCCCGTGCACGAAGAAGAGTACGAAGAGACCTACCCATCCACACCACTATCCGATGGAATAGATGACTTGCACATCAACACCGATGTGCCTAACACCGTATCGCACGGTACCCCACTTACCAAGAGACCATCTGCTCGCAGTAGAGGGCGTCCTAGTCTTATTGGGGATCCTGTCATACCAATTTCTTTATGAATCGTCAGACTCATTTGTTCATTGATCTGTCATTGCTCTACCTCGATATTGCATTCGGATTGGACTTGCATATATTACGCATCTGTCGTGTTACCGTTTCAACAATCTGTCGACCACGAGTTTGATGATAAGGGAGGGTAGTACTTAGTCGAATAGGAAGGAGCCGCTTATCTCAATTGGTCTCAATGATGCCAAAGGGAGACTGACCGCCTTGATCCAGCCCAATAATGGCATAGTCTTGCTAGCTGGCAGACCTTTATAGATGCAGGAAGATAATCATTCCTTCTGATAAAGCCCCACCACAACCACCACAACCACAAGATGACGCAGACAGAAGTATTCTTCAATACCGTGGCTTCCGTAGTGAAACCCGCGACTCTATTGATGCTACTTCCCCAAGACCAGACTAGTTGGTGCCAACAGGTGTGTTATCAGATATTCTCTTTGGCCAACTCGGTCTCAACTTGCTATTCGGTGCTGTCACTTTCCAGTTCGCACAGGAAGGATACAATGTCGTACACTTGACATACCCTCTTCCCCCCAATTCTTCTTTCAAGGATGCGATGAAAGTTGTCAATGACAAAATCATTGCTCTAGGAACTGACTGGGGACTGTTGACATATGGTTTGACCACAAAAGATGCAGAGACCCTTGTATCGAAACTCGCTCTCTCGCTCGCAGATTTGAAGGCTTGTGCTCACTTTTGCCCAGATGCTGATATTACCCATGGTTTTTTGATGAGGGACAGCCACAGGAGACACATCCCGTAAGTCGACTATTGCCTCGAGCGTTATATTAGCTTATAGTTGCCGTCCATTTTAAGAGTTACTTTTCATCTTGCTTCTTCCCAAGAAGTGCTCCATGCCTCTCTATTACTTTTCGAGGATCCGGCTAATCTTGGTTATTCTCTCCCGACTCACTCTCGATTACCGGTGCGGGTGTATTCATACCCTCTGGTGTCAAAATCCCCACCGTTTCCCTTCTCGATACAACCCCCCGTCTGTGTGAATGTTAACAACATACAATCGGTCGACCCATATCTTCGCTCGGCCTCTAGTCTATCGCTTACCCGGACCCTCGAATTGTTGAAGGCGCATCTTGGCCCTCACTTCAATCTTGAGAGGCTCTGGGAGAAGCACACTTATTATGTACATGAATAATATGGCGCTAAAGAAGTCACTTACACGTTTTTGGGCAGGAATTCGTCGAAAGAAATGCACCTAGTACGTCAATATATCATTACCATCGCATTCAAAACCACTAAATTCATTCTATCAATAGAGACGATGACTACAATGGTTCATCTCCATTCCAAATGATGAATTGACAGGCAGTAATACGTTGATACAGGTTGCCACACCATACGTCAATCATGTTGCAACGATGGTCGGGGGTGTCGGGTATGACGATCTGACGAGATTTTATAAGGTTAGTGGACCACCGTAACGATGTTCCAGCTCAGCGTTCACCTGCTCGTCACTTAGTATCATTTCACAACTGTAAGGGGTAATATTACCCTATGCATTTTCCGCTTTCACGACCTGTGACAGGTGACACCGCAAGACGTTGAGCTCATTACCGTCTCCCGGACTGGTGACGTATACATAGCTCAGTTCAGGACTTGACCCGCTAAATTTTGTTCAGTGGGCTGTGACAGGATTGTTGATGAGATGATTTTCAAGTGCCACCACACATCTGTACGTTGCGATTCATTGATATCATTCTATGAGCAAGCTAAATTTGCTTTTCAGGAAATAGACTAGTACGTTTTCAAAGGAAAATTCTCCTCATCTTATGAAGCCGACCCGTCGACAGTTTTCTGCCTGGAATAGCTCCTACAGGGAAACACATTGAGATCGCCATTGTCGGGATAGTTGCCTTCAGAGGCGATAAACTTTTCTTTGAGTGAGTGCATTCAGTCACTCTTAGAGGAGTCTAAAGTTGCCGTTATCCTCAACGCTGCTACTACTAGACATCTGTGGGTATTCCTTCAAGATATTGGCTTGTAGGCTACATGGCTCACCCTTTTTAGGTATTGGGACCAAGCCGGGGTTCTTGTGCAGCTTGGACTGCTGGACCCCTCCAATCTTCCTGTTGCTGGGATTGAGGCCGCTAGGAAAGTTTTAGACCCTTTCGGTATGCCCAGTAACACACTCCTGAAAAGATGGCATGAAAGCGAGGGACTTCCAATCGACTGACGGTGGCCCATTGGAGGAAGCTAGACGAACGCAGTTGTATACGATCCAAATATGATCTTTCAATATTTTCAATAGTTAACGAAATTCAGCCCGCAAATACAATATGCAATACATTCTGTACAGTGTGAATTGTACCCCAGCCTCATTGACTCCAACTTGTGATCTGTCGCCAGGTTCATCACAGCATTTGACTGCGGAGTCCGCCGGTAGTGGTTGGGGCAGTGTGTGTAACGTGATACGGTTTGAAATTCTGTCTTGAAACCTATGGCTTGCAGCTTGGCAATCCACATATAATCTCTTTCCTGTACCACCACCTTCACTTGCCAGTAATTCTTTGCCGTGCTTCTGGAAATCATGGCACATTTTGATACAAACCATCCAGCTGGATCGAATTTCCATACAGATCCTTTTGGTGATAACTCGGACAGTCGAAACAAACCCTTTGACGGTTTAGATGGGATAATACAAGACGATACCACAACTCTCGCAACAACTACGAGCGGCATTCCTGCCCTGGACCCTTCATCATTCTTGCGTGGTGCTGGTCGAACCGAAGCACAATCTCTCATCTTCAACTATCGACGTACAAAGTCACCCTCCCTGCCAGCCATACCAAGCCGGCAACCTACACCGTCATTGTCCGAAAGAAATGGTCCAGTTTTCAGTGACTTGAGTGTCCCATATAAGGACGAGGACTCCTATTCAACACGTCCATCGTCTGTCGTTGGCAAGTCAGACGACCACCTGATGCATAATGCTGCAGATATGGGACGCTCAGATAGTTATCAAGACCTGGGTATGTCTTGCGACCTTGGTAGTGTAACAATGGCCTAAACTTTCTAGAATACGCAGAACCATTGGATGAGAACTCCAAGCTTGCTGCAGACAGCGCATCTCCGTTTCAGAAGGTTCTCGGGATGGACATGGGGAAGTACCCTATGGATCAGCGGATCGAGGACAAGAAGCGGGGTATCGGGCGGCAAAAGCATCCTTACGTTGGTGAGCATACAACTGTCATCCCATCAGCGAGATATTTATCCTCGTAGTATGGGCCTTAACAATTATCATGGTTGGCGTTTTCATCAATGAGTTGGTGGTGAACACCAGAGCACAGGGTACCCCAATATCCTTTAAGGTTTGCGAATAAACTGTGAGCACCATATTCGTCGCTGACCTCCACTCAGCCAGTTGTAAATCCCATGCTTGGGCCGTCGGAAAGTGCATTAATTAATTTGGGTGCTCGTTTCCCGCCATGCATGAAAGTTATTCAAGGACTCCCCTTAACTACTCCGATTGCTTGTAAGATAAACTTGTCTTACTTCCTGACGACTCTAACTGACCCGTCTTGACGACTAGGCCTCAATGATACCGCAAATCCGCCAGATCAGCTCTGTTCGATCGAGGACATATGTGGTTTCGGTGGCTTCCACGGCGGCGAGCCCGACCAGTGGTTCAGGTAAGCAAGCTGTGGTCGTAACAGTTCAGGGCCAACATTCAGGACTTCAGATTCATCACTGCCATTTTCCTGCATGCAGGATTCATCCATATCATCCTCAACATGCTCGCTCAGTTGACAATATCCGCTCAAGTTGGTAGTCTTTCTAGTCCAATTATTTGCTCTTATGCCCCTCCAGATAGAGCGTGAAATGGGCTCCGCTGGTTTCTTTATAACTTATTTCGCGGCCGGAATCTTTGGGTAAATCCTTCTTACTTCATTATTTTACACACCAACGTATGGCATAGTAACGTGTTGGGCGGTAATTTTTCACTGGTCGGCGCACCTTCAATAGGCGCCAGTGGTGCCATCTTCGGTACAGTCGCGGTAAGCTGTAAAACCTGTTTACACCTCTTACCTTTTGATCACCTCGCAACTTAGGTTACATGGGTGGATCTTTTCGCACATTGGAAATATCAATACCGACCTGGTAGAAAGGTGATGACAATCACATTCATGCTTATTTCTCTCTTATGTTTTTCCGTAGCTCGCCATCATGACAGTGGAACTGCTGTTCGGTATCGCTCTTGGGTATATACCTTGTACGTGCACACTTATCCTGTCTTGAATATCATCGATAACTTTTTCTCGATAGATGTGGATAACTTCGGCAAGTGACTGTTTGTCTCGTCCCTCAACTCAACTCATAGAAAATTTCAGCTCACCTGGGGGGCTTGTGTATGGGTCTTCTCGTTGGCACAACCCTGTACCCCGTGATCAGTCCAACGAAGCGCCATAAGCTCATTATGTGGGCTTTCCGGCTGGCAGCCATACCATTAGCAATCGTCCTCTTCGTTGTCCTGATTCGGAACTTCTATACTTCAGATCCTTATGCGGGTTTGTGTTTGTTGCGATCACGAAGACATGATGGCTGATAATTTCTTAGCGTGCTCGGGCTGCAGGTACCTGTCATGTATACCAACTGCATCTAACAATCACTGTCAAGGTACAGGTATGTACTTCCTCCTATAATTTATCGTCCGATTAATTGCTGACTGTTGTATAGGTTTTAGCACTAGTAATACCACCACTGGCGGGTCGAGTATTTAAATGTAAACCTTCCGATCTCATACTTGGACATTAACTTCGTGCACTGCATCATCACTTTATGTATATCAATGGCCAATGGACAGTAATACTACACTGATAATTTGACCCACTCCCCAGTGATGAATGCGAGCTGGATATTGCACGTTATATCATGTGCATGTGGACATTAATAACATAGATCATTTTGCGGTACAATAACGACGTCGGTGACGAGTAAGCCCAAAAAGGTACCTACACACAACACGTTTCAAACGACCATCGGGTTTGCTGTGTCGCTCTGCAGCTCATCGACACTAGTGATGATCACGAACTATTTAAAGTCTCGCCCGATGCTTACGTTGGGGTTAAAAACTTTGCCAGCATAATTAATTATCTCACTTCTGACTTCAAGCGCTCAAGCATAAAAACATTCCTGTACTGCCACGTCGCAGCAGACTCTCACCGCCATCATGTCCTCATCCAAAAGACTGTTCTCGCTGAACCCTTCATTTCACCACTATCTAGCGCTGTCTACCGGAGCACTCGCCGTATTGGCAGGGATACTACATTATATAATTTCTGGTTAGTGCATTTATCCCTCATACATTTTGGCCCTGCGTCTAACGGGGTCGCAGGCCGAGCAGATCCACTGCATTGCAATTCCTTGCTTACTAGAGGTACCTGGTTGGATGAGAACCACCAGAACTGGCAACCTGATGGTGTGTTGTCTGTTGCTCAGGCTTCCATTGTCGTGCTCACCCTTTAACCAATAATCAGGTTGTATGCTACACACATACCAATCGAAGGATACCACATCTTGCCTTGCTTCCAGACGCGTCGTTTTTATTGGTGACTCCGTAACACGCTCGCTATATTTCCATTTCATGCATATTGTCGATCCGAAGCTTCCTCCTACTCCTCCTGATGACGACCATAAGCATTCTAACTATTCGTTCACTTCAGATTCAGTAACAAGACTGGATTTTTTCTGGGATCCGTATTTGAATACATCAGGCACTCTTTCTCTCGTTCATGGTCATCTGCCTTTTCCTGGCATCGATGACCGCCCTGCTATACTTGTCCTAGGTTCGGGCTTGTGGTACCTGCGTTATGCCACTACCGGTGGTCTCCCTGCCTGGGAAGCGAATATGGAGAGTCTTTTGGAATCTGTCTCTGCAGCCCAGAGAAAGCCGGCAGATGAGGTGATAATCCTTCCCGTGGAGGACATTGTATCTTCAAAACTGTCTCCTGAACGTGCCGAAACCATGCACTCCTCAGATGTAGATGCGATGAACTCGGACCTCCACCATCGCATCAATCCTCCGTCACCTGCTATCTATTCCATATTCTCCAGCTCCCCCGTGGCTTTACCCGTTTCTTTACCACTTGTTTTCAATAAGATGCTTGACGACGCTAGCACACAAGATGGACTACATTTCTCGGACGACATCGTAAAAGCACATGCCAACATCCTCCTTAATTTGCGTTGCAATCACGTGTGGCCAAAGACGTCCCCTTTCGACAAGACATGTTGCCGCCCTTACCCGTTGCCGTCGTTCTTGCAGCTTGCTATCATAGTAGCTGTCGTAGTGTACGGACCAGTCATGTGGTATCTTGCGTGTGAGCCCGTTCTTTCTTGGGAAACACAAACCTGATAATTATTCAGACACTCGAAGTCCAACCAAAAATATCTCCTTCGCAGGCGAATATAGGCCAGCTGTTGTTTTCGGTTTATCCATTGGCCTGATCTTTATCGCTGATCGAACTGGCTTCTGGCTGAAAGAACAAAAACAATTCAACCCGTGGACATTTGGATTTCTCATGCTATGCTCTCTCGCGGCGGGGCTGACAACGGTGAAGCGTGCGGACAAAGATATGGGCTTCCTAAACCGTGATCAAACCGATGAGTGGAAGGGGTGGATGCAAGGTTCGTCACTACGACATTAATGTCTATATATTCTCACTCTCGTCCCAGTCGCAATCCTTATATATCATTACTTGGGAGCATCTAAGATTTCTGGAATCTACAATCCTATTCGAGTGCTGGTCGCAGCATATTTGTTCATGACTGGTTACGGTCACACAATCTTTTATATCAAGAAAGCCGACTTTGCCTTTCTGCGTATTGCTCAGGTAAGCGTCAGATCCGAGTATGCCTTGTAACAGTATCATTTAATAATGTCGAATTGGTTGTAGGTATTGGTTCGCCTAAATCTTCTAACGGTAGTCCTGGTATACACCATGGACGTCAATTACCTTTCGTACTATTTCTCGCCCCTCGTTTCGATGTGGTATCTCATCGTGTACGGGACAATGGCGATAGGCTCGCAATATAACGATCGCATGCCATTTCTCTTATCGAAGATTGCGATCTCCATGGGCATATTCACGTGGTTCATGACTGAGACGTGGATGCTAGATACCGTATTCGCGTTTCTGGAGCAGATATTCAGCATCCATTGGTCCGCCCGTGAATGGAGTTTCCGGGTAACTCTTGACCTGTGGATCGTGTATTTCGGGATGCTTCTGGCAATTGCTGTAATCAAGATCCAAGCATATCGACTCCCCGACCATCATCTTTGGCCCATGGCGGTGAAAGCGGCCGTTGCGATTTCTATCTTTATCTTGCTGTGGTTCTTCGCATTTGAACTCATGCAGGAAAGCAAGTTCACCTATAACCCATGGCATCGATATATATCATTCTTGCCCATCGTAGCATTCATCACTCTCAGGAACGCAAGTTCTTCCCTTCGTTCATGCAGCTCTCGGGCTTTCACTTTTATCGGCAGATGTTCTTTGGAGACATTCATTATCCAGTATCATCTATGGCTCGCAGGTGACACGAAGGGTGTTCTTGTCCTTCTCCCTGGAACACGCTGGCGTCCAATAAACTTCGTAATCTCCACGATCATATTCATATACATCTCCAATCATGTTTCCCATGCCACAGGAGAGCTTACAACGTGGATATGTGGAAACAAGGAAAGTTCACTTCCCACTTCAACTCGCAATGTCACCCGCCACACGGCCTCATCAGGTTCCAGCGCAGAATCTGTTCCCCTCGCTACTGACGTCCACACGAATAAGGATGGCGACAGTCATCCCGTAAAACCTGATTCACCCGTGCGACCCACAAGGCGGTGGGTGGATAGATTAGCTGATGGGACGTTGCCACAGCGTGAGCCAGGCTACAAGGTGTGGTACAAAGAGTCAGGTTGGATACCCGGAGTAAAAGCCAAGTTGGTGGTGTGGATCGGAGTGATGTGGCTGGCTAACTCATTGTGGGCATCGACATAGCATGGCACTACATACTTATCTGGACTCAACACTAACACTTTGTGGCTTATGTAGATATCTTTATATCATACATCGCAATTGAATCATCGATATTATTGCAGAAACGGCTCGCCGGTGGATACGATACAACAATATTTGGAGTTTGATCTATGTCTATGACAACTGATTGTATCAGCCGCATCCCAGAGGTGGAGCGTTAATGACCTGAAAAAAGGAATCAGCATCAAGTGATTGCATTGATGACATTGAAAAGTCAGTATTAGCATGGATGCTCATCAACACTTGTCCTTTAGACAAGGTCAGGGCTTGACTTCTATTTTGTTCGATCATTCGAGAAGGGAAAGGCATATGATACTCACAACTATCAACGTCGCCGTGGTGAACTACAAAAGATTGGTAAGCATAACGATGCGAATAAACTGAGCATCAAAAACAGCTCAGAAATTTGGGTATAAACGAAAAAATTCATTAGCTCTGTGAGCTTCGAAGTAGCGATTCGTTTGTGTCGTCACCGCGAAATAAGGCTCGACAAGTTGGTGCTTACCTCAATTGAAGCAACATTTCAAAGAGAAAGAAAGAGAAAGAAAGAGCAAGCCTGGAGCCATCCGAAAAAAACCAGGCATTTTAATATGAATGTCACGTGTAATTTGTTAAGGGCTGGTCAAGGTGATCGCCTGCATTCGCGTGGCTGCATTGTGGCCTGAAGGACTTTTGTAAGTGTCCACCATTCTTTCAACAACGAAACCATGGCAAATCTTGTCCATCCTCCGCTTGATTTCTTGCACAACCCAGCCACTCATCCGCCATCCTGCCTGGGCTTTGGTTTTGGCCTCTCAGTAAACTCCGGAGCTAGTTGGCAGTCTACAATGACTATGGGACATACGCAGCCTGCTGCTTTCCAGCAATTAGCCTCTAGCATGAACCTGCCTGCTTCTGCGCATCGCTCACAGAAAAGAAGACACGAATTTGACGATGAAACCGAAAGCTCCAGTCGACATGGCGCCCGGGACGTAGCTATGGACCGAAGTCCAACACCAGAACGCCCTAAGCGTGGGGCACCTAAGCGAGCAAAGATCACCTGTGCAAGTAACTCAAAAGATGACAAAGGCGAGAAAGAAAATAGTTCAGTGAGCTCAGATAACGATGTTGACGTTGGCGTTCTCCTTGGTATGTCGTTTTAGTCGCCTATCGTATCTTGGTAAATCTAACCTGCTTTAATTAGCGAGTTTGCCACCGCAATCACTACTTTCTCTGCTTAATTCCATGCTTAGTGCTCAGCCATCACTTAAATCTCTTATACTACCTCTGATACCCCGTCCGACGCTGGATACAGCTATACAAGCTCTGGAGCAATCAGCTCGAAAACTTCGGGAAGCATATCCTTATTCCAACCCTTCATCATTTGCGCTAGGATCATCATCATCAACGACTTCCTTTGGTTTTGGATCTGGGATCACAAACTATAGAACACCCGCCGGCGGCCTACCATCTGGCTTCACACGTTTCGGCCAGCAGAGCCCAGCAGGCCCACCTGATGGTGGCATGCGAGAATCATACATCCTATCACGTCTACGACCAGCTATACACGAGTTCGTGTCCGCCTCCATGTCATATGTGCCATATTTTTCCTATGCATCACCTTCATTGCCGTTGCACGTCGATTCCGGTGCTTCGTCACAGTCGCTCTCTGCAGCCCTTCAGCTGCAACACAAAGACAGGTCTCATCCATCAGAGACTTTTCTCTTCCTTTCGGCCCTCACGAACCATATCCTTTCTCAACCACCTCTAACACAATCATCTCTTGCTCCTCTGTTACTACCCCGGCTAATTCAGGAGTGGCGAGCCTGGATAGATCGGATAGATGAGGTCGTGAATCAACAAGGGGGGATGTTCGGAGTGGACACCGTTAGAAGTTGGGAAAAAGGCTTGGATGAGTTTGCCGAGGCGAAAGGTCCGGAAGGATGGCAGGACATGCGAAAGGTGCGAGATCAGTGGGTACGCAAAGTCGGCTGGCTGGTGGGAAGGAATGTTCTACACCTAATGGAGGAGGAACTTTGATAATGGAACTCATTTTTTACTGTTAATGATCCTGAGCGGAGCTCTCGTTGGATTATAGGATAGCTCATAAGTTTTTTTTTCTCGTGGCACTCATTAAGTGTGTATTTAGTCATGATCGATTCTTATGCTCGCAGTTTGTATGACTATATGGAAGGTGCACACCTGTTTTAAATTCGTCATATCATCGCCCGTCTTTAGGTGCATTAGCCTTCAGATCTCAGACGCCGCAGCCCGAGTGCCTGCAGTTCCGGCGATCCCAAAACACCTGAGTGTCTTATCATGCAGGGGCTGCGACCCCGGAGTTCAGAATCTAGATGCTTCGGGTCAGTCAGCTTCAGTGGCTAGGTGACTCCCAACAGCGTTTAGAACGTCGTTCTAACTAAGTCCTCGTGCCGATGTGCCCGGATCATCGTCAAACGTCAGTATTTTGCAAGTCTGCATGTCCAAAACGCCCAGTTCTAAAGTGATATCAAGAAGGGGGGTAGACCCTAGATTCAAAACATATTCAAAACACCTTTCAAACTCCGTGACTATGTCGGCTTACATGCTAGAATCTAGATATCATGGAGGTTTTCTAGATTGTGACGAGGTGCACTCCGACTTTTAAGCTTAAGGTTCGAATCAAAATCTAGCCTGGGCTGCGGAAAGTCACTTGGTAAATTTCAAAGACAGTAGAAAGACTATTTCTGAGTTCGAACGCACTGCATGGTGTGACGGATCGCCAACTCAAATAAATTTTCAGCGTCTTGGTGACACGCTGTGAACGTCGAAAATATGGCATCAATGTGTCGGGCTCGAGAAAACACCGTGACCGAGCTTGCTGCTGGCCTTCTAGTGCTAGCGCCTGTGCTAGATCGGCACATGCTGTTGCCCCAGTTTTCTCCCTCGATCGCTGCCGGAAAACGACTCTGGGGTGTCCCTTCAAGCGATAAGAAGCTTGACAAGGAAAGTTTTTTAGCAAGACCATGACACCCGGCGGTGCACGTTTGTGCCCTGCATCATCATTCTAGGAACCTTGTCTACGATAGAGTGGACCAACCCTGCTGTGAAAATAAGCTCAATGTAAGCTTTCAAGCATGCTTCTATGAAATGCACATGCGCGACGTAATCTGAAGTCAATTATGAATTATTAGTTCTGGAATAGTCCAACGAACGTTCCACTCACCAAAACGCCGGCCTGAAGTGTGGACGCGAAACTCAGAACGATCTTGGAGCGTAGTTGAGGCGCCGAAGTGACTTAACGCACATGACGGAGAGTGTTTGTCACTGTTTAGTTTAGAACCTTGTCAATCGAGCCTCCAGAATCGGACGAAATCAGAAATATTGTTCAAGGCAGAAGAAGACTGCAAGCGCCAGTCTCCCAAAGCTTGCCTTGCAAGTAAGTCGAAAAAAAAACGCGCAGAAGTCAGAAACGATATTGACCAGCGTGTAGTTGCGAGCTCATGCATGCTTCATCATGCATCCCGCCTGCTTAAATGTTCATATATTCCGCCAGACACCACGTCTTCATTTTCTGCAATTTTGCAGTCAGCTGCAGCTCGCGCTTGGACTCGACGTGTTAAATACCATGGATCTCTTCTTCCCGACAAGAAGCATGTTGGGATGTCTAGAAATTCACGTTCTGATGAATCGTTCGTGCGGCAACCTCAGACACCACGTCGAGGTCAATGTGTCATACCCATAGATCCCGACTCCATCTCTATAAGGGAGGCTTCGTGGAAGGATCCAGGTCGCAGCGGAATCAATGTATATCCCAAACCCTCCCTCCGAATCCGCTACTTTCGTCAGTGTCCATTCCCTCGCCGCTGCGCCGATACCTCACCTACCAACTCCCACCTCTTGTGAGACGTTCTATCAAAATCTCCTGGACATGCATAATTACTCGCACTCATCACTCACTACACTCGTCAATTACCATTTCTCAAACCCTCGGGACACGGGTCTCCTTCGTTCAACTCGTTCCTTCAATTTCTTGGTTTCTCTTGCTTTGAGACAAGCGGCTTTCGGCACTGCTGCCCGTCTTCTCGATGCCATGAAAGCCGAGTCGGTCCTACCAAATCTCGAAACGTGGAAATTAACTGTAAGGTGGTTGGTACGGACTGGCAGATGGGATGAGGCTATGAGACGTGTTCAACGTGTTATGAGAAGAGAGCGGTGGCCAGAAGAGTTAGGCTTACGATCCGGGCATCAGGATGGACTACCATTGCCTTTGTGGATGGAGTTTTTCGGCTCTTTGAAACGCGGTGCTCTACGACGGTGGGTTAAAATTCCGCAACGGCGAGGCGATGGATGGAAGTCTGCGAACTTCAGATGCGTGGTCTTGCAAACATCCACGGTCTCTGGTCCAGTGCAGGTTTCTCGCTATCGTTCTCTTATGAACATGTTTCCACTCGTTGCCTCGCCCGAATATTCTCAGCTGCCACCAAGGGCCGTCTTTTTCATCGCGGAGGCTATGATTCAGTTGGGAAACCACGTCAAGGCGCTCGAATCTACTTCATTATACTTCCAAACGCTCCCAAGGAGACTCAGCCGCAGACAGCAGCACGCAGTGCTGGATATCATTCACTTGCACATCAGGGCTGTAACCGAGAAATCAGGACTTGGTCGACATTTCGCCCAACGTCGTGTTATCTCCCATTTACTTTCAGCTCACCCTGGGATCCGACCATCGTCAAAAACACTTTTTTTAATCCTCGCAAGTCTCCGGTCTTGCAAACGATGCGGGACTCTCGCCATGAAGTGCCTCAAAACCTTTCGCACGCGATGGGGTCCGCGCACAGAATCCAGCGTTGTCAGGCGGCGGATCGCTAGTCTCTCCATCAAAGAAGGACGTCCTTGATATCGCCGCGGTTATGCTCGAATCTGAGCGAACACTTCGCTTGCAGAAGCAATCATGGCGAACGCAACGGGACATTACGGGAGGTGCATCCCCTCGGGCTTTTACCAGGTTACTTAGACGGCCAACTGGAAAGATTTTTCATGGAAGGGGAGCCGAGAATAGGAAATGGCAGGCGTTGAAGAGGAAGGTTTCAATGCTGAAGCAAAGAAGGGTCGAGGATTGTGCAGTGACGTACCGAGTAACTTAGCCAGTCGTTGTAAATTTACTTGGAACTCCGAGGCGAAGCCAATGCACCCCTACATAGAGTCATAAAGCCCATAACGAACTGGCATAAAACGAATTGGCATAAGACGAGTGTATAGTAGGATTAACAGCATCTAAATACGAAATAGTCCTGCGGAAGAATGTCATGTAGGTGTAACGAGTAGTAATCGGCATGGAAATTGTTCAGAGATAGCAACGCGAGAATGTGCTAGGAGGAAGGGATGAGGGCCAATTTCCGATGGCAATTGCCCCTTCCCATTCAGACGAAACAGTCCGATACAAGTCAAGTGCAGCACGTGCATTTTCGACCTACGGGAAACATATTACTCAGGGGTCGAGCAGGACTGTCATGACAGTAGGAACTCACTGGGTGAAGCTGGCCATCTTGACATCGACGGCACATCAAATGCCACATAAGAGTTTGAAGGCCGATCACCTGATTAGGGGACCGAAGAGCGTTTCGGAAAGGCTGATATAGAGCAACGTCCCGAGTAGCCACTGCGGGGTGAGGAATTCCTAGAACTGGGTAAGACGTCAATAAGTGACAACTGGGGTAATTGAACAAAAGCTATGCTTACCAGAGAGATCGTTCCACAGACTGTGGCCAATAAGTACCTTGCCCTTGATAAGGTCAGCAACGTGCTGTTGGACTTGGGCGAAAGTAGGGGTGTCGGCTGGTGTGATAGGTCGGGTGAATAGCAGAAAAATGACACTGGGTTCTTGAACTCACGAGAAAGAAGGTGAGAAGATTCTATACCGGTGGTTGCAGTTCGGTAGTCGCTGACTTGCATGGTAGGTGATACGTATGTATCAAGTGTGACTTGACCTTTGTAATCGACGATGGAGACGCGTCTGGAATGTCAGTGTTATAGATGAGGGGGTCATGAAGAATCCGCATGACGAACGCGAGCATTGCGGTTGTTCCACCAGGACCAACGCCAACATTCATGCAAGATAGAGCGAGTATTTTATCGCTGGATGGGACAGGGTACTTAGTAGCCATCTTAGTGAGATAGAGGACTGGGTCCTACCGTTATATCCTTCAAGACATAGCGATCGAGATCCATGTCGTAGACTACATCAATAAGGAATAGACCAGCTCGACACAAAGGTGCGTTCGAGCATGAGCCGTGGTTGATTGATGTAAAAGCCCGAAGGTGGGCACGTAACATTAATGTGCGTTAGGACTTGACCATTAAAATAATAACGATCTACGGCAGGAAGGAAGAGCTTAGCCTTGTGGAGATCTGGCAAGATTTATCCTGACTCGAAGTCAGGTGAAATTAATGCGAGGTACCTGGAAAAAACACATGATGGTCCTGGTGACGATACTTTCATGTACAAGCGTGATTACTTACGTCTGTAGAGCGAAAATTGACTGGGACCGAGTATGATATCGCGCATCGCTTAGTAGTTGGCCATTGACTGTAGTACGACTCGGCTGCTTGTTAGTGGTGGTGGCGAGTGACATGGATGAGAGCAAGGAGGAATTAGAGAACATCTGAAGTAGATCTGCAAGTATGTTTATGATTGAACGAGAGCAGTTGCTACTTACCAACTTAGAAGACTATCGGTTATCGCCGACGGAGAGTATTCGCTCACCAGAAATGCCGGTTATTCAATATTCAGTACTATGGAAGGTTTCCCCGATTTCAGCACTAGTGTGGACCTAATGTATCAGAAGAATTTTCTTCAAGAGGTGGGGCGTCAAATCAGGTCCCTTCGCCTAATTTGTGCAACCGGGGATTTACATAAATTAGTAGCGGTATCATCGGAAATTTATCGTGGAGGGGGACATTCAGCTCGTAGCAACGATGGGGGGATTCGATATCAAGAAAAAAAGAACGCATCAGCCATCGCCCAACAAAGTGATATTTACTTGATAGCGCGCAATAAGCGCGACAATGGCCTGAGAGCGTTATGTGAACTTTGAAGCAATGAAACCCTCGCCTTTGAAACGCGGTGATCCCTTAACCCCTGATGCAGTCGAACAACGTCCTGGATCGCGCGACTGAGCTCTGTATTAAATACGTCAACTCGAGGAACCTAGTCACCGAGTAACATTACCTTCCACTGCCACCGTTTAGACGTAAAGAAACACGATGAAAATTAAATTCAAGCACCGAAGCGAACTGACTTGACACGGATTACAACCTTGATGTCGAACTAGAGTTGTGATAGAGTTGTCCCATCAGATTATGTGGAGATACACTATCCTCCGACTTTTCACGCCAGAAGACAGGTTGATCGACAGAAGAGTAGCGTTGCACCCACAAGTTGCTATTCAAACTCCGTCACGGCGCTCATCGGCAGGAGCTAGCTCACTCATTTCTGCTTCAATTCTCATTCAACCCAGACAGTGATATCTATGTCAGTTAAAGTAGCTAGAAATACGTGAAAGGACCGCTCTGGCTTAGCTTCATAGCGCTCAGTTAGGAAAATCTATGCTCTATTCGGCAATTTCCACATACGAGCCAAATTATGGTGCCGAATGCCAGGCCGAAGTCCCCTCGTACGAATGTCCATATTTGTCACAATATTTGCACGAAACTGATCATAATCATTCCTCGACGCCGACAGTGCAACATGTGTGCATGAACATGGCCAACATGGCAGAGCCACAGAACAAACCAGCGCCCGAGCAGGAGAAACAATGCCGTATCTGCTTCGATGGCGAAGACGACACATTGGGAAGACTTATTCGACCTTGTCTGTGTAAGGGTTCCATTAGCGTCAGTCAGCTCCCTCCAATGCATTCGAACATCGATACACTGACATCTATTTAGTATGTCCATATAACCTGCCTGAAAAAGTGGAGGAACTCGTCTTTCAGCAACAACTCTTTCTATCGCTGTCCACAGTGCCATTACCGATATCACTTTGCTCGAACCAAAGCAATTGGGTTGGCGACCAACCCGAGTGAGTGAAACCTTCCACATAGTGAGATGATACTGACGTCCTTCCAGTCGTAGTTGGCATGATATCTTCCTTTTTGTTCACCTTACTTGTCATGTGTTCGTCCTATGTTACAACGTATTTCATGAGTTCCTTCGACGATTATTCGTCCTACGGATCATCATACTACTTCTTCATTTCGCCGATTGACGTTGGCCACGATCTCATCCGTGCAGCATTGCGAATACTTCGAGACCAGGACGCATTTCCTCTAGAGGACAATGTTCCAAGACTGACGAGGACTGATCCTGCCCCGTTCCCATCCTCACCATCATTCTTGAAGCGGTTTGTGCGCAGGTTCGTGATCGGCCTCCCTATGATAGGTGCCGGATCTATAGTTCATATGCTGCTGTCGCTGCCCCTTCTGGGGCCAGTCCATTGGATAGCTCGTTTCAGGGGTAATAGAAGCAGGAGGGGTAACTCAACAGACATAGCTGCGATGATCATCTTGGGTTTACTAGTTATTGGGATTGCGAGGCAGGTGTCTCTTACGCACATTGTATGTTTGCCTGATCATTGCATCCAGGGCGTTATACGAGGCGTACAAATTGACACGAAAGATCAGCGAACGTTTACTTCTGTTTGCGGAGGATGTCATTCTGGAAGTCAATTGATTTACCCGACATAGGTGTTATGAAAGTAGTAGGATTTTATGATGAGTAATAGATAAGGCTTCCCATGTGCTACCAGTTTCTTCTTAGCTGACGTTTGATTCCTTCATAAATTGCCTTTGTCTCCGCCTGATTGGTACCTAGTTCCGTCAGGTACTGCCCAACAGCAAGATCTATTCTGCCAACAGGGAATTCTCCTCGGGGAACTGAGGATTGAGGGCGTTTTGCCTCCTCGAGCCAGTCATTTAAAAGAATTGCAATGTCAGCAGATACGACTTGCACGCCACTTTGCGTGTTGAAAGGCGGTATCTGTGTTGCCGAAATTAGATTCACTCGTGCAAAGTTCTCAGATGAGACCCATTACCTGTGATTCATACATCTCATGGAGTACATCCCACACATCCCCGTAAGGAACGCCACACTGAACAAGCACCCGAGGACTCCAACCGTTTGGTAGTTGTGTTCTGTTTTTGAGAGCGAACTTGACCAACAACGATGCAATGTACTCTGAAATTATGTTATGAGCTGAGAAGACCCAGAATAAGTGCAGTCTTGACTCACTCAAGGGGAAGGCACTCTCGGAGGGGTAAAATCGTTTCCCTAGTGGAACAACACATGCGATGATGTGGTCAGCATTGGTTTGTGCATCCGCACCCTTCTCGATTGCTTAACGAGACGCGAGTAAGACAGGCGCCAACTTTTCGTAAACTGATCTTACGTACCATCATCAAATATCCTATCCCATATAGGACGGACAACGTGTTCATCGTGATGATCAGAGACATGCAAGATCAAGAGCTTCATGACCGGTAGATCGAATGGTTCCGCATAAACTTGATACAGCTGAACGCACATAAAGAAAACAACGACTGAGACATTTCATTGGGACATACCTCCGACATGGTTAACAAGGTCTTGCTGAGATACTTTATTTTCTCTCCAGCTTCCCCAGGATCATTCATGTGAGGTAAGAGGGCATTGTATACCTCGAGCTGTACTTGAGCAACGTCCAGTTTTTCCTCGAGGTTGGTAAGGAAAGAAATAGCAGTCTCATGCCTGCCACCGATGGTCACGGGATGAGACTTCGCATTGGCAACGGCCAGTGTCAGGTACTCGAGGCGTTTGTCCAACAGCAAGTCAGTACTGTATGTCTGATGAGGTGTCGATTGAATAGAATAGATAGACACAACACTCACTCAGACTCTGCTAGGACAGCAAGTATCTCTGCGGCGCGCAACGGTTGACCGTCTTTCACATAGAATTGCCACAAAAGCTGATACTTGGGCACCGTGATCGGTTCCCGCTTCAGGTGGGCTTCCAGGAATGGAGGCCGCATCTACAATCATTCCAGACTTATCAGCGAAGTCAAGATTGTTGAGCACGATAACAACGTACCGCCAAAAGCTCGTCAGCAAGACCACGGTTAATTAACCACTCATATAACGTAGAGTGAAACATCTCGTCCTCGCTGGAAAATGCAAGGTCATAGGCATGGCTGCGAATAGCTTCGGGGTCGTCAATTGCGTTTGACGCTGAGCCTTTTACAGAATGACTCTGTGTCTGTGAGGCTTGTTCCTCAAAGACGCTCAGAGAATGCAGGACAAGGTCGTAACACTTGAGTCGTCTGTCGCAATACTCCTTTCGGGTGTCATTTGGCGGACATGCCGCATACCAGTACTCGAGGCCCAGATTATCAGAGTCTAGTGCCTGGGCGCAACTCAATGGAAGTTCCACAGCTCCTGAGCGGGTGTAAATATAGTGACCACTAGACCAAAACGTACTAACCTTTGGCATAACCGAGCTGCTGATATTCACCACAGACTTCGCGAATTTTGTCAAAGTCTAGCATCCGCGCACCTTTGGTAAACAGTCTGGTGCAATACAGTGAGAATCATGAGCCCTATCTGGTATCTTCAATTTACCTCAGAGATTCGCCGAGCCAGTTATGACGTTCGGAGGGATTCCGTGACTCCATGGCCTTACGAACGCTTTCACGAGCCTGATTCACTGTAAGACGGATCACTAAAACAGGAAACAACTACTACGACTAACCTTGTACAACATGACATCGTCTGTGCTGCAAAACGAGCCACAGCGTTGCTGTAGTACCTCACTGATTGTATCCACCTGTACAGAGCTTGTTATCCCAGTACAGCAGGTTTACAACAGATACGCACGCTAATCTGTTGACCGATCTGTTGGTCAATTACGACGTTAACCAATGCACGTGCAGCCGTGACACCATTTTGTGAAGTAATAAGGTCTTCAAATGTCATGGAAGTGATCAACTTTTGCGTATCAGGATCGCACCTGGCAATCAGCTTGAGATTAGGAAATTCCCTGCCCATCAGAAATGCTTACTGGGCTGTCAGCTCCCCCAGCCTGTAATCGTTCAACAGAAGTATGAAAGATATTGCTTCGATTGTCCTGGATAATAGCGCTTGGAGCTGGGAAACAGAATTTTGCTCAGCCTAAGGAAAGATTAAGCGAGAGCATCACGATGTGGAAGACGAATAACCTTCCAAGCTTCTTGCTCATTGCCAGATGACGCCCGCGATACTGAATGCTCTCCAGGAGCAGAGTGGAATAGGTGAGGGTTTTTATCCAGAAACTCCTTCAGTGCGAAGAGGTTTTTCTGTACAGTTACCAAAAGGTTATCCTCGAAGTTCGACTGTTGCAAACCAGGGGGGCTGTGCGATTTCAGTATGAGAAGAATCGACTACGAAGGTTTTGGACCTTACCCTGGCTTTGTTAACTTGTCTTTCCACAGCGGCCGTACTAGACGTGCGAAGTATATAGCAAAGCCCTCCCTTCGACCACTGAAGATGGCACTACCAGAACTGTCGCCTGAAAGGTGTGAGTTCGAGTCTGATTAGAGAATGCACTACTTACTTGTACCGTAAGTCACTCGTTCTGTCCAAATTGGTCGCTCGCCAAAATCATAAAACGCTTGCTTAGCAACGTTAGCAATATCGGGACTAATCGTGCAGAGTGTGCCACTTGTCGATGGCTCTCCAGCATCCAGGAAAGTATTCCCGCTTGCAAGACCGAGTAACATGGCACATGTCTGATCTCTTCCAAAACTATATAAAAGTGAGTTTTTGAGCGATGTATTTACAAATAAACCTACCTGTCTCTGAACTCAATTATTGGCTGCACCACTCCCTCGGTCTGGACTTCTTCTATGACCGCTTTGAGATAGTCCAAAGCTCGCCTTTTGATCAAAAATGTGAGACCGACATTCGTGAGGATCATAAATTGTCGTGAAGGCTCAGAAATTGTGTTGCGAGTTCATTTGTGACCGGAGGTGAAGGAGCAACTGACGCAAGGGTCGATTCTCGAGGAACCGTCGCCATTGACCATGTCCGACCAGGGATGGCCAGCAAGGTAGCATATTCAGTTAAAGGAGGTCGTTGATTTGCTCCAGTCCCATATGATGAGGGACCATATATTGGTTGCTGGGATGGTTGTAGTTGCGATGGCGGATTCAGTTGCCCGAGCGAGCCAATTCGAGTAAGATCAGGTGCGGTGCAAAGCAAAAAGTCTGTCCCATCTGTATCACCAGGCTGAGCTGAGACCATGAGTCCGTCCAAATAACACGAGTGTTCAAGTCCTGACACGATGAAGGGACGGGATGGAGGTTGTGGAGGAGAGTTTCGGGTGGAGCTGTTGTAAGCAGGACGATGGGGACTAGATTGCTCGTCTGGATGCAATAGATTTGGGGGTGGAAGTCGCACATGAATGAGTTGTAGAGGTCGCACACCACCCGCAGCACTTGGGGTTGGTCCATATGAAAAACCATATGCCGAGGTTGATGGAGAGAAGTACAAGCGTACGCCGTTCATGGTGATGGCTATCAA